>NC_049213.1:13817613-14417613 GCF_013347855.1 Anguilla anguilla
TCACAAGTATGCAGGGGAATAATTATACTGTCATATAAAGCCCAGTTTGTGCGTATGCCTGTGTGCAGATATCAATTATGTGGTTGAAGTTTGGTATTTATTCTCAACTCATGTTTGACAGACTCCTCCCCCAGCAGCAGTAGCACGCCGGTGTCCGGATGCAGTTCCCCTAACGACAGCCTGGCCACGGAAAATGGAGTGCTGCCCCCTGCTGGTGGGCTGTCTCCGGAGGTGAGTGAGCCGTGCGCCGCTTTTGTCCGCTACGGATAAAAGATAGCACTGCTTCAGCGGGAACTTATGTGAAAAGGAAGAATGAACGTGAAGCGACCCAAAACGTGCACAACGCATTAGCGCATGAGGAGCATGGGACAGCCCATCTACCGTGTCCTTTGTCTCCTGACTGAATCTAGCAGTGCGTGATGCTGTGCTGTGTGTGTGTGTGTGTGTGTGCTTTGTACGTGTGCACGATTATGGAATAATGACATGCACACACACACACACACACACACACACACACTCCCTCTCGTTCACTGGGCCCAGAGTGGAGGGGCCGACTGGGCGAACAGATAAAAGCGCTGTGCGTCTCTGTCCCTTCACGCCTGGCGTCTGTTTTTCGGTCGTTTTTGGGGCCAGCGGGTTCGTTTGAAGGGCCTGTTCCCGCAGGCCTGGGAGCCCGAGCTCTGCTAAGCCTTGTTTGTGGCCCGGCGTAATAAAATGTTTTAAACAGCAGCATTTGAGAAGCGCGGGCTGACAGCTGTGGGCCGTAGCCGAGACACCCTATCTCCTTTTTAATTAAACCTGTCGGTCTCTGCTCCTCTGCACACGTCTCCTCTCATCAATTCATTCAGCCCAGCAGGGTCGGGAATTACTGCTCTAGAACACGCATGTACAGCACAACACACGCGCTCATGCACACACACACACACACACACCTTACATATACCCCTACACACATACATCCAACACACACACGCACACGCACATACACACAGTACATATGCACCTACACACATACACATGCACTCACGCAAGCACACACGCACAGTACATATACACCTACACACATCCACACACACACACTAACACGCGCACACACAGTACATATACACCTACACTCACATGCCCTCACACACGCATAGTACATATGCACCTACACACAGACACACACGCACATCCACATACACACAAAGATGCATACTCAGTACATATAGACCTACTCACACACACACTCACACATGCACACACATAATACATACTGTATACACCTACACCCATACAGACATACATCCACACACACACATACACACACACACACATACACATTATATATACACCTACACACACACATACAAACACACAAACACTGTACATATACACCCACACACATTCAGGCACACACGCACGTATGTACACACATGCACACATCACGCACATACGTACACATGCACGTACACACACACACACAGTGTCTTGTTTCATCAGAACAGGCAAAAGAGGACATTGTGTATTCGTAAGCTCTCAATCCCATTAAGTGGCCACACTGCTGCTGTCTCTGCACATGATGTATGGCAGACAGTCACATTCCAGACAGGATATGATGTCATAGGTGTCCCTCTGCAGGCCCACCGCATGCTGATTCAGGATGGCACAGTGGCCCACTTCTCCATCCAGAACCCTGCAGCCCTTCCCACCATCACCCGCGGGCTGCCTGCCAATGCAAAGGTAAAGCGTTGAGCCATTTTGTTTATAGCACATATTCTGTGTGTTTCACACTGTAAGAGGAAGTGCATGTGACTAACCGCTGCTCTGTGACTGCAGCCACATCATTCGTGTTCTCCTGTGAGCGCTGCATTTCACACCCTCTCTCTCTCTCTCTCTTTCTCTCTCTGTCTCTCTCTCTCTCTCTCTCTCTCTCTCTCTGTCTCTCTCTCGCTCTGTCTCTCTCTCGCTCTATCCCTCTCTCTCTCCCTCTGTCTCTCTCTCTCTCTCTGTCTCTCTCTCGCTCTCTATCTCTATCACTCTCTCTCTCTCTCTGTCTCTCTCTCTCTCTCTCTCTCTTTCGCTCTATTTCTCTCTCTGTCTCTCTCTCGCTCTATCACTCTCTATCTCTATCACTCTCTCTCTCTCTCTCTGTCTCTCTCTCACTCTATCGCTCTCTATCGCTCTCTATCTCTATCACTCTCTCTCTCTCTCTCTGTCTCTCTCTCTCTCTCTCTCTGTCTCTCTCACGCTCTACCTCTATCACTGTCTCATCTATCAGTCTGTTTCAGTGCCATTATTGATATGCATAAAGTGCATTCCTCTTGCCAAGACAGACCAAATTCAGGTCATGAATGTCCAAATCTCTCTCTCTCTCTCTCTCTCTCTCTCTCTCTCTCTCTCTCTCTCAGTCTTCTTCAGTGGCATGGCAGATATGCATAAAGTACACTCTTGTTGCCAAGATAGACCAAATTCAGGTCATGAATGTCAAAAGTCATGTTGTCAAATCCTCTATTTGTAACTCCCATTTTAGAAAATATGATATGAAATAAATGCCAGTAGGTCTGGCCTAGTGCGTATAACAGCTGTGCACAAAACTAATTTGTAAACGCCATTGCTGTTCATAAAATACAATAGCTAATGTATGCTAACTTGTGTGTCGAACTAGGAATGCGTAGCTGTAGTAGATACAGCCCATTCCATAACCTACTTAACAGCTTCTTCCTGTTTATAACTAGCATGCTCCTGGACTGATTATGAAAATAATATAAATGAAATAGGCGCATTCAAGTGATTATAACACACATAATTAAAATACAATAAGTGCACCATGTCAGAGTTTTTATCTCTCTCGCTCGAGCACAGCTTTAGCCTCGCAATCCCAGCATGCAACAGCGTGCCTCCACAGTGCTAAACAGATTAGCCCCGCTTGCTTTTAGATCATTCGGCAGACATTTTCTTTAAAAAAAAAAAAAAAGATCTAAACTATGCATTTAATGAAAGTTGACAATAGAGATAGAGGTGGTGGTGGTGGGGAGAACTAGGAAACATCAAAATCTAATTTTTTTATGGGTACAGGTGACACACAGTGGAGTGAAGCTATTTTAAAGGGGTCCTGAAGCTGTTTCAAACCAAATTCTGTCCTTAATTATTTAACCAACCCAATCATTTACATGCAGGCTGCTGTGTAACTGTATCCTTGGGGAAAAAGGATCAGTATGGTCCAAACATTTAGTTTTAGTAAAAATGAGGCCCAATCACTGATCGGAACAAAAACCCTCCAGGAGTAATGTCGTAGAGTTATTCTTTAGAACCCGGCCCTTCTTTAGGATGAGGCGCGAGTTCTGTGCCCGCTCAACCGCGCTTGGAGTGTTGACCGTGGGGTTTGTCCGTTGCCAGGCCGACGCGGACCTGGGCGCCGTGAAGGCGGGCAGGATGGTGCTGCTGCCGGGGGGCTCTCAGGTGTACCTGCCCCTGGGCCTGGAGGAGAGGAGCTCGGCCGCGTACCCCCAGCTGCAGCCCCTGCTGGTCCTCGAGCCCTCCGGCCTGGTGCACACGCAGCTGCTCACCGGTGAGCCCCGCCCACTACACACAGCGTCCAATCACGCTTTCCGCTGATGGTGACGCTACTGCGGTCAGCACTCTGTACTCCACCCACGCACAATGTCTGTACAAGTGCATTCACACATACATACATACACACACACACACACACTCACACAAACTACTACAGTATATAGAGCACACGTTTATATGCCACAGTATACATAAAAATGCCTTAATGCACATACATGCTCTACAGTGTACACAGAGAACACACACAGTGCACACACAAGCTGATTCATCCTTAAAGTTAACCAGCTCCATACAAAAATGCTTTCCTGTAATATTTCTTTACTAAATGCGGAAAAGCCCTAAATTAATGGTCTAAAAACAAGGCTAGTAAATGCTGTGATTCACATACACTTTATCCTCCTTTAAAAAAACGAGCCGTATTCTTTTATGAATCACTAACCACACAGTATGGGACTCACAGAAATCACATGATTCCACATTTCTCCATCAAAGCAGTTTAGGATTGCCTTTGCGGCTGTCGAACTGTAGAAACTGCAGAATCGTTTTTGGCTCATAAAGCCTCAAGGTAATTTTGGGAACCGTTATTAGATCCAGTAATCACAAGCTGCCTTCTTTCTCAGCACTCAGGTTTATAGGACTATAGGACGCACCTTAAATATTAATGTTTTAAAAAAAAATACACATTTAAAGCTTGGGTTTGCATCTGACTTTTAGTTGGCAGTTGCAGAGTGCTTCAGTTTGGAATATTGCATTTTAGAAATGAATTAAAATAGTGTGGTTGCATTTCATCATTGCTAACTTACTTATGCTTTCCTTGTTTAAATACCTGGCTGGATGTGAAGATGACGCATCAAAAATGAAAAAAAAAAGTCAAAAAAATTGCTTCCTCTATTCTATTGCATTTAAGCTTTGTAGTCAAAGCTCTGTGTCGCTATATGTAGGTTGGCAGTCTTGTTTTTGGTCAATTTTGTTATGGCCTACACAGCACTTATTTGGCCACAGTGCTGGTCCAGGGGCACAACTGGGATTTTCAATCATGCCATGCAGGTCTTTTGGGTGCAAAGGCTCAGCCACCAGATTAAGTGTTTTCCGCGTTTGAACAACCAAATACCAAACCTCCTGTGAGCTAAACAATCTAGGGGAATTGTTGAAAGATTAGATCTAATCTAAATTACGTACATAAGCAGGCAAAATTACCTCTGCTCTGTTCCAGGATTAATTGAGCTATTTGGTCTTCAGAAAAGCCAAGCATAAATTATGTGCCACAGCTAAGAAACAGGTCACGGTTCATGTTAAACAGGGATAACAAATTACTTGTGCGTAATTACATTTGTGTTTTGGCATTTGAAGTGGGCTTGTCTATCAAGTCAGCAGGTTTAAAAGAAAAATGACTTTCGAGCAAAGTTAATCTCTGTCAAAGAGCAAGAGAGAGGTCCAGGCTGTAAATCTGCACTGACACATACAAACCACAGAGGAAGGGTTCAGTGAATTACACACAGTGAACCATGCTGCCACCTTGTGGCTGAAGTCTTTGCTATTGCCACACTATGATGGTTCTTGTTCTTAGTTTTTTTTTTTTTTTTTTTTCAGCATCTAATGGCCAGTTAATTTCACGATACAATGCTATTTATTTTGTTGGTACATTCCAAACACGGACTGAAATCTCCATTTGGATGAAGAAACAGACCTCGTCATTGTGAATGCGTTAATACTCGTCAAGCTCTTGCCAAAGCCTTCGGCCAAAACATCATGAGCTATTACACCAGCCCGCTGTGTCACGCATGGAGAAAATGAAATGTAGAATAAGTAGCCGTACATACGCGTATCCACCTCCTGATCTCCATTTCATTGTATTGTTTTGGGACATAAAAACAAACAAAGTTCACGAAATGCAGACGAGTTTTAGGAATTTAACACTTTCCCTAACTCGCTAACGGTTTTCACACGCGCGGCTTTACCCTGAATCGCTACGGAACGTCGTCCTTGCGGGGTCATGTGTGATTCAGTCGGGAGTCGGCATTCTGAAAAAGGTGCTCCGTAAATTTGCCAGCTGAAGGCCTAGTGAAATTTATGGAAATGTTTGCAGATTAATGGATCAAGCTCTTAAAACCCTTAAAACTGTTTCTCTAACACACCCATCCAGCTATGTTGTTTCTTACCGCTGCAAAAAATAAGGAAGTAAACAGAGCAAGCGCGCTTAAATAAATGATACGTTAATGATGCTAGCCGGCTTGTCTGGCCAGTACGCCAAAGAAAAGCAAACGTTGTCGGGACACTCTTGGTTATGCTCTTGGCCTACTTTCTTTCATCGTTGGCTGTTTTGGAGTATTTGACAGCCTTTGCTTTGCTCTGACCGCAATTACCGGCCCCATCATGTGTGACTGTTGTCAGCCCTTTGAAATAACGGACGGCCGTCGGTCGTGTGAATGAGAAAATCCGCCCGCGCAGCCGGGGAAAGTGACACAGCAATGTTCCGTAACACTCTCTCACTCTCTTTGTGTCTGTGAGCGAGTACTGTAACGCTGCTCTGGTTCTGACCCAGTTCCAGGGCTGGGACCGGTGCCGGTCCATTTTAACCCCCAGCTGGAGCGCCTGGCGCCGTCGGGCCCGCACAAGCCCCTGGGCCGGACGCGCTCGGAGCCGCTGCCCCAGAACCCGGGAGCTCTGAGCCAGCACGTGTACCAGCAGCAGGTCAGCAGCCAGTTCCTGGAGCGGCTCAAACTGCAGGCTCACCTGGGCAAGGTAAAGCTGCAGCTTAGGCTGTGTTTGTAACACCTGTACTGCAGTACGGCTGTGTTTTCTACAGCCGTACCACAACCACTGCCGTGGTGTTTACTACACCCATACCTCTCCTGCTTACACTGTGATTTGCCGTTACACTGGACCCATTTACACAAGTCTGTGTTGTCTATGTTTTGTCTAAGTACATTGGTCTGTGCTGTTGAAAACTCAACTGTTTTGTACTGCACCCATTTACACTGGTTAAAACTGCCTCCATGCTAGTCTATAATAAACCCACACTGGTTTGTAGTGCGCTCAGTTAGGGGTCTGTATTGCATCCACGCTGGTGCATAATGACCCTATTCTGGGTGTATTGCATCCACACTGATCAAAACTGCATGCAGTCACAGTTGTATACACCGCCCCTGTCTGTGTGCTGCGCAGCTGATGTCGAAGTCCAGCGAGAAGCCCCGCCTCAGACAGATCCCCTCAGAGGATATGGACTCGGAGGAGGCGGGGCCAGTGCTTGGTCTCACCAATCAGAGCAGAAGCGTGGCTGAGCCGCTGCATGAAGTGGAGTGTGTTCCAGCAATGGAGCGCCAGGCGGACCACGTGCACATGCAGCGCACACTCACGCTTAATCAGGCAAGAGATAAACACTGTTTTTACTATAACTGCAGTTCTGACTCCTACCACATGGGGGCAGGGTATCATTTGCTGACCCGAACATTTGAACTGGGAAGAGGGGGAGTTACAGAGCTATAATTCTACATAATTATTATGTTACATTATTACTCCTTGGCTGTTACTTTGACTTCAAGTAAGCTCAAAAATAGCAGAGAACTAATTCACTTTCGGTTACAAATGCAAAAAATAGAATGTTTATGACAAAAACACGATTACTGTGCATCAGAATAGCTAGAAATGAACCATTTTGAGAAACTGCCAAAGTGGTTGCTCAATAAAGAAATTCACTCACCAGTGAAAAAGTGATCCTAACAGTACTGTTGTGTTGTGTATTTTAACACCGTGGGGGTTTTAGGAGACTTGCCTTACCTCTGCAGCTCCAGCAGGGGGCACTAAAGTGCCATGTTTACTGAAAAACTGTGTCCCTCACTCTTACCCTCTCCATCTCTGCTCCATCCTGTCCTCTCCGCCCACAGTCGTTGCCGTGGGACGTACAGATGCAGCAGCTACGCAGGCACGTTCCTCACGCGGAGAAGATGGCTGTTCCCATTATGCACCGCTCCCTGTCTCGCACCCAGTCCTCGCCCGCGTCCACCTCCCTCACGCTTCCAGAGAATCCTCACCCCCTCCCCACCGCCGAAATCTCCTGCAAACCCCGCTTCACCACGGGTATGCGGCCATGGGACCCCACGGGGGCTAGGGAATAGGGGGGAGATGGTGAAGGGATTGGGGACTAGGCAGGGCGCTACGCTAATATTTTTTCCAAGGAGCAACTTTAGGAGCACTCTAATTCACCCCAATTAGTAGATGTGTTCCTAAATTGTTTTCCTAGTTAGGACACATCAATTTTCTAGAGCAAATTCTCCTAAAATGGGAGCACTGTAGAGGTAGGGGGTACATGTACATGGTAGGGGATAGAGATATATGGAGCTAGGTGTTAGGGGGAGGGACTAGGGTGTATTGAGTAGGGGGCAGGGATAGTTGGTTAGGAGTTGGAGCTAGTAGGATTGTGGAAAGGGATTTAGTAAGGGCCAGTGGGGTTGTAGATAGGGGGAATGTCATGGTTTATCATATCTCATCATAAGCTCATAATCTCTTACCAAATCTACAGTGACTCTTTGAGATGATGGTAAATTGCTGTAGCCTCAGGAGAGGCTGAAAAATTGTAATATTTTGTTGTCTGTGTATGTGTATGTGTATGTGTGTGTGTGTGTGTGTGTGTGTGTGTGTGTGTATTTTCAGGCCTTGTTTATGACTCTCACATGCTAAAGCACCAGTGCGCCTGCAGGGACAACAGCAACCACCCGGAGCACGCCGGCAGGATCCAGAGCATCTGGTCGCGGCTTCAGGAACGAGGCCTGAGGACTCACTGTGAGGTGGGTGACCTCCAACACACCGACCACCACCCTCCCCCAGCCTCATTTAAAGACACCCTTCTAAAACTGCGGCGGATGACAACACCTCTAACCCCTCCCCCCTCCCCCCTCTCCGCTCCTCAGCGAATCCCAGGCCGGAAGGCCACCCAGGAGGAGCTGCAGTCGGTGCACTCGGAGCGCCACGCCCTGCTCTTCGGGACCAACCCCTTCAACCGGCTCAAGCTCAACAGCCGCAAGCTGGACGGTACGCGGGCGCGGGCACGCCTCAGTCAAACACGCATGTGAAATACGCCGTCTCTTGGAATGCTGGTGAAACGTGAACACGTGCAGTCCCGTGAAAGAAGGATTTTGTCCTGGATATTGGTGAAAATAGATTTTTTCATTATTTTTTACAGTTATTAATTTTACTGGTGAATTTTTCCCTGATATGTAAGTAGGTAAAATATCTGTGCTACGCATTGCTTTCAGTAGGAATCCACCCTCTCACACCGACACAGCACACGCTGTACAGCGCAGGATAATATTACATCTGTGCGTTTACACACAGTCCTCTCCTGCTGTGAGAGACTTCATTATCTCAGCGGTGTGTTCCTTTACACTGCCTCACACAGTGAAGGATGAGGCTACTCATGAACAATCGGTCACCTGCTACACCCTCTGTCTTTCTCTCGCTCTCTCTCTCTCTCTCCCTCTCTCTCTCTCTGTCTCTCTATGTTTCCCTCTCTCTCTCTCACTCTCTCTCTCACAGGACTGCTGGCCCAGAGGCTCTTTGTGATGCTGCCTTGTGGAGGAGTCGGAGTGAGTGTGCACACAGACACGCACATGCACACACACACACACACACGCATACACACCATACCACACACATGCAGCACATGTGTTATATACTGTACACACATACGTTCCACATATGTGCGCAACTCAGCTACAATAGCATACTTCAAACAGCTCCTTATTTTAACCCTTAACCTTGGCCTTGGAAAAGCCATGTATTATTTGTATTCTCATAAATGCTCGTTGTTATATTTTGTTGTTCTCTGAACTAAACAGAAATTTTACGTTTTACTAAACCTACCAGATATCTAGCCGATGTGCGTTACGATATTGGATGCATGCTGTGCATGCTCAAGATCTTCTGTAGACGCATCACAACTTTGCAACGTTCTGATTTATGTTAAGTAACAGGTTACACTTCAGGGGTAACCTAGAAACCAATAATTTAACTGCAGCAATCAAATGGTTATAGCCTGGAAACAGGCTTTTTAGCTCTGTGAACGAAACTTCTAAGTCAGGAAACCAGCAGGTTGTCCCCAGTATTTTCATGTCAATAACGTGAGGATGGTGTGATTTTATTTGCACGGAAGCGGAGGTTGTCGTTATTGTCCGTGCTGTCCAGTGTTTCCCCAGTATTGGCTGAGAGAGGGCAGCTGATTGGTCAGGAGGGGCTTTGTGGGCACAGTGAAACGGCAGTGTGTGTGTGAAGACAGGAAAGGGTGCTGAAAGGTAATCCGTTTGGGGAGACGGAGGGCTGCGATTGGGCCGGAGGCGGAGGCATGGAGGCGGGGCTCGGTTCGGGCCCGGTTTCTGGGCAAGGCCCCGTCAGTGAGCCAGGCTGATTGAAACAACATGCCAGCGATCGCAATGAAAGGCATTCCTCTGATTTCATTGCTCCGCTGTACCGAGACTGCCAGGAGCGGGAGTTCTTTAACCAAAAGGAGAACCTTTGTGCAGATGCACATCCTGCCCCCTCATGTTTCATGTCTATTAATAGCCATGATCCACTACCACCGTATATAGCATAGTAAAACTGCATTAACAAACATTAAGTACATGTACAGCTGAAACCGAAATTCCATGCGTATTTTTGAAAATTGTGCATTGTGAGGGAAGTCCTGATTGGCTGGAGGAAAAACTGTGAGCAAGCAGGCAGCGTGGTGTTAAAGAGCCCAATGGAGTTCATTTTACAGTGCAGAGTTTCCAAAATGCACTGCAAATGTTTATAGTGGACGAAAAAACTAACAAAAAATGCTAGAAAATAAAAACTGTACCTACAGTAACAAAAGAAAAAAGAAATGCAGTGATGTGCAAAATTTGACTGTGCCTCTCTGAGGCCCAAAGTCTACCTTCAGAACGTCTCCGTTGCCAGTGCAGTCTAGACTAACCCGAGGAGCTCCTGGATTCGTGAAGCGCGGATGCGTACGTACGACGGATATTTAAAGATGGGTGGGAGGGCGAGCGGTTTGGCTCGCTCGGGGGAGTTTTTCTGAGTTTTGTTTGCGGAAGCGCGCGCGCGCGGCGCTGCGTCTGACGGCAGGTTGAAGCGATCGCTCTGGGAGAGGTGAAAAAGCACCGGCGGAACGAGAGAGCCAGGCCCTCCCAGGAGAGGGGAGATTTGGCTCCGCGGTCGCGCTTTTGTTTCTTGTTTTGGAGGCGGTGAGCTCGGTGCGGTAAAGGGAGAGTACCGGTGGTTTGGCTCGGGGAATTTCCGATTTCGTTCACCAGTTTCGTTTGCGACCCGGGGAGGGAGAAACACTGGCGCTTTGAAAGCACTGCACCGAGATACCGAGAGCGGGGGATTTCTACCTAGCTTGAGCTCCTGCGCTCTTTCGTTCGAGTATTATTTGTTTGGTGTAAATATTTGCCTGGCGACCTCTTCCGCTGAAGACCTCCCAGGTTCAGTTGAAACGCTGCGATTGTTGAATGAACCTAACAACGGCAACGTTGCCAAGCAACAAAAAAGCTTTTGGATTATGCCCTTGGTGCTAAATTGCATGCGGGGCAACACGATTAATTTCAACATACCTGATTAGGAATCTATGTGAGCATTCGATAGTCGTGAATATGCTAATAATTATATGCTTTTACTTCATTCCACTAGAATTCCAAAAGATTACATGATTTTTTTCTGTGCTTCAGAGAAGGGCATTTTAAAACCACATCTAACACGGATTTTTAACATTCCCTAAACCACCAGTGGCAAGTTACCCACCAGCTTAAGAGCCACAAAGCACAGCTCTACCCTGGCTGCCAGGACAGATTTGTCAGTTCGCCAAACGTGTATGCATACACACACACACACGGACACACACACACGCACGTACATTTCTTTCATTATTATTGTTTATTATTGTGGTAAGGTATTTCTGCTGTGCGTGTGTTGCACGCCGCGCTCTGATTGGTTGTGCGTGTCTGGTCGGCAGGTGGACAGCGACACCGTCTGGAACGACGTGCACACGCCCACGGCCTCGCTCGTGGCGGCTGGCAGCGTGACGGAGCTGGCCTTCCGGGTGGCCCTGGGGGAGCTGAAGGTGAGGCTCGGGGACCAGCTGGCCGCCATTGCGGCTGTACGCGTTTTGTGAACATCGCTCCCTTCTCAGCTGGCTCCCCATGTAGACACACACTCTTCAGGCTCCTGACTCCTCTGTTCTGCGGGGCTGACCAGATTGACACTCTGATGTGGGAGAAGTCCAAGCCCAAATTCTGTTCTTTGCTAGTAAACTAACGGCCCGCTCGAACAGTTACTACTTCTGACCGATTATGATCTCATTTAGGAGGGGCTGCAATTGGAGTTGTCGGTTTAAGTCAACTTAAACTTAACACAAACCACTGAAGGAAAATATTCTCGCGAACTCCCCTTTCCCAACGCTCTGCCGAGAGAGCGTCAGGGGTCGAGGCCGCTCTACATCTGACCGAATCAGAGCCGAACTGAAAGGCCCGGCGCTTCAGTTTGGGAAAGTTTTGGGAGCTCATCAGCCTAAGAGGATGTCTTCTGAGACTTCCATTCCATTTCACCTTGATGTTGACTACAGAACTTGGCTTTTTCAGTTTCATCACAATAGCAGCAGTATTCTTGGTGACTGCTCACGGTGAATAGCTGAGGATGTCTCGAGTCTTCTCAGGTGCGGTAAGAAAGGATTATTATTTGATTGACGGAGAGTGATGGACTATCCTTTTCCCGCTCTTTTTCCCTAGAATGGGTTTGCAGTAGTGAGACCTCCTGGGCACCATGCAGCCCACTCTACTCCCATGTAAGTAGCGTGTGTGTGTGTGTGTGTGTCTGAAAGATTTGTGTATGTGTGTTTATGTGTGAGTGCATGTATGCTGGTGTGTGTGAGAGAGAGAGAGAGAGTGCCTGGGTGTAAGTGTGTGTGCGCCAGTCGATATTTGCGTGCGTGTGCATGTGTGTGTGTGTGTGTCTGTGTGTGCGCGCGTGTGCGTGTACTTATATGACTGACTGTTCGCACATTTGTGTGTGTGTGTGAGATCTGTTGGCATGTGTCGACTGCAGTGTCAGCATTGCCTGTCAGTGGCCTCATATTTATGGAGTAAGACTGTCTGGGCTGATGGTGGCTGAGGTCAGAGATATGATTTATGTCTCCCATCTGTAGCTTTCATCGCTCTGCATGTTTCATTCTCAATAAGATAATTGTTTATCTCTCCTTAACTTTTTGTTTTTGACTTTTCTGAAGCCTGCTTATTCTCATGCACATTCTTTCTCTCTCTCTCTCTTCCCCTCACTCACTCAGTTCAGTTTAGTTCTGCTTACTTTATGAAAGTGACTGAGAGAATCGTGCAACCAGCTTTAACAAATGGGGCACATGGCCAAAGCCAGGCTCTGCTGAAGCCCTTGTTCAGCAGGCAGCAGCAGAAGCAGGCCATGTTCATAGAGAAGCCATTTTGTTTGTCCTGAATTTTGTTTGTTGTGAAATGTGTGGGTCGTAGAGTGTTCTGGCATTGGGCAGTTTGATGTAAATGTTGAATAGTGTTTGACTCAACCACCCTCTCTCTCTCTCTCTCTCTCTCTCTTTCTGTCTGTTGCTCTCTCTTTCACACACTCTCTCTCTCTCCAGGGGTTTCTGTTACTTTAACTCAGTGGCTATTGCAGCCAAGCAGCTCCAGCAAAGGTTGAACCTCAGTAAGATTCTCATCGTTGACTGGGTAAGAAAACAACGCAAAATAAAGATTCTCAAAGATGAGATTAAGTGTTTCAAGTTGTATGATTGTGAAAGCACATTACATTCTTTCCTTGCTTCTAGGATGTTCACCATGGTAACGGTACCCAGGATGTCTTCTACACTGACCCCAGTGTACTTTACATATCCCTGCATCGCTATGACGATGGAAACTTCTTCCCTGGCAGTGGAGCACCAACTGATGTGAGCTCCCTAACAGTGCAGTCTGTAGTCTGTTATTGTGCATTATAACTCACTCTACACAACACTGTGTGCTCTGTTATTGTGCACTATAACTCACTCTACACAACACTGTGTGCTCTGTTATTGTGTATTGTAACACACAATACGCAACACTGTATGCTCTGTTATTGTTATATAGTTATGACCCAAAAATATGTGTCACTATTTTCCTGGTAGCGCATTTGCTTGCTCTTTCCCCCCACTGTGGGTGTTTTGTGAATTGCACATTTTTTGTGGCTCCTGCAATGGTTTAAACTTTAACTGGTCCAAAAGCATCACAGTCATTGCGCATTATACATCACCCCACACAGCATTATGTGTTCTGTCATTATGCTTTATAATGCCACACAACAATGTTAAAGCACATTATAACTGTGCATTATAACCCCCTCCTTGCATCTCTGTATGCTGTTATTGTACATTGCAATTCCCTCAGCATAACAGTGTGCACTTTCTCATGGCTATTGAACTTCCATTATTGAAATATCCATGTCCTCCTTCTTCGCCGGATGTGATGATCGTGAGCTGCAGCAGACATTTTGTTTTTGCGAACCATCGAAATGAGTTCTCGTGCTTGTAACGCAAGTGATGTAACTTCACCAACAGAGCATGTGCTACCGCTAAAACTTCTGATTCCACCCGTATGTCTCAAGGCATTACAGCTGAATTAAGGAGGGGAGGGGGGGGGGCGTGGGCGGTCAGGAGGTGGATGGGAGGAAGGTGCTGGCAGCTAATGCTGTTCCTCATGTGTTTTGTGTTTGGCCGTGTGCATCCTGCACACTCCAGGCTATCTCTAACCTGTACCCCCCCGGTTCGCTTGCGTTCTCTCTCAGAAGGTCCCTACGGTGGGGCTGTATTGTGTTACTCGGCACCCCGTTGAGTGGACTGTGGCAGGGGAGAGAGGTTGGGGGTGTAAACGCTCGAGGCTACTTTGATGTGGAGGGATGTTTGGTTTATGAACGGTCAACTGGATATGCCAGGGGCCCATAGGTTAGGCTCTGTTTTGTAATTTAGCATTATTTGGCAGCTTAAGAATGTTCAGATTCTCCAGTAAAAATGAATGTGATTTGTTGTTTGGTCAAAATGTGCTGAAAGTGTGTGTGTGTGTGTGTGTGTGTGTTTCAGGTGGGATCAGGGGAAGGTGAGGGCTTCAACATCAATGTGGCTTGGACAGGTGGCCTGGACCCTCCCATGGGTGATGCGGAGTACCTGGCAGCATTTAGGTAAGAAGTCTAACATAACTTTCATCCCGTACCTCAATTATCATGCAGACACCTCATGCAAACATACAGGCTCATGGTCTATATTAGCCACCGTCAACCACTTTTGGTCAGGTCATGCCACATTTATTTTCTAAAGGCCTTGAAAAGGTTTCCTGTATCCCAAAGGATAAAAAGGTACCAGATTTCATTCAACATTAAGACTGCAGGTCTCAGAAACGTCAGCAGATTTTGTTTTTTTTTTTGTTTGCAGTTACCACTGCCGTTGTTCTTTGACTGCAGAAACATGGTTGCAAAGTACAGTTTTCTTCAATTACACAGTTTCTTTGATCAACATAGTAACTGTAACCTTACTCTGCAGAAACGTGTGATTTAAAGAGCACTTAATCCCCAGAGGGAGGACTTGAGG
Organism: Anguilla anguilla; assembly: GCF_013347855.1. Classification (NCBI taxonomy): domain Eukaryota; kingdom Metazoa; phylum Chordata; class Actinopteri; order Anguilliformes; family Anguillidae; genus Anguilla; species Anguilla anguilla. The sequence goes on from NC_049213.1 coordinate 13,832,777, forward strand.
GACGCTGTTTAAACCAAATTATAGTACACAGACTCATTCTAATTTCAGGCATGTCTGTTTTGTGAATGACAGGCTTTGTCCGTCCTGCGGCGTATCTTGTGTTGCACATTCTAGAACTCCTGTGTGTCCTTCGTGCGGTCCCTCGGACTGGTTTCCCCTAGATCCCTCTCTTCCTCGGCGGATTAATTTCTTTCGCGGAAATATTTTGAGGCGGAATTAATTTTAGCGTTGCGGCCAGGCTGTTGGCTCCCCGCCGAGTCATTATCCGACGCGTGAGGTCTTTAGGAAGAGCGCGGTGGGTGGGCCCCTCCTCACCGAGAGGAACTGAAAGCTAAACGACACGCTGCGAAGGTCCATACGCCAAAGTACTGTCCCTCGTGAGGCTAACTGCTGCAGTGTACACAGGCTTCGGCCCCAGATACTGCATATCAGTGTCCTTAGGGGATCACCGCTATGTGTGCTTCCTGCTTCTTCTATAAGGAAATGAAGACAGGTACTGTGGAATCTAACTGTCGCATCAGCTGACAGATTTTAGATGAATTCTTCACTGAATTGGCTGTATTACTGTTTTCAACAAGATAGCTGGCCATGCGTGTATTCAGACAACCCTGTTGTATTGTAATGGCATGCAATATGCGCAGTTGAATTTTGAAAGGACTTCTGTTGGCGTCTGTGTAGCCTGTTTCAAATAGAATGCTCACTCATTGGCGTCATTCTGAGATTGCTTACTCTGCGCAGCGTTATTAATTTATGCATTCTGGAATCGCTTTATGTCAAACTTGTTATTGTTATCAATATTAATGACATTTTTGTGGATACGTATGCATGCTTTGAGAAAACCAGACCAGTGGTGATTTAGAAGATGTCTAAGATATTTAGATAATGTCTCCGTTAAATGTGGCAAGACAAGTTTTACCTAGTTTACTAAATTATGCGAATTGTGCATCAATTGGTTTGCCATTTTGAGGTCTTTTGACATAAGAAATCTTTCTAAATAAATGTTTATATTTACTTGGTTTTGTATGAAGTTTGGAGAAGGTGATGTTTGGGCGTTTTGCAATCAGCTACAGTATCTGTATGGCAATGCAAAAAGGCTTCAGTAGAATATCTAGCAAATTCCAACAAAGTCAATTTTTGCAGTGATTAAGATTTCACTGATTTTTAATTAATGTTTCAAATTAGAATTCTGTTTGTGCACTATGTGCCTCCCCTGTATCTCGCTGCTGCCTGTCTGAGCTGTTCCCTTGCACAGAGTCTCTGTGCTCTGTTACTCTGCTGTATCCCTGTGTCCCTAGCCTGTGTCCCTTTCCTATGTCTCTGTGTTCTGTCTGTGCCAGAGTTACGGTTACTGCACATGTACCATCTCATTGGCACTACCGCATTTCCGTGCGATATTTAACGACAGAGCCGCTGTTCCCCACTCCTAGCGCCGGCCAGCGTGGGGCGCTTTATTGGTTTAGAAGGGAGGCGGGGTTGGTTTCTGGGGGTACTGAGAAGGTTGGGGGGAGTGGGGGGGCATGGAGCTGAATTGGGGGGTGGGGAGGGGGCGGGGGGGTTGGCGTTATAGGTTGAGAGAATCCAAAAGCTGGGTAATTAGCCCAAATAGATCCCAGATGCGGGCTGTCAGTGACGTGAGAAGAACGACGAACTCCAAATGGGAACCAGACCCGGGGCGGCAGCTTTGAACTGCGGCAGCGAGGAATCAAACGGTGTCTGAGCGCCGGCTAGATCACTGGCAGCCGGGGGGGGGGGGGGGGCTGCAAAACAGCCACTTCCTGCCCCCACGTATCCTCCCTGCTCCAAGTCTTACCCGCACATGCCCAACACTCCCCGTACATCCTCTCTGAGCTTATAGCCTTACTCGCACATACCCAACACTCTCGATACATCCAATCTGAGCTTATAGCCTTACCCGCACATGCCCAACTCTCCCCACACACCCGATCTGAGCCTATGGCCTTACCCACACATGCCCAACACTCCCAATACATCTTGTCTGAGCTTATAGCCTTACCCGCTCATGCACAACTCTCCCCATACACCCTCTCTCAGCTTATAGCCTTCCACTCACCTACCAGACACACACACATGCAGACTCTCTCTCTCTCTCTCTCTCTCTCTCTCTCTCTCTCACACACACTCACACACACAATTAGTTGTCAGTCAGCTGTACTGCACCATCAAAAACTTTGAGAGTGTCTGGGATTTTAAGATCATAAAACCAGTTGTGATGTCATTGGGACTGCAGTAACACAGCAGCTGTTCAGTTATTTAAAAAAAATGTGAAATCTGGTCATAGGGAATTCATTTCTTGCCTGTTTATGTGTTGGTGTTTGTAGGACGGTGGTGATGCCCATCGCTCAGGAGTTCTGCCCAGACATGGTTTTGGTTTCGTCCGGGTTCGACGCGGCAGAGGGACACCCGCCACCATTAGGGGGGTACAGTGTGTCTGCCAAATGTAAGCCCATCGCCTTGGAAACACTCACTACAGAGTTTCTGCGTGGAACACAAACAGATGCTCACAAATCACATAGGCCTGCTCTGATGCTCGACTTACTCATTCACAAATACATTATATAATTTCAGATCTTTCTCATTATAGGCTTCTATGTTTCTCACAGTTTATAAAAATGCCTCGAAATGATATCTCATGTTCTCAAAGCAGTTAACGCTTGACTCAGAAACGCATGACTCAGAACCACAAGAATCCTCAAAAATGAAACAGTATCTTCAAAGCCATGTTGCCGTACACAATGTCAATAAAATCTTTTTGCTAATAGCATCAACAAACTTCAGAGAGGATCCTAAAATGGTCAGTCATAACAAAATATTTTAGTTCTTTAATGGGGCTGATATTATAGATTATGGTTATAAAGGTCTTTTAATTGTAATTATGTGCGTGTATATATATATATATATATGAGACATTTGCTATAGTCACCATATGTTTCAGTGCCATCGTCAAAGCAGAGTATTGAAGGGAAAATTGGTAAGACCTTACTTGAACTGTGCCATACGGCTGTCATAACATGTCATAATGCTCACCACAGCATATTACAGATTATGTAAAATGCCATAACACTGTCATAAAATCTGCCGTGATCATTTAAAATTTATTTTTGAATGTTTTTTAAAAATTGGCTGCACACATTATGACAGCATTATGAAATTGGTCAAGCTCTAATACGCTGCTGTGACTGGATATGACAGATCTTGTGTCATAATTATGGCATCATTATGTTGGCTGTGTGGCATATTCGTAGTTCAATTAAAGTGTTACCAAAGTTTTACATTTTTAGGTTAGGTTAAAATTAGGTTTAAAAATATGTCATCATATGAATAGCTTAAGTTAATGCACGTAATTCAAGTCCAATATATTACCTCCAGAATGCAGCTTACAATCAAGTGACCTTGTCATTCACAGAAATATTACTGTATAGAAGGGTTCTTCTTTTAAGTGTGTGTAATGTCAAAAATAAGTATTTTCCCAAATTAACATTATTTGTTGCACAGCCATTTTAGTGCAAGAAACTGTAAAATATCCCTGATAAGGGCCTGACTGCTGTCTGTTAAATTGTACAAATTAGTGTAAGGATGAAGAAAGTGGATGCCTTCAATTGCTTGTGCTGATTGCTTGGCAATCGTAACCATATGCTTTCCATGTGAACACAAGAAAGTTTATTATGAAAACTGTGTTAAATGTGGAAAAATGTTTTTGGAGAAATGGATTTGGAATTGCAATTTCAGTTAAAATAAGCAAGAAGCATTTGCAGTTTGGCAGAAACAGTTTACTTTTTGAGATTTTTCTATTTAGTTTTGTGCCCACAGGTTCCGTTGCAGCCTGTTAGAAATCGAGAAGATTCCGTAAGCAGATTGCAATAAGCAATAGCTTTTCAAAAAGTGGGAATTCTCCTTCTGCCAGATGACATTTAATATAATTTTTTTTAAAAACCTGAATTGGATGCAGAGACAGAATTGGAAATGGTTTGTGTCCAAGAATGCATAACCATATTCTTACTGTGCGCTTTAATCAGTGTTTGAAAATCTCTAGCACTTCCAGTTTTCCAGAAGGAGATGTAGAGGATTTGCAAGTGTGCCATCTTGTGCAGTTTGTCAGACTTCACTGATGCTGTGTTACCTTTTTGTCTGGGACTAAATGCTCCAGATGGTGCCTCCACACACTGTTCCCAGACCAGCCTCAGCTTCTTAGATGTAATGGGCGGGGTCAGTATGAAGGTTGGTGAGCTGACCCTGGATGAGTGTTAACGTGTGAACGTGCCCTCCAGGTTTCGGGTTCCTGACCAGGCAGCTGATGGGCCTGGCGGGGGGGCGGGTGGTGCTGGCCCTGGAGGGGGGCCACGACCTGATGTCCATCTGCGACGCCTCAGAGGCCTGCGTCAGCGCCCTGCTGGGCGTGGAGGTGAGGGGAGACTCGGGGCGTAGCCGAAACACAGAGGTGGAAAATCCAGGTTCAGAAAGTAAAAGTCCACCCCAGTGTTTTGCTCCAATCACCTGGATTTTTGCAAATTAGTACAATTTTTCAGCCAGGAGGTAGAACTAATTAGTGAAATCATCTGACTGAGTTCCTGAGTGAGAGAAACACATGGCAGGACTTTTACTTTCTGACCCCAGGACTTTCCACCTCTAAATGTAGCTGTTACCTGGACAAACAGTATTAGATTATATCAGATTTGATTTTATTAGAAGCACTTTATTTTTCAAAACACTATCTTCATTTGTAACATCAGATACTCAGTACAGTATATATATATATATTACACAATAGACCTTTGCACACAATTTAAAAGAACAGGGCATGTACTGCAGGAGCTTGAAAACATTGCAGTGCAAGTCATAGACAGGGTACATGTCCAATGAGCCAATGAGGAACTTGATGACAGGTTAGTGTTTGTTATATATGTGAGTATGGTGGTAGCTGTGCAGTGTGCTCTGGAAGGCAGGTAATGTTAGCGATGCGTTAGCTGCTGAGCTGTGTGGCTGATGTGGTTCCCCCGCCCCTCCCTCTCCCCGCAGATGGAGCCCCTGTCCGAGGAGGTTCTGCAGCGGGTCCCCAGCTCCAACGGAGTGCGCTCGCTGCAGCGGGTGCTGCAGGTCCATGGTGCGTATCCAGCTAATCCCCACCTTTACCATCTGTCCTCATTCCTACTGTCCATTTCTCTCTCTCTCCCTCCCCTCTCTCCATTCTCCCCACAAACTCCCCTCACCTCTTTCTGTCTCCCTCCCTCTATTTTTCCCAAATACTCACTCCCCCCATTCCATCCACCAACCCCCCCCGACCCGCACACCCGGTCTCGACCGTTTTCCTGCATCCAATTATCCCGAAACACTCTTCTCAGGCCCCCCAGCCTCACAACATCCCCTTCCTGATTACCCCAATCCAATTCAGTTTATTACAAATATTTGCAAAGCCGCAGGAATTTCAAGAGAGTAAAACGTAAGCACTGAGCGCACATGTGTATATTACAATCATCTCTCAGACACACTGTGCCTCTCCCATAATGCTCTTGGACTACGGCTTTGTGTGTGTGTGTGTGCATGCGTGTGTGGGTGTGTGTGTGTGTGTGTGCATCTCTTTGTGCGTGTGAGACCGCATAGATACACTGCCTGGCCAAAAAAAAAAGTCGCAAGCTCTAATATTTCGTTGGACCGCCTTTCGCTTTGATTACGGCATGCATTCATCATGGCATTGTTTCGACAACCTTCACAACGTCACAACATTTATTTCCGTCCAGAATTGCATTAATTTTTGGCCGAGATCTTGCATTGACAACGGGAGAGTCGAACCGCTCTGTAAAGTTTTCTCCAGCACATCCCAAAGACTTTCAGTGGGGTTAAGGTCAGGACTCTGGTGGCCAATTCATGTGTGAAAATGATTCCTCATGCTCCCAGAACCACTCTTTCACAATTTGAACCCGATGAATCTTGGCATTGTCCTCCTGGAATATGCCTGTGCCGTCAGGGAAGAAAAAATCCATTGATGGGACAACCTGGTCATTCAGTACATTCAGGTACTCAGCTGACTTTATTTTATTGCCGCATAACGTTGCTGAGCCTAGACCTGACCAATTGAAGCAACCCCAGATCATAACACTGCCTCCAGAGGCTTGTACAGTGGGCACTATCCAAAAAAATCCAAACGGCAACTTTTTTTTTTGGCCAGGCAGTGCACTTGTGTATGTGTGCTTGAATTTGTGTGCTAATAACTGAATACAGCAATTACCTAATTTGCATATTCCATAATGTTATATTACATGTTTTCTCACTTTATTGCTTCCGGGATAGCTGGCTATTTTAAATGGTTAGATCTGTAATAGTATCCTGCTAGGCATATTCACTAACTACCTTCTGTAGCTAGATATAATATAGCCTTATATCTGGCCAGCTGGAAAAACCAGATGCAGTAATGGACGAGTTTATTCCTTTCTCCTTGTAAACAGATGTTTAGGAGGATGGAGCACAAAGTAAAATCTTGTAGGCTAAGAAATGAGGCCATTTGGGGTGATATAGTTTTAGGTGAGGCTGGCTATCTGAGGAAATCCTAAATTCTGTCCCCCTGTGCGCCACAGGTCAGTACTGGCAGTCGGTGAAGCGTTTTGCCCACACGGTGGGGCTGTCCTACACGCAGGCCCAGAGGCACGACCTTGAGGAGAACGCCACGGTCAACGCCCTGGCCTCGCTCTCTGTCGGGGTGCTCAACAGCAACAGGTATCCCCGCACTGAAAAAAAGGAAACTCACATTCTTCAGCACACACGAAACAGCCTTGTTTGTAAACATAGTTCACACAGAGTATTATTACAGACTTGTTTGTAAACATACAGACAGTGGGTGTAGAGTGTTTATAAACACACAGACAGCAGGCATAGAGTGTTTATAAACACAGACAGCTGGCACAGAGTGCTTATAAACACATTGACAGCTGGTATGGAGTATTTATAAATGTATAGACAGCAGGTATGGAGTGTTTATAAACACATAGACAGCAGGTATGGAGTGTTTATAAACACATAGACCACAGGTATAGAGTGTTTATAAACACATAGACAGCAGGTATAGAGTGTTTATAAACACATAGACCACAGGTATAGAGTGTTTATAAACACATAGACAGCAGGTATGGTATGTTTATAAACACATAGACAGCAGGAATGGAGTGTTTATGAACACATAGATCACAGGTATAGAGTGTTTATAAACACACATGGGACAGGTATAAGGTTTTAACACAGCCCTATTTGTAAACACACAGACAGCAGGTATTGAGTGTTTATAAGCACTCAGTCAGCAGCCACAGAGCAGTTGTAAACACAGAGACAGCACATACAGTATTTGTAAGAACACGTGGGATATAGAACATAAATGCAGCCCCCATTTAAGTTGTGTCTCTGTCTCTCTGTCTTGCTGCAGCCTCCCCCACGAGCCCATGGACCAGTAGGATAACTCACCAGATCCTCATCTGACCTCTGACATATGGCCTTCTCTTTTGGTACTCTCAGTGACCACAAGTGACCGGACCTCACAGTGCCCACACCACCTGTTGCCTCAGACACCACTGAACAGCCTCCACCCGACCGCAAGTTCCTCAACACCGACGAGCCTTAGCATCCTGACATAGGCCCCTTCACATCAGCAAGTGCCTTTCTGTGGACAGTAGCTTGCACTCTGTTACTCCATCACCGCCTTTACAAAGCCACGAGATATGAGGAAATTACATGAATTAACTCATAATTATTCAACAGGAAGAGGACATAACAGGGCTCCACCACCGTGGCTGTGATTTTTGTTCTTCTGAAAAAGGTTTTTTTTTTTTTTGTTTGTTTTTTTTGAAGCGCTCTGGTGCTAATTTTGAGCATCACGTTCCACTCTCTCCTTTTTGCTCAACCATCGTCGTGGATACCGAAAGGGTGAAAGGTGGCGTAAAAGCAGACAGGTTGGCGGACGGAAGTGGAGATCTATGGCAACGTGTCTGCGTTAGCTCTCAAGCAGGGAGCGGTGTCCGTCAGTGACGGGTGCCCTGGCGTTGTGCGCCACAGGCCAGAGGAAAGACCCACAAGGCGGACGCACGCGGCGGCTTTCTCAGATGTCGTTGACGGTCATATGACCTAACCACTGAAGGAGGGGAGGTGGAATGTGCCTCAGCGCAATGTGAGGGCTTTGTGGTGTTTGCACTCTGCATTCCGTAATATGAACCATAATATGAGAAATAGGTTCCATCCTCAAACAGTGACTTTACAAAGTCCTCCAGGCTTTGTTCTATGGTGTTCTGTTTTTTTTATATGAAGATTGATTGAGAGTAGCTGAGCAGTAGGTTCAGTTACAGTAGCATCTAGGGACCCAGTTACAGTGACTCCGGTCACTCTGTCAGTGAGCACTCCGTAAAGTCACACAGATGACCAAACACATGACTGTTCCATTCCATAGTTACCTGCAGGCCACTTACCGCATTCTGCACCTGGTTCAGTAGATTTCAGTGTGCGTTAGTGTGTGTGTGTGTGCGTTACTGCAAGAAACCAACTCAGACTCACAATAAGACACACAATAAATGGCCTTTCACCCCACACAAACACAACACACACGAGAAACACTGTTTATCGCACAGTATCATCACTGACACGAAAACCAGTAAGTATAGTGAGCTAAAATATAAAATAAAAAACAGGCTAGCCTCTATCAGTAAAAAAACACTTTTTATGGCCATTAACTATGGGGATCATGAACTTTTTGTATAAAAGATAACGGAGGCTTTGAAGTTTATACAAAGAGTGTTGCACTTAAAAGGTCTTGAAAGTATTTTCTTAAAACATGTGTTTGCACTATTTACACTATGGTTTCAAATATTTTATTTCACCAAAAAAAGAACATTCCTGTTTTGTAATGTATTCAAATGAAATCGACCAGTATTTTACCTGTGGATAGACATACCTACTGTATTTTGAACATAGCTGAGGACTACAATTAAAATAAAAACCAACCGGTCGGTTCATGGCTGGAATGAATTAGTTTATAAGATGACACATGTTGGAATGTTGTTCTGGGTTTGTTACTCAATTGAAATGCACACTGAGCTCTTCAGTGGGGTTACATTAGTGTTTTATGGCTGTCGGTAACTGACCAACTGAATTTATTGCACAATATTAAATTGTGCAATAAATTGCGTTTTTCATTTCCCCAATTGTCTTGCAATCAGGCGAGCAGTCACACCCCAGAGACATTAATGCCTCATACCTGCCACAGTCCATTCAAATAATCCAGATTACCACTAGTGTACGATGGTTTTTCATATTTTAGCGGGTTCTACAATCAGATAGTGTTTTAAAAATACTGACTGGTGATGTCAAATTTTCAAATTTGACATCACTCAAATATGCTTTTCATATTTGTGGAAAAAATGTTTTTTTTTTTTTGCAGAAGTAATGACAATGCCAAGTGCTGATCTCTCTTTGCAACTGGACCTTGTTCACAGTGCCTTCCTAACAACCGTCTTCGGGTCCATTCCTGTAAGAATGAAAGAAGCTACCCAGGTCTCTCGTGTCGCAGTGATGAAATCATTGCCGCGACTGTGCTCAAAGCACTGCTAGGACCCTGCCCAGCATTCTGCCTCTGTGATCCTACGCAAAATTTGTTGAAAAATACAAACATGTGAGGAGATGGAAAAAAAGCAATGGCAACGTCTGCGATCTCTCAGAGCCAGCAGCTGCCCCTGCTGTTTGATTTTTTTTTGAAGCTAAATGCCTAAAACATGTAAATGAAATGTGCCTTCTGATGTCTTAAAGAGTAGGGTTTTTTATTTTGCAATGTTAGGTAGGAGAATGTATGTTTTATATATATATATCCCTTCTGTTGTAGAGCCCCCATTGTGTGCAGCATGGAGCTAATGGTCTTAATCGAAACTGTTTTAATATTTTGATGTTGTTTTTGATGTTGTAAATAGCTCCGAAGTACCAAGACCAAAGAGACAGACTTTGCCTGTGTGCCTTGAACTGTCCTTATGTATTAGAGTAGCGTTTGTCTTAGCAAACTGGATCTTAATTTGAAATTAGCAGAGAATAACAGAATCATTATTTTTTCCTCTTTTGTTGTTTCTGCTTTGTGTTTAGCATTATTTGTTTTTTGTACATGTTTTGTATAGGTAGAATAATTGTGTACTGTTTTGATTCCTATATTAAAAGGGAATTAAATGTTTGTGAAAATATTTTTTTTTTGCTAAATATCGAATTAGTGTACTAGTGTAGAATAATTGAGTATCCATTCAATAGGTTAAACATTCCCACTGTTTTTTTAATGTCATATAACATTTTGACAGACACTCAGAACAAACTGCCATCTGAGTATCATATTGGATAAATGTTATTTGCTTCCCTTGCATTGTGAGCAGACAGCCATTTCTCATTTGCCTAAATAACAACATCCATAATTACCAGCATGAAAATTCCTCAAACACTCTCATTGTACCTATGAGCTATCAGCTTATTGAAGGCTGGTCATTTAAAAAAAAAAAAGAGTCCTACAGTATATATTGAGTTTGATGCCAAAAGAATCAGTGTTTAATGAGGGTTCAAATTATTTTTGTGACATTAATGCAGCTCGTTAAAAAAGGCATTAGTAAATTTTACCTGCCAACTAATTTTAGATATTGAAAGCTTGTGTTTGAAGAGTTTATGGGTTTTCCACATGATTGCCATTTCAGCTTCTTTCCTCCTGCTTGTTGGTGGAAGTAAGAAGAAAACACAGAGTGGTTGTAAAAGTGTTTGGGAACCAGGAAAGAAATGAGTTCAAATCTTGTGATTTTAGGGGAAAATTCAACACATACTGTCCATAAACATGCCATGTCATGGCAATCCAAAATGTGAAATTTGGTTGCTTATTCATAGGCTAGAAATCCGGTCCAATGTTTTTCTAGTACTTAATTCAAATTCTTCAATAATAGACATTAGCCCTAAATACACTAAATACATGCAGTTCTCAACCCCAAGTCTGTGGGCCTATGCTCATCCTAGAGACCAAAAAAGCTGAGAATCACGGTGCTAGTGGGTAGGAACAGATCTATTGGTGGCTAATTCTCTTCCTCAAATCTGAAATGTCTTGAAAAGATGTAGGGACAATGTGTGTGAAAAAAATACCCTGCCAGGCTTTAAGAATCAGGGTCACCTGTAGATAAAGCCCTTTAGTGTCTGAAGTTGGTATCATATACTAATCATACTACCAAACTGGTGATTACAAACCTTTTTATTACAGGTGCTAATTTAATATAAATGTCTCGGAAGCTTCCCATTTACCTTTCATTGGTTTTAAATAGAAAGCACTGTACAAACCCACTTACTTTTAATGACCCATACATTACTCAAGAACAGTCAGCTGAAGTCATATTTGGGATACAGCCGATTTTTCCCAGTCTACTGTTCATCTCAAGGGGATGATTTCACACAATAGCATTGACGCACATCCCAAAATACCATTGTAAACATGCACCAGCAAAATTAACCTCAAAGACTTATCCACATTTTAATTCATTGCTGTTCGATTCAAGGCTTCCTTTAGAATATCGTGAGAGTGGTCATAAAAAGGCACAGGTCAGCTGCGATCAAACCTTGCCGTGGGAGAGAACACCGGCGCCAGTGTCCCCACGCGACATTCAGTCTCTCTCACAGGTCCGTCTCCATTCTTTTAAAGCACGGCTGGATCACGCTAGCGCCCCTCACACAGCTTATTAAAAAAGGGCAGAGGCCTCGGGCCTCATGGCTATTCACACAAACAAGCAGGCGAAAGACAACAATTCGTCGACAGCGCCCAGAGAATTCTGCCCTACACGACGGGTCCAGGTTCTTATCCGGGCGGGGTTCACATCCGTAAGCGCTGGAGGAGGAGAGGGGATGGGGCGGCCCCGTGTCAGACAGGGGAGGTTCCTTCTCTTTTCAGAAAGATGAGTGACAGCCACCATGATGGGGTGCTTCAGGGAAGGTGAGAAGAGGAGAGGACAGTTATGAATAACAATGCAGCATACAGTATGTGAATTGCACAGTATTACACTCAATGTATACATTATCTGCACACAAGCCCAGTGAAAATAAAGGTGAAAAAAATGTTATGCTTTTGTTTTTAATGCATTTTTAGGACATTCTTAATGCTATTTTACAGGACAGCACAGAGAGACAGAAAGAATGAGGAGCGAGAGAGAGGGAGAGACATTGGAACCGCCAACATCACAGCTCACGCTGAGGACATGGACAGTGCTCTACAGGCTATGCCACAAGATGCCCAGCACAATCTTTACGCTTGAATAATTGTGACAGTGGATGCTTGATAAAGCCTTGCCTTGCACGTGTTACTCTCTGTACAATACTGCCCCCTAACTTTGCATTCGCCATTTTGTAAACAAACAAAATGTGAACGTTCTTTACGCTTAATCTCCTTCATCCTTAGGTTCTTTTTTCCGTGCTTGTGCACACTCATAAACATTAATGAGTCAATATCTTAAAAAGAAGCCAATGAAAATGATTGTGGTCTAGCATCAGGTGGAGGTAATTGCACTGTGATTACTCCGTAACGGCAGGAATGTCTTGTAATCTCTGACTTTAACCTGCGGAAACCCCATCCCACCACTCTCAATCGCACCCACAGCACCACTGCACCCCAAATCTCCCCCCACCACCTCCTCCGGGTCATTTGACCTCTTCCGATGATTCCTATTGGGCGTTGAGCACAGAGGTGAGAGGCCTGCGCTAACCCCCTGAACCGACGTTAAAAAAGAGCAGATGCCATTTTAGAAAAACGCTCTTTTTCATACGGCCTTCTGGTCCTTGCCAAACAGGCACCACTCTGTCAGCGTTGCAGACTTGGAGATGAAGGTCGATAATAAGACGAGATGCTGTACACATGATCACATCCTCTGGCAGCGTTCGCCAGAGCTTGTTTAGTATGTCAGGCCCGCTGAGTTTAAACAGACGTCAGTCATTCTGCACGAGACCGTCAGTTTGGATTATGGTTAATCAGTCCTTCCAGAACGGTCTCTCTCTGCCTTGCGCTGAATTCTCGAGGAGCGAGTGTGCTCTGACCAAATTTTACACTCCGGTCAACCACAGACCTCAAGCTCTGGGTCGCTCTGATATTTTTTTCCTCTCTATTTAATTTTTTCTAAAACCACTAACTAAAGAAAAGGCTCAGTTTCTTTGACGGGCTCTAAATTCAAATTTTAAAAAAAGTTTCCTAAATAGCGCAGTTGCTTTTCTCTTGACAGGGACAGGAGAGTGTTGTTATTTATTTTAATTAAGTGACATTTGTTTAAACCTGATTTAGCGTTCATTAACACAGCACAAGAAACCTAATAGTTTTATCCTCAGGTCTAAATGTTTTATTCTCAGATCTTTCGGCTAATCGATGTAAGCCACTTTTCCTGCAGTCTATAGTAGCTCGCTTGGTTAATCGCGCTATGTCAAAGGGTTTGAACACCAAAAGGGTCTGTTCTTTATTGAGTCGCTGTGATTTAAACAAACTGCATCGATTTATGTGTCAGCAGGGAGTTTTATTTAACTGTAACCGATTTAAATCTGCGACATTCAATCAATAGTTTAAATCAATAGAGTTCCTTTATTCATATTACCATCATTCAGCGATTACCTTTAAGGGAACTACAACTCAAAAAAAAGAAAAAAAAAAGTGCAGAATCCTAACATCAGAAAGTCCATTATTTTGTTACCATTTCATTATTGCTTATTTATGTTGGTACTTCAGTGTGGAATTATACAAACATGTTGAGTTCTCCTTTGTGGGGCAATGTACCATGGAATTTCTGGCTCTCTGACTCCATTTTGGGGGGGTGCTGACTAGTTTATGGAAGCCGATGGTGTTGCTTGCATAAATGTTTTCACAGACAACTGAATAGCTACCTGCCTGTCAAGCATGTCTATGTTGCTGCCTTAGATGCTCAGCGCATTAGTGTTCATGTTAGTCATAATTAGTCAGTAAAAATGTTGACAAGATTAGAATTGAGAATGCCATAATACACTGTTAAACGTGTGTGATAAACTCTGACATTCTGTACTGAAAACACACTGTCAACCACTGCAGTTCCTGAGCAAGCACAGCACATGACTCATAAATATATAAATTATTTAAACGTAATTTTATAATCATGAGTAATGTGCATAGAAAAAAATGAACTTAGGGACAATAAAACTAAATCGCTGGTTGTTTTCCTAACTTTTAACATGTATACATAAAAAAGCTACATAATAAGGTATTGAGATCTTACATCTGACCTTAAATTCTCAATATTTATTACTGCTCATTTCTTAAGCTAAAGCCAACTCATGTTTGGAAGCGCATCTAGGACGTATTTTGTTGATAATTATCAAGCCGGATCTTATTTCAATTACCTACAAGCAGCTTTAATTTGAAACACAGGACGGGTCATCCAGTTCAGGCTAATTAAGACAAATTATATATCATTTGGATGATCTCGAATGTATGCGTGGCCAGACACAACAGGGCTAGCCACAACAGCCGGGCTAGCCACTCCCCCAACACAATATGGTTAGCCACTCCCCTTTAACAGATATTCCATGAAAAAGGCTGAGTAATATATAGTGTAGATATGAAATTATACAGAAAGACAAAAAAAGCTAATCTTGTTTTAGTGCAAACTGCCATCTGCTTTTTATTTTTAACCTGAATGCAATGAAATTAAATGAAAAGCTGGATACTTTTAAAATTGCAGTTCTGAGAAATGTTAGCGTCGGACTTTATCGTTTTTGTTGAAACATTCCTTTCTTCAGTACACTGCAGTATCAGAGTAATTCACAGACAAGAGATGGTGTTTGATAGTGCTACAGTTCAACAGCGGATTTTAAATGGCTGCAGGCATTCTTTTATCAGATAGATCTCCCACTCTTTCAGGGCTTCCATTAACTAAATTCCGCTCCAGTTAAATTGCATTCCAGCCAATTTCATTCATAAATCAACTGCTTGACTTTTTCCACAGAATGCGAGAGAAGACATGAGAGGAAAGCAAACAGGATTCTGCCACAGAACAAATATTAATATCAACAAAAATTTAATAAAAGTAAAAATATTCCTTAGCATGCACACACGCATGTACACACACGTGCACACACACATAAACAGAAACGTATATAGACACACACTCAAACACATATAGGCCTACACTCAATGCGCGCATTGCGAGTATGTGTGTGTATGTCAATGCATCAACACACACAAGAACTCACACACATATACACACTGGCATACACACTCGTGCAGTGAATATCCATGGGCAGACTGCCGTTGTAAATCAGATTTGACATTTTATATGTAAACTTCTCATTCAGTCATTTAAAAGCCAACCAAATCACAAACCAACATACTTCTAGAAGGCTTACACAATCTTTCATGTATATGAACTGCAGTGTAATGGACACTTCTCACTTTGAATAGTTTACGTTACTGCAGCCCACTCGAGACACAAGGCTTGTGCTAGCATACTGCAGTACTGACGTGCTCATCGGTCTGTTTCATGTGTCAGACCTGTTGGGTTTATGCAGCCTTCAGAGCCGCGCTGGCTGCATTGCGTGCTAAAGCCACAAGTTATTTTTCTGCGGCCCGCTGAAAGAGAGCGCCTCAGAGATCAGCCTCGTGACACGCACGCCCAACAGAAGCCGTCGAGCGGCGGCGGAACTGGGAGAATGCCATGGCAACCGGCGTCGTGGACGACAAACAGAACGAAGCACTGCGCGGCTCTCCTGCCAGGCTAAACAGGCCAGCCCAATCCTGAGAATTCACTCCCGCTTCTCCGCACGCGAACCCCACTGCTGCCGGAAAAATATCGCTAGTCTTCCCACGGAAAAAAAATCTAGCGATAGGCTATGCCTCCACACTGAATTAAACAGCGAAAGCAAACAGCGCGAGACAAAGTGTGCATTTAGTGCATGGCTACTTCAATTCTTTTATCATTTAATAGTGAAGAAACAGGAAGTACTGAAGTAAACTGAAATTAACTTCTCAAACAATACCCCAGCAAAAAAAAAAGCGTGTTTACTTAAGTGTATTAAAAATATAATTTGAGTATACAAATGTTTTTGTACTTAATTTAAAGTGTGCTTAAAATGTACATTAACAAAAAAGTGTACTTCCAAATATATACAATGAGTACATTAAATCATATATTTATAGTGGTATTTTAGTATACTTATAAAAAGTATATTTTGGTTTAGGTTGCACTTCAGTGTACTTCATACAAATATATAAAATCGCATATACTTACAGAGGTATTTAAGTGTACTTAAAACTTTACGTGAGCGACTAATAATCAACACTCAAAAATCTCTCTCACCTAAAAGAAGACTTTGAAAATAATTACAGCATTAAAAGAGCTTTATGACAGAAAATCCCACCTTCACAGGGATAGGGATATTTTTTCTCTGTCCCAGTAAAAGAGGCAGATTTCTGCTGCACCTAAGTTGAGTGAGGAAATGACCCTGTCTGCAGTCATGCTGCACCTTCCACATGACTCCCCCAGTCCTGCACTGGTCTTTCTTCAGTAGTTTCATTTAATCACTGAGTGACTGCAGGTTTATAAGTGAACATTCTTCATCAGCCTTCTGTCTGGACCATGAACCTGACTGACAGCCTGTCTGTACCTAGTCATGTGACTGCTCATAACCTACCTCCCCCCATACACACACACACAGGCACAAACACAAACACACGCATGTACACAGACATATGTATACACATACACATTCATGCACACACACATACACACAAATGCACACAAACATTCATGCACACACAGACACATACACACACATGCACACACCCATTCATGCACACACAAACTTGCGCACACATGCATGCAGACACAAACACACTTACATAAATATACGCATATAAACATGCACACACAAACATAGGCATGTGAGTGCACACACACACACACACACACACGCACACTGAGAGGTGAGCGTGCTCTCCAACACACACACACACACACACACACACACACACACACACACACTTCTTCCTAATGCCTCACAACTGTTTCCAATCTAAAGGTTCCTGAATGTCTGGGCCCTGTAGACCCTGACTGCACGACACTGGACACCAGATCCTGCACAGAGGGCGGGGGTGGGGGGGGCTTTTATCTTAAATACCTCACCTAGCCCCTCTTTCCTTACCCCTCAAAAAAGTCATAGAAAGTATTCCCATGCAGGTCTGACAGGAATATGCCAGCATCGTTCAGGAGAAGCAGCACATAGCACATACGCTTCAAGTGTTCGGCTGCCGTCTGCAAAGCCAGACAGACACAACATATCTGCACAGAGCTGACCCCACTACAGCTGCATGCGTGCTGACCGCGAATGTTGTCTGCGCGTTGCATCACGCGAGTAAACGGCTCGCCTGGCCGACACGTAAAGACGGCGAACCCGGGGCCACGCGAACCATGAGAAACCCCGGCGCCTTTCTGGAGAAGGGATAAAAGGACAGAAGACCTCTTTTCCTTTATCCAGTGCGTTCATCCGTCCCTACAGTGGCACAGGGGTCATCAGCACGTTTTCCTTTATGAAGAGATATGATCACATCTGAGTTTTCTTGTTTGTTCATCGCGCATTAACTGGCACTGTCCAGGAAAAGCGCAAATACTTGTTTGCAATCATTCAATGATTTGAACCTTTTTTCCCCAATTTAATTGTTTTTTTTTTTCAATAAATTGAGCTATAAATATTTCTTACTGTGATAGCAATAGTATAATGAATTCTGTTTTAGAGTTTAAACTAGAATTAGGCTTGAACTTAATTAAACATTTGTGGTTACCATACTTTTTTTCAGCAAATGCGGAAAACCCATTTAACTCCGAGACTGTGTTTTTGAAGAAAAAAGCTTTTATTTATTTTCAATCAAGAGTAAAAATTAATGTTGATTGAATCCAGCCTTCCACTGGATGGCATGCCATGAGCAAATATTTAATTACAAAATAAATAAATTGAACATAAATTGTAATGGATTCCCACATTTTCTTCAAAATATGGTTATTAACATTAAACATTATTCCTCGTTGAACCCACTCCGAGTTATCAAATGTATGAGGAATATAAATATAAAAGACAGAAAAAGCGATGAAATTTATTTTCATTTGTGGTTTTCCAAATAGAACTGTTTTATGTTCTTAATGCATTTAGTTTATTCAGAGATAAAAGCTTTTTAATTTATTTGCAGGTTTTTATATACTAATTATAGCTAATCAAAAGCATATCAGCACTATTATTTTTAATGTCCAGAAAACAATTGATATTTATTTGAAAGGAGTAAAATGTAACATTTTCGACTCAATCTTTGTGAATCAAACAAAATCTTTATATAAGCTGGATAAAGTTAATAAATTACTAGAAAGATTCCTTGAAAAAGGCTATACTTGCCTAGACTAATGCTGTATTACTAAAAGTGTTTCTTTGTAATCCTCAGAATTCAGGTGCAGGTATATTCATCGTTGTTTGTTGCACATTTTTCTTTTTAAATCAATGTTGTGTGCGTGATGCAGAAACATCCCTCTGCAGGGAGTTCTCCCTCACGTTTGGGCTGAGGACAAGGAGCTCAGACCTCTAACACTCCCTGCATAAGTATACGCAGCAAAAACTCAGAGGATTAAAAGGAGCTCCATGCACCAGCATTTCTGACAGCACAATCATGCTCTTCCCAGGCTAGTGTCCTGAATCTTCCTTCGAGTGTGTGATTTATTCTGGACACGTGCAGCACACGTTGAGCTCTGTCTGTTAGCAGCACCGCTAGTACCCAGTGAGCGTCTTTGGCCCATTTCAACAGTGTTCACATCATAACAAAAATCTTATTATGTTTTATAAAATCTCTAAAATTCTGCCTGAACAGTTGAAATAATCATAATAATAAATCACATTTTCTAATATTACTTGCTCATATTATATTGTTCATCACGTATACACCATTCTCTGATTATCCAGTAGACCATATTATTATCGCAATTGAACTGCCTCACCATAAAGTGCTGATGTGCAATTTCCTAAAATATAATGAAATTAAATAGAATGAATATTACAATGATGATGGGGCTATGAAAGCAGTGAAGGTTTTAGAAAGGAGGAAATATTGGGAAGGAGAGATGGGCAGCATCGTATGCGTATGAGCCATATTAAAGATAAATACCTGCTGCTGATCTGCTTGGCTTCTGAGGCAGTGAGGAGGTGAGATTAGGATGCAGGGTGGGGGTGGAGGCAAAGGTAAGGGAGAGGTACAGGCAAGTGTTGGGTGTAGGATGGAGGTGAGAGATGGAGAGTGTATAGGTGGGTGTGGAGCTAAAGGAGAGGTACAGGTAAGTGTTGGATTTAAGATGGAGGTGAGAGAGAGAGCGTAGAGGTGGAGGTAAAGGAGGGGTGCAGGGCAGTTTTGGGTTTAGGATGGAGGTGAGAGAGGAAGAGTGTAGAGGTGGGGCGGAGGTATATATAACAGAGGCAGGTAAGTGTTGAGTTTAGGATGGAGGTGGGGATGAAGGGTGAATGTAGAGGTGGGGGTAAGGGTGGGGACGAGAGCATGGGCAGAATGGAGGTGGGGTAGAGTAAGAGTTGAGGTGAGGGTTGAAGGAGGATGAAGAAAGGATGGGGTGAGGGTGGAGGTACGGGAAGGCTTTAGCGTTGAGTTGGGGGTGGAGGCGAAGGACAGGTGGAGTAAGCAGAGAGTCGGAGGTGAGGATAGAGGTGGGGGGTGGAGTAAAGATGGAGTCTGTGGGTGGAGGGAGGGTCGAGCGAGGATGGAGCGGAGGGTGCAGTAAAGGCGGAGGTGGAGGGAGGGTGAGGTTTAAAGGGGTGGGGGGGGGGGGGCTAGTGGGAGGCGGACATGGCCCAGGCCCCCTCCATCCTCCAGACTGAGAAGGCGTAGCTGAGTCTCTCGTGTGCCAGGTAGTTGCAGCTGGCCAGCTTGCTGTCCATCTCGTCGCTCTGCAGCACCTGGTACAGGAAGTCGATGTAGCGCGAGGCCAGCTTGAGGATCTGGATCTTGCTCAGCTTGTCCGAGGGCAGGGTGGGGATGATCTTGCGCAGCGAGGCGAAGGCGTCGTTCAGCGACTGCGTCCGCTGCCGCTCCCGCACGTTGGCGATCACCCGCTGGCTGTGCAGGTCCTCGAAGGGCTGCTCGGGGCCCGGCCCTGGCCCCGGCCCCGGTCCCGGCCCCGCCATCGCCACCGCCACCGGGGGGCTCCTCTTGGGCCGCTTGGGGCCCGACGCGACCAGGCAGCCGGGGCTTCCCAGGCCCCCTTCCTCGGCCCGGCCGGCGGCGTCCTTTTTGGGGCAGGGCACCCGCTTGCGCCCGTTGACCCCGGCGGGCGTCACAGTGACGGCAGCCCTCTTCGGGCCGAGCTCCAGCTCCTCCTCGCTGGCTGCCAGCCCCCCCTCGGGGGACTCGGCGTGGGAGAGCTCCTCTCTCATCTCTTTTTCGGGTGCTCCTCGGGGGGTGGTGAGCTCTCCGCCTCCCTCTAATTGGCCCTGACACACACGCTGTCACAGAGACACGCCCACATAGGTTCAGTTCTTTGGAAGTTCAGGGGTACTCCTGTAGGCGAGAGCAGCAGAACAGGTATTGAGAAGTTCCAGAAGGTTCTGCAGTGTGGAATCCACGCATGGGCTTCAGCACAGCGAGAGCGCTCTCCCTCCCTCAGCTGAAGACCGCGGCCGCAGGCGTCTGCTCCGCTGGACTCCACGTCGGCTGCTCTTATAACACCACCGCCGCTGCCGTTGCTGGTCGGGGTCGTCGATTGGCTGCGATTGGCTCCAGGGCAACAGGAAGCATCCAGGGTTGGAGGACCACGGGAAGGGGGGGGCGGGCCTCCGAATCGGCCAATCAGCGGATGCACGGCAAAGGCTTTCACAGAAGTTGTCTGAAGTTTATAGGTTCCAGATTTCTCCCCGAAGCAGTCCAGCATCCATCCCCCGCCCTTGCAGTTGCACCTTCCTCTGGTATTCTACACTGAAATAAATGAATCGCTACAGAACAAGTGATACACTCCCTCTGTTTCTCTCCCTGGTTTGGTTCTATTTGTTCAATTTCAAATTATTTATTGCCATTACATTTTGAGCTCACGCTGCCAAAACAATGAACAACGAAGCAAGATGTAAACCGAAAAGAATGAATGTAGCTGCAATAAAAACTTTAAAAAGAAAGAACAAGAAACAAATGAAGTTGAATAATAAACACTGTTAATTCCGACACTGTAGTAAGTTTGAATTGAATTGCAAGTAATCAACCGCGGGCCAACAAATGAGACAGTCGTTTACAGTTGAGTCTGCTTAATGACGGGAGCATGAACAGGGTTCACCTGTACGCAGACATTCCAGGTAACATGCACCAGTGACAAAATGAATTAGACATACAGATATGTTGAGTAGGTCACTAGTAAATGTACATAAAAAAACTCCCAATTCAATTTTTTATATTTATCCGTATAAATATTTACTTGTCGGCTAATCGACGGGACGTCCCGATTTTCGGGTCACGCGTCCCGCCTTCCGAGAGCTCGATGTGTGGGAAGGAGGTCGGCGTGGTGACCCTGAACCCCTCCTGACCCGGCGACCCTCGCGTGGGGAGGCGAGAGGGTTTGCTAATTGTGACGGCCGTGCCCTCCGGTGTCAGAGCACATGTTCCTCCTCGCACCGACCCGCTCCTTCCCACCGCGGCTGGAAACCTGGGGAACCGGCTACAGGCGTGAAACGCAATCCGAAGACGCAAGGGTTTCAATTCGCGGTCCTTCGCCACGACAAATAACGTCCACAATGGCTTCAGCTCAGAGGAAATCTTCGAATGTAATCGCACGTACGTCGAAAGTAGAGCGAAACTGTTTTCTTTTCCGATTCAGATGATTACGTTTTACAGTATGGAATAATGATTTCAAAGCTCATATGTCTTTCTTTTATTAGAGAAAGAGAAAGGCAGTGAGAAAGAGAGAGGAAGAAAGATTTATAGATTTGCTATTCGTGCACTGTAGTTATCAATATTGTTAATATTTTACGGGATTTATGGGGTTTCTCGACAGTAGTTATCATGAAAATAAAGCAGGCTGAAAACAGAGAGAAAGAAAGAAAAAATCAGTAATTCAAATTTCTGGAAAAACTGATAATAAACATTAAAAAATTTAACTATTTGGATCTCATGCAAATACAGTAAGTATAACATTAGTATGCCTCATCATACTATATAGATATCCCACAATGTAAATTACTGTTAACTTCCAAAAGGAGCAATATGGAATGCTTTGCAATGTGACCTATGGTATGCTGTCATCTGGCCGTCTCGTGTGAATGTCGAAATGTGAAAGTTTTTTTGATCAGAAAGAATACATCTTTTCAAAATAAAAAGTATTTCAACATGCACCACAAAAAAACAGAACAGCTACCATAGAAAACATTTTGTGAGAGTGACTTTCTGAATAAAATAGTAGAGTAAACAAGTCCAGATGGAAATGTATGCATTTCTGGAGATACAAATAAAAATATATATTAGAACCATCAGGCAGCATAGTTCAGCATAATAAAATATCGACTTTGGTCTATTGGTGTGCGTTCATATGGCAGTACACTCAGCTAGCACACATCATACATGTGCAAAGATGACTGAGAAATACACTAAACGAAATGCAGAAAGATTTTAACATGAAACTTTTCTAGATTATTTATTTTTTTGGAGCGAGAAGAATGGTGCGCTATTTCTCAAATATTTCTGGAACATTCTAGAATCATAAAAATCTTCCTCTGCCAAGGCTTTATTTATGTAAAGCTGGTCCCTATTTTAAGCCTGAACACACATGTGGTTGGTACTCATACAAAATCATTTTCAGACTTGAAATGTTTCCTGTTTTTTTTGTTTTGTTTCTGTTGCGCATATCATGAAAAGAGAACAGTAAAGCATTAAGGTTGGTTGACACATGGCTCTCTAAAATGGAGGAAATTACATCATAAGTGCTCTGACAGGTTAAAAAATATTTATCTGATATGCATGCATTACTCAGTTTTTTGTCACTGAATTCAATTCAGGAAAAAGTGAGTTGAACTAAAAGATTCATAAACTTAAAACTTAAAACTATATTTGTCCTTTTAAGATGAAAGCTGAAAGAAAAATGGCAATGAAAAGCGATTTAAAATTACTTATTTTTTCATAGTAATTCCAAATTTAGTTCTTACTAATAATAAAGCTCTGTTAATTATGTAAAAAGAGCCCTCATATCTACACATCTGTATCTTTAAAAAACTTCGATGAAAACCCATTGTGAAAATGCAAAGCAGCTTTTGATTGACCTTAAAATACCTTCATAAGGAAATGGGTATTTTGAGCAATCAGCACAAGTTATAAACACAGATACACTTAGCAGAAAAATAGCAATAATAAACACGCAGAAGGTTTTTAGCTTGTGAAACTCATTTGCGTGTGTAAGTCAGGCTGCGCTGTAGAACTTTTACTTTGATCTTAGTTAGCGTGTGGGGGAAAGGAGTATGTACAATAAGGAGAGTGAATAAAACAATAAGAGACAAGGAAACTTGAGTGGCTTCTTTCATTTCACAGCAGTTTGCTGTTTTATTGTATATTTTTAGTGTCAAACTTTGGCACAGTTTTAATTTTTTGTGTATATCCACAAGCAGTGCTGACATATTCTCACATGAATGTGCTTAGATGGTCTCAATTGAACAAGCTGATCTACTAACAGTAAAAATTCTCACCCTGTGTGACCATCGCACAGGGTAAAAAAAATAATAATAATAATTTAAACCTTTAATAATGTTACACTAAAATTACACCTAGTTGTTTCAATAAATACTACTAAAAATCTGGGTATGTACAGTATGTGTGATGTAGAATTTGGGTGTATGCGAGAGTTTTAGCATTTGCATGCGAGCATGTGAATTACATTTGTATGTGGGAGTTTGAGTGTGGGTGTATGTATGTTGTTGTTTTTGAAAGCAATCCTAAGTGCACAAGTACAATGTTTGACCACTTCAGCTTTTGTTGTTCCTGGTCTGGTTCTGTAAGTCCTGAGAAAGGACAGGGACTCGAGAGGCCACAGGCTCATGATGGCTGAGGTCAGGGAGATAACTAGAGCAGGGCTATTTCCTGGTTTCTTACCTTATGAGCAATCACCATTTAGACTTCAGCTCTGCCTAAAGGACTTTACGAACAATCACCGTTTACACTTCAGCTGGGTCTAACAGACGTTATGAGCAATCACCATTAACCTTACAACTCTAAGGGACCATGTAAGCAATCACCATTTACACTTCAACTCTAAAGTAGGCTGTATACTCCAAACAACATACAAACTGAAAAAGAACCGCCAGCAAACATATTGTTGAGCACCATTGTCAGTATATTCGAAGTATAAGTACATCCATATACTTTGTTTCATGTCATGCCACTGGGTGGGGGAGCACAAACTTTTTCCAAGTTGCTTTCCTCAGCTCGATCATTGACACCCAACTTCATGGAAGTTTCGTGCCAGGAATTTGAGCACATTTCTCTGTCTTTGAAATCTCTGCATTATCGATCGTAAAGATAATGATATCCTTGCACAAGTACAGCAAAGATAATGATATCCTAGCTCTTCGTTCTAAAGTATAAATCTCTAAAGTATTCCGGTCACGACCATAACCGTGCTACCATGGTCGTACCCAGATGGGATACAGGAATGTCAGGAAGTGGCTTCCTATCCGATAGGTTCACCATGATAGCCATGATAGAGTAAGCTTTGACCGAATTTGTCAGGCAAATTTGTCATTTGGACAGGATAGTAGCCAAATGAAAGAAGTGGAAACTACCTATAGAAGATGAGAAAACTAGTAAAGTTATAGATTATGTGTCCAAATGAATTATTTTTAGTTTGGCTAACAAATCAGGTCAAATATTCTTCTTAGATGGAGGATTAAGGTACAATTTAATTCTTCTATCCTAGCGAACCCATTGGATAGAACACCACTTCCTGAAATCTCCTGTATCCTTTCTAATCACTACCTGCTACCACGGGACAGCACAGTGATGGGAAGAACGGGAAAATAAAGTTGAACTCTGCCCCCCAGCTAGTGAACCGTGACGCAACCAACCATGCGATATTTGGATGGACTGACTGCAGACAGGGGTCTGTGAATCGGTGGACTGTTCGCAAACTGTTTGTGAGCAGTTTGTGCTGGGGGGTTGTACAGTACACACAACGGCTTACAAACTCCAAACCGCGTCTTTTTATTTGTCTTTTGTTTGAAACGCATAGCTTTGAACTAAAAGTTTGGTGCCATTTTCAGTTTAATGCTGCCTTAAGGGACCTTACAAACGATCACTATTTACACTTCAGCTGTGTCTAAGGGACCTTACGAACAATCACCATTTACACTTCAGCTGTGTCTAAAGGACCTTACGAACAATCACCATTTACACTTCAGCTGTGTCTAAGGGACCTTACAAACAATCACCATTTACACTTCAGCTGCATCTAAGGGACCTTACAATCACCATTTACACTTCACCTGTGTCGAAGGGACCTTACAAACAATCACCATTTACACTTCAGCTGTGTCTAAGGGACCTTACAATCACCATTTACACTTCAGCTGCATCTAAGGGACCTTATAAACTATCACCCTTTACACTTCAGCTGTGTCTAAGGGACCTTATAAACTATCACCCTTTACACTTCAGCTGTGTCTAAGGGACCTTATGAAAAATCACCATTTACACTTCAGCTGTGTCTAAGGGACCTTTACATCTTTACAAGTGCCCATACTGCATTCAACGCATGGCTTATCCTCATGCAATCTGCATTAAAACATTGGCTAATTTTACATACCATTTATATGCATTTGAATTGTGCAAAGTTATCGTTTCATTGGCATTAAAACTATGGTGATCAAATAGCACATTGATGCAATCCTAAAGTGCAGATGGATAAATCAGAAAATCAAAGATCAGGGCAAAGTCCTATGACTGCAGTCTTATAAAATAGCCCATTGTTGTGGAATTAGATAACAACCATTATTTTTAAATGGTGGACTCCACACATTCTTACTGAAGCCACAGCAGCACCTGTAGCTAATCAAACTATTTACGTCTGAAAATCACAGCAAAACGCCTTGGCGTGACGACATGGCAAATACACCACAGGAACATTATATTAATGTTAACTTAACCATTTGTGTACCCACAGGTCAATTCAAATGGTCAAACTTCAAATACAATGCCCTGTGTCATATTAAAAAACCCTGGAGATATTGCTATTGCCCTAACTCATTGCAATGAATGGGTATCCTCTTATTTGAATACTTGGCATGCTTGAGAGGATATATTTTGACATGACAACCCCAGGGAATGCTCTGTTGGCATAATATAAAGTCAGACGGACAGACACACACACAAACACACACACTCAACACAGGCACACTCACATGCAAACAAACATGCACACACACACACACACCAGAAAAACTGCATCATATATGCACTTAAAAGTTGGGGGCTGAGACAATGCGGTGAGTGGGGGACTTATGGACAGCAGTGCATTGTGGGTCGTAATATGCAGAGCAGGATGCAGAAGGCAGAAGCTGTCAGAGCACCCGAGTGTCTGCTCTGGTATCTCACAGAGAGGGATCCTGGGCCGGGCACGGTGACACAGAAGGGGGAGCATTCCGCAGCGGCGGCCATCTTGCCCGCTGCACGGTTTGCGTGCAACAGGGCCACTATCGCGGAAAAAAACATGGAAGACTATCTAAGGGAAAAAATATGAAGGGCCGTCCCTCATACCAGAGGGAAAAGAGGACAGAAAAAGAGTGATGTGGAAAAAAGAGAGGAAGAAAAAAAAAAAAGAGAGAGAAAAAAGGTCATCCAAGCAGAACCAGATGCAGGAGCACAGAGGCCCGTTTGATCTCGGCCGGCGGACTCTCATTGATGTTGCTCATTTCATTTCCCTGTCAGAGGCGTGACATAATGCTTCACTAACACTCACGCTCACTTCTCTAAACTCTTCCTATTTTTTTAAATTAAGGCAAACTCCCCTTTCTGCAAAAAAGGAGGCATGAAGGCGCAGAGCTACATCTTGCCTCAAATTAAGTGAAGAAAAAAAAATATGTATCTGACGGTGCATAATGAATTCTATTTTGATTAAATGGCGCGATGAAACGTAACTGGACGAGTTTGCACGGTTTTCTGTTTATGTAACCGAATGTATCTGCTTTCTTTTTGTTTTAATCTGTTGAATTCTGAAAGAAACACTACTTTGGATAAAAACTGGTACTTGAATGAAACCCACAAATAGAGAAGTGAATGTATTTCTGTTTTTGCTTTTGCAACTACAATATACAAATTCATCGCAGTATTTCAGGAAATAGGAAATAAGGCTGTGACTCAATGAGAAATGAAATGAAGGACTTTCTTGAAAACGGCAAGAGTTTATATTGAGCCTGGGAAACTTTTACTCTGTGAACACACAAAAAGATGTCAGTAATCAATGGCTTCTAAGATGCTCAAAGCGGACCACAGGGTTTAAATATTTGTTTTTTTAACCAAGAAGTACACCGGTGTAATAATGACCACAGCAAGAAGAAAAATGAGAATTTTAAGTTTCTTTTATTTTGTCTGAGTTTCGCGAAACGAGCATATAGTGTCACAGGCCAGCACGCGTGGTTAATGAAACTGCATCACACAACCAACAGAGGGTTAGTTAATGATGTGATCCTGTTGGACCCTGTAATGAACACCAAAGGAGAACACGAAAGGAGGAACAAAATGATTCACCCTCTACAAGTGATTTCAGCCACATGACAAATTTGCCATGTGATTTCATGTGGATGACAAATTGACTGTGTGATTTCTGCTGTGTCACACATTTGCCATGTGATTACTACTTTTGGCCATTCGTGTTCTTTTGCCAGATTTTTCAAGGCATTTGTATTATGATTGTATTATAAAATTGATAATAAAAAATGTGCATTTAAATGTATTTTAATGTATCCTGTGTTTAGCATCACTTCTATTATATTTATATATATATATATATATATATATATATATATATAAATTTATACATACATTATTATTGGGCAATTCTGCAATCACAAGGGCTACAAAGGCACCGCAAAGACCACACCTCCCCCGCTCGAATGTGGCATAATATGGGTCAGCAGGGGAAAAAAAAAAAAAAAAGAAGAAACATCACAATAATAAAAGGTCCTCGGCCAGCCCGTCAGTGCCTTCGTGCCCCTGTCCTTCACCCACACGTCCGCCCACCCTCCTCCCGAGTGCGGCCAGACGCGCGCTCGCATCTGGCAATGATTTCCCTGCGCGGAAACGCACTTCCTGTGGGAGACTCTGCCAGGGGGGGGGGGACGCAATCAAAGAGGCTGGCGGTGGCGGCGGCCGAGGTTAGCGCAGAGCGACAGGCACGATAACCCGGAGCGGTTCGAAGGGGAGTCATCGGTGAGAGCGGGACGGGGTGATTTTTATCTCCGTGGAACAAGCGTCACAGCTGCATGTCATACTTATCGTTTTTATGCGTTATATGTGATTTTATACTAACGCAGCGCATTGCTCAGTTACGGCGGTTTGGCCCTGCCTTGGATATTGGCCCCTGGTGGTAGAATGACCTTCCCCGCCTGGTCAGAGGGGCAGAATTTCGGGCTGTTTTCCTCAAGAGACTGAAAACCCACCTTTTCAGGCTGAACCTCAGTTAAGGGTTAATTTAATAAAAGCCCTAACCCCTCTCTCCCTTTACTTTGAAGCCTTTGGGGGCAACAATCTCTATGACAACACTGATTTGTTTGTAGCTTCATCTCTAGCTCTAGTGGTTTTCTAACCATGTTAAACGCACTTTTGCATAAAAGTGTCTCTAAGTGATTACATTGTGAATAGTAACTGTACTGAATCATGGCCTCCAACAGAAGCCCCACTTATATGAGAGCATGATTGTTCAGAAGTTGTAACAGGCTATTGGTTTATTAGCAGACTATATTCTTAAAAGTTGGGTGGGTGAAGAGCCATCGCTTGTCAGTCTCATGTCATAAACCTGACAAGCAAGACATTTGTTTAAACACCTGATTTGATTATTATGTAGTAACTGTAGAGTCCTAACCACTTACATTAACCAATCTTTTATTATTATTATTATTATTATTGATGCTTGGAAGGCACTGCCACTCTTGGGCAAAATGGCACTGGTGTATTTACACACACATATGAACACACACACACACACGTGGTTGGTACGGTCAGGTATGCAAGTGGCATGAGGGTATGCAGACGTTGTTGGATGTTGAACTGATATGGTTCATTTCAATTATCCACTTTCGCCACTCGCGTGCCTCCAATCCTAGTGCTAACAAATTCCTGGTCATGACAGATAGCGGCGAAGTGTGCTGCTGAAGTGTTATTTTCAATGCAATGTCACAGGACAAAAAGAGGGGGGGGGGGGGTGTCTTCGAGAGTTGAAAGAAAGGCCTCAAGATATTTCTGCCGGGAAAAAAAAGATCCATCTTTTAAATCTCCTTTTATGATGCGTGCTAACCTGTGTTATTTCAGTTTGCAACAGGCTTATCTCCTTATATTAGGCCATAATTTATCATAATATTTGGTGCGCAAGCTTCCCTAAAATGTCCCTGCTTTCAAGTGTAATTTAGCCCATATCCTGCGATGGCTCCGGTTACTGCTTTTAAGCTCGGGGGCCTGGGGATCTGTCCCTGCTCAGGGTCTCGCCGCACAGGATTCTGGGAGTGTGTCACGCACCGTGGTCAACTCCCTGCGTCCCCCTCTCCTGAGGAACACTAGTTCCGCTGGCTCACAGTGCATCTTGACATCCCAGTTGGGCTCTGAAGGTGCAAAGTGCCGTTCGGGTTAGGAACAACAACGACGCAAATGCTTTCATCTCGCCATGAAAAGCTATAGCCGCTCTTGAGCGCGAAACAGAGGGGGCAGAATCTTATCTTTAACCCATATAACCGGCTAATTCGTTTTTCGACAAGATCACTCGCGAAGCGAAATGTGGTCCACCGCACAGCTGAGCCGCGGTTTAACCCGTTTTAATTTGTTTCGCGTGATTAACGAGCGTGCCGACTGTCCGGGTTGGCCAGTAAAACGACGCGGACGCCCTCGTAACTGCTTTCTGGCTTTTTTTTTTCTCCCCCCAGCATTTTGAAGTTATTTCAAATCAGCAAAACTTGTGCAATGTCATGTTAATAAATATAGTTGGAATAAGAAAAGAAAAATACACATCATTAAGGATCCAAAGCGCAGCCTGGGGGGGTGGGGTGGGGGGGGGGGGGAGGGGGGTGTGCTTTGCTTTCTCAGGCAGGAAACTCGGCCGTAGAAGCCGTCATCACGCCGCTGATGAGGAACACTGCGTGAAATATGGGGCTGGGATTTTCAATGGAGACAAGCTCTGGCGGTTGATAAATAAGGGTCTTTCTGAACTGAGTTGGCAGGATGGCGCAGTCCACATTTTCGCAAGAATGAGTCTTCAGGGTTGTGTATGGCAGCCTTCAAAACATCACATTTAAAAAGAAAATCTAATTAAACTAAAACAGACACTGATGCTGTCTTAATATCGTGCTTTACGCTTCTGAAAAGTCACAGAGATATTTTTGGACTGATTCCGAGTCCTGCAAGAATAAAGCAATGTATTTTGGTGTCTCTGGATTCAGGTTTTTGACAATTGATATAAAACTTTCCATTCCAGCCTCATTTGTTGCAGATATTTCTTACTGAACTGCCTGCTGAGTTCAACTTTTTATTACCTAGGTTCAGATCAGGAGTTCAGAATGAAATGGTGCATTTCTAATGTGACTTGGTGGGAGCATAGGGCTCATGACATTGCTTGTGGAACATCAACTTTGCATTTCTTGGGGCCCAACTGAAAAGAGTAACAACAACAAAACCCAAATTCCAAGGCAAAAAAACCCAAGGCAGTTGGGCCACTGAAAGGGTTAAGAACGATCCCTCCTGATGTATCAAAGGGAGGGAAAAAAATATGTGGAGTAAAGAAAGGGGGAAAAGAGGAACGAAAAGAAGAAAGAAAATGTCCAAAGACATGTGTTTCAGTTTGTAAATAAAACAGTAAATTGCAATGGATATTGCTTAAATATCTGAGACCTTTGTTCTGCTTTTGCGGAAGTGGCTCGGAAATCATTTTGAAGCAGCCTTTTTCAAAAGGATTTTTTAAAGTCAGAGCACCCATCTGTTCCTCTACTGATTCAAGATGTGTGTGCCTTTTCTTCCTCTGCTTTCCTCTCAGGCAAATTCTTACCAACCAAAATATCTGTGAGGCCGTGCGACATGGCCTCCCGGACCGCTGCTAACACACACACTGTGGGCCCGGTCCCCTGCACACGTCACCTCCACTGTGGTGCAAACACACACACACACACACACACACACACACACTGTGGGCCCGGTCCCCTGCACGTGTCACCTCCACTGTGGTGCAAACACACACACACACACACTGTGGGCCTGGTCCCCTGCACACGTCACCTCCACTGTGGTGCAAACACACACACACACACACACACACTGTGGGCCCGGTCCCCTGCACACGTCACCTCCACTGTGGTGCAAACACATGTGCATGCACGCACGCGCACGCGCACACACACACACACACACACACACACATATACATGCACATGCTCTCACACACACACACACACACGTTCACATACATGCACATGCACACACACGCAAACACACATGCACACACACACATGCACACGCACACACGTATGTGTTTCCGGTCACGTGTCACACGTGCAGCTGCATGTCAATCAAATGGGACTCTCCCTGGTAGTTAGAGTCAACCTGCTCTTTCCCCTCTCAAACTAAGGGCGTTGGGTGGGTTGCGGTCCTAACGGGATTTGTTTAACCTCGAAACCCGTGACAAGTCGGTCTCGCAGACGTTCCGAAGCAGGATGCGCTATTAAGAAACGGGACATCAGCCAGGATCATCTGTATCGCATATTATATGGACTATAAATTCCTGAAACCCGGGCCAGACGCAACCAACATCAATAACTCACGGCCTTTCAGAGAGGACGAAAGCCTCGGAGCCGGTTGGCTGATAAGAGCGGCTCGATCGACGTCTCGGAGAGGAGGAGGAGCAGAACAGCGATTTCAGATGTGATCCGACTCCGCCCACACATGGGCGGGTTGCGGTGAGATGAAAGGGCTCTTCCAGCCTGCTCAAGTGGGGAGACCCCTCTGATTGATTTATCCTATCCGCGAGCCCCTCCTTAGATTACGGTGGCACACTTTTCCTGGTACTGTGCGATGAAGCAGCCGAACATTGTAATAGACTGAGCGCTTTTCTTATGTTTTACTTATTTTACCTGTGGTTACCCAGATTGGACTGCTGGGAGCTGAATTCTCATTTGCAGGGAGTAGATAAGAAATCAGTGCGGATAGGGAATACAAGTTGTGCAGCTGAACAGGGGTGTCCACAAGGAATCATATTTGTGGATAAACAATGGTGTAACATATTTGTTTCATTTTTAAGTAAGCTTTTACATACCAGGTGGCAGCGCAGGGAAATTATCAGAATAAGAACATAAGGTTCAACAATGAGAACAGGCTGTTCAGCCCATTTAGGCCTGTCTTCTTGCAGTACAGTTTCCAGAACTATGTTGAGCCAGAACTTGAAAAATCTCTCTGCCTTGATCATGTGACCAGGAAAACTGGTCTACTCATTTTAATTCACCTGTGCTTACCTTTAACCAATGTCCTCTTGCAGGGTGTAGCACAAAATTCTGGACCCTGTGCAAATCCAGTCCCTGTGGGCCCTCTTGAAACTGTAGACCAAAGAAAACTTTTTAGTCAAGGCCTTTCGCAAAGAGCTGCAATCAAGCATTTAGCATTTTTGGGCACGTACTTCAATCCTATCAGTTACCCACAAACTGGGCAAACTATTTGGCTTGAACGTGGATATGTGCCCCTCCCTGTATTCACTGCATCTATGACACATTTACGGTTAAGCAGAAATCTACGCATTTGCTCCTTGATCAGCCAGTCTTTCATTGAAATTGGCCTGCTAGGCTGTGTCATTTTTATCATCCGGCCTTGTGTCTTCACCCCAGATACGAATGGAAAAATGATTTTCCCTCCATTTCTTTTGCTATGGTTATGACGACAATTGCTAGGCCTAGAGTTACATTCATTACACTTACATTCATTACATCCACCACTTTCCCATAACTCAACTGGCAAAATGGGCCCTTCCCCAAAGTCATGTTCTTCTACTCAAGCTATCGTCCTATTACTAGCCAGGGAGTTTTCCCATGCCACTGTCACCCTAACCTTGCTCTTGGGGGGTTGAGGGGAGGGGGGGAGGGGGGGGGTTGGTTTGGCTGTTTGTAAAGCTGTGTTGTGACAATGCCCTTTGTAAAGAGTGCTGTATAAATGCAATTGAATTGAACTGATGAAGAAGTAGAGTAGAATACATTTCTACATCATGGTTTTTGCACTTAGACCCCAAATAATAAATATAATCCCCCACAAAAATCCGACACAATTACAATAAGGTTTCAGAACGGTGTGCTTTGACCTCTAATAATAATAGAAATAAATCTAACAAAAACAATTGGGCGACTAAGCACTTTTGTTGCTTAGGACCCTTAATGATGTCACACTAAGGTACTGCTTTTTACATTCTCACAATACGGGTGCACTGTGATTCATCAATGCTACCATGTAGTTGCTAAATCACACTAATGTTGCAAGTGTCACATGTTAACTGAGGATATCCAGACCGCTGAAGTGCACATCACTGATGTCCACAGTAACTCAGGATATTACATCACAGTGACCATGAATTAGTTTAACAGTTTGAATCAATCAAGCCATTTGGTTAATATTGCTGTTACCATTTAAATCTGAGCAACACTATGTATATGTCAGTCACTATTCAAAATCAAATTTGAAGTTACTGTTAGTCCATGTGAGGATTCTGAGTATAAATTTACAAATGGTTACTGTTCCCCACCATGGACATCACACAAAACATGGTTGGTGGGACTTTCATCCCAATCTTCAGTTAAACCAAGTACATATACATGTTTATACCCTCTTTTTATTTCATACTTTCTTCCAGCAATGACTAATTATTTCTTGGTTTTACAGGGTGGACTTATTCAGTCTTTGTTCTTCTCGGGATCTTTTCATTGCCATAATTGAATAAAGCATTATGCTCCCTTTTTTGGTCATAACTGTATTTCACACTCCAGGCAATTATGTTTAAGTGTATATTTGCTCTTCTCATTTTATTTTCCCCAGTACAGGTTTTACAAGAAAATCCTTCTCTAACCTTCCCATGAACAGAATTCACAACCTAGAAAAATATCTCAGAAGCTACAGGCCAAGTGCAATGATAACAGTACTACACACGCATGCATGCATGCAAGCACACACACACACACACACACACATATGCACACGCGCACACACACACGCACGCATGCTCGCAAGCATGTGCACATACTCACGAATGCAAGCGCGCGCAAACACAAACAATACTTGTTACACAGAATAGTAAAAGCTTTGTCATGAAAATGTCTTTGATGTAACTTCAGTCAATCCCGATCACCAGGTTTCCTATTCCACAGAAAACATGCAAACACGCAAAATTGAATAATTTCTGGTTTTCAATGACCAGGATCTTAACCCATATTGCAGTAACTTGCAGAGCCAGGGGTTCTGCTTGTGAACTGGAAAACTGCAAAAATGCCTTTGATTGGAAATCGCTCAGTAAAACAGGGTTTGTCATGATTTGTCACCTCACTTCCCTCTTACAAAATTGAAATGACAAACTCTCACATTGCAAAATCAGTTTAAATTCTCCTCACCCTCGAGAGGCCCATTCACATTTCCAGCGTGTTTGGATTACACCAGCTTGGAATTAGTTTTTTTTTGTTGAGTTTTTTGTTTGTTTAATAAACCAACCGCAACTCTAGCCAACTTGGCACTTCTCTGTTTTTCGTTTCTTTTTGTGTTCCTTTTTAAGCTTTGTGAGATTAAAACAGTCTATCACAAGTAAATAGGGAACTTTTAATGTTATCTCGAATGTGTCTGCAGACAGGATGAAAACAAACTGCTAAGGCACCAGCTGGTTTTTGTTGCATTGATCCTTGTATAGAACACTCAAAGTACTTCCAGCAATCAGCATCCCAAATTTTACCAACCAGAATCCAGTGTTGAGTCAATCGTCGAGTCCCTTGTTGAGATAAGCAATGCAGGGCCTTTATTATTTACTAGTTTCAAGAGGCATTATCTATTATTTCTTAGTCTCAGATAACATATCAATGGAACTTCCATTCCAGTCATCATATGGTTGAGTGATGTCAGCACATATTCAGTCACATGACCAGCTGTCCCACAAATGACCCTGGACACCATCCCAGCAGTAGACCAGCTGGACTCACTGTCTGAATAAGTCAACCTGCATCACGCAATACTTCACCTTATATATATATTTCTTCCCTCAAATGTATTTTCATCTGTCTGGTAATTATCATACCAATTTATCTTCTAAATAATTTTAAGCAATGTTTTCCAATTGTGCTGCCTCTTATTCCAGTAAGAGGACTCCACCATTTAAATATAAATTGAGGATTTTGCTGGCTGCTTTAATCATGATTGTTAACAATGTTCATCCTATTTTTTTTAATCTGGGGCCCCATTAATAGATTCAACTCTTGATCTGACCTGAGGTAGATAACCTCATTCATAATAAATTGAACAAAATTAAATTCTTTCATGGTAATCATGAAAAATATCCAATGTAGTAATAGTACTAATGTACACATACACTATAATACTTTAATCGTAATTGATGTCTTTTTTGGAAATAAAATCAGCAAATCACAGTATATACTGTTCCCTATTTGGGAAAATATCATGGTAAATGTGCAGCAGGGAAGATGAAACCATATAAATTATAGTGTTGAATTATCATGGTCAATGTCATTAGAATTTTTGCTTTGCATATGCTTGAGATAATTTGGGAGAGACAAGCTGTGGTTTGGTATCTTCTTTCACTTATTTCTTTTGGGACTTCAACTTGTCTATGTCTGTAACATTAGTTGTTTTTTTAAGGTAATTTAACCGTCATCTATTGATAATGAATATTTCTCATAGTTGAATAAATCTCTTAATTTTAATCTGGTTGTGAGTTGTACATTTTGATAAACGTTGATCCAACAGGTTTCTCGGCCTATCAACAAATTTGGCAATTTAATTGTTAATTGATATTTGATAATAATTAACAAATTAAATCAAAATACATCACTTACCTAAATACATTTAACTGTTGAAGCACCTGGGTTTGGTATTCAGAGTGCCAGATATTCAATGAGGGCAGTTAGCAGTTAAATTAAACATATTTGACTCAATCCTCACTTCCCTGACAGGAAGAAGAATCAATGTGAATTATATTGTAGGAATATAATAATGGTTTTTTTAAATATATGGAATTCTCGTATATCATGGTAAATTAGGTTATATCATAGTAAAAATCCTTCCCTGAAACAGAATCATGGTAAATGCCCTAGGTGGGGAAAAAAAAGACAATT
Organism: Anguilla anguilla; assembly: GCF_013347855.1. NCBI lineage: Eukaryota > Metazoa > Chordata > Actinopteri > Anguilliformes > Anguillidae > Anguilla > Anguilla anguilla. Next base: position 13,869,380 of record NC_049213.1, read on the forward strand.
ACAGTGTGGGAACATAATCATAGTCACTTTCCATCAAGGCACAACAATCTCCCCTAGCATAAAGGTGTACAGCAAATATCTTGACAATCTAATCATTACTTTTCAAAATATGCTTGGCCTGACGGTGGCACTTGAGAAATGGTTATGGGGTCACTAAAATCAACAGGTTAATTCTGAAGGGAACATGAATGCGAGTAGCAAATTTCATGGCTCTCTGGCCATAGTTTTGGCTGATGGTGGCACTGTAGGAAAAATAATTACCAAAATCAATAGATTTCTTCCTCTTGGGAAAAAGAATGTGCACTACAAATTTTATCTTTCCATTGCTTTATCAGATATGTATGTGCGGACAGAGACAAATGAATGGCCACACAAATAGACATCACATACCCTCCTTGGTGGAGATATTACAATGTGGGAATGTAATCATGACTATTTTTTTTATTTGTTAAATAGTCCCAGCAAATCATGGTAAATAAGAATAAATCATGGTAAATCAGAGTAAATAGTGGTAAGTATTTTGTCTGGGAATAGAATCATGGAAAATATCCTTGAGGAAATAAATCAATGTGAATTATAGTATGGAAATAGGACCATGGTAAAACAGGGTAAATCATGGTATATTTCCTATTTGGGAATAATATCATGGTAAATATCCTTGTGGGGAGAGGAGTCAGTGTGATTTACAGTGTAGGAATATAATAATGGTTAATTTATGTTGGAAATAGAATCATGGTAATCAGGATAACTATTATATAGCTATAGTATCACGGTTAATATCCTTCCATGGACCAGGAAAGTGTTATTTACAGCATAGAATTATATTTTACATCCATCTCGGAATATAATAACGGTAAATCAGAGGAAACCATGGTGAATATGCTTTTTGGGAATAGAATCATGATAACTATCTGGGTGGGGAATTAATGTGAATTACAATCTGGAAATATAATGAAAATTTCTTAAATACTCTTATTAAATCATAGTAGATCAGGGTAAATCATAGTGAATATCATATTGAGGCATAATATCATGGTGAATTTTCTTGGAAAGAGGACTCAATATTGATTAGTGTAAAATATAACCACATTTAAAATTGTCCTTGGAAACAATCATGGTACCTTATCACATGGTAAATATCCTGGCGTGAATGAACACATTGTGCACATTTATACACTAAACATACACTATGCGAATATAATCACTGTTAAAATTCTGCTCCGTAATATAATCACTATGAGGCCGTACCCCAATGCCCAAACCCCAGCTGGTCATAGGAAGAAGTCCGAATACCATTTCCAACAACATAATCAGGAAAGGATGAATAATTTTATTTAAAAAATTGTGTACAAAACAAATGTCTTCTGCCTCTTCAATTTAATAGATCGAAATTATTTGGAGATCTTTTCTTTATAATTTACACATTTTTCAATTGAACAGCAAACAGAATTTTGCTATTGGGGGGGGGGGGGGGGGGAGGCTTTTCAGCTTACATTTAACAAAATAAACAAAACAAATGAAGCCTGCAGGGCTGGACAATCATTTAGGCAAGTAGTAATGACCTGCAACGATTAGCCAAGTCTAGATATGCTAGTCTCTCAAGCCCAGGTGACCCAGCATACATGTATTTTTAAAACAGATCACTTTAAAAGCAGCTCAGCTTCACAATTCTCTTACCGCTTATCCTCCATCGGCCTGACAATTAAATAAATGAATCTCAACCAAAATGTCCTAAAAGGCCAGCAGAGAGCCAAGCTGAAATAAAGCTGTGACCATGAGTAGCATAGGCAGAGATAGCAGGATCAGAAAATGAACTTGGATGTGGCATTTCCTGCCTCTTTTAATGCCAACAGGAAGAGTGTCGTCATACCCTCATTGGACAAGAGAAAATGCGCCACAGCTGCTCTCAATGACCAATTAACTGCCAGTTTCCAAGACACTGATCAACAACTGCTCCACACAGCCCTGTAATCAAGTGTTGAGTCAATGGATTCAAATTTAGTGAGCCAAAAAAAAAAAAAGGAGATTAACAAATTAGGATTAAATAATCAAACTAAACAAAAACACGTACTGAAGGAAACTAGCGAGTGTCATTGGACAGGTGACTGGTGCAACTGTAAATCATGGTAAATTGTCTGTTCAGGAATAGAAACATGGCAATAATTCTGCTGGGGAACAATTATAAATAGTATATAATGCAGGTAAATTCTGCACATCACACTTTTGGTTTTGTAGTATTTTCAGCACAAATAATATGATTAAAGTGGTATGAGTGGGTAGGTACAGATATCAGTTGCATATATGTTCCAGTTCTGAACCTTACCTGTCACTCCTGTGAACCCCTTTCCTCCACCCTCCTGTGCTTTCACTGTCTGTCAGTCACCTCACCAAACCTTCAGAAGGCAGAAAATGCAGCTTAAATGCAACTTAAACACTCATAATTGCCTGACAACCAGAAACATGTTGCCACAAACGACACAAATTCAAGTAGTTACAGCCCTTATGGTTTGTTTGCTGCCTGCATGTATAGTACTTATAGTGGTTTTGCCCTATAATAAACAGACAGCATATTCGATTCACCTAGCACAGGCTGCACAGCTCCTGTCCTTTAGTACATACCTTTGCACCACTTTGCAAAGCAACCTATGATTCTATTTTGATTTTACTGGGTGCTGTAATACAAATATACTGGAAGCTGTTGAGGGATGTACATACTTGGAACGCACCATGAACAGAAAACATGTGAATGACCACGAGAATGATTCTGATTCTGAAGTCGTACATCATAACCATTTCCAGCTATAACAGGGCTGCCCAACGCTGTTCCGGCAGATCTGCCATCCTGTTGGTATTCACTCCAACCCTAACAAGGCACACCTCGTTCGACAACTAAAGATCTTGTTGGACTGCTAATAAGTATATTCAGGTGCACCAATTTAGAATTTAAATGAAAACCTTGAGGATAGTAGATCTCCAGGAACTGGGTTGGGCACCCCTGAGCTATAACCTCACTTAACCTCTTTAAAACCAGTCACGCAGGTTGTGTTCACTATCATATTTAGTGCTACAACCTTCACAGTTATTAGGTACATTGCATTAATTTCCCTGTATGTAAATTGCTAGATTATGTCTGGCATTACATCAATAACTGGTAAACCAGAACAACTGGTGTGATAGACTGTAAAAACAAAAATCCCCTAAGACAGGGGTGTCCGCTCTCATCCAAAAAGGGCCAGTGTGGGAACAGGCTTCTGTTGTAGCCCAGCACTAAAATAACTGAAACTACTTATCGTGGTCTTGATTGAAGACCGTGATTAGTTAATTAGTTGAATCAGGTGTTGTAGTGCTGGGCTACAGAAAACACCTGCACCCACACTGGCCCTTTTCAGATAAGATTGAGCACCAGAGAAGAAGTCTACGCTGTTTGGTTGTCTTTGCTCTCCATGTCTGCTCACCAGTTCTGCCTCAGTATGGTCCTGTTCTCTTCTGTCTTGTTTGCCTTGGCTATGTATAAATCATACTGGAAAGGGATAGGAGACCTGTGGAATATTGGATAATACGTTGGCACACATTCTGGAATGAACTGCAGAAATTGCCTCTGAAATAGATTTTTTTATGTATTTATTTTTTTGGCCAAATGAAAGCAAAATTAAATTTGTTTGCAATGCCAACTCCCCCCAACCAGGGGAAAAATTTTTTTGAACCACCTGGTGGGAGGTTGAACAAATGCTTGTGATTTCATGCATCCACAGGAGTGTTTCAGTTCATGAGGAGCTGAGTGCTGAGTGCTTGTCTACAGTGGAGTGGAGATGGCATTAGACAGAGACATTCACATGTAGTGTGTGACATGTTATCTGCTGATGGTATGTGATTCAAATTTGAGTTATAACTTCAGTGTCTGCTGTTCTAGTCTCACTAAATAAGCAGCAATTGAAATGCATGTAATTTCAGTCAGTTTATAATGCTCTGAAAAAAAATTACAATGGTTTACCCTAGGAAATACTGCGTGAAAATACTGCATGGGACTTCATACTGTGACCAAGAAATAAAATATTAAATTAGGCTACACCCATCCATGCCAATACATTCTTGGACATGTGGTATTGGCAGGCAAGAACAGCCACATCAATCCAAAATGTTGTGAAACCTTTTTCTTTGAAAGTTCTGGATGGTTTTGTGATAATTACATAAAAGAATATTTGGTAGCATGACCTAATTATACATTTAAATAAACATACAGTACAGAAGGGGCACAAAGGTGCAATGAATAGCAACATTGCTTCACAGCAAAAAGGAGTTTGAATACTGAGGCTTTTTGTGTGGAGTTTGCGTGTTCTCTGCGTGTTCTCCCCGTGTCCACATTGGTTACCGCTGGGTACTTCGGTTTCCTCCCACAGTCCAATGACATGCAGGTAGGCTAATTGGAGGCTCTAAATTGCTTGAATGTGTGTGTGAGTGATGTGTGGGCTCTGCGATAGATTGGCGGCCTGTACAGGGTGTATTCCTGCCTCTTGCTCAATGCATGCTGGGATAGGCTTCAGCCCCCACATGGCACGGATCAGGAATAAGCGGTATATAAAATGGATGGATGAATAAACATACAGTTGATATGCAACACACATATAGACATTCATTTCAGTTTATGTAAATATTTATACTCTATATGAGAATGGAGTTTTATTGTACGGTACAGCCATGATCATGTTATCACCATGTAGAATGATGTAACTTCAAGCAAATTAATAAAATATAGTCAGCCCAGTTTACTCTAACAAATAGTGCAATGGAATTTTTCTATCAACAACAACTGTATTTCAGTCCACTAGCACACTCTGGTGGAGCAACAGTTCTTTTAAAGAAAAAGCACCATACTCTTGGCTACTGTCTAGTAAGATTAAATCTCCCCTGTGTTAATTTCAAAACATAAAATCTCATTATGTCCTACATATTTACATGGTAATCTACAGTATATACACAAAATAGGAAGTTGCTTTTCTCTCTCTCTCTCTCTCTCTCTCGCTATATATATATATATATATATAGAAATTAAGTCTTATTGATTTATAATCCTCAGTTTAAATGTGTGTATTAATCATACATAATAATAATGCAGTATGTTTGCAATGCAACTTCTAACATTACAAACATTACATACATACCTAGCAAGTTGTGTGCTAAACAAGAACAACATCAGTTACATTAGAATTCAAAGTCACTGAAATCAGTGGTGCATCATCTGGCTCATGTTTATCATAAAAAGAAACACTGGACATTTCAGCTCAGTTACCCAAAATTTCTTCCGTCAGTTTTATGCGATTTAAAAAAATATAAATGTGCTTTCAAATCTCATCTTCTCGATGAGTTTCTCTTCTGTCTTTTCTTTGAGGTGAATTTGCATTCTCATCTGCAAGTCCTCCTCTCCTTGACTTCTACAGGAATGATGTTTTCTTCAATGATGTTCTCTAAAAAGTGCAAAAGATGAGAACAGTATCACCACACATTCAGTACAATAACGGTGCAGGTGTGTGCTGTATGATGACATGATAATATTCCAACTGAACATATAAGTAATAGAAAATAAATTATTTCTTCACAGCACCTTTCTGACTTCAGACAGCTGTAATTGACTCCACATAATAAACCAGAATTAACAGGTACCTGGAATGACCTTTTTTTTCGTAATATAATGGTGATAAAATATTTGTCTGGACGTACCAGACCTGTCAATATGCATGACAGGTGTGTAACTGAACTGGTGTTCTGGTACTTTTCATGAGGTTCAATTTCAAGTACATGTTTAAAGAAAATCATTGATTGATTCCATGTAACAGCACTGGGACCTTTAACTAAGATATTTTTTAACATACAGTCATATGGCATACACAAGTCAATTCCTTGTTTTTCATCCAGAATTCAGAATACCCAATTACGTCAGTAGGCCTATTTCATAACAATGTCTTAACAGAAATGAGGCTGCCCCTAAGCCCAATCGCCATGTCATCGAGTTGTGTGGGTCCACCAATCTAATGTCGAGCTGGACAGGCTGAAACTACACCGCAATGCAAAGATGCAACTTGACATCTCCCGTTTCCTTTCAGCTCAATAATGGCAACTCGCCATCGCTCGTTCTGGACAAGCTGCTCAAGTCGGGAGGAAGAGTGGAAGGATTTGAGGGGCGAGGGCGATGCTAACCGACGGCCTGGCGCTAACTTACCTTCCGAGCGCCCCGCCCGCGCGCCGCCGCCGCCTCGTCGGCTGACGCACGGCCAGCGCTCGCTCAGACAGCACGGTGATTTCGCGATCTTATCAGCCGCACTCCGGTCCGTCGTCTTCTCATTCTGTGGGAGGGGAAAATGAGCCGTTTTTCGCTGGAACGGACAATCCGTTTCTAACGCGGAGGTCTGGATTCGAATCAAGATCCTTAACTTTGACTAATAAATGCAAGTGAGCCTCTCTTTTTCCTTCACGGGCAAGAAGAGGGGAAAAAAACCGTTAAGAACAAAGGTTGATTAAATCCAGGCCTGTGTGCAGAAAATAGAGGGCTATTGTATCTCAGCGACCTCAGGCAAGAAACCACACAGTCAGCATTTTCAGTTATCACTTTGCCCTCTAAAGAATAAATCACTCACATGCCATCTATCTGCATCTTAATGAGGTCCAGTTAAGAGATCTCATTGCCTTGGGTTTTATCCACTGTTTATCCAGTTGCTTAGATAAATTAATCTCAGAAGAGATCCATGATAATTCTTTTGTCATCAACAATTGTAGATGTTGATTTCACTTATTCAAGAGCCTGTACTTCCAGTTACAAAATTGTTTTGATTTTCTATGGTCATACAAAAATCAAGTAATGCCATAATACTATGGAATCAGAATGCATTTGTGGAGTGGATTGTGGAATGGATTATTATGATATCCATCAATTATTATATTAGCTATACTGCATCATAATTTCATTCTGGCCATAACATTTCCAACAAACGTTTGGTGAAATATCCTTTTTTTAAAGTATTCTAGGAAACTGTGAATGAAGGCACCCTCTAAGTCCTTCCCGTACCTTGGACGTCCCAGTCATCCAGTCGTGATGTTCTGCGATGGTCAACGCTGCTGAGTGGACCTTCTCATAGATGGCCTCTCCCTCTCGTGTCTGAAAGGTGAACAGCCCCTCCCCCGTGTCACACATCCTGGAAGAAAGACAACATGGGTTTAAATATGTCCCCCCCCCCTAGGTTGTACATCGTGAGAAAGAAACAATGCAAATTTTAATGCATCCCCTGCTCTATGTGGCACAACCTCGGAGGGACATGGTGTTGCTGCAACCAATGCTATCAATTAAGGATAGCACAGAGAAACATGTGCCCTCCAAATCCCCCTCCCCCATCCTCCCCCAAAGAGCATGACGTCAGCCACCACTTCTCCTCACACCACAGTCCACATGTCGGGCTTGCACAGACATGAGTCAGAGGAAGATGCAGCTCAACTGGTGGACTGCAGACACCCAGTCGAACAGTGCAGGTCGCTATTGCACAATGGGACGCCCGGCCCACTGGTACCCGCTCTTCTCTTGTCAATGTTAGCTTCAGCTGTACACCACCTGTGGGTCTGCTGGCTATAGTTGGCACAAGGTCTGGATCCAATACCAGACCACAGGGCTCATCCATGAACGGCGGCAGCGTAGTAGTGTAGGTCTTGTAACCTAAGGTCACAGGTTTGATTCCCAGATAGGACACCGTCGTTGTACCCTTGAGCAAGGTACTTAATCTGCATTGCTTCAGTACATATCCAGCTGTATAAATAGATGCGAGTAAATGTTGTGTAAGTCACTCTGGATAAGAGGATCTGCTAAATGCCTGTAATGTAATGAACTGGATCTGCAAATGCAATTGCATGGTCACATTTACATTTATCGGCCTGTTTCCATGTGACTCCTCTCACAATCCTACAGAGCTCTTTCTGCTGCTCATATGATATCTTTATCCCAAGAGGAATCCTTCCATCATAAATTACCACTGCATGCTAATAATCACCTGCTCTATGTGAGATGTACAGTGTACCGCAAGTTATCCTGTCAATGGTATTTTAGCCAACATAGACAGCTGAAGGATTTACCTTCACAACGGGGGAAATGTTCGGCGGCGAAACCATCTGTTGCAGAATCCCCGCGCCCGAACATTGTAGCGGTATCTAAATCACGGCTAATCACTGCAGATGGCGGGTATTTTTGACTTGGAAAGACCACGAGCATATTATCTCTGCTACATTTAATGGAAAAGAAAATCAGCTCGCTCTCCCTGACTCTTTTTGAGCACCGAAACTAATACGACGCTGATCTTTTTCTCCCCGCAGACAACAATGCTGAACTTGTTTGTGGCTGAATTTATACCGCCCGGAATAGAAAGGGAACAGGAGCCTGGTACAGCTTCCATAAAAGCTGCACTCGAGGAGATACAGATCATTTACTTATTCAGTGTTTCCATGATAGAGGCAAAAACAAAGTTATTATGATTATGATGATCATCATGGCAATGATTATTATCAGTAGTAGTATTTATATAATTTGCAATGTAAAAATTATCTTGTGCCCTACAGCTACCCCAGCTGTAGGGCACCAGATCATTTTTACATTGCAAATTATATAAATACTACTACTGTTCAACCAGTTTTCATCCAGAGAGCCTCATCCAGACTCAAAGGCCTTCAGGGGAACCTCATCACAAGTTAAAAAGGGTTATACTTAAAAACAAAAAGGCTGTTTGACAGTCAAAAGGGGGTTTGTTTAAGATTGCAACCGGGGGGAAATGAGCAGGCAGATTACAATCACAGACCCGCCTGTGGTACCTTTGTGGAACCCGCTGTTGAAAACCCAGGCCCTGGAGCAGTACTTTTTCACTTTTTATAATAAAGGAAACATTCCTCTTCATTCTGTATATAGAAAATCTACAGCAGTAGCATTATTGTTTAGACAATTCATTTTTGGTTCTTTTTTGGTGGTATAAATATAAATTGCTTACCTCCCAGCTTCAAAGGTGAACCAGGTTTTATCTCGACCATAACGACGCAGAGCTGTCAACGGCCAGGACGCGATTTTGGAGTGAGGGCTGAGTGCGTCAAGGAGGCAAATGGTTTCCATGGTAATCTGAAGAAGGCATTCCCCGTGTACGTCCAAGCTACGAGATGGCATCAAGAACACATGGAATCTCTCTAAAGAAACGAGGTAGATGTCACAAAGTAAATATACAAAATAGTTGTCATGTGATGTCACTGCTACAATTTCATTTTTTAAATATAAATCTGATTCTGATGTTAATGCATTCTAAAATATGAAAAGAAATGGTCAGCCATCCTGCAATGTATAAACATTGTCACTAAATTGCACGCCACAGAGATCCTGCATTATAATTTAGTTAAACTGCTTCTGTAACTACATTTTTTCACAAAGCTCAAAGCTTTTATTTTGTTAATGTTTTGTTGACTGTAATGTCAAAATCCATGCAAGCACAGGGGTACATGTCACCATTTCTGCTTTTTTTTTTGTTTTACAAATATGATTCTGTTTAATAAGTTGTGAACCAGCCAAATGATTCTGCGCAAGAACATGGCGGTTCACACACGCATCCTCTGTTAATAGTATGTGAAGGGCAAATGACAAACTTAAAATGTTCTGCTGGCATTTCCTTCATATTTCAAATATTATAGTCATGGATAATCAGTAATGGTTGCAGATGATGGCTAAAATCTTTCTTTGGAAAGACTGCACAAATGTTCCTCATTACATTTTATGGAAAGGAAAATGAACTCACTCTCTTCATCTCTTTTTGACCTAATAAACTAATAAACGAATAACTCCTCACTACTCAGTACTAATATCTCCTGTTTTCACATTTCTTCAATCAATTTCTTCAGTCACAATAATTTTTTGAAGGTTCCTGCAAAAGCAGGCCTCCGTCATCACCTGTTGAACAGCAGGCTCGTACATACCACTCTGCTCTCTGTGTGCTCTCGTCGCCAGTAGGTCTGGCTCCCCGAAGTTTAAGTCTCGACTTTTCGACTCAAGGCATTCCATTTGCAGTGCTTTACACCACTCGTTGGCCTCCAGTTCTGTAACAAGATGGAGTCTGAGGCTTGTCATCAACGAGCTGCTGCAGTCTGACGGTCTCCGTTCTTGGAATGGCACTTCAGTTAAATCTGGGATAGCCGAATGCCATAAGCCCAGAGCAGAACTGCATTTCCCATCATGCATCTAGGATAGCGCCTTAAGCCATTAAAATAATTCACTCACCTGACTCGAAAGCAATAGCCTTGGAGGAGTCGTCATTGAAAACCACACTCACTGCGTGCTTCTTTTTAACACTTGGTAACCTCGTTACATTTTTGATGTCAGTCAGCTCTGTAACCTGAAATAAAAACCGATATAAGATTGCCAACATTATCAGTCCAGTTCCCCCAAAATAACTGACTGATTTAAACTCTGGCCTGGATTTAATCCATGTGTCCTTACATTTGACTCATAAAAAATGTACCAACATATATCATTGTTCCATTTTTTTAATCATATACAGTTTTATGAGTCAATTGAGCATTGAATTCCTTGAACTCAAAATGCTTTTGCGAGGACAAAAAGTTGCAATTTAAGGACAAATGCCTGTGTTAATGTGTCAATAATTTTTTTTTCTTTGTAAAACACCTAGTTGTTGCAACTATATGAAAGTAATTATATAACAGGAGATATTAATGCATTTTATCTTTGAGGTTTTCTTGTGTGCAATTAAACCACAGTACATACATCTTGCCTGGCTTTATACCACTTATTAATGGACTCCATTGATTTTATATGGATATAAACATACATAGTTGTTCGTAGATAGAAATATGAGTAATCTTGAAAAAATACATATCACCCTAGAGTTGATATGCTGACAGCAGCCTTCATTTTTCCATTACCCAATAACCTTTCACAAAATAAAATGTAGCTTTCTTTCTGATTGGTAGAAATTAAATGATTGCTGTTCTGCTGCCTAGCCCTCAAATGGCCATGACTTGGCATCAGGAGTGGTTATTCAATAAGAGAAACAGTTTCTAAGCAAGTCAAAGGCGACTTCAATAGGGTGGTTCTCTCTGATTTAAATAAAGGACATGGATTAATATTCTAAGATGTGCTGAACAGAGATGCCTGCAAAACGCCTCATCGTCTCTTCACACAGAGGATTCAGGACCTCACAGACAAATGGTTTTTGGACCTTCCCATTTTTTTATCACTGCACAAACACAATGTACAATCCTTGTGGTCCACCAGGTGGCAGTAATAAAGCATCAAACAATTGTTCAGCATCAATTAATTAGCCATACAAGTGCATTTGAGGAAAACTAAGAAACAGAAGTTATTACGAGAGAGCCACACGTTCAAAAACAACAATCTGTTACTTCTGGCTTGAGACCTAGCCGCTTTTCCTCTTGTGGATGTGATCAAATCAGAACCCAACAACTAGAAAGAAAAACCATAACAAACAAAGAAGAAATCATGCCTTTCGTCCCTCTGGTGCTCAACCATCTCTCAGTAACTACAGAGCGAGAGACCCTTTTCTCATACAGCAGCTGCGATGTCCTGCTTTGTGTCGAGGTGTTTTAACAGCAGAGGGCCGCTTGCCTTGTGTGAGCGGCGGTAGTAGGCCGCCTGCTCGTCCGAGAACTTCTCAAACCGGGTGGGGCCTTTGCTGGAGGCCTTCTTGAACACCAGCCAGCATCTCTGATAGATCTGTGGAGAGGAAGGGAGCACTCAGACAGTGGTTTCCATCTCTGTGTTAGAGCCCAGCGAGTGATGGTTTGATGCATCTTCCTCCCCCATTTATGAATGCCAGATCATTAGCAACCCATCAAGCTTTCGACACAGAAATGCTAATCTAATTGCTAGCAGTAAACAGGATGTGGTTTCGCTCGCCATTGCTTTAGCTTTATGCCTAACCTTATACTTAAGTACAAAAAAATGTATTGGAATAAATGTATCAATGGAGTGTACAATAGCTTCAGAACAAATGTTTATTAAGGCAGATTGGGGGCAAACATCAATCAAGCTAGTGGCCTTTCTCACAAAACCACTCTGTTGTAGGTTGCTAAGAAACGTAAAACAGAGTGGTTTTTTGTGAGAAAGGCCACGAACTTGATTGGTGTTTGCCCCAATCTGCCTTAATAAACATCTGTTCTGAAGATATTGTATTGTATTTATTTGACAGGGATAGGGCACAATAAATATATTGCACCAAATTTAGCTAAAAGCTTATTTCCATCTGTTGTCCCTTTGTTGGTAGGTATGTTACAGAATTAAAAGCAAGCAAAAATCATACACAATAACATAATACAAATTATGAATATAAGTCTGGATTTATCATGAATACATGTGTCATTATGTATTTTTTCTTATGTAGCCTACACACCTCTATACACTGCTAAAACAAAGAAAAAGGAGGGAAAATACTCAAGGGGCAACAGGACACAGTTGTCATTGGCTTTGAAAGGAATATGTCTAAAGAATTGACACAGAACGCTTTTGTAAAGCCACCCTCAGTGCTAAAAATTCAATCGGTGATGCAGGGGATGTAGGCCTACATGTGATAAGGAGTATGTATTTCTCAGAGTTTATTTTGATCCTCTGTTTGAATTTCAGTTCCAATTTTAGGTTCTCTGGCTGTAAAGTGAAGCCAAAAAGCATGCATCAAAGTTTCCAGGCGACAAGCCTGTATTCAGACTGATGGCTTGTAGCATACATAGCTCTTAACCTGCTTTGACAAACCAAGCATTGATAAATTGGTTGTTGCACTGGCAATGCATAATTTCACCTCTGACCTGGCCTGATGCAATTTTTTGTATACAGAGAATGAATTAATTCAGGACTGCTGGGTGGCTAACCTTGTTAAAGCCCTATTCTAATGAATGGTTCGTTCCAGCAGTGTGGATTCTGAATTGTGTCAGTGCAGACTGTGCCAGCGCCTACTTTGGCTGGCAGCCCAACAGGGCGATGTCATAGCCATTTGGTTGCCACCCTATGGGAATGGGAGGGTTTAAACCGTAAGTCAACACAGGGCAGAGAACTGCAGTTGCAACGCTCCCTACGGGCTAAAATCTTCTATTAGGTTGCACTGCTGGCCATGCCTAAATCAGTGATGTCAAACCAGGTATTTTTCCAATGATAGCTGAGCCAAAATACCCATAATGATATCACTGATTGGATGTGGCCAGCAGTGCAATCAGATTGAAAATTTTAACCCACAGAGAGTGCTGCAACAGCCATTTCTCTGTCCTGTGTTGACTTGTCTCATTGTATAATATAGTGACCCCTGCAGGGCAACCAGGCATCTGCAAGTATACCTGTTAATCTGCACATGAAGGGTCTTCCCCTGACTCATGTCTGTGAGAGAAACTTGAGAAGTGCAGGGCGATATGAGGTGGTAGCTAAGGAGAGCACATGCAAGTCTGCACTCTCCGGAATCAATAGCAGAGATTGGCAATGTGCCCTGATAAATACAATTGGGCAATCTAAATTGGAGTGGAAAAACAGGTATAAAAAATAAATATTGAACTCTGTTTTCTGCATTTTAAAGTTGTTTCTAAATATTACAAAATAAATATTACTTAATATTTTCTGACCAAATTAACTTCTGAGTAATACTGCTAAAATACAAAAAGGGAACAACAACAGGGAAATTAATAAGTATTGTTCATAAGGGTAGCCCCAGTGCAAGGGTAGTCACAGGGCAAGTTTAAAATGCAAGGGTTAAAAGTGGCACTGAATAATTTTCAACCCTTGTCATGTAAAAACGCATGTGTACCACACTCTCAGATAAAGATATCTGAGATTAGAACAATGTATTGTGTTGCAAAAGCAGGCAGGATTACATATTTAGGCCATATCCTGATGTAGTACCAAGGAACAGTGAAGGGGCCAGTATAGGATGGTGAAATATAAATGTTCACCTCAGCATACCCCGGCTGAGGTCACCTATTCTCAATTATTATGCATGGAACTTATGGTCAGAAACTTGGCAAAAAGAAAGAATGCTATTGAATGTAACCAAATGAGAAGTCTCACAGGTCCTGTTCATACCCATTGTTTTGGAATGAACCTTGAAATAATGCACACATTAATCATAATATTATTATTGATATTAAAAACTGAATGTAAAAACAATTCTTTTGAAAGGAAAAACAAATAAACAGTGAAAAAACCCCTCTGCATTACTATCCTTAAACGATGGATAATGACCTTACGAATTGATTCAACATTTGCCCTTAACTGGACTTATAAATAAATACAAGTGTTCTTTTTTTCTTCACAAACACGATTTGGTGAGTTCAACAGCAACAACTGGCAAACTGTGTGCAAACTTGCACAAAATAAATAAGTGAATAAACACATTCATAAGTTGAAGTTGAGGACAAATATTGATTGAATCTAGGCCAATGTTCCACAAGTCACATGCAGCAGATGCAGTCATCCAGGGTGACTTACAGAGCTCACTCACAACATTACTCACAAACCAGTTACAAAGCTGCATATTTACCGAGGGAATTCTGACGTGTACCTCCCTTTCACGTCAGAATGTAAGGGAGGTGCATGTCTCTGTCCTCTTTATATATTTACACTCGTTATATTGCGCAGGGCTTCGAGTAGCACACCGGTTACATAGCTACTTATTTACTAAGGGAATTCTGGTGTGCACTTTGCTTCAGGACACAGCAATAGTGTCCTACCTGCAATATGAACCCATTTGACACATTCTGCTGGTCCTCCTGACTTTCCTGCCGTGTCTGTTTCAAATAAATCAGTAGAAATAGCTATTGCATTATTATTATTAGCTATTAGCTATTAGCTATCACAAATTATATTTGTTCATTTGGATATCAACTGGATGCTGGTTATGACTAGCCTCACGCCTGAATGTTTTGCACGCAAGCGGTCTAAGACTGTGATTCAGTGCTTTCAAGTAGGTGTCATATTGCAGTTTGCAATGTGGGGTGCGGCAGAATCCGGGTGGAGAGGCATGTAGTGTCCCTGGTTGGACAGAACAGAAAACATGCAACCCTCTTGTACTTAAAGGAGCGAAATCAGAGTTGTGGCAGTATCATAATGTGCAATACATACATAATGTAAAATTATGTACAAGACACTATCATGCCCCACATACCTCCATGCCAAAAATTAGTGTACCTCGAGAACGTCGGGCTCTGAATCTCTGGGATGCTTTTGTCCTCTTTATATTTTATATACTGTACATTTTTACTCTTTATTATGGTGTTTTGAGACTGACAAAATACGGTACCTCTACCCATTATGAAATGCCTTGCCCTCACATATAAACACAGGGATTGGGAGTGCAGTGGAAGTAGCATATGCCATCAGTCTCTACCAATCAGATGACACTGCTGTCCATAGCAAAGCAGTGTGGTTGGTTAAAACTGGTGTTAAAATATGGCAGTCCCTCCCATGTCGAGGTTCATCTGGCCCAACTCTAACCCTAGGCCTTGTACTGCCAAAATAAAAGCAGAGCAGGTGATAATAATTTTACTCATGTGATGCATTACCTGTGGGGTGCACAGGACTATTGATGACAATGGCTAGAGATGTGTTCCCTTGAGAGAGGAAAATCACAATACTGCTTAACCTGTGCTTAACTATACTGTATAAGATAAAGTGGGCCATTTAAACGCCAATGCATATTTGTTTTGGATTCAAATACTTTTCTGTGCGCTATTGATCTTGCCTGGTTGAATTGAGCCTGCCAATATGACCAGAAGGCGGGGTTTGCACTTTTTGAAAGTATTTCATTGGCTCCAATACACCAGACAAGATCAGTAAAGCGTAGAAAAACATATGAATCCAAAAGAAATATGTATTTGACCCAGGTCTGTTCAAGACAAACCTTTTACTCGACTTCCAGTATTAATTTCTTTAATTGTGAATGCCCACTTAGGTAGTCCTGGCTCACCTAGTTCTATGCAGGACCATCTATATGAATATTTATAGCTACACAGCTATTACAGATTCTTTGATTATTAGATGGTTATCTACTAAATTACAGTTTACAGCATTTGCTTAGTAGATTGTTTGCTTGCATGTTAGTAACTGACTTTATTATTGATTTTATGATATGCTATACTTTGATATTTTAAATCGATCAATATGTGCTAAAATGAATTATAATATTCAAGACACTGTTTATCTGTTTTTTGACTGGGAAAATTGGGCTTAACTGAATGAAAAAATGCAAATGAATGAATCATTTTTAATCCATCCTCTTTCAAGGTTCTTTCAAGGTTTAAAATCCATTTACAATCCATTTTGGGGTGTGCATTTTGCATTTAAATACATTTTTTGTCATTAAAATGTTATCTTAAATTTATTCATGGGGGGGGGGGGGGGGGGGGTGTCAGAAATTCATGATTTCATTTATTATCGCATTTACTGGTTGTTTGTACATGTTCCTGTTGTTGCTTGTATACATGGAATTTCTATCATTTTCATATAAATTCCCTTGAGTTTGAGAAACGCACTATGAAAAAAAGGTTAGTTATTCACCATTATTCATCATAAACATTTTTTACAGGTCTGTTGTCCCAAGGAATTACTATAATGATTTAGAAGAAATATGATTTGACTTTAAGCAGATTTCACTATATAAGCACATCACCACAGCAACTTCAATGGCAATTCTAGCATGCATTCAAGAGCTGGGGCAGTCAACGTATCTCTTTGTGGTGTGGAGTGCAGGGGTTTGAGATACAAGGCATACATATAGGAGCCATAGAGACTCCAGGGAATATAAGTTTCTTGGTGTTTTGGGGTTCCCCTGAGGTACCCCTTCAATAGTCCCCTATTAAGCATATCATGACATTCCTCAGAAACAGTAGGTGGTTACCTTGGTTTCCTGGCCAAATTCCAAACTTGGCTCTTTCACGTCCAATTAGCTAGTTTAACTGGCTAAATGACTCCTTGCATACCAAATTCATCTGACATGCAGTGAGAGTTCTAACAAAAAGCTGGAACATAAAAGCAAGCAGCACTGTGCTGTTTCATTAGACAAAATGTGCAATACAAATGTAGAAACTTACATAATAGTTGAATTTTATGTGTAGAGTATGTTGTCAAACTGTTAAGAAAGTTGCCTGTAAAACTATTTTGTAATGTGAAGCTAAATCCACTCAGTGAAGATAATAATAAGATGTGCTGATGTGCATGGATCAACATGTTCCTGTCACAACCATAAAACGAATGTCCTTCTTTTGTCAACAAAAATGGTTCATTTTAGCTGTCAATACAATAAATAGCAATACATCTTATTTCTAAAACAACCAAAAAAAAAGTATTTTATTTCATTTTAGATTGATAGTGATATTTAAGACTTTCTAACTAAGTAGGAATTAGAAAGAATGCACTCCATATTGATGGAAAATCCTCTATCCTCTTTCAGGTTGTCTGGCAAACAACCTTCATGTGACACACCTTAGTATCAAAGACATTTAGAAGCTGGAAGCCCACAAAATATCACAGTAAAGAGAGAGGGGTCAAACTTTCAATTGTTACTTCAAACAGCAAAACAAAACAAAAATATATATATAACCAAAAGCTGTATCATCACGGTTAAAGACAAACCGCACTGTCTGTTGGTTGTAGTCATGCAGAAATGAAACTGAATTCAGTGTAACATGAAAACAGGGACTTGCAACACTCACCCCAAAACGTCTGCTACGAATTCTCACATATCCCTGCTTCACAATGTCATTAAAAATTGAAGCCATCTGCTTTTTTATCACAAGAGAGAGCGGTCCCACCACAGGTCTTGTCCAGGTACCTGTTCAGTGGTCACTGTTAGCTTTCTTCCCAGCTGGAATTTCAGGCCGCGTATGAAGTTCAAACTGTTCTACTGTAAGTAACACGCACTATATGTGCGCGACATCTGCGTGAGAGAGATGCAGTAACGCAGGCTGAGGGGGTCGCGATCGTGAGGCTGAAACAGGGAGGCCGGCTGCGCGCTCCAAGCACTGAACCCACTTGCCAAGCATTTTAAAGGACAGGAGTCAGTTCTAAAGCGTCTTGTCAACTGAGATCTATTTAAAATTCTCCCAGAGTTGAAACATAATCCTTAGCTCGCTCTTGAGGAGATTCCCCAAGGTTCCGCTCCCTGGCAACTCAATAGCAAACGCACGTCTCAGCCATTTTTATTTGGGTTTATTAAGGGAGTCATTTTCTTCTGCAATTTTTGTGTAGATAAAATAATGCTTTATTCGAAACCCTAACAAAAGAGTACACGAGCTGTCAAGGTAAGGTAAGCGTGGAACGCAGCCTTTGGTCCTGATTCTGCAAGCTGGATCTGTTAACAGTTTTTTTTTTTTTTTTTTTTTTTTTTTTTTACTTGCTAGCATTGGTGAACAGATACTGAGATTAATGAAGTGTACAGAAATCGCGTACTGTCAGATTTCCTCTAAAATCTCTTCATTAGCTTCCAGCCAGAAAGTAGTCTGGCAATAATAAACAACCCTGGTACCTAATACAGGGAAGGAAAAGATAAGATTGAAAATAAAATTTAAATGCACAAATGTAGAAAGGATAGTTACAGATTTTAATTTATATGAATGTTGTAGCTTTTAGAACATGGATGTCAGGATTTTGGTTTTTGATGTGTTTCATCATCTGTGATTCGTTTAAGACATTGATTGGCTACTCCACACCCCTTGATCTCAAGAGTCAAGACCTTAACTGGTTGCTGTTAGAAAGAAAACCACAGATATCTGAATAAATATGTAGCCCTCCAGGACTTGAGTTTGACACCCTTATTGATTTCCACGTGTGTGTGATTTGCCAAGTGGAAACATTACATGAATAATAATGAAAGTTGCTGACTTTATAAAAACGCAGGCTTTCGGTGCCTTTTTTATTTTTCAAAATAACTAGTGAAAAGGTGCAGTGAGGTAAATTAAAACAGGCTGTGCCTTAGAAATCTTATTTTCTCATTGCTTCGATAGAAATCTGCCATTCTCATCTGAGAATGTTTAATTCAAGTCTAGCTGTATACATTTCCTAAACCTGGCCACCTGGAAGTAATCTGTTTCAGAACATGAAAGGTTCTTCCCTGAGAGATCAGTCAGATTCTGCCACTTCAGAATTATTGCTTCTGAATTCCTTGAGGGGGATAATTATGACATCATAGTAGGCTTTCTTTATTGGGAATAATTATGGCATCATATCTTTAATACCATAGGGTTAATAATGACATACAGATCAGACTTCCCCATAGTTAATAATTATTACAATAGGTAGATCCATGCAGGGGGGTTTTGCTGTTCTGTAGGCCCTTCCAGGGTACACGTTGAACCACTGTTTTCAGATGACTTGGAAGAGGGTGCCGACAAATCTGCTGTACCTCCAACCCTGATCTGTCAGATATTCTACAAAACTTTAATCCTAATCTGGTCCAACAACATCAAGGTTTGTAGGATGCTTGTTACATGTATATCTTGTTCCTGAGTCATTGCCAATGATGGCTAAGTGGTCTTTTGTAAGGAAATTACATGAATAAAATTATGGATACATTTTTTAAAATAAATAATAAAAATGTATGATATTTCATCAATCTGAAAGCTTGTTTACGCTTTTGCATATTGACTTAAGATAAAAAAAGAAAAGAAAAGTTTTGAGTGTGACTTTTGCTGCAGACTTCTAGTCCTGACCAAGGGCAGTCGCCCAATGTTATTGCTCTAAATAGCCACATGACTGCAACTGCAAAATTCCCAACACAGTGTTCATGTCACAAAATCATATTTAGCAAGAGCCCTTCAATAGTTAATACCAATTAAAGCAATCGGGTATCCACTTCCACCAACATCAGCACCCTGGGCAACAATTCACACACATGCCAGTGCCACGCGCAGTCGTGTGGCTCTGAGATATAAATACTGGCATCGATCCCACCAAACAACTGGACAACCAAAATAACCTGGCCAGTGGCACCTATGCTTGTTTTTTAATCAAGCTCCGACTGTGTTTAATATAGTCAATCAACCCCCTCATAAAATTCTATCTGAAGTCAAAAATCTAAAGACAAAGGAACAAATTCACACACACACATACACACACACACACACATTTGTATTGCTATACTTGTGAGGACTTCCCATTGACTTAGATTCATTCCGTAACCTCTAACCCTAACCCTAACCCCAACCACTACATGCCTAACCTTAACCCTACCCTTAACCTAATTGTAACCCTAACCTTAACCCTAAGTCCTAACCCTAAAACAGCCTCTTGAACTTGTGGGGACCAGTAAAAGGCCTTGCGTAGTTTTCCTCATCTTTCTATCCTTGTGGGGACATTTGGTTCTCACAAAGATAGTAAAACATGCCCGCACACACACACACACAAACGTAGAAATAGTAATGCCTGGGTTCAATCCATTGATACTTAAATCTGACTTAGAAATTCATTCAGTACTTGGTGACTGCTACTGACAAAGTAGGACAAATGCTGATTGAATCCAAGCCTTCATCTTGTACACAAGTTTCAGTTACAAGTGTTTGATCAGTGTGTAGGACAAGCCTGAGGACCCCCACAAATGCCCATAAAGCTATTATTAATCTGGCTGAAACACTTGTGAAGATGATATCATGCATTTCAGCCCTATTTTCAGACAGACATGAATGTCAGCCGTATTGAAGTTATTTTTACTGCTTAATCTTATATTTCAGTGGTAATGCATGGCACATGTAACATTCTGAATATAGTCCAAAGCACAAACAGTGCAGACTGCAGTCTTTGTCATCGTTTCATGTCTCGCTGACCTCTCGACCAATCAGAAATCAAGAAATGATTTGGAGATTGAGGAATTTAAGAGGACTGAACAGGCTTGGAATTTGTTTAGTAACTCAGAGTTTAAGCAGAGCTACTACTCTCTTAACACATTTAATATCCAAACAAAATAATACGAAAAAATATATAAAATCCTAAATTTGCTTGTAGACATACCCAAGAAGATGAACATGCCGATCTCAACAGAAGATTATGTGGATGTGCCTTATACCAGAAATACATGAGAGAAAATGCCTAATGTACATTGGCATAGCAGTTGTGTTTATAGCACCAAACGTGATGCAACACTCAAATAATTAATCATGGAGTATAACAATCATTTCTTTTAAAGTTGTATGTTACAAACACTAATGTGAGCCAGAATGGGCCAGTTTAGTTTCAGGGGCCAGGCAGTGTTCTGTGACAGGGGTTCAGTTCTTAGGTGTTACGGGTGCTGGCCTACTTAACAGTCCACTGTGGGCAAAGTTGTCTTGCATGCCATTTTCATGGAATCGGACCAAAATCCCAAGAAAAAGAAAATGTGCCAATCTCAGCATTTACCAGGCAGAGCCCTGGGCAGTCAGAGGTGGTATGCCTGCCTAGCAACAGACAACTTCTTTTTTTTCTGAGGGGGAACCTCAGACTTGGCCTACAGACTAAGAACATGGAGACATTTCAAGAGCGCGCCAGTTTGTTGTCCTAAAACCCAGAAGTGAGTGAGCATTTTTGAGCCATGGGTTCTCTCGGCAGATTTCCAATACTTTTTTCCATTGGGATAACTGCAGAAAATAATGTCTGTGGTTAATATAAGCTTGAAAGTTTCATGTTTTGCTCTACAACATAAATTCCACCCTTTAATATCTCACCCATAAACTTTAAAGCTGTTATGTGCTTTAAAAAAGTAAGTTGCTAACAAGTTGTTACACAACATGGCCAAAAGTATGTAGACACCTGACATCCAACATCTTATCCAAAATGATGGGCATTAATATGGAGTTGGTCCACCCCTTTGCTGCTATAACCTCCACTCTTATGGGAAGGCTGTATACTAGTTGTTGGAGCATTGCTGCAGGGATTTGCTCCCATTCTGCCAGAAGAGCATTAGTAAGGTTGGGCACTGATTGGGCGATTAGGCCTGGCTTGATGACCTGAGCACAGCACTCGGGCCATTTCTACAAGCTCAAAGAACTGAGAAACTATAGAAAGTTCCTGAAAATTAAACACATCCATACAGCCAGCCTATTAAACTCATGTTCCATGAGATTGGAGCTTCATCATCCAGTCCTCACAGCTCTGGACAGCTACGGTTAAAATCCAGGATGGGGGGACCACTGAACTTTGGAGGGCGGAGTTACAGCTTTAGAACGCACTGAGCATGTGCAACAGATGTCTTCAATTTATTCTTTATTTCAGCACTTTTTCATTTCCACTTTGACCACCGTACATGTGTGTACACAACACATATATTAACATATTTAATCATTAAGATTCTCTGGGACTTTTGACTGTAAAACTTCAACCAAAAAAAAAACAAAAAAGCAATTCCCAAATGCAAGTGCACGGTTGTATTACAAAATGGGGATGAAATGGCATATTTCCTGAAAGAAAAAAAGGACATTGTGGAGGGAAATGTAGAGCACTTCCAAACGGCTGATGTTGCGAGGACCGTAACGTCTCTTGCACACGGACAGCGTGTGAAATGATGTCCACGTGCTGTAGCCTCAGCTGTCATCTGCCTCCAGGTTTATGTTGTTCCCAAACTTGGCGTAGAGCTGAACCTTCAGATCAGATAAGACTTCCTGTATTGAGGAGACCTGGCCCTCAAGCCCCTTTATCTCATCTTTCAGTGACTCCTGTGGACGACATTAAGGCACATTAAGATTAGCGCAAAATTTTAATTATTATTTTTAAATAATTAAAAATCATTGGCATTTCATAAATATATTAATTTAAAAGATTAATGGAAAAAAAAAACCACAGGGCTGTTGTGAGGCAAGAGCTCCTCCGCATGGCAACTGAATATCTGCAGCCACCCGTGGATCAGAGCCAGCCCAACACACACTGTGTATGTGTAGCTGCAGCTGATAGAAGCAGATGTGCAAACGTATGGCCTCAAATCTGAATCTGACCAATATGAAACTCAGAAGCTGCTTTCTCTGAGAACGAGTTGGCAAAATTGCAAGTGATGCTGTAAACTTATTGTTATACATCTAGCACACCTTTGCAGCTTCTAACATGTCTTGCGTTTCTTCTTGGGTGTGACTAATGAAGACATCCCCGATTTGGTAAGGAATCCGTAAGGCATCATCATCCAGCATCATAATGTCATCACCGGCGTCCTCCAAATTCTGTAGAGATTTCTAAGC
Source organism: Anguilla anguilla (assembly GCF_013347855.1). Classification (NCBI taxonomy): domain Eukaryota; kingdom Metazoa; phylum Chordata; class Actinopteri; order Anguilliformes; family Anguillidae; genus Anguilla; species Anguilla anguilla. Next base: position 13,892,579 of record NC_049213.1, read on the forward strand.
AAATAAACAGACAAGAGAAATTATCAGCTGCATGCAGGACAGGATTAAACCCACCAATCTATGAATCTGAAATACCTTTATACAAATCGTATTGTGGTTATATTAATTCGGTAAATTAATGTTCCTGACTTGTGCAACTAAACGTAATCGGTTCTTACTTTTTTGGCTTCTATTTCATCTTTCAGTTCAGTCATCCGGTTCGTGCTTCTTGCAAACTTGTTTATCTTCTGCTGGTCTTCAAACGTAACATTGACATCTTCAACCGCCTGTGTAAGGAGACGCAGATAGAAAATGATTTGATAGCTACATTGCCTAGCTACCTTAGACAGCTAACAGTGGCGTGGCTACTTGAGTAGGCTATGAATTACGTTTCACTCAACGATTGGCAAAATAGCTACATTTGTTTTTAGCTGAATAGCTAACCAGCTTGATAAATAATGAATTAATATAAAATACACTATTAGCTAGCTGTAAACCCAAGGCACCTGACTAGTCATATAGTATAACTTGTTCAGCCGGCAAGCTAGACTCGTGCTGCTACGTTAGCATAATGCTAGCTAGCGGGAATAGTAATTTAGGAATTTCGAGATAAAAATATCAATAATTGTAACAGCACGCCGATCAAAACTAACTATTCCACATCAAGCGTAACATCGTGACAGAAGTGGAAAAATACGTTAAATCTATGACAATTAAAATCCACGTAATATTGCAAATGAATACACTCACCACTGTCTTCACGGTGGTAGCCATTTTTGAAGAGCAAAACTATCTGGTCATTGTGCTCAGGGTTGTTATTTCCACATTTTAGTAGTATTAGTATTTCACGTTTAATAAAACACATTAAAAATGTAGACATAGTAAAATTATTATTTTCCATTTCATCTGCTTTAACACTGCTAAAACAAACAAACGAACAAAAATGAATATTCAACTTTTGTTCACACTGACAAATGGTACATTCCACTTAAAGGCAAATGTACTTTCAACACATTCGCCGGCTTCCATGCAACACTGGAAATTGCCGGCAGATGACGCGGAACGTCCACACATTTCCCCACAAATTCGTTTTAAATTGCATTCTGGTAAACTACCCGGTTTACCCATTTTTAGATTTACGTGAGTATTTACATACACAATTCAAACGTTTATTTTCATTTTATATTTACTGATGTTATGCTTTTTTGTGTTTAACCTTCCCCATCGAATCAGTGAACTACTATTTTATAGGCTATAGTAAAATATATTTAAAATTTTACAATCAAAATCTCCGTGAATCATATTTAAGGCCAATTGTTTGTCACCCTTGTTTAATCACATTGTACTTCAGTTCTCCACCAGCTAAGGTCGCAATAGCCTCGTTGTCAAGGCCCTTCTCAAACAATTATTCGATCTGCACAACCTCAATAATCCAAGTTGATAAAATAATTGCCACTAATTAAGCACTGATGATAATTAACTAATCGTGGTCTTCAATCAAGACTTTAAGTAGAATCGGGTGTTTTAGTGCTGGGTTAAAACAAAAACCTGCGGCCACACCGGCCATTTTCAGATAAGATGGGACACCCCTGCTGTATATGGATGCATTTTTCCGGTCTGTTAGTTTTTGTTTTTTCCTTAAGATAAGCAACTTATTCAGACCCAAGAATCAAGGAGACCTGAGTTTACTGTGTAATCAAATGCTTTAATTTATCAGTTGCTGTGCTACTCAAGTTCTGAGTAATAATGGAAGCCAGCAGACCCTACGCTCTCCATGACCAGGAGTGAGGACCACTGGCTCAAAGACACGCTTTTCATTGCATCTGAACTTCTGTCCATATTCACTTTCCTGACTCTCCCAATTTTAGATCAACTAATTGTTTTTATAAATGACTCAATTAGAAACTCAGTTGCACAATTAGACACTTGACAGTGCTGCTGGAATGCCTATGGGGACCACTGGCAGATAACCAATGAAAATACAAGTTTAAATCCCTGTGGATCACATGGTGGAGACAAACAGGTGGCCGTAATCATATTACACTGTTCTCATTTTGGTCACATTTGTGGAAATGCATTGCTTTTCTAACCTGAGCCAGTGACTTTTTAGCTGTTCATTTCTTTCCGTGTCACTGTACAATTTCCCTTAGCCTTTTGTGACCACTCAGAAAGATTTAAACTGGATTAAATCAACATTTGTCCTTGACTTTGGTTACAGCTAAATGTCAGTGTTTGTTTTTTCTCCACACACACAGTTCAGCAATCACCAAATTTAACTTACCAAACTGTTTGTGAAGAAAAAAAAAACTAACATTTGCATTTGTAAGTCAGTAAGTTTAAAAATGTTTCTGTTGTGACATAGTGGACATATTCCTTTTTAGGGCATTCTGAATCCCACTTGTCACATTTTGTTTTGAGCAAAAGGGACAGCATTATTTCAGGTGAATGACATGGGCAGTGGTCCAAAGTAAAGAATGTTGAGAAACTGGGGGTTTCTTCAGAGGGGAAGGTTACAGTGGCCTGCCCTTACATAAGCACTTCCACAAAGACTGTTTACCCTCATGCATTACCAGCATTTAGAATTACACGGCAGGTGTTTATTTTTTTTATTTTTTGCATAAAATAATAGTTAGAATGGAGAAACATAAGAAGCTATATGAACAACTGGTGGGTACATATACAAGTACCAAGGCAACTATTTTGTTTAAAGTAAGAAATAAATGTGCAGGTGAGGTTAGAAACCCAAAAGGGCTTAACTGAAAGGGCTACTATATAGTTATACTGTATATACTATATGAAGTTACCATTAGACTGAAATTATCCAATTGTAGAATGTTGATTCTCTTGTTTGTGTATTGAAATGTGCCTTCTGCACATATAAATACAAGTTGATTAATAGACCTTATAAAAACATGAGACCTAAGCATTCATACCTTACTGTAAGTCAACCATTCCAGAAAGGGTGAACTAATTGCTCCAAATGTGCACAAAGGCAATAGAATAAATTCATATAAAACTCACCCTTCACCTCAAGGGTGTTTTTTAAAATGAATTTCAACTAACCCCTGGTGTAAATGATTAATTAAATACAACTGCACAATCTAAGGCTGGTTCTTGTCATACCACTTTTTTCCACCACAAATGTATTTGGCAATGCCTTTTTTGTGCAGTAGATAGAAAAGCAATCTTTCAGAGCTCCAAGTTAAATTCTCTGCAACGTTCAAATGTAAATGTAAACGTTCAATTTTCAATGCTCCAGCACTGAAAATTGAGGAGCCTAGGCTAGGGTGAGGCTATTAGTTAAGCTTAGCACGTTTTCAGAGAACAGTAACCTCCCAACTCATATGTTTCACCATGTTGGATTCAATGAAAGCAACTTTTATTTTTAATTGGCATGGCTGTATCTGCATTCTTGTTGACAAGGTCTTCAACTTGGGAAAAGACAAATATGCACTTTTGTAGCTATCAGTCTCACATTTAGGAGCTCATCATAATGGAATTGTTTAAAGTACATTTGATCAAAATCTTGTTTTCTCATTTCACCCCCTTGCAGGGAATTGGGAATTGGTCATTATGAACTCTTAAAAGGTGTTGCCTTATGTATATATTTAAAATATATGACATTGTAGATAGCCTATCAGCTATATTCATGTAGATCCCAGATAGCATATTCAATTTCTCTGCTATTCTGAAGGCTGCTGTTCTTTGCATTTCATTGATGAATGCAATACATTTATACATTTTTTTTTTAAAGAAAATGATGAAATTATCTGTGAATGAATGAACGATTTCATATAACTTTGTGAAATCCTATCTCTTTTGCATGACAGGTGGTACGTTGCAGCCATCGGCAGTTGATGTCTGCTAGACAAACAGTGCCCCTAGGTTCTGTACTTGGAATCTTGTGTTTGTGGTGTTGGCTACATTAATCCTTGCACACATCAACCATATGTTCTTATGTTTCACTGGTTTGTGGATGATGAAACAGGTTTACATGAGAAGAACTAACTTGCAAACATTAAAAGCAGCTGAATTAATGAATCAATCAAAATCAAAATACAAAAATAGCTGGTCAAATGCAAATAATGTTTCTTGCATGTTCCCCCCCCCCCCTTTCCCCCGACCCCCGCCCCCCTCACCTCTGTGATACATCTGATAGAAATCAGATTAAAGATTTAAAATCTACATGGTAACATATAAAACTTCTTCATCCAACTGTTATGCAATATCTTTTTTTATCGTGTTGCTTCCATTGGTCCGTTGTTTGCCTCCCCAAAAAATTTGATCAACAAAGGGTGGTCTCACATTTATAGTGTATTTCCTCCTATTTATGCCATTTAGCTACTTGGCTATAACATATGGTTAACATATGCTTTAGATGAGTTGCAAATTACTGGTATCAATAAGGCAAAGTAGAATATCACATTATTATGCAGTTCTCCAAAGATTTTTCTTCAGAACTCATTGGATATAAAGCACAATCTTTTAACTCTTGTAGGTGATTATACAACAACTAGAAGTAGATTGTGCAGGCAGCTTTATGTAGCTAATAAACTTACAATGCAACTCTGATGAAACATTTTAGACTGAAATGTTGAAGAAATGAAAAATTCCTGCACATGAAGTATTAATCCAAATAAAGATGCTTTATGGAAATGACTTTTTTCAAATTTGTAAACAGAGAAATAATAAAATTTTGTTTTTCATTGTAAAGTATGCCATTTCTAAACACAGTAGTTGGAGCTCTGACATGCTTTGTCCATTCTGATTGGATATTTACTTCTGATTCCCTTCTGATTGGCAGCCCACTAAACAGTCACACTGTCGATTGGTTTTTCAATAAACATGGTCTCCAAATGACTAATACCAAATCCTTCATTTGTGGCCTGTGAAGTAACTTTGTAGCTTTCAGGATAAAAAATATTTTAAAATCTAAACTGAATAAAACATAAAATCATTGCATTTCCACTTTTTTTTATTTATGTATACAGTAACTATTTAGATCATTTTGTCATACTTGTTCCTGGTTATGGTTATACACTTTCTTGTACGTCGCTCTGGATAAGAGCGTCTGCCAAATGCCTGTAATGTAATGATGATTTTGATTGCACAGGGTCTTAAATGAAATGCCATTTCATCCCGTTTATAATTAAAAAAAACACCAAAGACATAATATTTTAAACTTTGGTCAATATTGTGAGGTTTTAATTAAATAAAGAAACAAACACAGTCAATTGCATAAACTGTATATATGTACATGATAAGACAATAATTTATGTACACAATTCACAAGATGCATACTGTACAGGAAAGTTTTACACACAAAGTAATAATTGCTTTGAAAGTTTACATATTAAGAGGTACACTTTTATACAGTAGCAAAATAAATTCATATCTGTTGTTAGCCTGATCGAGGCTATATTCAATGGAACCAAAAAGAAATATGTCCTTAGCCCTGAATAGTATATTTAAGTGAGTTTGCACAGCTTTTATGAAAGCAGCTTTAGTTGATTACATAGAAAATGCTAAATTGTTGTAGCATTAAGATCTTATTTTAATCCAGATATGCCATCAGTTGGTCACATGACACAAGATTAAATTAGGATGATTGCCATTGTCCTCCCTTGTCAGTTCAGCGGGAGTGTTCTCCTAAAGTAATGAGAATGTGGCATCAATTTCATTTTAAGCTGCCCATTTGTTTCCATATTGGCAATATTATTGTTTTTTTGCCTCCTGCAAGACATATTTAATTAGTTTCAGTGACCAATGATTCATGTAAATGACGTGTAAATGCTAAAAAGTAGCACTGCAGTTAGAGGCCTGAAGCTGAGTACTTGAGCTGGGAGGTATTCTGTTTATCTTTGCTCTGACACAGTTGCCTTGCTCTGGTCTCCAGTATTGCTCGATAACAGATGATGAACAAGCAGAGGCTCCTGGAGGTGAGCATCCGGTACCGACAGTCTCTCTGTCTTCATGCACAGCTGCCCAGGACACGGAGAAAGCAAAGGTGTGCCCTGTTTGTGGAAAAGGAACAAATTCAACTGTTTGCACAGAGCAGAGAAAGGACACTTTTCACTTTGCTGAGGGGCTGAATGTGCTCTTTTTTAAAGCTTAATTACACGTGCACACATGCGGACATGCACACACACACACACACACACACACTTTGGCAAGCTATAGCTTCAGAACAAACATTCCTGCGAGAAGTCCAGGGAGTGAGTGTGGGTGAATCACCTGTCAGACTGATAGTTATTGATTTCCTATCATTTAATTGCTGATAATCTGTTGTGTGGAAGCTGTGTGGAAATTCAACGCTGAAGAAATCTTGTTCAGTCAAAGACATGGCTGCCGTGCTTACCTCATCGCCTGATGAAGGCCACAGGCAGCTCACGGCTGGGGACCAGCAGCCCTGAATGAATCACTTCCACTGGTTCATAATCCGTCGCCACAATTTCATACTCCCTGATCACCTGTCATCCAGAGAAAGCAAATGGAGTTAACGACAAGGGTAGTATTTGGAGATTTTTAAAGAATTATATATGCAAATGCTATCCTTATTATCCTAAGTCAGCTGCAGTTTCACTCAATACCTTTATTGTTACAGTTTTTGTCAGTTTTTTGTTTGTCTTGTTTGGTACTGTATAATGTTTCTGTTAGCTACATCTGCGTTTAAGGCTAGAAGGAAAATAAAAGCATCAAAGATAAAATTCTGACTGAAGGGAGTATAGGATGTGTTATAATGGGATTATGTTTCCTGTAGAGACTTGGAACGGATAATGTGGACTTGGATTCATTTGAGGCAGATATGTAAGCTTTAATTTATGTGAGGCACACATGCGAGTTGATTGACTCATTTGAGGCAGATACTGTATGTGAGCTTTGATTCATCTGAAGTGGCTATGCAAGCTCATTTTGAAGCAGATGTGTGAGGTTTGATTCATTTGAGACAGATATGTGACTCATTTAAGGTACCTATGTAAGCTTTGACTGATCTTAAGCGGGTATGCAAGCTTGGACTCATTTTGAAGCTGATATGTGAGCTTGGACTTGAGATGCCTATGTAAGCTTTAACTCATTTAAATTAGATATTGGAGCTTTGACTTGACTCATTTGAGAATTATGGGAGCTTTGATTCATCTGAAGTGGCTATGCAAGCTTGAATACTTTTTGTGGCACAAATGTGAGGTTTAGCTCAGGCAGATATATGGGTTTTGTCTCATTTGTAGCAGACATGTAACTTTGTACTCATCTGAGGCAAGTATGTAAGTTTAGACTCGTTTGAGGCAAGTATGTGAGTTTAGACTCATTTGAGGCAAGTATGTGAGTTTAGACTCATTTGAGGCAAGTATGTGAGCTTTGACTGGTTTGTAGCAGAAATGTATGTTTGCACTCATTTGCGGCAGGAATGTGAGCTTTGATTCATTTGTAGCAGACAGGTAACTTAGGACTCAATTGAGGCAGGTATGTGAGCTTTGACTCATTTGATGTAGGTATGTGAGCTTTGACTCATTTGATGTAGGTATGTGAGCTTTGACTCATTTGACGCAGGTATGTGAGCTTTGACTCATTTGACGCAGGTATGTGAGCTCGGTCTGCTCTTGAAGCAGAGATTTCGGGGCGGATGCGAGCGGGACTCACCCAGCACAGGGCCAGCTGCAGCTCCAGCTCCGCCAGCCGGCGGCCGATGCACATCCTCTTCCCGATCCCAAAGGGCACGTAAGCGAAGGGGTGGATGGAGCCCCTGTCCTGCAGCCACCGCTCAGGTTTGAACTGCTTCCCGTTTTCAAAGTACTCCTCGTTGTAGCCCAGAGCGTGGCTGTTTATCATCAAGACTGTCTGTGAGAAAATGTTACATTTTAACAAAACAAATAAAAGGGTAGTTACTTCTTTCATGATATAGCAATGACTAAAACAGAAATGAATGCCAGAAAACAACTTAAAAGAGACAACTGGCATGTTGACTTTGATGACTGTGTACAGCCTGCGGACATTTTTAGAAAGTAATATACATTATGTATCCCCACTGAGGAAATTAAAAAATTCATGGTGAAAGATACTCACTCCCTTTGGTAGGGAATAGTCCCCCAGCACAGTCTCCTTGTCTAAAGTTCGGCTTGTGAATGGGACAGAGGGTGATAAACTGGAAAACAAAAAATTTGGCAGTGAGCATCTAGCTTAACATATAAACCCAAATTATATTGATTGAATATACTGCTAAATTTGTGTACATGGACTGTACGCTCCGTAAATGGTCTTTGAAATGGATGTCGAACCCATGAATCATCATATGTGGGCACAGTCAATCGACATTTGCCCTTAACTTTGAGTCACAATTAAGCGCACAAATAGTGTTTGTCCTGAATCGAGATCTAGAACCGAGGAGTAATGCATTCCGCCTCCATTTCTTAGAGCAGGCATGGAATGCACGAAAGATAAATATTACCAATATAGCCAACTAATGTATTTAGCGAGAATCTTTAAATAGATTTAAGGGTTCTCTAGTAATACATTTAAAGGGTTCCCATGGGCAGGATTTCCTAGTATTGTAGCAGGCTGTATATGATACCGTGTTGACAGAGGGGACGTTGACCTGAAAATAAGTAGGTGCTCACCGCATGGACTCCTTAAGACAGGCTTTGAGGTACGGCATTCTCTTGATGTGCTCGGCGCTGGGTGATTGATGGAGGGGGACCACGGCTTGGATTTCTTGCAGCAGCTTTGCTTGAGCGCGAGGGTTGCGGGAGAGGTTGAAAATAGCCCAAAGCATGCTGTTGGCCGTCTGCAACAGAGGTAAGGTAAAGCAATGCTTAGGGCACAGTCAAGCAGCAAACTCCATTGAAAAGATTAAATGGACTATCGTGCAATCTGTTCTTTTTGGAGTCTCTTTGTCCTTTAATGACAGGATTCAGAACTGAGGACACATATTCATGAATTTATACAGGTTTATCTGAGTGATTCGCCATTATTTTTTATGTCACTGATTTAGAGTCCTGTGCTATCTTATTCTTCACAGTGGACTGTCTTAACAATTCAGATAACACTTATTTAGCATTACTTTTATTTTTACACATTTATAACCCATATCCATTTGATGTCCCCTCTTTAATGTGTTACTTTGGCTTGGATTCAGTCACTGCTTTTAATATGTCTTTTAATAGATTTTTTCCTCATCAGGACAATTAATAAAATAAACTTGCCAAACTGGGTTTGTGAAGCATTTTCAAGGCCTGGATTCAATCAACAAAAATTTTAAACTTAAAAATTAATTCTAATTAAATTATTTTCTTCACAAACCCAGTGGTGACTGGTGAGTTAATGTTGGTAATTACAGAATTCACCATACTGTTTGTGAAGATAAGAATCGCTTGGAACAATTTTATTGCACCCAGGCCTTTACTATAAGATGCCAGCGGTGAGAAAATATGTGTGCACATTCCGTAAATCCTTTCTTAAGCCGTGTTGAAATGGAACACTGCCTGTGTGAATTCAACTGTTACCCACCGTCTCCACTCCCCCTATCTGCAGCTCTGTGGTGGCCGCATATAGCTCTTTCTTGGAAAGGTTGCTGTGGTGGAAGATGTCACACAGGAAGTCATCTTTGGGTTTGCTCACGTGGCGTTTCAGTCTCCTGTCAATGTACAGTTTCGCTGCGGGGAAAAAAAGGCAGAAAATATAAGGGTCTCTATTTATGGTATATTTCGTGGAAAATAGCAAAAACGAGATGAATGCATTTCTGTATTGTTTTTCTGATGGACAAATGCAGTGCTGCTGAACATTGATGCAATTTTTAAAAATTGTATAAAAGCAGATGTTGGCATGTGATATGCAGTAGTACATTATTTTAGGTGCTGAATTTCTGGACAAACGTCTCCAATATGTATGTGTTGGCATATTTTATGCATGCACATTTAAACAATTTTAAAAAAGTAATATCTATGTCAATTTAAAAAATCTGACCTATTCATGCCAGTCAGTAATGTACAGACACATGCTGCGGTGGGAGGAAGGAGGTTACTCCCCCCCCCCCCACCCCCCCCCACCCCCCACCCCCCACGTGCCCTGACAATGTACAATACGCGCTGGCACACACTTGTCCTTCGGTGTGTCACATTAAACTACCTCTTACGCCAGCCAGCCTAGTCATCCCCTAGCAGCTGATATAACTTCTATTTTATTTTATAACCTTGGCAACTGTGTACCTGTCACTTCAGCTGCACAGTATGTGCCCCGTTGTTTATATGAGAGAGAAAGAGAGAGAGAGAGTGAGCGCGCGCGCACGCGTGTCTGACATGCGCTCCACGGGTTGACGCCAATATAATCAGCACAACAACCGATCTGTAACGCAACCCTGGGTCAACATTCCATTCCAGCCTCCTCCTCCCGCTGCTCCACTACAAATATTTGGCAGCGTTCTCCACCGTAGGTCATGCGGTTTACTACAACTCTCGGTGAGTGACATCGCGCTGCGCTTTAATGGGAGAGGCGCTCGGTTCACATCTTATCATCCCATGCGCTCAAAGCAGTTTGTGGGTCACACGTCATCAGGGGGAGGGAGGGGGTCTTTCGCGCCTATACCTGTGCTAAATATACAATCCCAGGCGGCGGTGTGGTCCTTCCACGTCTTCGTGTTCAGGGTCTTATGAAGTTCCACTGGAGTGACCATCATCATGCCAAACGTGCTCATCATCTGATCAAAAAAGGGAAATCAGAGAAAGGTTAGCCAAGGCAAGGGAATCCCATCAGCATTTTAAGTCACCCCGAAGAGATCAAATATATTTCACACATTTCTCAGTGTAAGCAGCAACAGGCTTTTATTTCAGTAAGAATTTTTATTTATTTATTTATTTATTTATTTATTTATTTATTTATTTATTTATTTATTTATGTTTCAGTGATCTGAAACATTATCACATGAAGAAACTGAATGCATTAAAAGAATAAAAGATAAATATATATATATAATTGATATTATTTTTAATTACATTGCTGGGATAGGTGCAAATTAAGGGCATTTAATTTAGACAACCAATACGTTGTGCATGGCTCTATACACAATAATAAACAATGAGCCATTGATCTCAGCCAAATAAGTAGGAAAATGATATATATATATTCACTTTTGACATCCCTGCATAGCAGTGGGCTGTCTGGTCTTTACAATAAGACCCTGGCCGCAGCTGGGCAGAACCGCAGCACTGAACGCAGGGAAGCTCACCGTGCTAGTGAACTTGTCGAACTCTGTTCTGCTAGGTTTTGTAAGTGCGCTTGCAATCTGGCTGTGTCAGAAATAGATCATCTATGTTATCGAGTTATGAGTTCATTTTCTTGCTGACTAGGTACTCCATTCACAAAGGTGAGAAAGTTCACTGTTAAAATAGAAGTGTCAATGAAGAGCCCCTATCCATTGAATCATCATTTTTTTCCCCCACTTACTGTTTTTATGGCTGTTATAAAGTTTATGGCTTCTTCGTCCACATCCTGGTGCAGAAGTCCAAATCTCTTATCATACAGTACCAATGAAATGGCTGTAAAATAATTGAAGAATTTAATTAGCAGTTAGCACAGAGATTAGATTTAGCCTATATAAAGTAAACCAATTATAATTAAATATATCGATTAGTTAATTGGGTGATTTAGTGACCTGTATATTCAACGATTTTTGTGTCAACATAGTTTTGCTTTCTTAACTGGCACAAAAAGCACAATTGTACGCACAGCGCACTTACTACATTTTCAAATACGTGCTATAACATTACAGAACGCGCGCGCACGGATTGCAAATCTGTGTATTGTTACTTCCAGTCTTGATGCAATTCAGAAGAAGAAACTTACTTTCAAAAGACCATTTATTCAACTCAAAATACAAGTCCTTAATCTGTCCGTTGTGGCTCACGCGTCCAATTCTTTTGACGAAATCGGCCAAAACCTATGGGAGAAAAATGCAAAGATTACAATACCTCTGTAATTTTAAGTAGCCTATTCAGGATTCTGTAGCGCTGGACCATTTAGAAATGTATTGTCATCATAATCATCACAATTCTTCTTTGAATTTTGTAATTGTTTAATTTTTATACACACCTGATTTATTTTCGCATCAAGTTTAGCAACCTCTGTAGGTTTCATTAATTTCTGCTGAAATGCGCTCCTCATTCTCTGCCAGTCTTTCCCCTCCCTGTATGTTTACATAGGAGAACAGAACAACTCTTAAAGAAACGAATACAAAAAACTGACAGGTAAAAATATATATCTATATACTAATTTCACGTGATATATAAAGCCACACTCACATAATTAGAAGTCCGTACGCCTCGTTCCTTAAATCCCTGTACGCTTTCCAGGGTTTGATTTCAAGCCGCTGCGGGTATACGCTCTCTTTTCTGTACAGCGCTTCCAGCAGGCAAGGTGCGCCGATGTGAACTGATTCGAAAGATCCCAGTTTTATTTTAAATATTTTCCCATACTTTTTATGGTACTCAATCTAGAAAGAATTGGAAAAATAAAAAGGAATTGGATGTTGTAAGAAAATTATACACGTACGGAATGGTTATTGTATAAATAAAATTGCAGAAATAAAATTGAGCTAATATGGTTACGGACGTGCTGACAGTAACTCAGAAATTAAGACTATGCATCATCTTGAATTTTACAGCAAATATAAAGCACAACCCGTAAATTACAGCTACATAATTATTCCTCTGAATATTCGCATGTGATCTGTTGTTGCAGCAATATGTGTGAGTGATTTAATGTATGATTAATGGAATACGTCGAATACGAAATATTTAATAAGTTATTTATAATTATCATATTTACAATTCGTATATTATTTTAGCCTACCAATACATCGTGTTGCCGAGTCAAGCCCCCTTTTCGAACCAGTTCAATTAGGCTGCCGACCAGCGGCCAGCTCGTGGGTCCGGGAATGGAGTTAAGACTGTGTCCACAAGGTGCAACCTGTACAGCATCCTTGGAGTCTAGCGCGCACACTGAAGACGTTGTCTGGCAGTGTTGCAGCCATACCGATTTCTTTTTCAAGAATTCAAGAATTTGGGCGGATTTTTGTATTTGTACCCGCATTTTACCTAAGCAAATATGAAAAACAGCCTAACTCTTGTCTTATTTGATCTTATTTGCGAAGATATAGATGCTATTATATTCGGTATCTTCTCGTTCCTTAAAATGCCAAATTTTCCCGGAATATATAGCCTTAGGCATGTTTGTTCCAAGAGGACACGGAACCAATCAGAACTAGGTATGGCATGGTGTGGCCGGCGAGCCCACCATTCACTTTTGGAACCACGCTGTGTGTATCGCATGACCCCAGATAGAACGAGGAAGTGCCCTTGCCCCTACTTTATAAATAAACACTTACACAGGGTGACGCGGTTCACTTGAAACATTCCACCTCCGGCCAATTGGAAGTACCGGAACTTTCGCTGTGTAAACGCCATACTACTACAGCATGCCGTTTAAAGCAAATATTTGCCAGCTCGGTTGCCTCACGAAAATTGTGCGATACTATACACCTTGGCTTCTGGTGAGGTTTACCACACGCAATAATCGCGCCTCGGATAATTATCGTAGGCTACGATATAGCCAATGACCGATCTTATTTCCGATGAGATGGGACAGTGTGGTCACAGGTAAAACAACATACAAAGCAACAAACTGCTATCTGCACTACAAAAACTCTTCAATTACGAATCAGTTCCTACAGAATGATTAACAACTCATAAGGTTACATGCATATATGTGAGGATATACTATATAAGACTATCACAATGGTAAGTTTGGAGTATAAATTCGTTGTAGAATAAAGGGTTGTAGAATATAACGTTTGACCAAAAAACTGTAATAGGTCTACAGGAATCATAACAGAACATTTATTAAATGTATTTTATATTATTTAATTTTACACTTATTATATGTTCATCTTGTTTATTAGTTGTAAAATAGTAGTAAATAGAAATTTGAACCGAGCAGTATTATTCTTCTGTAAAACACAGACCACCTCTTTTGCTGTGTCAGACTGTGTTGCCTGTAGGACTTGGGATAGGATTTGAGGTAGACTTAGTATCATTGCTTTATTGGGCAAAATATCTTGGCACGTACTGTAGTTCATGATTCCAAGTACCTTAACAAGAGCCCCAGAACCCATAGCTGCAAAAGAAGATTGACCAGCATGTTTCACTGTTGGTATGATGTCTCTTTCAATATAAGTATCTGTCTTCAGACACCAAACCCACTCCTGGTTAGCTTGGCTAAGAAGCTTACTGGATCTTTGATGTTTATATATATATATATATATATATATATATATATATATATATGTGTGTGTGTGTGTGTGTGCATCTATATTCAATTCAATTCAATACATTTAGCTAATATGTTCAAATAAATTTAAATAAAAAATCATTGTAACTGCCATGCATTCTAAAGAATTAAAAGCTCCACATTTGGAAGAGTATGTTTCAATGTTTCTTATATTTTGGGTTTTAATTCAAAACAATACTGCTCACACTGATCGAATGTTTCCAGTCAACCCAAAAATTAAAGTATGCACCATCTACAAAATATTGTTGACTCCTTCTTTAAAATGAAGGCACAAAAGACTGGATTTTGTAATGATCCCATTTCACCAAATACTGAAAGGAAAAAAACAACTATATGAAGAAAAAAGCAAAATTCTCCTGTACAACTGTACTAAAGTGTGAACTTACAAGCCAAACAGGATTTAGGAGCTGTGGTGCTGTAGCCCCACAACCAGTCGCACCTCCCCCCCCCAACCATGTTTTCCAGTTATAAGAGCACTATAACTGACTGGGTGTCATGTACCATCACAACCTTGACCCTCGAGCAATGTTTGCAGGGGGGTGGAGTGATGGGGAGGGAGGCGGGAGGAGCACGAGAGGACCTTGCCTGCCCCCCTTCCACGCGAGTCGCCCAATTAGTGCTTTTTCAGATTCCATCTGACATCATGCGCTGTTTACCATGACTTAAATGGGTTCTCCGATGTACGCAGTCTTCCTGTTGACATAAAACTTCTCCTGTCAACCCCGTAGTTGGATGCAAGGTATTCTCTACCCTCCCCCCGCAACCCCCCCCTCCCCCCCCATCCCTCGTCTTTACCCCCCTATTTTTAGCAGAATGTCAGTTGTTTCTATTACAGCCTGTACTTTTCAATGACGGGTGACGTCCAGCGGGTCGCGGCATGCTTTGCTCCCACGTTACTGAATTTATGGGATGGCATGATAGGAGAGCAGAACACTGAGGCATTGCCCCATGATGATTTGGACGTGGTTCCCATTTGGGTTGAAGCTACGCTAAGGGTTGTACGTGGTAAATCTGAAGGAGAGTATTCATTATTCTTAAGTACCAATGTTTTATGTTCAAAATAATTAGGACATACCATGCTGTACATAATATAACTGCTGATATGGGTAATACTGCTACTGCTACTGCCATTGCTGTTGCTGCTGCTGATACCACTGCTGCTACTACTACTACTACTACAGTTACTATTATTATTATTATTATTATTATCAGTTTATTACACATGTGAGCAGGTGGATTACAATGATGTGAATGTTCTTCAGATTTTGCCCAGTGGCCTGGGCAAAACCTACATATTTGGTTATATTAGTATCAGTAAGCCAATGACCCCAAGCATACCTCAAAAAAGTACTAACAGGTAAGAAGGAGGAAGGTTTTGGAATGGCTGTCACAGTCCAAAGACTTGTATATAATTTAAAGTTTGTGTGTTTGAGGGAGATCTCATGCACAGTAATGCATGCAAGGCCACCTACAAATTTATTTCTGTGCTAGAAGTTCTGCAGGAAAAAATAAAAATAATCTGAAGGCAAGACCAGAAAGATGTAGCCGCTGTAGGAAATATTTGGAAGATCCACCAAAGAAGATGTCACTAAGTATTTACTGACAGGGCACCTAAGCTTTTGCATATGCCATGTTCACTTTAGTTTATTATTTTGAATCCATAATAAATATAAATATTAATAAATGTATTAAATATTGTTAATAGTATTCAGCCATGGAAAGATTTATGGCACAAATATAAAAACTTTTTATATCCCAGCATGCAGGTCTTTCACTTCTCCTCAATGCACAACTTGGTACCATGTACCAGCTTCTGTTGGTGAGTCATTTAAAGCAGTGGTTCTCAAACTCAGTCCTGAAACACACGAAAAGCTTTCAAAACATCTGCAATTGCAATTATGGTTGTGATGAAAACCAGCATATAATGGAGGCCTCAGGACTGAGTTTGAGTGATTCCTTCCCTTTACTCTGAGCAGGGGTGGCGGGGTGGACTCTACTCCTGGACGGTCGGTCTGTTTCAAGCAATTACCCTGGTTTTAGCTTTCAGACAGCTCTATGACCTACGCTGTATTTGAACACTATAAAATCTTTGGGATACACTCAGTCTTTGGTTGTAGCAGGTGCTTATGCGAACGCAAGATCAAGATATGATTGAGCTAATTACATTATTAAGAGCAGAAGTTGGCACAAAATCCTGAAACGGATCGGCTCTTGTTGTGTGCCTCTGACACAATGAGTCATTGTAATGTATACTTTGACCAACGGTTGCCAATCTTCTGCATACAGCTGTCATTACTGACGACTAAAAATTTAAAAAGTTGTCAAAAAGTTTTATCTTGGGATTAGTATTCAAGTAACTACAAGTAATTCAAGTTACTACTATTGGGATATTATACATTTTGAGTAATAGTAATTTTGTTATTTGTATTTAATTATTTTGAAATAATTCTCAAAGAATTCAAAATTAGTTTAAAAAAATGTTAGCATTAGGCTTAAATTAAAGAAGTAAATCAAAATTATTTTCACTAAATTTACGTACAGCATTGCTACATGCTTTATTTAACTTTATGTTAATTAAACACAGCCCACACCCACAAGTCCAAATTTTAAAATTATTCAGTGTCTCCCAGAATGAACCACTATTTTTCTCAGTTTCCCATCTACACATGAATAAGAATATATTTAAATCACATTCATAATGGCCGTCTACATAATTTGCATACTGTCTGTACGCATAATATCTGTTCACAGTACATTATAAACTGAAAAAGGCCTGAATAAAAATTCAGGTTTTGGGGAAGGGCTGAGGTCCATGCGTGTTCGTTGTCCCTATCCACCTCGCTGTCCTTAGATGTGCTGTACGTGACTTTCGTAAGAGCTGTTATACCCCGCTCCCTCCAGCCGAACCGCGTACATCCCTGACTCCAGGACACAGCCGGCGGATTGCGAAGGGAGAAGAGAGGCAGCTGGCCAAACAGAAAACGCGCGCGCGCGCGCTCCCGCGATCTCCCGAAGTGACTGAGGATGCTACGGCAATGAGACGGGCCATTAAAAATCGGTTTTTTAAAAAAGGAATAATTGTGTAAAAAATAAAAAATAAAAAACAAAGTAAAGGTTGGATAAAAAAGGAACAGAAATAAGAGAAACATAAAACAGTGGCTCTTATCTTGGCGGTGTAAGGTAGCTTACTTGACAAACTTAAGGGGGTCGTTGGGTTCGGAAGCAGGCTACCCCACTGATCTCACACAGCTGTGCTGAGCAAAGGGATTCCTGCCTGCATGTTCCCATACAAAACGCAACGCAGCACTCTGCCTTGATCCAGGCATTGTTGGTCGGGTGGCAAATACCATGTTTTTCCTCATGTTCTACTGTGCTCGTGCTTTGTGTCAACCAGTCATGTTTGTATCGCATGTGGAATGATTGTTTTCTCTTCTGGAGAAACAGATTTGGAATATGAACTGGACGGACTGTTAGCAAAGGCAGTAATTTTTAAGACATCAGACAAAAGATATCAAATGGTAACATAAATAAGACCCAAAGGAAAATAAATAAATAATAATATATATATATATATATATATATATATATATATATATGATAAATATTAATACTATATTTATATTAATTGTTATGAGTACAATTTATGTTACCATTTTAAAGAGGGGAGGGGTGCTAATAAATACCATTACAGATCATTTTGTTAAGAATCATGTAAGAAATGACATGAATGCACAAAAGCATTCTCGTGGGAATTGTTAGCACAGGATGCTGTTAGTTATAGAATGCATAGAACCCTACCTAAACTTTCAAAAGAAAATGGGTTGCCTTTATTACTGTTTTTCCAAAAATAATGAAGTCCAGTGACTCTGAACCCGGTGACTCCCAAATCCTTACTTGTGCACGGATTGATTTGGGTGGAGTCTGACTGTATGGATTACCAGTCATTGTATTGTTTCTGAATGACTGCAGGCATTGGAGTTCAGCACAACCACATTGAACCCGTTGACTCCTAAATTTTTTCCTTCGTAAACATCAGTTTGGGTGGAACATTTGCCAGGAGCCAAGCAAATCTTTCAAATCCCATAAAGCATGCTAAGATTCATTGTAGAGGCGTCCAATTCATAAATAGGTTTAAGAATTGTGTGGATCACAAGTTATGCATAATAGCAATTTTTAGTCAACAACAGGTATAATCGATTTACAAGAGGTAGGATATCTAGAAAGGACCATCTATATTTTGAAGTAATAAATATGTGTTCTGAAGGATGTAAGATAAAATATTTGACAATAAATGCCAAGTGATGGCCAAAAGTAAACAATTTTTTTCATTTTAACAGTTTCTTTTAACTATATGGTAAAATGTTCAGTGGACCAACTGTATATTTTACTCAAATTTTCAGAAATCATTTACAATTAAAATTTCCAAGACAATTCTAGCTAAAGGAATTTTTAAACTTTGAATTTAATATAAATGGCTTCTAAACTTTTTGAATTGAATTAACACTGAACCTCATGTGCCTCATTGTCCATCCATCCATCGTCTATACCCGCTTTTCCTGGGTAGGGTTGCAGGGGGTGCTGGAGCCTATCCCAGCATGCATTAGGCGTGAGGCAGGAATACACCCTGGACAGGCCACCAATCTATCGCAGGGCTGTGCCTCATTGTGTCTTGACATATTGTACCATTTTCTTTTGGCCTTCAGGGTAAAGGTTATGACTTAATCTCACTTTCAGAAATTGATGGGGGTGGGGATGGGGGGTGGGTAGCAAGGGGTCAGTGGGTCCATTGCTTACTCACAAACCACATAAACCTGCTGAGCCAGGGAATTCAAAAATAAATGTTTGCCAAAATAAAAATATTCAGTTTTATCGTGCAATAACACAAGTCAATAGATGTAATCGCTTTAGCAGATACATTTTCACAAGTTGAGATGAGGTTGCACATACAATCACATGTATATGAAAAGGAAATTTATTGGTTGCAGCTGCAGGAGAAAAGGATGGCCTCATTGAAGGAGCATTATATTTTCATTTGTGACAGGCAGATATGAGAAGACCCATGCTCCTCCACCATCGATTGGCCCTGACTATGCATTTATTCTCTATGCGATTGGTCCAATGACAAATGCCCCTCTCGAGCAATCAGGAATGGGTCTCTCAGTCTACAGACAAATGTTTATTTAGAACTGGGGAGCAAAGGAACTAGACGTTCTATTCTCTTTGCCGCTCGCCTTCAGAGAATTCTGGTAAAAATAATCAAATAAATAGCCATTTCCGAAAAAAAAAAAAAAACCTTTCAGACACTAGTTTGAGTTGAAATCTAGTCTGAGTTGTCCTCAGCCCAAGCACATCTCTCACCCGAGTCCCAGTCATCTACTCTGAGATTAGAATCCTTTCAAAATACTTGGCCACAATTAAATGAAACACACCAATCACATGTAGGGAGTTAATTGGTGTTTTAATGACTTGTCTGTCAATACATAAGCACTCATCCAAGGAGGAGTGCAGCTGGATTGCTCTGCCCCAATTAAGGATGTTGAAAACGTGCTAACCTCTGCGTATTTTAACATAATGCAGTTTTGGCTTGCTGCTGTTTGAACTCTTTGAACTCTTCGTTTTTGCAAGTGGTTTAAGGCACCAGGTGTCCAGATTTTCAGCAACTGGAATCCCAGTGATTTCACTTGTCAGTCAGTAATTTAGCCAGCTTTCTAAGCAGGGGTGGAGACAGAGGGGGTGTGAGGCCTCCATCTCGCCCAACCAATCAGAAAATGAGAAAAAATAAAGTTTTAGCTTAAATTATTTCAGGACTGATGGGTTGTCAATCTAATTTGAATACTCTTTTCACTTATAAGCGGAAAGCAAAGTCAGATAAGGACATTGTTGTAGACATTTACACTAATGGAAAATGTGTTGAGTTTAAGATTTCGGCTTATATTTATGTTTAAGTTACAACCTAATAACAAGCCATTGGTCTGTCAATTCATTCATTTGTTTCGCTGTCTGTTCAATTCAACGCTGAAATCCAAATTGATGTGTGAGGCATGCATATTGCAAAAGGCCCACCCCGTCAATGCATTCCAGCACCATCCCTGTTTTCCCATCTTTTGCAATACAGCACATGGCGGAAAGTGAAAGCGCAAACTGATCTTGTTGATTCAAAATCTTGAAATTAGAGCATGGAAAATGTATTCTACATGACATGCACTGATCAGCGGCCTCTTAACGCATGCCAGTAAGTCACATTTGTCGAGACGTTAAATGCTGGTAATTTAACCAATGAAATGATTTCCTAACTGCATGATGGGAACTGAAAGCAAAGAACAAGTTACACAAGAAGATAAGCTGGTCCTGGGGGAGGTCAGAGACTGAAAACTTGGTGGGATCACAGATACTCGGGGCAAAGATGAAGATGATGATGATGGTGACGGCTCGAAGCGTATTTCACAAATTTTGGCCGGTCAGTGGGTTCAGGGCAGGCCACCTTGCTGGTCACTCAGAGCTCTCCAGAGCTAAAGGTTGGTGTCTGCGTGTTCCCTTTCCAAATGCAAGGTAGGCTGGCGGAGTCAGCAAGGTCCTCTGATCTATGAACCAGCAGTCTGTTAAATTTCAGACCCCGGCTGATTTATGCTTGGGTACAATTTACGATTTACTATTTTAGTCACTGAGCAGATATTTTTAGCCAAAGTGGCTCACAAAAGGTGCATTTAACTTGGCTAGAAAACCACCACTGAAATTAGAGATTAAATGAAGCTACCAACAAATTTGTACTGTTGTAGAGACTCCTGCCACAAGACCTTCAAAGTGAAAGGAGAGCTTGTTTTTTCATTAGTACTATTTTTTTTAAAATAATAAAACATCAATTGAGGTTTGGTTAAAAATGGTGGGTTTTCAGCATCTCGTGGAAAACAAGCCTGCGATTCTGCCTTTCTGTGAGGAAGGTCGTTCTACAACTGAGGCTGCAAGGAGTAGTTAACGGATATACATCGGCATATCTTAGAGCAGTGGCTCTCAAACTCGGTCATGGGGTACCGTTGTGTAAGCAGATTTTCATTCTGGCAACAACTGCAATCTCAAAAATTTTACAAGCTGTACATTTTTAACATTACAGCACTATTTAATATGAGAGTGCTTTGTGCTGCAGATATATTCCACCTACACGACAGGTCAACTATTTTTATTGTTTTCTCTTTTTTGTAAGTTGCTTTAGGTAAGTGTTTCTGCTGAATGAATACATGTAAATACATGAATATCTAAAAGGGCTGTGTTTTCTCACACAAAAATCACTTCACATATTTACTAACCAAGTAAAATAATTGAGGTATTTAATATGGTGTCTTTGAAAAATAAAATCATATCTTACAGATGTATTTATAGTTGAGCAGAATGACAAAAAAACTATAATAAATAAATAAAATAAGAAGAAGAAGCAGAAGAAGAAGAAGAAGAAGAATGCAGGTGTACCCGGTTGCTGGCACAGGTCCCAACCAAAGCAATGTGTACATTGTGAGGATTCAGGAGTCAGTGGGTTTATTGTCTTTCTGATGAACTCAAATATTCGTCATTTAAAGAAGAAAACACTGATGGTATTATAGGTCAGGGGTACCAAAACTAGATTCAAATTCTAAAAAAATTCACTTTTCTGTCTAAATATGTTTTCATGCTTAATAAATGAAATATTTCAGACCTTCATATTTCAGACCTGTTTGATTTATTTAGCTTTGGTAACATTGTAATTGTTGCAAGTATTATGCATACACTATATGACAAAAAATATCTGGACACCCCTTGGTCTGGGGCTGTTTTTCATGGTTTGGGCTAGGCCCCTTAGTTCCAGTGAAGTTACATCTTAATGGTACAGCATACAATCACATTCTAGATGATTCTGTGCTTCTCTAACAGTTTGGGGAAGGCCCTTTCCTATTTCAGCATGACAATGCCCCTGGGCAAACAGCTAGGTCCTTATAGAAATGGTTTTGTCAAGAACAGCGTGGAAGAACTTGACTGGCCTGCGCAGAGCTCTGACCTCAATCAGGTGTCGAACCCAATCCGACACCTTTGGGATCAATTGGAAAGCCAACTTCGAGCCAGGCCTAATCACCCAATCAGTGCCCAACCTCACTAATGCTCTTCCTGGTAAATCCCTGCAGCAATGCTCTAACGTCTAGTATAAAGCCTTCCCAGAAGAGTGGAGGTTGTTATAGCAGCAAAGAATGTAGCAGCTCCATACAGTATCAATGCACATAATTTTGGTTGAGATGTTGGATGTCAGGTGTCCACATACTTTTGGCCATATAGTGAATCACCACCTGATAATAGCAAAGTTTTTATATGGACGTTAAGCTTAAATAAATATTTGTAAATATTTTTTATCATTAATTACTTTACCATTGCTGTCTTACAGTATTTGCAGCATTTACCACTCCCAGATTATAATTCATAAATATAATTGGATATTTTGGTCTTGTTTCAAATACAGCAACTGGGTCCTCAATCTGAACCATTTTCAAGTTCTGGGATGGAGTAGCATGCTGGCTCCCCAGCTTTAAGGCAGTAATCCCATAGCTCAGCAGAGCTGTGTGTAGGCAGAGAGACAGCCTACAGTAAACCCACTGACCTCCTTCAATTTTTTCATGTTAAGCATGAGTCACTGTCTTTATTCTGAGAGCCTAAAACACAGCTAAGGAGGACCCTCTCCTACATGAGATTATCTTCTTGTTCTACCGAATCGTTGTTTTGAGTTTCCTCCTACACCTTCAGGAAATTTTAATTCACACCTTCATCATATGACTCTGATGAAGCCACAGTAGTGTCAAAACGTGTCAGTTTTACTTTGCACCATTAAATGGCTTATTTTGCATTTGTGTGTTCAAGACTTTTTCTTTTTGCATTTATACCTGCGTGTTTGGATTTTGGATTGCAGTCTGCCTTATCTTTATTTTGAGCACCAAGTGTGTAGGAAGTTTCTTCATTTTAGGTAGTTGCTGAGATTAATGTAGTTTTGCTCAAAAAAAAGACCAAAACCACAGAACAAATAGACATCTTCATTGGCATCTTTCTTTCCTTATGAAGTTATTTTACCCTAATTTCCGAAGAAGAAAATCATATTCAAACTTCCCATTTGAAATGTAGAACTGTTTTTGCACTCATATTTCTGTGGTTTCTGAGTTAGCATACTCTGAACCCATTGACTCCCATCAATTTTTGAAAGTTGGCTGAAGTCAGGACCTTAACCAATATTGACATAAATAGCAGACTAAATCAAAATAAATAGGTTAAACAAAAATATAACTAAATAAAAATAAAAATAAAATTGGTAGCAACTTGTGCCATAATGTATTGATATAATTATTACTTATATAGTTACAGATTGTTCATTTTCATCCTTTTTAATTCGTTTTCTGTTTTGTTTTGTTCCTTGGAACCACAGTATGTATTAAATCTTTAAAATGAAAAATTGTAAAAATCTAAAATCTTATGTAAAGCTCCTGCATATTTTTACAGTGATTGGAACTGGTAAGCAATGTTTTTTTAGAGAACTAGTGCAGAACTACAGGAACCACTTTTCAATATTAGCCATTCTGTTTTACTTTAAAGTAATTTCATTTATTTTTCAGGTAACCCTCTCTATTTTTTTGATCCCTTCAAAGGGTTTAAGAACAAGATGTCAGACAAGTTACGTCTGACTCCCCCACACAAATGAAATTGCAGGCACAAAGAAACAAAGACACAAGATACAGGAATTGAGGTGTTTGCCAAATGATCCTCAAATGGAGACATCTGCCAATTTGGGGATCAAGTAGCATTCTGGCTCCCCAGCGTTATAAATGGCATTGCATCAGGGAAAGGAAAAGACAGGCGGGAAGCTTAGCTCAGCAGAGTCCTGTGTGATCAGTGAGACAGCCTGTACTGAACCCACTGACCCTCTTCAATTTGTGAACGTACGCTCGAGTCACTGTCCTCAGAAAATCAAGAAAAGCTGGCGCTAACAAAATGTTCAATTCTTTGTAAATATTTTCACCCCTGTATTCCGACTAGCGCGTGAACCAGTCTCGGTACATCCTGAGGACACCTTCAGGCTGAAACACATCAGTTTGAAAGGGATGCTGGTGCTCTGGGCAATAGCATATTGAAATACTTGCAACAAATAATTTTGTCAGAACTGGCAAAAATGTACCAATGGTACATTTTGTTTTCTAAATTGGTAGTTAGATAATATACTCATCTTCATACTCATCTTAGCAACATAGCTTGGACACAAAATAAAACAAGCTTGTATTATATTTCTCTGTAGCTAGATGTATAACATTTTGACTAGAGTTCGAACAATATATTGGCAGGCCGATATCTGGCAATTGGGCCAATATCTGGCATTTTGGGATTATCGGCATCAGCCAATGACTGCACCCACGTGACCGACTGCGTCCCCCTTGTGTCAATTCCACCATCTATCTTAGGCTACGTTTACACCACAGGTCTTGATGCCGAGTTCTGATTTTTTGCCAATATCCTATTTTTTTGACCACCTGTATACATCTACTTTTAAAAGTGACCCATATCCTTCCTGCTCCACTTGAAACAACCCGCATGCATATACAAGGGCCTGGTTACCCATACAAAAGTAAACACCCACACTGCCACGGTCTTATCGCCATCTGCAATGGACACAAAACGAGACAGAAATAATAATTCAAGCTATTGCTTTTGGAAGGATCTTAGGTCCTCAACGAACCTCCCCCCTTTTGGCCTATACCGACTCTTCGTCCCACATGCTTAAAAGTTAGGTAACCTCGATATTCGCCATTGGACTGAGCCTTCGTCCTCCATTTAACTTCTTTTAACATTCACCGTTACCAGAGGAGAGTGGTTGTGCATGTAGTCTATATTACATGTAATTCAAATGAGAAAAAAAAGTGTGAGTGTATAGCATTTTGAATGACGTGTGAATCACAATGACCGGGAAATTCCGATCTGTGTGTTTAGATGACATCGGCAGATATCCGATTCCTATCAAATCCTATTCCTATTGGATATCAAATATCCAATCCCTGTTTACACATTTATAATACATATCCGATCTGTGCCACACATGAACGAAATTGGTTCACTATTACCAGGCAGTTTAAGCGTAGCCTAAGAGGAGATGTTTAAAACGGGCTTTTCAAAAAAAAAATTCTAAATGGCAGAAAATCCAAAATGGTGGACATTATGACTCCTAAGCTTTTCAGTTGTGTATGAAAAGAAACATATTGTGAGGTAGGATTCTCGTCTGTAGCTCAAAAGCAACTAGAATTATGATTGTTTGAATATTGAAAATCTAAATGAGTTCTAGCACCACCAAGTGGACAATCAGTGTCATAATCACTCAGTGGACTTAGAGACATACCCTCTATGAATGTGCTAAGTGTCTTTGGTTTCACTCGTGTGATTACGTCAAAATTGGGGACAGAGAAAAATTAGTAGGCCAAATGGTTCAAAAGTTACAGGCTAATGTTAAATTTACCTGTTAAAAAAAATCAAATGTTAAATTTGGCCTGTTGGTAATGCTAGAGGGGTGGATTAACTGACCCCAAACTTGGTGTCTAGATATCTTAGTCTGTCCTCAATCAATGTGCCAAATCTCACAAAAAAGACTCCCTTGACAAAAAATATAATAGTGAAATTCTAACAATTACAAGTGCCTAAGCAGGGGCAATTATTATTGTATCCCCCGATATTTAAGAATTTCTGCAATTACAACAGGTCCCATGCTTTGCAATAGAACCCTAATTAAAAACATTAAAATAGCTAACTAAATATGTATAGCAACAGTGTTAGAATGCACCGGCAGCTGGAGGCTTTTTTTTTTTTTTTTTTTTTAAACAGCAGAGACTCAATTGAGGAATACTAGTGGTTTATTTACAGCAGGTGCCGACCCCATGAAGAACATATACAGTGCAGTTTTCCAAACACACAAAAAACAATTAAATAATAATAATAATAATAATACAACCAAGACAAAGTAGTAGGCTCTGTCTACATCAGACCCTATATACAATGTTTTACCTATGGCAACTGAACACATCGTTCTCCCCTGAGGAGCTCTACCCAGCCCTTAAGTAGCTGTAACCCCTCCCACCAGCCAAACTAACAACCCATTTAATCAATGAATACATAAATGACATAAAAGTACAAACAACAACAATTTTAACAGAAGACACAATTCTACTATATTATACATGAGACAAGACAATAAACAAATAACAGAAAATAAGGCGGTATTTCACTTGACTAACTTTACAACATTGGAATGCAGATCCCCCCTATTGCCTTCTAAGAAGTGGTTGCGCCTCCTGGCAACCCCTCCTCAAATCCCCGCTTGGTACTGGCCGCACTCAGTTTGCCAGTTTCCAGCTGATCCAAGGCAAGCGTAAGTTCCGTATTTTTCCTTAATTAAAACAAAAGAGTTTAACACAATTTAACGCACGGCTTAATATAGCCTAATTATGTCAGTAAAAAATATATATATATATCTGCATACATACAGGTAGTGTATCCCACGCACTCCTTTCTCAGTTACACAGTTACACAAACACATTTTACAATCTATGCCGGCAAGATGTTAATAAGATTGCTAAACACGTTGTGACATACAGGTATTCAAAATATTAAAATTTCAGTATATGGGGGCATTAGATTTCTAGCTAGTTGCTCTCTTAACAACACATCTACTAATTTTAGATTTCAAGGGGGTCGGTGACAGCTTTTGAAACAACAAATATGTATTTGCTAGCAGTAGTAGTTTGTGGATGGATTATGATTGAGTAAATGTATAATTATAATTATGTATTTAATATGAAATAAATAAATAAGGATTTAAAATAGAGTTTCACTGAAAAACAACGGAACAGGGAGCACTTCAACAGATTAGGTTGCCCTGGCCTACTGAAATTGTTTATAGCAATTGCTGTCCTCAAACCATTGAGACTTCTGTTTTACAGTACAGTGTAGTATTTTAATTAAAACGTTAGCGTGAGCAAAAAATTAAAATAAAAAAAGGCCCGTGGTCCTTTTATCTCTTTTCCAAATAACGAAACAAAAACGTCCTAGTACTAAAGCCCGTAGAACGTTACACCGATATACGTCCTAGTGCTCATGTAAGTCCCTAGGCCTCCCTATCAGACCTGATACTGTAAAGGCAATGAGCCGCACCTGGGCTGGTTACCAGTCAAACTCTGGTGTGCATGCTTGCTGGTCATGCCGCCACTGTTCAAGGTCCTGAAGGCCCTGCCTGCTGCCAGTGTACAAGGCTCTGAGCAGGAAACACATGACAGCAGCCAACAAGTGAGAGGACAGCTCATGCATTTAAAGCATATTTTCCTCCATGCCACTGAACCAATATTACTTTCTTCTCAGCTGCAACAAACTGTGATGACAAGAAGAGGGAATTCAGTAAATCGTGGTTCACCATTTTCTTGCCATGTTTCCTTGATACTCCTTGTTAATTTCATATTACACTTACTAACTTCCTTGTGCTGAGTCACTGGTACTGACCTCTGCCAGGAACCAAGTTTTTGAAACACACATCAAAATTCACACCCAGCACTCTGTCTGAGACTGAGAAGTGCGGTCGTTTTCTTTCTGACTGCGACTGGGTATCAGTACTCTAACCTAATCTGAATATAGATTTGTTATGTTAATTACGATGTAATGAGAAC
Source organism: Anguilla anguilla (assembly GCF_013347855.1). Taxonomy (NCBI): domain Eukaryota; kingdom Metazoa; phylum Chordata; class Actinopteri; order Anguilliformes; family Anguillidae; genus Anguilla; species Anguilla anguilla. Next base: position 13,920,586 of record NC_049213.1, read on the forward strand.
ATTGAGATCTTAACCGGTAACTGGCATACACAATTAATTTGCCCGCTGAAATCGCATCTCAAATTTTCATCTCAATCCGCTACCGCCAATTTCTCTGTCTTCTATGGCGAGTGTTTTTTTTTCTCTATTTAATCAGTTTTTGCGATTGGCATAGATAGCTAAAAAATGGCACTGATTGGGCGGTTACGACATCAGTCTGGACTGTCGGGACCCCATGCCAAGGTTTACCTGATCTGGCAGACATTTTGCCCCTGTCCACTGCCAACTTGTCAATTATAAACTCTGGAGAAAGGGGCATTCTGGGAGTAAAGCTGGTTCTGTGGAATAAACAGGCAGGACTTGTTTTGGACAGAATGGCAGCCTGGTACTGTTCTCCTGTTGTCTCTATTGAGCGGAACTGGGTGGCCAGGTCCTGTGCTTGTTTTTTTTGTTTAGTTTTTTTCTTTTTTTTAAGCAGAGGGCCCAATGTAGGCACGCTTGGGCATTTGCCAGCTTATGGAGTTCAGGAGGGTGACTGTATTTTCTGGGATGAACTCCAGCACCCCATTGGAGTGAAACAGAACCAGGCAGAAAACATGCACTGTTTGACCCCACAGCTCAAGTAGAAATCAGATGCCCCTCTGTTTTATAATGGCAACACATGGCCTCAGATTTTATTTGGACTGATCTGTCGATAGCGCGTCCTCTGAAGTTACAGGCAGACAGGAGAAGGCTAACCGGGCTGAGCCAGGTTGTTTACCCGCAAAGATATATTAGCGACTCTTCTGTTTTGACATCAGAATGAAAAAAGTCATTTATAAAGAAAGACAGCGATTCCACTAATTAGGAATAATTGACATAAACTGCCTCGGGAAATACTGTAGAATCTCTGCATTGTTGGTATTCAGGTAAACAAATGCTGTCCCTTTATGTAAGTTCTGACTGCCTGAAAAAACATTCATGAGTTTACATTCACAAACGTCCATTGTGTACATTCACCGGCTTGCTTTGTGAGAGAATGCTGAAACTGTGGATCGAGTGATACGTCTGGGTATGGTTTTTGTTGCAGTGTACAGAGAGTTTGGGATCTTTGTATACACATGGTGTGAAAATTATGAAATCAGCAGAATTCATGCAGTTATTTGCAATTCTTAGAAAGCCAGGCACCAAAAAGACCTCAGAAGTGATTATAAAGCCTAGATCAATTTTAACCATCATATTTGTTATTTACTATTTAAATTGTCATTAACGTTATTCCAAAATACTTGTGAAATGTATTACATAGATTTCAATAATCACCAAGCTCATGGTTAAGGATAAAAAGTAGCATATACTTCACATAAGTTTTTTTTTTCTTCTCATTTTCCTTTCTTTTCCGGTATTTTCATGCCAATGCAATCATTCTGTTTTAACATTAACATTTTTTATTTTTTATCCATGTGCCAAGAGTTAATAACTAAACAAAAAATTACAGAGCTCAGGCTTAAATGTGATTCATCCAATCGTAGCAGATTTGATTCTCTCTTTATAGTCACGTGTGAACAAATTCATTGCTGCCTATATTACAAGAGCAGATATGACAATGCCTCGTGTTCAAGTTTGCTAGATAATATACCACACATCTTTGTGGATTACTGAAGCACACACCTCTATGGATTATGTTTCTGATGATATATTTTTAGATTCATTAATTTGGGATAATTCAAATGTGACACACACCCACACGTGCATGCACATGCACGCACACACCCACACACACGGCCTGTGACTCTTGCACACATGCACACTACAGTAGGGTGCAGTGGGGCCAGTACGAACTCTGCAGTATTACATAGTTGGTGATGGTGCAATCGCACTACCAAGGACACTTTATCTTCAACCTCTTTTGTGTACTGTATTTCTTTGGACCTAATCGATTTCTCTCTGAAATACCTCCTCAAGGTCTCCGGTCATTGACTATGATACAGGCCTTCAATTTAGACTTTGTAGCCATATAACCTTGTTGTGCTTATGCGTTTCGGCCGAAGTCAAATGCCACAAGAGAAAGGAAAAACAATAGGTGACATATCTGTTGGTGTTATCTTGATTGATTAAGATTGTTTATCTTGTTACCCCTTAGTGTATATAGCTCTGTTGCATATTAGCATGGTGTACAGCCAAATAACTATTCTTAAAGAATAAAAGAATAGTTCTGTAACAAAAAAAATAGAGATATGTACTGTAAATTAAACCTGTTCAGCAAAGCAAAGATAATGACTGATTTAAAGGTACATGCATAAGGGCATTGCTGGTGTCAGTGTTCAGCTGGACTGTGTCACAAGAGTGTAATAAAGTGGCATAGAACACATAGTAGTTACATGTGTGGAAGTCATCACTTGTACCCCTGAATGTGCAACATTTTCTCTTAAGTTTCTTGTTTAGTCTATAAGAGATTAGGTTAAAACAATAAACTCTATGGCACAGATTCACTTAACAACACTGGATACACGCAATGTACATGCAAAATTTTTATAGCTCACACGTAAATTCTGTATGCTTGCGTTGATAGCATTTCAAATGATAAAGCCATTACCATAATCAAATATCATTGGTGTATGTCTTACTGTAAGTTTTTAATAAATGGGACAATGTTGACACTTGTTTTTACACAGGCCTCATTCTCTGAGGGTGGGGTTGGGGTGAAGAAACGTCAGTGTAAATTTGTACCACCCCAAAGCGTAGGTGCTTGCTGATATGACCTGGGCTGTGTGGAAGTGGAAGGTCAGCACAGAATGTATATTATCAAGAGCCTGACGTCTATGATACACCAATTCACTCTCGTAAACACGCTACTCAATATCTTTTGTAATGTATGTGAGGGTGCCTGGTGTACGTGGGTAAAGTAATTGGCAGCCCAGAATGCAGTGACGTTAGATCATGCTGTCTAAACATAATAATTGTCTTAACTCTGCCCTCTGGTGGACAGTATTACTCAATACCAATACAGTCATTCCATATAAATTGGAAATGCAAGGGGAAAATCCTGTTGTTCTTGATGTTCTTAAAGTCATTTGGAAAAATACAAGGGTGTTTTTTAGAAGTATTTAGGACAGAATATCCACCACATTAAGTGCTTATGTGGTTGGATTCTCTTTTTTGTAATTCAAATGTTAGGAAACAAATAGGATCATTTAACTTTTTTTTTGAGAATTTGAGAAGATTAGAGAGATCACAGATTTATAGAATTGCTTAAGATCATGTATGGTCATCTTAACAAGCATGAACAATGTTACTTAATGAAAACAACATTGTGTAAATGTTGTCAACAAGACACAAAAACAGTGTAACATAATAGGCAAGAAAAGAGCTTTCCCTCTCAAAATATAAACTACAAATATTGGAAGAGTGTTCTCTGGTACCTTTTTTGTCAAAACAAGGCATTCTTACATTTTTGAGCACAAAGCAAACACATTAAGTCAATTGCAGAGTGCTTTGCTGGAGTTTAAACCTCAGGTTTAAACCCCTGTAGACCACAGAACTGCATTACAACTGGAAAGGTTCATCCGTATTTCACAGATTTAGACAGCTGTTCCAGTCGTAAATTCAGTTTGGTGGTTCAGGTGTTTAAACCTGAGGTTTAAAACTCCAGCTAAGCATACTGCAATTGAGCCATTATGATTTCTACACACGGGAAACATTTAAGGTGTTTTCGACTCCCTATCTGTTCAGGGTCTATGCGAGTGCGTTATCTCCTGAAGTGGTCACAAACAGCCTTTCAGTAAGCCCACGACGTTCAGCTGACAGCGCCAGGAATCTTGCTTCCGCCCCCAGTGTGTGTATCCGCAATATGTCAGCCCACGCTCTGAAATTCCCACATTCCCACAGGATCACAAATCCATTTGTTCAGAAAAGGCTCGATGTGTAGCTGTGTAACCTAAGAATACGCTGCTTTAACTCCTCAACTGTCACATCGCACTGTGGTCACAAGCAACACCTTTCCAATTGGACGTAAATACAGTAGCACTGAACGTACTGTTTTATCTGACGTAAGGTCGCTATTTAGCCTCAATGAAAAAAGATGTCAGGGGCACCTGAATGCATTTATTTAATTGTTTTCTCTGCTGGAAATTCCAGCTAATCGCAGCTGGGATTCCAAGATGGTTTAAGTTGCGTTTTTATACACTATCTGGTCAAAGCTGGTCTTTTTAAAGTTGACTGAGGTAATTCAGTTAATGCAGCTAAGAGTGGAGAGCTGGCCTGACTTTAGTAATGAATCAGTATTCCCCCGAACCATATTCACTTGTAATGGATGTATAACAAATGTTTTAACATTGTTTGCAGTTGATCAAAAGTATCTTTGAGAAAGTTAGTCTTCCTTGACGTAGATGCTGCCAGCCCAGCAAAGAATATTTAATGAATACTTGTGCTCTGAATATTTAATGAATACTTGGGCTCGTGTTATGAGAGTAGGCAGTGGAGCGATGGAATTTATAAGGGAAGAGTTGCAGTATTGTTGCTGCTACTCAGACCCTTGTGTCTGCGATGAGAATTTCCACAGAGCTGTTGTTATAAACGCGGAGAATGGGTTCCCAAGCCTACCTTATTCTGCATGAGTTTACAGATCCATCTCAAAGGATTCCTGGGTCTCCAGAGTGCACTGCAAAGCCCAGAGACTTACTCCGCTGAATATGCCTTTCTGTGAAGCAGTGCTTGCTGCTTCATGTAACTTCATATGAGATTTACTTTGAACTAATTTTCTTCTTGTCTTCTGCTTTTGAACAAATGCACTTGAAGCAGAGCTGAACGGATTCAGTGTTTTTAAGACGACACTAAACGAGGGAATAATTCAAGTGAATTCCTCTCTCGATTCAAGGACTCTTATCATGCATACAGTAGCAATAACTGACATGCACAACGGGCAGCCTTGCTTGCCAAACAAACTGATGATTGACATTCAAGCGATTTCTAGGTTCCTCATATGTAATGTAATGTACACTTCATGCCCTGTTCTACGTTTTGCCCAACCGGAGTTTGATGCTTTTTAGAAAACTCAAAAAAAGTTTGACACCTAACCCCTAATTGCTCCCAACGAGCTGATTGGTACATTGCATGGCAGCCTTTCACCGTTGGTGTGTGAGTGTGTGAGTGAATGGGTGAATGAGAGGCATCAATTGTAAAGCGCTTTGGATAAAAGCGCTATATAAATGCAGTCCATTTACCATTACCATTCAATTACTTGCCAATTAAATGCAAGATTCATTGTATTTACAGAGAGAGAAAAAAGCTCTGTCATCCACAGCAAATACATTTATTTTGGAGCTGCCAGTGCACACAATACGTCTGTAGATGCATTTTCTTCTGACAGTTTATTGTTTGCAAAGAGGCAAGCTTAGGAAGACAAGCTATTTGCAGAACAAGCACATAAAGCAGATGTTTCATGGGACATAAAGTTGTGTCAGTTTTGTCGAGGGGACGAAGGGCTAAGAAAATATGGCTCCAGCTCTCACCCGTGGAGATAAATAGCTGTTCAAATTCAGAGCTCTGGATTCATCTCCTCATCTACCAAAACAAAGCCAGCACAGCTGTCAGTGACATCACTGGGTACTGCTTACTTTGATAGGCACTGTCAATCATTGGTTAAAAATAAATAAATAATAAATAAATAAATCTTACACAACTAGGATTCTTAGAGAAAACTGTCCATTAACTTGTCCAGATGCTGAAAAAAATGTTAAGGCACGAATAGTAATATGAGTAAAACAATAATAATAATAATCATTTTTGCTATTTTGCTCTAGCAACCAATATTCCTATGTGTAATCCATTATTTACTCTTATTTATTCTACTTGGTACAATCACTTACTACAGTATTTCTTATTGTCTTTTTTTTCTTGGAAAACTAGCATTAAAAGGGCTGACACACAATCAGAGTGTTTTTGCGATGTCCTGAAAGCGCTGAGACCGGGGCAGAATGGGCCGGCTCGGAACACTGCTGATCACAAACAGGCGGGTGAGAAAGGGGCGCGGCGAATAAAAGGGCGATTGTTGGCGCGGCGGTGAGGGGGCAGGGGCACGGCCCGGGTTTCTGAGCTCCCTTTCAACCCCACAATCGACAAACGCGAGAGGCTGCGCGTCAGGCTGCTGTATCAGCTGCGCGGCTCCTCAAGACTTCCCAGGAGCCCGTTCACCGCCGGAACCTCGGGGTCCCGAGGGGAAACGCAGATCATAGCCGTTCCCGACGGCCCGCCTGGCTCCTTCTCAGTGGCACCCCTCTGCACCCTGGTCGCTAGACGCTTCGGGCTTCTCGACCTGCAGAAGCTCGCCGAGAGGAACCAAGAGCAACCAGGAGGAAACGGTCGGACAGGAAGAGAGCCAGTTATGGACTTTATCAAATCACTGGTGAGTTTCTTTTTGAGCATTGCTTTTCCTTTTTTTCCTCGGCGATGTTTTTTTGACCTACCATACTCAGAAAACTGTCTGATCTGTATGAATAAAGATTTTGTGGGCCTATGTTCTATATTAAGTTTAGATTCTCTTTGGAAACAAATAGAAGTAGGCTATGTCAGTGAACACAGTTTTTAAGGCTACTAGCAGAAACTACAGATGGAATTTGCAGAGGCGTAAAAATCAGTTATGCCTGAAATCTATTTTAATTATACTGACAACTTTTAATTCTGGAAGCTATTGGTTCTGTAATATTCAGGACAATGGCTTGCATATTATAATCATATGTCATAAATACAACACACAAAAGCAACTTTACTTACTCCTGGCTGTTAGTACTTTATGCTCATTTGAGCTACATAATTGAATCAATTTGATTATTGACTTAGCATCCATTTCAAACTTCTGAAACATACTTGCATCCAATGTCCATCAGTTGTAAGGTAAATTATGACATAAATAGGTCTGAAATAGGTATTCTTTGTATCATTGTCATCCTTCATTTTACAGTTCTTTAATTTACCAGTTAAATCCCATTTAGATCAACATTTGGTTTAATAGGAGACAAAGGGTGCATGTGTTTGGGGTGTTGTGTTCTCTTGTATGTGTGTGTGTGGTGGTGGTGGAGTGGGGGGTGTAAGTCTGCAGTCACGTGAAAACAATTTTAACATTTCCAAAGTAGGCAAGGAAACAAATTATGTTGTTTTGAAAATTCTAAAATTGTTGCCCATTTAGCGAATTACACCTTACTTAGAGATAACACAGTATTTGGTTAATTTTGTGTAATTAAGAGGTATTTACACACACGTGCAGGACCTGCAGAAAGAAGAAAACGATCAGAAAGCCTACAATAAAAATAGGGTTAATTACAGTCCAGGTCTCCACACTGATTACCCTAAGTTCCGTCCATAACATTTCCCCCACAGTTAAGAGCCAAGCAGTGCATATGCACAGAATAAAAAATGAGAAAATATCAGCATATTTTATATGCAAGTGGATGGAATTTTACAGCTCATGCAAACAACTTAAACACAGATGCAGAAAATGCAATGTAATGGGGTGACATTAACTAGTTTCTAAAAACCTTTACAATGGGGACTGAATAGCTTTGCAATCCATCTATCAGCCAATCAGATTTGATTTAATGTAGCGCTGTATAGCTTCCATTGAAGAGAGAATCAATGCAGGCTGGAGCAGATATAACAAAGGAGTGAAGATTCAAGCATTACCAACAATAAATAAGTCACTACAGTGGACAGATAAAAAATCTGTAATAATGAAAAAACATTCCCAAACTGTATACTGTCTAGATATAGGGAGATTTCCAAGCAAGGCATTCCTGACTATTGAGTTGATGGAAGAGCACAGCAAAAAATTGTCACGTCCAAGAGAAGAGAAAAATGGATTGAAATCCCTTTGGTTTGAAAGAAATGGCAAAACACAAGAAACTCCACAAGCAGACTCACCTTTGCTTACTGGTAGATAGCATAATGAAGCTAACCTGAAACTATGCTCTAACATATACAAAAAAATAAGAACATAGAAGTTAAGGAAATAAACAACTATCATAAATCCAGATCACGGCACAGTAGCAGATGAAGTGGATGTGGGATTATGGGATGTCAGGGTTGAGGGCAGCCAGCTGTGGGGGGAATCTGGAAACGGAATAAGAGGAGAACAACAGGGAGCTTGTTCATAGCAGTACAAAGCATAGCATCATTGACGTGTTGACACATTATACAGTGCCCTACAGCACACTCTAATTCAGCCCACACCTAGGAGGCATCTTTGAAGCTTGGCAGGAGCCTTAAGTAGATGATGGCAACGGACATACAGGTGGAAATGGTGTGCATGCCGTGGAGAGGATGTTTAAACTTGAGGAAAGCCTGGATTCAATCAATATTTGTCTTAAACTTTGACTTTGACAAATTTGACTTTGACAAATAAATGAAAGTGTTTGCCTTCTTCACAAATACAGTTGAACTCTCCAAACTGGAAGAAAATTTTTTTCAAAGTTGCAGATAGTCAGTCCTACAGTGAAGTCCTTTTTCTGGAGCTCTACAATTGAAACTTTTGCAGCTTTTGGGGGTCATGGGTAACTAGCAGCCTCAAACTGTGACAGTCTTGTGGGAATATGTGAAATAATAAACTCACCGGAGTGCACTAGAGCGGTCATCAGAGCTAGAGCAATCATCAGAGCTAGAGCAGTCATCAGAGCTAGAGCAGCCACCAGATCTAGAGCAGTCATCAGAGCTAGAGCAGTCATCAGATCTAGAGCAGCCACCAGAGCTAGAGCAGTCATTAGAGCTAGAGCAACCATCAGAGCTAGAGCAGTCATCAGATCTAGAGCAGTCATCAGAGTCACAACAGTGATTATAGCTAGAGCAGTCATCAGATCTAGAGCAGCCACCAGAGCTAGAGCAATCATCAGAGTCACAACAGTGATTAGAGCTATAGAGCAGTCATCAGAGCTAGATAAGTAGCATTAAGTCAGTGATCACACAGTGTGATCGGAAGCTAATGATGGGGAAATAACACTGGTGACACGATCAGCGTTAATACAAGGACCAAAGCACAGTGTGTTCCTAACATTGAAAGTCTGAGTATGAAGAACAGAGTGCAGTAATCTGGTTCTAAGATATATGATAAAATAATTACAGACTGAATGAATGAATTCATAAATAATGAATGGCTTTTTTTCTCTTGGGTAAGGCCAAAGGCAGCAAAGAGCCAGAGGGCACATCTAAACCAGAGAAAGAACAGAAGTCCCTGAAGATGGAGAAGAGCCCTCCCGCTGGAGGGGCCGCCCCGGCACCCTCAGAGCCCAAAGAGCAGGACCCCAACGCAAAGGAGTCGGGCAGCACCTTCAGCAAGATCTTCAGGCAGAAGGTTAAAGACGCCACCTCCTCAGACACATAGAAAGGCACATTCGTTTAAGAAATCTGCTCACAGATTTACTAACAACAGCACTAATCATGGATTGAGACTGGATGTGCGTATTCAAAATGCACCATTTATCTTGGAAGTTCAAGTGTATGACGAAAAGAGGAGCCAAGTTTCTGTGAACCGACACATTTGGCGATCTTACCCAAATGTTTTTTTCCTCTGCAGTAATACGAGGGGAATGAACATCTGGCTATATGAAGCTCTGGGAGAAATGAAATCAAGTTACTCGTTGTCATTTCTAATAAATGTATACTGCCTGTTTAACGAAATGTCATTCTCTCTATTTTCAAAATTTCAGTCTTTGAAGGACACCCAACCTGCTGCAACAAATGTAAGTATCATAACACAAATCTGTAACATTTCCATAACTTAAACATGACTGGTGTCATCAAACTGTATTCCAAGACATCTTAAATGTACCGAAGGCACAGAAATGACCTGTAAAATTATTTTGATCAAAATTCGTATGTAAGAATATTTTGTGATATGAATTATACAGTGCCACAACACAGGAATAAGAGCTACTGTTGGCTTTTAATCTCATCAAGACAGAGACTATATCACATTTTTGAGTGTTTAATTGGTTATCTTGAATTTGGCATCCATTTTGTTATAACAGGTGTAGCCTCCTTTCAATAGAGTGCCACAGTGATGATGTGTTTTTGCAGGTCAACCTGGAAGTTCCTACCGCCATGTGGTCCCTTGGCAGATTTCCAATGCATTTTTCCCATAGGGATTTTGATTTCTTTAGAAAACAAGGTCTGTAGTTAACATAAGCTTAAGAGAGTTTCACATTGTGTTCTACGATATAAATTACACCCATTAATCTCTCAACCGTGAGTTTCAAAGCAGTTGTGTGCTTTAAAAAGTACTCTCAAGTTGCTATATTGAAACTACAAAGGTTGTTGGCGGACTCGTATGTAAACTTGAGTGGTGGGTAGTGGAATGTAACCGTTGTAGGTCTCTGCAGAAATCAAAATTTCTATGGGAAAAAAATCACTGGAAATCTGCCGAGGGAACCCATGGCTCATAAATGCTAACTCACTTCTGGGTTTTAGGACTACAAATTGTGGAACTCTAATTGACCTTTAAACAGATCAATCAACAGCAATTGGTTTATCAATTACAAGAACAGCCATCACCTGAAGCAGGTGGAGTCCACACTGTTAAAGAGTTGCATTTAATTTTCTCAACTTGTGTATTTTTTTCTCTATTTGGATTGCGAGCATCCATTTTGTTTTTCTTCTCAAAATCCCTCCCGCCACCTTGATCAGGCTCCACAGGAAGCGGACCCTGCAGCCGCTAACAAAGCCAGCAAGGCTGCTCCACCGCCCGAAGCGGCGGAAAGCAAAGGGAAAGCTCCCGTGAAAAACTCCAGCAAGAAGGAGCTGCCGAAACTGACTCTGGGCGTCCCGTCAGCCAGCAAAGACAACGCCTTCATCAAATTCTTCCGCCCAAAGGTAGCGCAGCACCTAACCATGCAAACCAATACCAAAGCTACTCAAATCCATATACAATAAGTCTTTATTTTTTAACACAGTACTGGTATTTCAGTTGGAAATTAGGACACTAGAAGCCAAGCCATCAATAATGAAACCAGACTGGGTGTAATGGAAAGCATGACAACTGGGCTAAATTTGCACTGACTTGGCCTTATGTTCTAATTGGAAGTGAGATGGATGTCTAACCAGGATCCGCTTTGTGTCTGCTTTGCGTACCGACTGAGGAAGAGGAGGAGCGGCCAGCAGGGGGAACAGAGAGAGTAATGTGCTGATGAATGTTCCGTCTCTCGTTTCACCGCTCCCGTACACTTCCGTTTGTCCGCAGCGACAGGGTCCAACAGTACCAAACAAACAAAGATCTCCATTGATTTTTCCATAAAACAGCGGCACTGTATAATAGACAAAATTAGCAGCCGGATGTATGCTGCATACTGGTACAGCAGGTTTTGTTTGTGTTTGCTAAATTACTTTAATTTTTCATTTCTTTCCAGAAGGTCCCCCCCAACCCCCGCAACGGATACCCCTACAATAATTTATCAAAGGAGAACGGTTTGTGGTAACAATCAGCATTATTGTTCCTTTTGTTTTTTTCCTTTCCTTTCTCATGTAAAGGTTGACCCTTCGAAGGCAGATACGCTTGAGGCGTCCTCTCCGGATAAAGCAGCAAAGCAGGAAGGGAAGAAAGCAGAAAAATCCAAAGGTCTTGCTTCCTGCTTTAAGTGTAAGGTAGGAAAACTCATGAACCTCAATATTAATAGAGAGCACAATTTCACATTACATTATGCAGATCCAGAGCAGCTTGAAAAGATTTAGCTTTTTTTTTTTAACACAGTATACATTTACACAGTTAGATATTCAAGTTTATCCCGTACAAGTGAAAAATGGCAGTGTCCTTCCTAGGAATTGAACCTGCAACCTTTAGGTTACAAGCTCAGTTCCTATTATACAACACTGCTGCCCCCTGCTGCTAATTTCACTAAAATAAACAGAACACTGTCTCCATCATTCACCCTTGTGCCCAATGATTTTTTCTTTAATTAATTTTAACTGAACTATTGGCCACAGTACAAGCCACACAGCACACCACAGGAGAGCTAGTGCTGTTCTCGGTAGAGGTGTACAGTATCATTCTCTGAGGACAACTGGCTATTTGTAGGTTCCTAGTAAATATCTGGGGGTCCTTGTGCAGTGGTAACCTCTCATGAACTTGGGCCAAATTAAACCCACTGCCTAAAGTGAACTGGCAGGCATAGACTGTGAATGGCACAGTCTGTTCCTCACAGTCAGTCTTAAACTAGTCATGTCTTTCATTCAGAGCTTGTAGCAAGTGCTTTTTCATTTTAATGACGTTGAAGGTTGCTGTTGTTGTCGTTATTATCGTTATTCATAGTAGTCAGAACTCCAGATTGAGATTAAAATGTGAATGAACTGCATGCTATGATATGATATATGTTGTTTCACACACAGAACCCTAAACAGCAGTGATCCCATGTGGCTGATACTCCTGAAAAAGCCTTATAACTACCACCTGCTGCCCGAGTTGCTTTGCTGTGACCAGAGGAAACGAAGAAAATTAGCTTTTGTGTTCGTTAGTTTTTCCTTTTATTATATGCCGCCATTATAGAACAGGACCAGATAGCTCTGATCCTACAGGCCTAATGTGTCTGAAGCATTGTGTTTCACCCAGGAACTTAACCACTTGATTAAACTAGTTACTGTCTTGCTTGAACCATTTCAGTTTCCACTCACTATTTAATTTATAATGATGGTAATGGATTGCACTTATATAGCATCTTCAATTTCATAGTTTACAGTGAAGTGGGAACCTCACCTCAAACACCACCAAGGTGTAGCACCCACTTGCGTGAGGCATGGCATCCATTTTGTAACTGTACACTCACCATAAATCAGCTGGGGTAGACAGTGAGGGATTTATGAGGAGTGTGATGGAGAAGAAAAAATGTTGGAAGCCCCTACAGGGCTACAGTTCAGCAGGCCTGATTTATAACATTGGCTGGCTGCTGTTATCTTTTGTGAGAAGACAACTATTTTATTTAACGACTCTGCCTCCTTGTTTCAATATGTACAAATGTACGGCCCTGTTACATACAATAAATTGAGAGCTTATTGTGCGCTGTCTTAGGAAAGCTCTGATAGAACCTTCTGTTGCATCACTAAAAGCCTAATCGGCACATTATACAATGGCTGCTAAGAGGACAAATGTACTCAATGCCTTAACCAAGCTTATGTTCGCCATTTTGTTTTTTGTTTTTTCTAAATGGGTTACGTTTCGGCTTACGCCCCCACCCTTTTTGTATACTCCAGTTTCTTACCTCTGTCTGGTGGGGGTAGCCACGGATGACCCCTTTCCCTCGCCTTGCCACTCGACTGACACGACCTCCGTGGGATTTATCTTCATCGTAGGCGGGGCTTCATCAAAGGGGAGGGGTCAGACTGTCATACTGTACATCGGGTTATATAATAAATAATTTTCACCCAATAGTTTCCTGGTTGTTTATTTTACATGGTGTTCCTGTGTCAGATAGAGAAGAGTGCGTATGAGGGGGAAAATAGCCTTTTTTCTTTGATTTCTTTTGATTAATTAATATTCCATTTAATATTCATCTCCAACTGAGTTGATTATGGCAGTCCCACAATGCAGTCAGACATATATATTTAGAAATGATAAGATCGACAGATATACTGAAAATCATACTGTTTTTAAACAAGCGTTACATTTCCTTTTATTCTTACATTTAAATTAAAAAAAAGATATTGACCAGTGAAAGTGTACATATAATTCAATGAGTGTCAGCTTAATCTTTTAATTAGAGTAGAGGGTAAAGCGCCAATAGGGGGCAGAATGAATGTTTTAAAGGTGTTGAGATTCTGAATTTACCCAATGTCACCTGCAGAGGTCAGGGAAAACAGCTCGGGTAATGATCATCATAGTGACGGAGGAATGCTCCACACATTCAACTCTGAAATACTGAGTAAGGGGGAAAGGAATGCCTTAGACACACTGTCATCCAGCGCTTAATAAATATAAGAAACATAAATAATATCTCAAAATGGATAGCCTGAGACTACCACATGCAAAAAACAATAAATGACTGAAGGGAACTTGAATTAAAACCATCTGGAAATGTGAAATATTTTGCCCCATAAATATTTAGCTGGAAAGAGACTTTAATTGTCTAAAATCCATAATAACAATTTGTGATTCATATCTGTTGGCTGAGTACAGTTAAATGCCAAAAGAATGTATTCTGGATCAAGCCTTTGGAACTATCTTCATACAAGACTACTTGTTATCAGCACCCAGTGCAGTGAAGATCTAAAGAAGGTTCCGCATCAGTCCGTCGCTATTTGGGGAAAATGGTTGTAACGGGCAAACAATCAAAACCATTGCTTCTTCTGGCCATTTTTCTGGGTATTTATTTGATAGCAGACTGCATACCGTAGGCCACGCTTGAAATATTAAACTTTTGCCAAATCCTGTAGGCAAGCAAGCGAGTACATCTCTGTTACGCGATGATGGTCCTTTAATGAAGTCACGCCATGTATTTGGCAAGTCTGTGACATAACAGAATTAAAATCTTCTTCAAATTTGTCCATAATTCTGTTTTTAGCAGATAATTTGGGTTAGCTCCATAGCTTTGTCCATTTTGCTGGTGTGTTTCAGTCTACTATATTCAGTCTAAATTTCTACTTTAAATAATTTGTTGGCACCTATTTCTAGTTGAAAATTAGAAGTTGATAATTACTTTACAGTTTAACAAACTCGTTTGTAAAATTAATAATATTTGTCTGTGTGCATCATGCGATGACGTCACTTCCCGTTTAGCCACTTCCTGGCTCTGCAGAAAAACGAGACAGACATGTAATCCACTCCATCCACTATGAAGCATCATAGAAGCAATACCGTAAGTTGATTTATTTGACATTAGACATGTTAAAGATCATATATTAGTAAGTATTTTGTTAAAAATTATGTTTGATAAGTTATTTAAAAATGGTTTTGTTTATTGTGTACAAGCTAACAGCAATGCTAGTAGGCAGAGTAACTGCTACCTACAGTGCAAAACAGCAACGTATAATCAAATTTACAGATATGTACAATGTAATGTTCAGTTAAGAACACAGACACCAAATATTTTTGTATTGTTTTTATTCACAGTTTTCACCAGCTTGTTAATGAGGAAGTGTGATAGTAAATGGTCAATCTTACTACGACTATGTCTTCATTGGCTAAGGTTTAAACTTGGTGTTTAGTCAGAGTTTCAACCAAGCGGCCAAAACCAGACTTCATTTTTGAAGCTCACTTCCTGGTCTTGTTGAGAGACCTGGCTCACTAGCGCCACTGTGGTTGGCTCCAGTATAGGTGTTTCCATATCCGGTTTCTATGTAAGTCTACAGTACAAACGCGGTCAAAATACAAAGTCAATAATTTTTTCTCACAAGAACAAATAGTCACAATATGTGTATTTTATTCATCTTATGATTGTCCATGGGCCGATTTCATGATTCATTGTGTCATTTGAGCACTGTTATAATATTTGTTGTGGACCAATGAGGTACAATTTGCGTCACTTCCTGATTACTGCAGAGGACTAAGCTACAGTAGGGGCTACAGTCTATGGTCACTGGGGTGGGAGGTGGCGCCTCTTGGCCTTGACATTGCGGCTCCGACTCATTGTCCACAGTCGACCTGTGCGAAGTCAGAAAATGTTTTCGAGACCCACGGAGAGTCAATGGGTGACGTCACAGTAACTTTGTCCATATTTTCAACACACTGCACGAGAACACTGTTGAAATTCTTAAATTTGAAATATTCATATAAAATTGCATGAGATGAAAATGGACAAAGTAAAGGCTGTGCAACATGTGTCCATTGTTTGTGAACAATTTAGAAGTTTCTAGGTCCTTTTGTCTAGGAGCTGTTGAAATTGAAAGAATTTGTTTTCTGTAATTTGTTGACAGTCCCTAACCACTTGCATTGACTAAGCGGAAAGTAGGGAAGGGTTGGGGAAATAAGACGATACAAGACTGGGTGTCTGAATATCTGTCCGAATGTCTGAATTTCCAACGTTGTGACGACCGTTGCATTGTGTCTCTAAACCCTGGGACAAGCGGGAAATGGTCAGTGAGACTGGGTGTCCGAATATCTGTTGAATATCCAACTTGAAACCAACTTCACCTCGGTCATTGACCGAAGCTTCTCTGCTGGTTCCCAAGATGGCGGCGTGAAGATCATATTTAGTTACACTTACAATTTCTTTCAATTTTTTCAGTTTTTAAACTCAGACTTCCAGTTTTGCTGAGCGACATTTCGCGCAGATTTAATTTAAATAGCTGTTTTTGTCAGACTGATGCATTTCAGTAGGCTACATTTGAGGGATTCTTTGAGAAATCGCATGCGTCCCGTTGTTGGTCATCACTTGTTTCCCACAATTGTTTTTTGCAGTCCCTTTCCTTGTTTTGTACACCAACTAATGTAAAAAGTTATAACGGTAAAATATAGCAAGGAGGTTGGTCATGGTGTAGCCTAGTTCACAGGGAGGTCTTGCTAAATGTTTCAGAAAAGCACATTATGCAGTGACCTCTAGGATATGCATAAATAATGACCATTGATGAGTTGTATGATTGAGGGATAATATGATTGATGGGAAAGTGGACTGGATTAATAGGCTATGTCCGTTTGGTTAGTGCCATGTGTGTTGAACTTGGAGTTTTGGGCCTGTGCTGCCTTCCAGGGTTGCCAGGTCCATAAAAAATCCAGGCCAAAAGGTATTGAAAACCTGCGCAAAGGTGAGGGTGGGGGATTTAGGGTTAGTTAACTTATGGTGCAGGAACCATAACAGTTTGCATAACTGCTCCTTTTAAATGAACTGTATGGCTGACAGTCCAAGAAAAGTCACCTTTTCCGCAACTGCGCATTTTCAAACGGTGAAGCTACAGTTTCCTGCAAGACCTGTCTTACTTGAGCAATACCGTTGTGTGTCAGTAGACTGTCATTTTTTGTGATGGCGTTGGTGTATATTTGCAGACTATTTATTCTATTTCACTGTTCATTGGATTGAAGTAGATTCTGGTTTTGCCTGCTAGCCTAGGTCATGCCCTTTCAAGAACTGAAGGCGATTTATTGCCAGGGAGAATGAATAAAAATGAACTTATTATAAATATCATAAAATGCTCAAAATTGCAACAATTGAGTTTCAGCAATCGAGAAGCAGAACTTTCAATGCCATTAATATGGATCATCTTTAAGATCATTTTAGACACACTCTCATACTGACAAGAACCTTCTTGTTGAATGTGTATTCAGTTTAGAGCCATCCTTAGTTTCAAAATCATTTGCTGTAACAGTACTTTGTTTTTTTGTATGGTCCTGATTTCTCTCAGAAGATGTCATATTGATTTCCATGGGTTTTACTGGAAGTCACAGCTGCTGTCAGTGTTGTAGTGAAGGTTCTTTCTATTCAACAAAAAGTTGCTACTTTTTTCCTGACTTGAGCAATAGCGCAAGGTACACCAGGGATAATCTCAATGGGAAATGCATTTATCTACATCCTGAGGTTTTCAACGCTGTAATACTGTGTTGAAGTTAAAAATAAAAAACTTCCAGCAGAAGACATTCAGAGAAAGAATTGCTTGAATTCTGTGAGTAATTGCTCCCCTCTAGTGGTAGGAACATATATTTTCATGGCTAGTCTCAATGTGAAGGTAGTAAATTTACAATTTAAGCTCTTGGATGCTTTTCAACCAAATGGACTTATACTAAGACCACCACTGGAGCTGGATTTCAGTAAAGCTTCAATCAAATTGGTGGCCTCCCAAAGATGAGTGCCTCACGCCCTGTACAAGAAAGGGAGAGAAAGGTTAAGTTTTGTGTACAGATTGGGGTTGGAGTTATACGGTATTACCCGAACCCCTTTTAGAACATGATTTACTAGGTGTGTGTCCACTCAAGAGTCCTATAAATCTCAAACAGAACCTGCATACAAATAAAAAGAAGATTGGCAATATAACTTTTCCAGGGTGATGCATACTAGACTGGTTTGGTAAATTATTAAATTCACCTGATTTTATTCTGAATTGACTGAAATTAAATGTATGTACCATTTATAAGTTTTGAAATGGAGCCTTTATAAAATTACAAGCTCAACAACCTCAGTGGCTATAACGCAGGCCTGAATACCTGCCATAAAAAAATTTAAAAAACTTATATAAACCCCCCAAGGAGACGGTAATTTTTGAAAATGATGAAATTACCTATTTTTTGAGGACTTTAAGACAATTAAAGCCACAGTTAACGTCGCTGGAAGCAGAAAATGACGTTTTCTTTTTCTATTTTTATTATCTTTACTCGACACATGAAGTACAGAGTGCCTCATGAAATACAGAGGCTCTGAGCAGGAGTGATAGGCCCGCCTTTCAGTGCTGGCAGACCTCTTCACCGGGCTTCCCCCCACACGGTCTCAGTCACTTTACGGCATCTGCCGCTACCGGACATCAGTCTACATCACAAAGTCACTGCGATGCAAATTAACAGCCGGGGCACACCGGAGGGCCAACGGCTTCATCTCGGATCCTGTCTGCTCGCTGGCACCTTGCCCGAAATTAGCCAGCATTACCACAGGTGCCATCACCCCCTTCCGATGTCTATTTTTGAGCCACTCTCTACCACGTATGTGCTGTATGAATCTGCTTCCCAATTACACATGTCCAGATGTTGTTGGCACACCACTTATACCATGCGCGTCCTACTTTGACAGCCACGGCCAAATACAGTGGTCACCCTTCTTAACCACACACTATTAATGTTAAGAAAATTTCATTCCCATTAAAGGTTTTGATTGAAGTTACATTGTTACTAAATTATATTGAATCCACAGGTAGAATAAAAGCAGAAGGGAGACTCAAAGTAGGAGTGTTTTAACTGGAAAATCTCAGTTAGCTGGTCTCATTGTCTTTGTGTAAAAGCCAATCTGACAGATGTGTAGAGCTGTTTTAATCTCTTTAGCAGGCCTGCACCCCAGCGGTGATAGCTTGTCCTCAGTTTCAAGGCCTCTTGCTCTGTAGGGACACATATTCTGGAATCCCTCTTCCATTATCCTTACATCACCCCCCCCAACTCTCCCTCACAATCTGCAATTCTTCTCCGTCTGACTTGTCGCTTGACGAGGTATTTTAGCACAATGGCGGTTTCCAGCTCTGCTTTAAGTTGGACCCAATTGGCTCCGCTCAGCGTCTGAGTCCTCCGTGGCGTTTTTTTTACCATGACGGAAAGGGAGCTGCCTCAGTCATTAGGGCATGAAGGAAAAATCATTTCACATTATGTATCGTAGAACTGAAATTCTCATTCTCTGTTGTTATTCCAAAGCATCCGTGTAAGAACAAGCATCTGATCTGCTGTGTTTCAGGCAGCCTGATTGTTCAGTTGGAGGACTCTGCAAAGCTTTGTCTAGCTGTGCGATTTTTGCATTATTAATTGATTTTCTTTCTGTAGAGGGATATCGCTAGTGGCATTTTTACATTGACTAAAAGTTTTTTTTACAATGTACTCAGTGACAGTGCAATGGTTGCATTAATGCAGGATTCTGGGTTTTTTTTTTATGCAGAAAGAGAGCCAAAACTCGGAGTAAAAATACTCTGCGTTCTATAGATGCATATATTTCCTGGTCTTCTTTTAAAGATTACAACAGGTGATAACCCAGACTTGAACCACATAATTAGGCCTACTCCTGTTTCGTAGAGCCAATTCTCCCTCAGTGTCTGACAGTTATATTTTTTATTGATGTTCATATTTATACAGCCGTTGGTAGCATTGCAAGATTCAACAGTGGTCGTGTCAGCGCAGGATTCTGTGATTTTTACTCAGAAAAAATAGCCAAAAACACAGGAAAAAATACACTTTGTGCTATATAAACACATGTTCTGGTGGATCTTCGGGCAGCCCTGTCCTAGAAACTTATATTATGTCAAAAGATTAAAATACGTGAACCTTTTTTTCTGCTGGGTGTCAGGGGGAAATAAGCATAGAATCCTGGAGGAGATTCTGAACTCTCCTCTGGAGAGTGACCAGTGCTGTTGTTGTTTTTTTCTTGTAGACTTGATGTTCCTCGCCCTCCCGCAGGTCCTGCTTGGCGATGTTGATTATCCTCCACTGACTCTGGAGCTCGGTGGTTTTACAGACTTCTCTCAGGCCATAGAGAACGCTCTCAGCAGTCAGGGAGGACCTTGCAGGAACCTGTTGAGGGAGGCAGAGGGGGCAACGAGGCCCCAGACCCGTCTGGCTATAGACTACTCCCAAAATAAGTGACGTACATGTGCATCCGTGGGGGCAGTGCTCAGTTAGTGCTAAGTGCTGTTTATACATCATGAACACCCTAGTGGGAGACGCTTAATGAGAGGGCACTCAGGCCATGTCTTCTGGTTTATTTGTGAGGCATGTATGTGAAACATTAGTCCAGATTGTTGCGAGGTCCAGGGTCGGGCCTCCCCTCAGGAGTGTAACGGTATGGCTTGATCTTACAGAAGCCATAATTACTTCATAACTCCACGAGGTTAGCCCAGCCCTGGACAATCCCTTCCTGAAGGCGAAGTCCTGCAGGGCCCTATAGACGTAAGGGGTAACCCAGCTGTATGGTACTGTCAGGTCTGGCCTACACAGGCCCATCACCCGGAGTGGCACAGTACCTGACAAAGGTACCAGTGACCTTCTCCACCTTCTGTACATTCTGGACCAGTGCAGCCAGTTCCTGCACCAAGATGATGGTAACTATGTTTGGGAACCCCCCCCCCCCCCCCATTCCCCTCCTTCTTGAGAAGGACTGGCCTTTTATGCTTCTCCATGGTGCTCCCCCAGCCAAACCAAAAGGCCGTCCTGGCTATGATTTTACCAGGAGCCTCATCTGGGGGAAACACACCCCCACACCCCCCCCACCTCACATAGAGGAAAACGTGTTTTCAGTATCGTGGCTAAAACCTCTTATGGGAAACCATTCCACTGAGAAAGGTGTGGAGGGCCAATAATGTTTGGCTTGTGCCGGGGGAGGGGAGGGCCGGGGACTGGGGGTGGTGCGTCCCACTGAGTAAATCCCTCCCTGTTGACCCTGTGTCCAATCACGTACACCCCTGCCTGGCTGCGGGTCGTTTCCACAATCAGGATTAAACACCGGTCTGTGGGGCCCATACACACACTGCAAGTGTGCTAACAGTATGAAACGCTCAGAGGCCCTCACGTAACATATCTTTTGATGTTGGTTAATATTCATGGAGGTCATTTTACATTCTTTTATCCAGCTCGTAATATGAAATTGAAATCAAGTAAGTCCTCCAAGACTGCCTATCAATCATTTGGAAGAATGTCTTTGCAAATTGAGTTCTCTCTGGTGCTGCAGAATTATAAAGAGCTCCAACACCAAAATAACTTCTAATCAGACAAGGTAACATGTCCTACTTTTTATTAATTCCCGTAATTAAAAAAGCCAATTATATCTTGCATATACAGATACA
This sequence comes from Anguilla anguilla, assembly GCF_013347855.1. Lineage (NCBI taxonomy): Eukaryota > Metazoa > Chordata > Actinopteri > Anguilliformes > Anguillidae > Anguilla > Anguilla anguilla. The sequence continues at coordinate 13,941,958 of NC_049213.1, forward strand.
AATGTAAATGGATAAGGAAAGATCTAAAGGAGATTCATTGCTCTGCTTCTCAACAGAGCTCACTAGACCTGTGGCCAGCTTTTTGAAAGGAACGCAGAACACCCCCGTGCGTTCATCTTCTTTTTGGCCATTCCCCAACTGCACTACAGACCGTGATCTAGCTTCGGTCCACATTTTCCCTTCCCTTTCACTTAATAAATAAAAATTTCTTCCCTGAAAAGTAGTTTAGCGCTCTCCAAAGTTTTTAACGTTTCAGAAATGTCATTTGTTCTTCTTTATAATTTGAGGTAAAGTACAAATATTGATTGAGTCCAGGCCATAATCTTTGTGGTGTTGTGGCTGTTTTTCCCCGTGTGTCAAAAGGGCCGGTAAGTGCTGCTACAGATCACTGCGAGTACGCCATTTTAAAGCTAACCTTGCACAGTTATTGTTTTATGTGAAAGACTTGATCAGTGAATTAAAGCCAGAACTTAATTGCCATTTCCTTCGTTGTCCCTATCCCATGACTCAGTGCACAGTTCTTCTGTCGCTTTTTGTATCTCTCACAGAAAACCACGTCTGGCACTTTCCTTACAGATTTTTCTTCCCCACCTACCCCTTTCTCTTTTTTCCTTTGTATATTTTGCTTTAGCACTGCTCCTGATATTACTGTAATATTGCCGTAAATAAACCTGTAACTTAAAAATACTTGTGTGATAAAAATGTGTGTCTATGTGGATGTAGGAGTGTGTGTGTATATTTGTGTATGTGGGTGCATTTGTGTGTTTGCGTGTGTGTGTGTGTGTGTATACTGCCACACAGGAGCCATAAGAGGTCTGTGCAGCGAAATGAGTACTGATTCCAATGAGGCCATAAAGCTGGGCCCTGGAACTTGATAAATCACGTCTGTTTCTCATTGCCAGGCCTTACAAATTGTAGAAATGAGTTCTTCGACATTCCCTGGCCATTATCTCTCCAGTGGCACTTTATTTCACAGACAGCGAGAGGGGACGCGGGGGGGGGGACCAGGGGCTCGGCACAGTTTATCAAGCAAACCCTAATGTCGTCCAAGGGTGGGGAACCTGGAAATCAATACTTCATTACCAAATTGTTAGAGAGAATGAGGAAAAACCGCGCCCACTCGTAGGCGGCGGCTGGATGACTTGGGGGCGGGAGGACCCGGCGCGTGCCAGGAAGCGACCTTACGGGGAGCCAAATGGAAAGAAACATCTCCGTAATGAGGGTCTGATCAGAGAGGAGAGAAGGGCCCATCGTCACCATTTTTGGGATAAAAGGAAAAAGAGTGTTCGCTGCAAAGGATGAGGGTAGTGTTCAGGAGATGGGAATTTCAAGGCACTCTTCTTTGAGGAGACCTAGATTTATAAAGCCTTTATTAAACTGACAAATCCATATTGGGGAAAGTTTGCAATCAAGAATGTGGGGCTCTTGTGCTCAGGAACGAACAGAAGCGAAGTACTCACAACCTAGGCTTCATGTAATGGTAAATGGCCTTGTTCTGGTTGTAGCTTTTGGCCCTAGCATAAGTTAACATGTACAGTAGCTTACTGGCCTGGACAGGTGATGAAATCAATTAGTCAATTGAGAAGGGATACCTGCTGTATCTTCGAGCTATATATGTACTATAGAGCATCAATATAGGTACTCCCTCCAATGTGTGCTTTTCAGTGAAAAGACGAACTGACGGAGGTGTCTGCTTGCCATGGTAAATTTAGGCTACGTTCTTGTATTAATTTTGCCTGTGGGTGGCTGCGAAAATCAAACCATCCCTCAGCGCGGTGACAGTTTCATCTCCCGCAACAGCTCCCCGCCAAAGACGAGGGGAATATGATTAGAAGCGAAACGCGGTCGCCGCAGGACCCAGCAGCTCCAGCCCTGAAGGCGCGCGGGTTCAGCTCAAGTTAACATTCCGCCAGAAGTCCAAACGGCATTAATCTTTTTTTTATGCCCCCCCACCCCCACCCCCACCCCCCGCGGTATAATCCTCGATTTGGAACGCCCAATCGTTTGCGGCCGCGCTCGCGCTGCGATCTCCGCGGCCTGTCCTCCGTGATTGCTGGCTGCTTCTTATCATGCTGCAGCGTGCAAGCTAAGCTCACGCAGATGTGTAGGCCGCGGGCGCCCGTTCGACCCACAGGGGGCGCCAAAGAGCGATGAGATGCGGATCCCGGCCGACTATCCTCCTCCTCACCCGTTGCCTCGTGGGGGTAATCAGCCACAGTCACCATTCGATCCCAGACCGTACGGCCCGTCCACATGCTGGAGCAGTGCCTTAACAGGTTGAGCCACCCAACATCCCTCAAGGGCTTTAATCTTTGGCGTGCTATTGATAAGCAGTCTTCTTGCCTGCCATTGCTGTCTCTGACCTGCATATACCTGCGCGCGGGTTCAGCTCAAGTTAACATTCCGCCAGAAGTCCAAACGGCATTAATCTTTTTTTTATGCCCCCCCACCCCCCCCCCCACCCCCCGCGGTATAATCCTCGATTTGGAACGCCCAATCGTTTGCGGCCGCGCTCGCGCTGCGATCTCCGCGGCCTGTCCTCCGTGATTGCTGGCTGCTTCTTATCATGCTGCAGCGTGCAAGCTAAGCTCACGCAGATGTGTAGGCCGCGGGCGCCCGTTCGACCCACAGGGGGCGCCAAAGAGCGATGAGATGCGGATCCCGGCCGACTATCCTCCTCCTCACCCGTTGCCTCGTGGGGGTAATCAGCCACAGTCACCATTCGATCCCAGACCGTACGGCCCGTCCACATGCTGGAGCAGTGCCTTAACAGGTTGAGCCACCCAACATCCCTCAAGGGCTTTAATCTTTGGCGTGCTATTGATAAGCAGTCTTCTTGCCTGCCATTGCTGTCTCTGACCTGCATATACAGTAGCAGTGATAGAGTCACCAGGCATGTCCAAGATTCTCAGTTTGCGGAACTATTCTCCAGTTTGAATTGCCACATACACCTTAAACCCTACTTCACTGGGCTGCAGTAATTGGTAAAAAATGTATATCCCATAAGGTGATGGGTAAATCTCTTTGAATGACACAAAGAGTAACATTTTTCCAGTGTTATAGTGGAGAGGCTACCTTCCAACATACCGGGTCTCATAAAATTATTTTTAATTGTGTCACTCTAATTCTAATTACTGCATCTTATAACCTGCTACTTCAAAAGGTTTTGCTGGATGTTTTGATCATTTACTGAAGAGGTGCCATTCTAAAACGCATTATATAAAACTGTACATGCATGTATGTTTTCAGAGGAACCTAAAGTGGAAATCGGAGAAGACTTATTCTGGAGGAAATTCCCCAGTCACCACCCGTGCCCTTTCCTCTAAATCCTACTAGGAACAGGAAGGACGCTTTTACAATCAATAAATAAGCATTTTCACAGCAGCGGAGCTTTTGTTTGACTGTGATTTCTCGGCACGGTTAATTATTTCCTCTTTTTTGCGTCTGATAACCAATGACAGTCTGGCAAGCCTTCCCAGAGTCGTGGGGTTGCCAGTGCCGGCTCGGAACATACTGTCAGCTGATGTGACATTTCACACACAGCTGCCAGTCAGTTGGGGGTGGGGGAGTGGGGGAGGGGGGGGGGGTAAATGATGGCAGGCCTGTCCTTGCTCAATTACCGCTCTGCGCTTTGCATATTTTCCACATTCCTGCTGATGACTGGCAGCTGTGACTTTCTCCTGCTGCCTTTTATTTTCATTAATTTTGACGTGATGTAAGATACGAAAAAGACAATTAAAAAATGATTGACAGAACAAAAAAAATGACTTGTCATTCTGGTCACGTTTTTTTTAATTTTTTTTTTTATATGTAGTTTTTTAATGTGCAGAATGAACTGGTTAAAGCTAAATGTGGTACTTTGATTTCTCTTTGTAGTTCGTAGCGCAGGTTAACCCAAGTTAAAGTACATGGGATTTCGTGCGAGAGGCGTGATGAGATGCTGGTTCTTGGCTGTATGTCATCTTATGATGGATAGCAGACTGCTGCCTAAAGCTCAACCTGGATAAAACAAAAAGGCTGTTCAGCCCCCCCCCCAGTCCTCGCCACTACAAAAACTCTCATTCAGATTTCATGCAGATAGGAGACTTCCCTCAGAGCACTTGCACCATAAGAAGCCTAGAGGTGACCCTAGATATCCGTGAGTGAGTTGGGCTTGCAGACTCTTTCTGTACAATTCCCGAAGAATCTGACCCTTTCTTACCGCTTACTCTTCGCTGTTCGACACAGCCGTGGCGCTGGCACGGGCAGAAAGTGCGATAAACCTCTCGCCAGTCTCCCCTGTGTCACTGAACCCTTGCGGATGATACAGAATGCAGCCGTACAACTTGCCTACAATCTTCTCAAGCATGTGCATGTCACAACCCCCCCCCCCCCCCCATCTCACAGAGCAGTGAATGGAACAGCTTCAACATGGGAGGGAGAGAGGGACAGACAGAGGCACTTGATGTTCACCAACAGTTAACTCAAGGTTATAAATGTGGTGTCTTTTTATGAAATATTTTACTTTTGTGTAGTGAGTGACACAAGTGAGCTGACTAAATATTCAAGAGCAGAAGTTGGCATGAAGTCAGAAATGGGCCTCTGCCCATCCCTGAGTTAACGGACGATGGTGACTGGCCAGGATGGATTTTAAAAGTACTGGACAGACCCTACTGTTGTGTCATGCAAATTTGGAAAACACTTGTATAAGATGTGTATTGATCCCTGCATTCAAGGAAAAGGAAAGCCAACAAATGGTTTTGTTAAATTTGTTTAAGGAAAACAAATCGAAATAAAAAAAAAAAACACTTTCTGTAATTGCAGTGCATGAAATATCATTGCTGTTTGTTAGTAAAGCATGTGTATTTAATGGAAAATAATTAAAATAATTCCTCACTTTCACAGTTGCATGATATCGTTTTAACTTTTGATTAAGATGTCCCTCTGTTTTTATCTAGACCGCCAAAGCAAAGCAACCGGGAAAACCACTTGTTTCATTTCAAATGTTTGATGAATCAATCCATCAGAAAGCTCCTGGCGGCGTGTTGATGAAACAGAACAGATGAAATTAGCATTGAATTGGATATGGAAAGCGAGCTCCGTCAAACTCATCGCTGCACTCGGCATAATTAGAATGTTAATTTGGCTTGTCATTAAGGGTAGTCAATCTGGAAGGGAGAGGAAATGTCATCAGTGTTGGCAGGTGAAAATTAACAGACAACTGGCAACCACCACAGCGTTACACAGGGACATACCCAAACTCACAGTAAGGACTGTGCACGTAGGGTTTTTTTTCCTGTTTGTTTTGTTTGTTTTTGTTTGTTTTAAGCTAAGGCTTTATATTCCATCAGACTTTTTTTGTAGTGAAACTGACATTTTTTGTCCCGCTTTTGGCGTAACGGGTCGAGGGTATCTTCCGTTTCCAGACGGGGTTTTTCCATCGCGTTTGAATCAGAGGCGAATTTGTTACGGCACGCATGCGGCCGGGAGGCGGCCGCAGCCTTCTCTGCCGCTGCACAGCCGCGTGCCACAGTCTGGAAAGCCGTGGCTTTTGTTGGTTTTCTTTCAACCGTTTGGTTTCGTTTTGAAATCGGCAGCCAACACAGGCCCGAGAAACCATGTGAAGAGATGTCCGAATAAATGTTAATCCGTCAATTAAGTGCTGAGTATCAGAGGAAGCCAGCAGACGTTAGAGCTGTACAGGAAGTCTGTTTGACACCTCTGCCGTTAAGCAGTGGTTCCCAACCCTGTTACTGGCGATCTACTAAGTCATCATATCTAGTACCAAGTACTAGATATGATGACTTTATTTCAGATTATTAATTTGTCCCATTGCTTTTGCTCCCCTAAAATGGGGTTGTATAAAAGTGGCTGTAATTACACAGATTGGCTCGTTATGGATATGGATGTAATTGCCCTCATATAAAGGCTGACAGTCTGCACTCTAACCTCATATTCATTGTGTTATTGTATTTCAAATCCAATGTGCTGCTGGAGTACAGACCCAAGGCAACAAAAATTTTGTCGCTATCCCATTACTGTTGCATTTAACCGTAATGGTTCTGCCTGACAGCTTGTTATGTGTATCCTATTGTTCGTTTTGATGATAGTTGAACATTAAAAGGTTTTGAACATGAAAAGGTGTCAAATGCAAATGTGATTATTTAGAGAGCTCTGGTTTACACTCAGTCTTCTACAGCTAATTCAGAACTGAAGAGCCTATGATGATGCAGTTAAGGAGTTCTGAAAAAAAAACATGATTCCTGTAGCCTAATTATTAGTTTATTTTTTTCTACATATGTCCATTGATTGGTTATTCTGGATTCTATACATTGCCGTTTCTCTGTGAAGCATTGTTAAATGCACGTTAATGAGTTTATTGAAGTGAATTCCAATTAAAAACCAAAGCAGTGTTCATTGAATTTTTACTGGACATTGTTAGGACTTCATAATTATTTTTCATGATGACTTCATATTCTTTTTGCCACAGATTAAATGGGCATTTGAATAGTTTTTATGCAAGATTTAAATCTGAGGAGACTGTTAGAATGTTGCTGCTCTTGCCTATATAGCATTCCACCTTTAACTGATGAGCAAGCATAATATTTGTAGCATATTAGCAGGGGTTTTAGTGTATCTAAACCACAGTATGTGAACAAATCAGACAAACATTGCAAATTGTCTCAAGTGGCACAAGATCATCCCCTGACTTTTGTGGGCTAATTAATCCTATACAAGTCTTGTAATAAGCTGCACGCTAAGCTAACTAAGGCCAGAGATGAATATATCAGAGGCACTTCAAATTTGGGTGCTGTATTTAGTTCCCCCCAGTAACCCCAATATTGTATTCTACTGGATCTTCTGCTTACATGCACCTGGTATATACAGAGAGAATGTATTCACTAATCTGAATTTATCGCAGACGCACAGCCAAAGTGTTTTAACTTTTTTAAGACATGAGATTTAAGACTGCTACAGAGCTTGGCTTGGCCTGACCTGCGTTTTTGATCTATGGAATTGTGGAACCAACTGCTTTGATAGCCTACACTACACCGCTGGAAAAAAGGTTATTTTAAAATGCTATAAAAGGCTTGAGAGTTGTTGGAGATTCATAGAGGGTAGGAACAAGCAGCTAAATTATTTAGCGGACACAGACATAAGCACACGTCTTCATTGCTGCAGTGTTGCGGAGATGGGAACTGGAGCATTTATGTTTGCCACACCACCCCCTTCTTCCCCCTCAAAATAAATAAATGAATAAAATGTTTATGGTTTTTTTTTTAGTCTGTCTGAGGGACGGGGGGGGGGGGGGCAAGCAGGTTTTCTTTTGCTGTAGGTCTGTGAACTCTTGGCTCCGTTTACAGGAAAAGAGAGAGAAATTGATGAAAATCTGGCAGATTCACTGCGCGCTGCTCTCGGTGAGTGATGGGTGACCGCGGGCAGCCGCCCTGACACCAGGACAGATTAAAAATTAACGGTCACGGCGCGCCACAGAGCGCCCCCACAGAGGGAAGGAGGGCGGAAGGGGGAGAGGGAGTGAGAGAGACTGGCTTGACCTCTCCTCCTTCCTTTCTAAGCCTTGAGAATGGATGTAGCAGAAAATGTAGCAGAAGGTGCTGTCGATGTTTGTTGTTAACAATCATTATAATTATAACGCAAAATGGTAACTGTGTGGTCATAAGTAAAGTTAAGTTTGTGAAATCTAACTTTAATGTCAGAATTATGTGGATAACTGTTTATATAATTCATATTAGCTTTGCAGTGGAAAAACTTCTTCTAAACCATCTGACTCTTCCTTAGAGTCAAGTCTATAAAATTACATATTGTTTCTCATCTGCACTTCATTCCAGTATTTGAGATTTTTCCACTATGAATTTCCTGATTAGTGTTTGTTAGACGCCTGTCCTCCGGTCAGTGTTCATCATTTGTCGTTTTATCTGGAGTTTGTCTTCTGAGTTCACTCAGTTCCTCTCGGGTCGGGAGGAATTAGCGACCCGTTCCAGACTTCCTCGGATTTGGTCTTGTGAAGCGGGGCTGACGATTAGGTATGACGATCAATAAAAGTATGGTCTTGCTGCCTCGGTGTGTGTTTTGGCGGTGTCAGGTTTGATTTCAGCCGGCACGTCGCTCTGGGCAACCAGTGGTGCCATGTCTGATGGAGGTGCCAATCGATCGCCGGGGCAGAAATGATTTTCATTAGACTATTTCACCTTGCCCGTGTGGTCATGTGAAGGTATGTAATAAGAATATTGTTTGATTGTTAATGCACCCTCTTATCCGCTGCTTACAGTACGTTGGTTTACCTTCTGTGCTCTTGCACGGGATACTGAAACGAGTCCATTTGAGCGCCTTGCTGGAAGGCTTAGTGGCAGCACTGTTAAGGCTTTGAACCTGCATCCTCTGAGAAGCAAAGCCTGGTTGCTTATGCATTTCACTGCTCACAGTGCATAAAATAGTCATTTTTGTTACAGGTCTTACCATTTTTTTTTACAGTTGTAAAAATTTACACACAAAGTATTGTCTTGCAAACCAACTGGTGCTGCATTGCTGCTCTGTAGTTAAGCTAGTCGAGTAATTCTCCCCTGGATTAAATCAACACTTGTCTTTAACGTTGCCTTAAAAATCTTGATATTCTTCCCACTTCCAAACACAGTAAAAAAAAAAAAAAAAAGAAAAACAACAAAATGTTTCTCATCAACTCCAGTAATTCCAGTACTCGCCAAAGTGTGCTTTGTGCAGGAAAAAGTACCACTTGCATTTATTTCCTGGTCAGAGTTAAAGTAAAGCTTTGATTTGGGCTTTATTTAAGTAGTTGTAAAATACAGCTGTGTTTTTATGGGTTCCCTTTGGAGTTTACTCTGTGTTGCTTTTCGTGCAGGGCTGACTCCGGCATGTGTAGTAACAGGCAGTCGTGCCTCACGAGGTGACATGAGGGGACGGCTAAAGGTTTTTTGGATTTCTGCTGCTGACGACCAAATACGGAAAGAAGCTGCTCAGTCAGCCACACTGTCTTTGGGGCCATCAGTACAACAAGCACCAGAAGAAGAAAAACAAATGGTAAAGACAGCCGTGACAAGCTGAGAGAGGGAAACGGGAGAACACGCTTGTATTTTTTCTGGCCAAATCAGACGTGTACAGTATTTAGTGGCATACGTAAGATATGTAAAGTGTCAGCTTTTCATTTTATGTGATGGACCTAGTCTTTATACCCCCCCAAATTTCACACCAACATGCATCAGTTGGTCACGAGAGGAAACGTATTTATTGTGCAGATTCGAGCAGGAAGACTTCGCTGCACGTTTATACCAGACTTGCACATCAGAAATAAGTACACTGATGCCAAGTGTTATGCATACATTTATCACTGTTTGATAACGTGTATATGAGAGAATCATGCACTACAACTATGTCTTGCACAAGGGCAGAATGGTAAATAAAGGTAGTTTATGATATTTGATCAGTTCCATGGAAAGGAATGGGAGATTTTTACATGGTTTTGAGTTTGTTGCCTATTTTAGGTGTTTGGACTCTTCCCTCGTTTCACAGTACTATTTATGCTTAGTGCTGATTATAACATCCTTAAGGAACCATAAGCAACCCCACCCCCCACGTTCTTGTCTACAGTGCGCTTTCTTCTTCAAACTATCACGTTTTTTGTCCATCAGTTTGAATTGATGGAATAACAACCATGTGAGCTCTGAAATTCACTTTCACTTCGCCAGCACACAAAGTGTTTCAGATTACGGTTTGTGTGGCGACAGGCTATAATTAACACACACATTGTTTTTAGAGCTGGGAATTATAGGGTTCTAACTGACATTTTTGTCAGAAATTAGTTATTAAAACAAGAATTCTCTTCATTATATTCTACACAACAGACTGAACACCTCAAATGGCTTTGTTAAATGTTACACGGATTTAAGATGCAACAGAGATGTGGGACATGATTAAGTCAACAATGCATTAATATAATAATTATAGTGTTAAAAAATATTTTATCCTATAATGCATTAATATGTAATCACCTGAGACCTTTAAAATAAAGTTTAAAAAATCAAGAAAGTTAACCACTGAACAGTTTGTTTGCTATATAATATTCAATAATTTATTGACAGAACAGTATTTGGCTCTTATTTTAAAGAAGATAAATACTGAGGGAGCCAAGGCTTGCAGCAAGGCACCCTTGTTTAACTGCCAAATTTCATAAAAGCACTTTATTTATTGTAGCATCAGAAAAGTGAATACAGTTTCCCATAAAATAAAGAAAGGTTTGTTAAGCACACAGATTGTTACATACATGGTGTGGATAACAGTCATATTCAAAACCTCGGAATACGATCGAGGATAATTTCTGTTTTTATCCTGGTGTCACTCTCTTAGAGAAACCCTCATTAACATGTATGGTGGTACGTTGTGTTTAATGAGTCATGCAGCTTTGCAGACAGATGCTAACATGAGCCACGATTCCTTCCATGCTCTTCTGAAGTTAATTAGCCGGCAGCTCTATACTATCTTGCACCTAACTCCTGCCCAGTGGTTAAAACCAAGTACATTTGGGCTTGGTAGTACCAGCACTCCTATCTATTGTAATGAATTCTAATTATATTCGTTCAAGTTTTGGATATTCCTCTGTGTGTACTTACAGTCTGTAAAATGTATAGCTTGGCGTGGTAAACTTACATTTAGCGCTTTAGTGATGTTGCATATACACTCGGCAGCCTGGAAATATTAATAGCCAGGTCTGACACTGTTGCTCATATAAGTTGAGTGAATTCACTCATGTTCTTTTACATTGTAAGTTGCTCTGGTTAAAAGTGTCTTAAATGAGTAAAAATGTAGTCGGCCACCTAAAAATGTTGTTGCTGGAAGTGGTGTTTGCGAGCCACTAGGGGTCAGTCTTCTGTCTGGACTGAGCAGAAGACAGCAGTGACAGACATCTGTAATGTAGGATACCTTGTTTTTCAGATGAGATGCTTAGCTGAGTGAGGTGAAAATATGGAAATAAATCAGTCATGCTCAATGGAATGGTCTATTGTACACTACCAAGAATATGTGTGAGGCCTTCTAAAGTTTAAAGCATACAGTAATATATTTGGAAGAGAAGGAACCCTTAAGTCTGTCCATACGCAACTGTGCAGACCATATAAAATTAACACTGAGCAAAAACTAGAGAAAGAAACTTATGACACCATATGACACAGAGACCAGTCCCATTTTGCAAGTTGGTAACTATCAGGCAGTTTTTAACCCAACCACTTATTACATGTAAGTGCTCATGGTTGTTGCCCCTGTCCATACTTCTAATATGCATTCTGTGCCACCTAAAATTCATAATTCTTCCAGTTCAGGTTGACATAATTTAACGATTGATGCACACTCTTTCATTTAGAAAGAGGCGACGCTGTATTTTTGAACCTTCTCACATGTGAACATATGCAGTGTCAAAAACTGCTTGATTTCCATTAGGCCAGTGAGGAACTCTATGTGGCTAATCAATGGGTAATCCTATCTGAGGGCACGGGGGTGAGGATCTCCACACTGTTGACTGAAACAATGTGTGGAGTAAAGTTGCATTTGTTGTGAGTGTTGGTGGCTGTGCATACGGAAGTCATTTTTAAACCAACTGTTCTTACACTGTTAAGATGAGGAGTGGTCAATATTTTCTCTTCTGTGAGGTTAGCAACCATGCAACCTTCATTGTGAAAAGTACAATGAAAAAAGAACAGAATTGGCATACTTCTCAGATCTTGATGGGATTTCTCTCATTTATACTACAGTAATGGACTTTCTGACTAATGTAGAAATGGTTTAGCTGTTGGATTTTCAGATACTGATTAAAGTAGCAACATAGAATCAAAGTTAGACATTAGAAAGTGGCATAATTTCTGTATGTGAAATTTAAATCAAGGTCTTGGAAAATGTTCATACTTTATTCCACTCTGCTCAAAATGTACTGGTCTCCTACTATTTTAGTGTCCGGTTTGAAAGGTATTTTGGATCTATCAATATTGTGTATGACTGTTATACCCTTACAGCCTTTCTACAATAGTTGTGCCATTCCAATCATTGACATGACCATTGGCAGAATTTGTGCCTGGTGATGAGAGATTTATTAAAGTGCTTTTCTGTCTTCTGTTTTACAAAGGAATTTACCATGAAATAAAAGTACATTTCAGTGTTGCTTCAGGTAAATCGTCATTAAACTTTAAATCACATTGATCAACATATAATTTGTGTACTAAAATGAAACCTTGGCATATCATACAAATAAATGGTCATAGCCAGTGCTATTGCATGCAAATGTCAGCAATTATTTTTCAAGCAGTAATACAGCTTATTATTGGTGATGCATCAAAACATATTGCAAAAAAAGGTTATTTATCCCTGATCTATGTTTCCATCATCAAAAAATCTCAACGGTCCAATTGTTAGGTAATGTGCATATCAGTTTTTCCAAAATGGATGGTAATATTTAGATAATGTTACTTGAAATTATGTAAAGTGAAACAGGCCTACAAACGGAAATGAAAATGGCAAACAATTACAATAAATACCAGTTACCTACATTAAATTAAGAACTAAATTAAATAGACAGCAACATTTGTTTTAAGTACCGATGAAGCTATTCTTGGTCCATTTCTACAAATTGTGAATGGCTCTCAGGTGATTTGCTGTGAGTTTTACTTAAATGGAGTTTGACAGCATGGTTGCTGATGAATGATCGACAGCAAAGCTTGCACTTGAACTTGGAGTCAATTTCATCCTCTGCATTCTGTGTCTCTGCTGGTCTTTCCACAACAGAGTTGGTCAACTCTGGCTCCGCTTTTGAACGATGGTCAATTGAAAGTTTGCCTAAGTCTTTGATTTGGAACCCGAGGTGGGATTCTAGATGGGATATGAAAGCAGCGGGTGTCCGGAATTTAGTTGCGCAGTCATTGCAGTGCAAGATGGGATGTCCAGAGTCCATGTTCTTCAAGAACTTTGTCCCTCCTGTTTTCCTCAACTGATATTTCACATTTGCCAACCAGTGGCTAATGGTGGTCAAGGAGAGTCCAGTAAACTTGGATATATGCATTCGTTCCTGAGGTCCAAGTTCTGATAGCAAGTACTTGCCATCAGTGGTCAGGAAAAGGCTGGACGCGAACTGGGCTTGCAAGATAAGGAGGTGCTGCGGGTTCCAGTTGGACTGCCTGCCCTTCCGCTTCTGCGACACATCCTCAAAGCATCGCATGTCCGTTTCAAGTTTCACCATGGGCGGTTTCGAAGGCAGTGAAGGCTTTGGTGTTGTGGCTTTTGGAAGAATCTTGACCATATCAGCGATGTCGGATAAAGCGTGTTTCCGCTGCAATGGAGCGCTCGACTGCAGGCAGGCGGTGCTTAGTTTAGGCCTTTTGGATTGCGTTAAGTCCATTGGCTGATCATTGCTCTCAGAAGTAAACTCCTTGGTCACCCTCCTTGGTCTGGAGGGAACGGTCGGTAAAGCGGGGCTCTCCAGATTTTTTCTTACTTTGGACAGTGTTGTCTGGACACTAGCGGGATTATCTGGTTCTGACATTTCATTGGATGGTTTGTTAGCTTTCCCCAGATGATTGTTAAAAACAGACTGCAGCGCACTCAGCGGGTTTGTACACATCACCTCAGGAGAGTTGCCAGCGAGTGGTGACCCATCGCTGGTAAAAGAACATGGGGATTCCTTACCTTTCTTGTCTGAGAGTTGAGGACTCAGCCTCTTTTTTATCACATCGTGGCCTTTTTCCACGCAGTCTCTGTGAACTGGCGGAGAAACCTCTTTGCCATCGCCTCCGTCCTTTTCGCCACGGCCAACCTTCCAGTTTGGGCACCCTTTGCCGACATGAGGGCCGCCATTCTCTTTTTTCACATCCAAGCCGTGACGCTGCGCTTGGAAAAACTTTGCCCCCTGGGCAGACCGGTGCGGCGGCCCCTTTGGGGCTATTACTCTCAGTTTGTTGTTTAAGGCCTGTTTCAGCTGGACAGGCTGTGACGCTGGCGAGTTTTTTGACAGTCCTGAAAACTGGTATGCCGCGTGGATGCTGGGATAGGCACTCCAGCTGGGGGTTCCAGTTTGAGCCTTGTTGATGGCAGAGGTGACCGTGTTGGCTAAAGATTTCAGTATATCACCTCCTCCAGTCGATACGTGCGCAAGGTCTTCTTCACGCAGGTACTGGACCTTGAACGCTGTGTCCCCTGGCCTTTCACCTTCAATATTCCGTTTGTCGTAGCCTTTTCCTTCAGCACTGCTGCCATTTGTGTCCTCTTCCATATTTTCCTCATGGATGTCCTTCTCAGCATCCCAAGTAGAGCTTTTCGGCAGTGCTTTATCGGCCTCGCCGGTATGCTGGGTTTCCTTTCCCGGGGATGGCGCAAGCGGCTGCATCTTCTCCACAGACGCGGGGTCCAGGGCTAAGAGTTTTCCCTTCTTAGACGCGGAGCTAGTTACCTTGACAAAGTGTCCTGTCACCATCATGTGAGCGGTGAGCTGCTGCAGAGTGTCGTGTGAGCTCCCGCACTCCATGCACTTCAGAATCTGGGACTTGCACGTCTCAAATTGAAACGCGTAGCTGGCACCGTTCTGGTACCCATACCCGGCATGGGAACTGTGAGAGGCAAATGACATTAGCGGATTGATTCTAGTAGCCAGCCCTGTCGTGGAGTCCGGAGAACAAGGCCTGGTGGCTTCATGCGCCCGCTTCTTAGCGTGTGGCACTAATTTAGGCGGCAGTACAGGAATGGGCTCTTTCAAAGGCACTTTTTGGTAATGCTTAGTCTTTATCATGTGAACGCTTAAGTCCTGGAGGGTGTCAAAAGAATGGCCGCAGAACATGCACTTGAGGACCTTCTGGGCATCCTCCTTACACTCCGAGACCTGCAAGCCCTTTTTTTGCCCCTTGGATGAGGAGCTGTTGCTCTGGGACCCATCCTGGTAGTGTCCGCTTCTGTTCATGTGGACCGTCAGCTCCACCAGGGTGTCGTAGGCTGAGCTGCAGTCCCTGCAGCGAAACCGGCTGGCCCCGGTGAACACAGACCCACACGCCCTGCCGCTCTGCCTCTGCAGGTGGACACCGCCGAACAGGTTCGTCTTGGAGGCGGGCTTCAGAGCGTGGCCTGGACGAAAGTGTTTAGAGAGCGCGTCCTGGTGCCAGTCAAATTCGCTCTTGGGGCCGCCTTCGTTTGTGCTATCACAGCTGCCCTTGCTGCCCTTTTTGCCCACCTTGAGGCCCAGCCCGACCCGCGTCCAGTAGGAGTCGGACAGGAAGTTGGCGTAGGTGGAGCTCCTTTTCTCCAACCCGCCATTCGTCCTGTTCTCCAGCTTTGTGCTTTTGCTTTCGTCATTCTTCTGGCTCTGGGCGGACGTGTCGCTCTTGTCGGAAGGTATATCGCTGACATCACTCAGGCGGGACTCTAATTCTGCCTCCTGATTGGACAGGACGCTGTTGGGAGAGTTTTGGCGGCTGTAGCTGTTTTTGTCATCTGTCTCTTTGTCCTTTGGCTCCTTTGGATTGGGCTCCTCAGGACGCTCTTCCCCAGCTTGGGTACTTTGCTGTCCTTCACCCTCTGTGCTGGACTCTTGAAAACCTGATTCGTCATCAGGCATGTACACTGAAAGAGAAAAACAGAAACATGATTTTTGTGAGCAGAATGTACAGTGTGGTTCAGATTTTCTTGGTCTTATAGAGGACTGACAGCAAAGTATGGATAGGGTGAGGAAGGGTTTGGGTTGATTTGGCTGTCTTGGTATCCCAGTTTATTTTATCTTTGTGGGAAAGTGTTGGTAATGATTTGTTACATGCACATTTTTGATAGAATAGTTGAAATTTCACTTTCAACAATCATCACTGGATATTTATTTCTTTATTCTCCCTTCTGCACTGTAAATAATGTATAAGTAAACTAGATCTAATGATGCATTAACATTTCTGGTGTAAAATGTAATGATTATGCTTAACAGGGTTTAAAACCTGTAATTTAGTTTGATTGGCCACATTCAAGAAGACTTAATAAAACGGCCATAATGCATTTGTGGGTTTATTATTACTAAATGAATTAATTCAATGGCAGTACTTAATACTGTAAGAACCTAGTATATAATATAATGTGTATCTAGTAAAGTTTAACCATTGAGTTAATAAGTATTTGAAAATAATTTGCATGTAAAGTGTTTAGTTGGTCAGCCATGGCACAAGTTAATGGTCCTGACAAACCAGAAACTTAGAATTGCCGGATGACTGAACACAAAAATTTTTCATGATCTTTCCCTCAAGATCTCAACTGGCTTGAGGACTGTGAGTTTCGCTCTTTTTATCTTTCTTTTTTCTTTTGCATTATGATGAAATGCTAAAAAAATATACTGTTTCCACTTTTGAGAACACAATTTATGAATATGAAATGGTACTACATTCATCCTCAAATCATCTGAGAATACTTTTTTTTGAATAACTGAAAAAACAAGGATTTTTTTCTTAGTATCTGACATCCTGAATTAATTCCATAAAAGACTCAAATTGACTGCCAGGCAAAAGACAAAAATAGTACCAAATTGGCTGATGTCTAAGCAGACCCCTCTATGTAACATGCATATTATTCCAATCCTTTGGAGTAAAGCATTTGTAGACATCGACATTCTGTACAAAAGCTCACTATCCCGTAGCTCACTACAATACTCTGTGGCCCAAAAACATCATGTTACGATACCATGTTACGATGCAACCTGACTCATGTACATCATGATGTAGACACAGTATGTCACAAACTCTAGGACTGTGTCAATGAAAATGAAAAATATATCCGAAGCTTAGGGTGTCCATCAGCAGTCAGCTGACTGAGGTACTTATAATATGATTTGGTTACAGTGTAACCCTTGTATTATTTCTGCAGCAGTAAATGTCTGAACAGAAAAAATGTGATGACATCTACACATATTACAATACAGGCTTTTAGCAGACACTCTCACCCAGAGGGACTTACACAACATTCTACATAGCATTTACTTTGCATCCACTTATACAGCTGGATATACATTGAAGTGATGCATGTTAAGTACCTTGCTCAAGAGTACAATTTCCTACCCGGGAATTGAACCTGAACCAGTTCCTTACCCATAATACTACACTGCCGCCTCTTATACACTATATACTACACACGTAGTGTAGTCCGTTAGTATTTCAACAGTGACAGATTTTTTTGTTGTTGTTTTTGCTCTGTACTCCAGTACATTGAATTTGAAATTAAACGGTGAATATAAGGTTACACGAAAAAAAAGGCCAAGTTAGAGTTTTATAAAAAGTACTTTTAAAAAACAGTAGAGTTCTGGAACAAACTCTAATTGACAGATGAGCATTAAGCTGTACCAAAGTGATGGAAAGAAAACTGTGACGAAAGACAGGAACTGCTCATGATCTATGAGTATCCCCCCTCATCTTGGAAACATCCTGGAGGTAGTGTTATGGCTTGGGCATGTATCTCTGCCACTGGAACTGGCTCACTTGTCTTTATTGATGATGTGACTGCTGACAGCAGCACTGAAGTGTACAGAAACATCTTATCTGCTCAAATCCTACCAAATGCCTCAAAACACGCTGAACAGCGCTTCACTTTGTAGCAGGACAATTACCCTGAACTTACTGTTAAAGCAACCAAGGAGATTTTTAGGGCCAAAAAGTGGAACGTTCTTGTCTGACCAAGTCAATCATCCAACCTGCTGTTCCAACAGAACATGCTTTTCACTTGCTGCAGGCAAGACTGAAGGCAAAAATCCCCCAAAACAAACAGGAACTGAAGATGGCTACAGTACAGGCCTGTCAGAGGAACAACAGGGAAGATACCCAGTGTCTGGTCATGTCTTTGAGTTGCAGACTTGAGGAAGTCATCAAATGCAAAGGAAACTACTAAATAGGATGAGTTTATTTCATTATGTTAATCTGTCTCCTAAAATGGGGGGCCTGTATATAAAAAGGGCTGTAGTTTCTAGAAGGACCACTGGATGTGGATTAAAGCTGACAGTTGGCACAATCAAAATTAATATGCATTTTACATCATTTTTTTTTTTTTTTTGGACTTATCCTTCATGTTTTTGAATATCATATCATTTATTTACCCACATTGTGAGGTGGCTGTACTGTATGAGGGCTATCACCTTCTTTTTTTTTTAATTCTCAAGGCAAGTGCAAACGAGATCTAATGGATGATTAGATGCAGAAAACCCGGTCTGAACTTGACTCAAGCACACTTTGACTTTAATGAAAGTTGCCACCTTTGACCCTCTGGGGAGCTGGGCAAGTCCAAGTTGCCAAGAGAGGAAGTGACTGAAAATCACTTGCATCTGTTAGCTTGTCAGGCCCTTCTAAAATAAATGAGAATTGGCAGTTTCTGTACGTCACAAAAATCAACAGCATGGTTCCCTCGCGCTTGCCTTTTGTCTGGAAAGCCCTTGATACAGGGAGAGGAGAAGCCGACATGTTCAGTGTGAAGAGATTGCCGTCACCTTTTCAGGCCAGTACGCTCGTACATTCCCTGTGGAATGAAAAAAGACTCCAAAAAATCTATTATAAACAGTACAGTCACTGGTTTTTCTTTTTTTCTTCACAAATTGTTTACTCCCATTTTAGGATCCTAATGAATAATCTTCAGTAAGTCTAGAGAGAGCAATAAATGTTGCTTGGTTTTAGTTTGATAGAATAGGCAGTGAAGCTGAACTTTTGAGTAAAGCGTTACCCAGACTGAAGAAAATATTGGCATCCTATCACCATGGTCCATTTGATTAAAATCTAAATCTTAACTGATTGCTATCTATCCACTTTTTTCCCCAGTTCATTTATCATTCTGTACTTCCTCTGATGCCCAAAACTCAAAAGTATGACTTCCACATGCATTGGGATTGTATTCTTGGAAAGAAAATGTCTCACTTTTCTATGACATGACTACTAAGTTGTACCACCAAGTATAGTGGCCATATGAACAAAAAAACCTGCAAACTGCCTGTTGGTGTTGAGTCAACTTGTGATATTTAAAACATAAAAATGCATGCTAAAAGTGTACCATCCACTTCAATTTGTGAGCAAACTTGCTTGATAGAGGTACAGTCTGAACAATTTCTGCACCATCCCTCAATCATTAATTAATGTCTTTAAATTATTTTATGTGATCACGGGACACATGTATGAGCAGGTTGCGCCACCCAGCAACCCCAATTGTTCATTTAGTTGACACTGGTAATCTTGCATTTTCCCTGTTCGTCTGTTGGCCGAATGCCGTCAGTGTTGTCCATAATGCCACGAGTAAAGAAGCTGTTCTGCTGCCCGCGTGAAGCTCCCACTCGAAGGACAGGTCGAACAGGCCTCAGCCTGACTGGGCAGTGAGGCCTGAGATCTGTGAAATGGCATTTCGTCATTTGTGTGCGCCACCGGACATCTACACACCCACGCAGGCGCAGACACACACACACACACACACAGTAAATTGCACAGTGTTAATTCATCTCTTAAGAGTTTATATGAGTCCACTCTGGCCATAGTGCACTCATATAAACACTGTTGGAGTTGATTTAACACTGAACATTTCACTGTGTACACCTACACACACACACACACACACACACACCACCCCTTTGGCCTCTTGGAACACTTAAAAATATCCTTTCTCCCGACGCTGTGTATAAACATATGAACATTGAGCCTCCCCCAGACATCCCCCCTCAGATTTCCCATCTGTTTATGCAAAGGCCCATCAACACACACATCTCCACTGCAAAAGAACAGAACTTGTTTTAGCTTTTTGTTCCTGACAGTCGACATCCTGTGGAATCAAACCACAAATTCCTCTGTTTAGACGATACTACCTTCACAAGCTAGCAAAGGTCTTGTGAATTTGATATGACTTTATTAATGCAGTTGGCATTGTACCCAGGTTTTTTTAGACTACAAACGCGTTTTTGCAGTTCTCTTACCTTCCCATAGTCTGTTAACTGTTTGTATTTTGACACGCGTTTTTGTATGGAAATTGGAATATGAACAGGAACATGCAAATAAAAAATGCAACAGAGAACACTACACTACAGAGAACACTACATTACTACAAGGCAATGTGAGGGATTAGAGAAACCTTATTCAATATTTTTTTATTTATTTTGTAGTTCATTAGGAGATAAGCAAGGCTTTTTGTTTATTATAAAGGCCTCCTTAATTCTGAGTTGCCTGTACCCACCTCAATATCCATCAGATTTCTGTTTCTGTTTGTACTGGTGTGGAGTCTCACAAACTGAGCTTGAGACACACAGTTTAAGGTTGTATAGTAACATAGTTAATTACCGAGCATGAAACCCTCCATTTCCTGACAGAGCAGAATAAAAACTCAAATGAATGATAAAGTGCAATATTTCATGATTCCTGCCTATATGCATTTTCATTACAGCATATTCCAGCATAGTCTGCTCTGTGTCACAACATTGCTCATTCACCGACTCTGCAAGTGTCCAGTCTCTTTGCAGTTTGGCTTGTTCAGTAATCACCAAATTTAAATCCCCACATTCGTTAAACAAAGACTACAATGCTTTTTGTGTTTGAATGAACTCATAAATGCTTACTGAATCCAGGCCAGTATCAACACGTTAATCGTTGACAGTTTTGCCAAAAGAGCATGAGAAATTACATTTAAAAAGTATCACAACAGTCGAAGTACACTGTTTACCATTATCGTTAGGCCCGGACTGCAGATCCAAGCGACCGCAATACCGCTCGAGCTTCTAACTTGCATTCATTACCCGGGAAAGCGGGTCGTTTATTGAAAGGCCGGTGGAGGGGGGGGGGGGGGGGGGGGGGGGGTGAAGCGGCAGACCGGAACAGACACCGGCGTGTCAATAAGGTTGCGCGCGAGGGGGGGGAAGGAGCGGGTTCGTGGGCGACGGAGGCGAGGCCGACGGCGGGACCAGTCGATGGAAATGAGTGGCAGACTTTCGGGGATGATTTACAGCGCGGCGCTCGGGCGCGGCGGGGCCCTTGATGGATGAGACCTGGGAAAGCGGAGAGAAACCATAAATCACGTCCTTTTGATAAAGACAGAGACAAAAGAGGCGGAGAGAGGGGAGCAACGGCGTCGACGCTCGCCCCGCCGATAATGTACACTGACGAGCCGCGGCGCGGAGCTTTAATTAAAAAAAAAGTGAACGCCCCGGCTCCGCTCGCCTCGCCTCGCCCCGACGACGCCGGCGGTAATTAAAAGATGGAGCGCGTTCCCCCGACCGGCTCGCAACTTTCTGCTGCAGCCCGAAGGAGCTCTCGGCCTGTCGCGCAAAACCGGATCTTTACCATGTAACGAGGGAGACGCCAATCATTCTGTTCTCCGCTTTTCAATCACTCTTGATTGGACAACACACACCCATCCTTGTTCCTTTTTTTTAAAAAGGCAATGCATTACTATACTGTTGAAGTAGTATCACTTTTTCGAATTTGTTTTGAACTTTGCGCATTATGTAGGCTACTTTAAAGGTGATGCGTCCTTGACAAGATGTTTTTATAAAAATGTTTCTCTCCTTTTTAGCTGCCAAAGACATTTCACATTAAGTATCTAATTACATGAGAAATGCAAATTCCCTTCGTATTGAATTTGAGCAAGAAAATAGGACTTCACAGCTAACTCGTAATGCCTCGATAGAAGCAAGTTCTTTGTTTGTGCATATAATGGATGAATCCTGAAGTAAGCTTCCATGACTGGCTGTCAACACCTGCTGTTGAAATGCAGAGCTCATTTAAATGCATGCACTATATAGACCAATTCTGTATATAGAACCCCAGGAATGCAAACGTGCGCCCGAACCGATGAAACTCTGCTAGGAAATGGAACACTTTTCAGAAGCGGAGACGTGCTCTGAAATGAACGCCTGCTCGAAAAAGCCAATTCCTTCTCCAAAAGTGGCTTGCAGGATTTTCCATGTAGATCTTTTAAAGTAATGCAACAGCCAGCTCCCTATATAGCTCAGCAATGATAGCCATCCAGCTTAAAAACAGTTTGGAAACTGCAGTGGACACTTAGGAAATTAATGTTGCACTTGTCATATTTATTTGTCTCTATATTCATCGTACTGTTTCCTATATCTATATATCAGCATATCCTAATCTACTTCTATCTAAATTTATGATAAAACTGACAGGCATCAACTTGGGAGAAACTGCAACAACAAAAAAGACTCGCCCATATACAACACTAACAACAGAAAACGTCACCCTCATACAGCACATACGATAGATAACTTCACCCTCATACAGCACATACAATAGATAACTTCACCCTCTCATACAGCACATACAATAGATAACTTCACCCTCATACAGCACTTACAATAGATAACTTCACCCTCATACAGCACATACAATAGATAACTTCACCCTCTCATACAGCACTTACAATAGATAACTTCACCCTCATACAGCACATACAATAGATAACTTCACCCTTTCATACAGCACATACAATAGATAACTTCACCCTCATACAACACATACAATAGATAACTTCACCCTCATACAGCACATACAATAGATAACTTCACCCTCATACAGCACATACAATAGATAACTTCACCCTCATACAACACATACAATAGATAACTTCACCCTCATACAGCGCATACAATAGATAACTTCACCCTCATACAGTGCATACAATAGATAACTTCACCCTCATACAACACATTCAACAGAAAATGTCACCCTCATACAACACATACAATAGATAACTTCACCCTCTCATACAACGCATACAATAGATAACTTCACCCTCATACAGCACATACGATAGATAACTTCACCCTCATACAGCACCTACAATAGATAACTTCACCCTCATACAGCACATACAATAGATAACTTCACCCTCTCATACAGCACATACAATAGATAACTTCACCCTCATACAGCACATACAATAGATAACTTCACCCTCTCATACAGCACATACAATAGATAACTTCACCCTCTCATACAGCACTTACAATAGATAACTTCACCCTATCATACAGCACATACAATAGATAACTTCACCCTCATACAGCACATTCAACAGAACATGTCACCCTCATACAGCACATTCAACAGAAAACTTCACCCTCATACAGCACATACAATAGATAACTTCACCCTCTCATACAGCACATACAATAGATAACTTCACCCTCATACAGCACAGGAAACAAAAAAACCTCCCGCTCATACAGCTGCTGTGCTCAGACCGCGGGCAGCTGCGGGCCTGCTCGTGACAGGGATGACGTTCCTCAGCCCTTGGACCCGTCGTCGTGTTGTTCTTGGACTGCGGTGAAAGCGAAGCGACAGCCAAAAGGGCCCCGGCGGTGGCACCGAAACCAAAAACCTGAGCGGCCATTCATCAAAGGCCAGACAGCCGGCAACTCCCCGAGGGGCACGGCCATCTCCCCCTGCTCCCGCTCTTAACTACGGCTCCGAATAATTCCACAAATGACAAATGATACTTTTATCTCTGGCCCGCGCCGAATCG
Source organism: Anguilla anguilla (assembly GCF_013347855.1). NCBI lineage: Eukaryota > Metazoa > Chordata > Actinopteri > Anguilliformes > Anguillidae > Anguilla > Anguilla anguilla. The sequence continues at coordinate 13,965,454 of NC_049213.1, forward strand.
ATAGGCGAGCTGAGGCGCTATCCATCTTGAGAAGTATTGACAGCGCGGCCTGTCATTGGCGGAGAAGCAGTCTGGCAGGTTTTTTCAGACAAATTTCAGAGGCTGTCTGACAAAATGAAGTTAAAGAATGGAGTGTGCTTACCATACGGACACACAAACACAAAAACAAGTTGTATACACACAAACACACACACACACACAGTTTACGTAGCTATGCATTTTATCGATTAAATGCATAGATAGAGAGATGGTATGTTCGTTTGATTGGTTTCTTTCAGGGTATCTTACTGGCATTGTGCTAGAGAGATACACTATGCACAGCTGGTGCTGAACATGGGTAGCTGTCTAAAGGTCAGTTGCACAGTAAATCATGACCAGTCTCACTGACTCGAACCTTCCCTCGACGACGCTGCGACCAATTATGCCACAGTCATGGCGCCGCAGCCCGGTTAGCGCCAGCCTGGCGTACATCCGACAGTTTACCATGGGCCGCGCCCGCACACTAATCATTTCCCAACCGCTATGATTGCCCAAGCTGATGATGCAGATGCTTGACTGACAAGCGTATGAAATCAATTTCCTGAAGATCCGTTGATGGATTAAAATTTTTCGTGTAGGACTAAATCGCAGAAGCTGCAACCTTCTGATTTAAATATCGAAAAACAGTGTGCGAACGTTAACAGGTGTTACGTTCACTGAGATGGGTGAAAATGAGCTGACTGGCATTTGTGTACCAGTGCTCACAAAGTGATTTTCTCTCAGCAGTTGCAGAAGAGCTGTGGCAGTCCTAGCAAAAATATAAAATTTGCTCTGACAATTAGTAGCATTAGAATAATACCCTCAGTACATGAGATGTTTCAGCTGTTTTCTTATGCACAGAACTAATCTACATACAGTAGCAAGGGAGGCATTTTGTTTTGAAAAGTAATATTCCAAAGCTCTGTTGAATAATTTGGAGTGTGTGGACACCTGACATCGAACATCTCGTTCAAAATTATGAGCATTAATATGGATGGGGTCACGCTGAAACAGGAGAATGCTTTCCCCAAACTTTTGGAGAAGCACAGAATCTTATACAATGTTATTGTATGCTGTAGCATTAAGATTTGCCTTCGCTGGACTTAAGGGCCTACCCCAAACCATGAAAAACAGCCCAAGAACAAGGGGTATCCAGATACTTTTAGTCATAGAGTGTATATATAAATAGTGAAATCATTAAATAATACTCAGCTCATTATTATCAAATATTACTTCATCATACTATTTTCACAGCATTGGTTTAATTGATTTAACATTTTATTTTTATTTTTATAACCGATTTTATCTCAAAATGGCTTTTTCTAAAGGCTCCATTTATTTCATAATGCGGTACTTTTCAAATGGCACATTTCTGAGTAGCTCTTTTTTCATTTCGTGACAACACTTTCCATTTCGTGACACTTTCATTTCGGTTTTTGGTCATCTGTCAGTCAAACAGGAGTGGGTCACGGACAGACAAGATCATTGGCTGCTCACACAATCAATAGATGGCCTGCGTTCTGTTTGAGCTGAAGACCGGGAACAAAAGTGTGTCACTCGACAGCGTGGCTGAGGGCGAGGGGTCTGTTTCTGAGTCACTCAGAGAGGCAGCCAAGTCCAAACTGTTTGGATGGTATGCCTTCACCCCGGCCTCTGAGACCAGTGTCACCGCTGAAGCTGGCACCAGCCCAAGCCCTTTTCGACAGGGTACGATTTGTGGGGGGAAAAGCAGAGAGCACAATGTTTTTGGAGCGCCCATTTAGTCATAAAAATAGTCACAAAAGGTATAGACTGTTGTGTACCATGTAGGTCACAGTATCTGCTTAGGACAGGAGCTTGTCATACTGCTTCTTTGGGGAAAAATATACCTGAACCTTTTTGATCACTTTGCTTTAACTAAGCTAAGCTAATTTTAGTTATCTTAGTTATTTTTCAGTTAATGTGTTGGAGCAGTACATACAGTGCCTTGAAAAAGTATTTGCCCCATTCTTGATTTCCACTTTTATTGCATATTTGTCACACTGAATTGTGGGATGTAATATTACTCGAAGAGAACCTGAGAAAACACAAAACACAGTATTTAGTATTATTTCATTTATTTAATGAAAAAAGTCATAAAACACCCATATGCAAAACGTACTTGCCTCCTTAAACTTATAATCATTGGTTGCACCGCCTTTACAGCAATAACTGCAGCCAAACACTGGCTATAATTTGATATAAGTCTTTCACATCGTTGTGGGGGAGTTTAAGCCCACTCTGCAGAAATGCTATAATTCAGGCAAACCGGCAGGTTTGTAAGCATGTACTGCTCCTTCAGGTCCTGCCACTGAATCTCTATTGTGTTAAAGTCAGGACTTTGACTAGGCCACTCCGAAACGTGAATTTTGTTTCTTTTCAGCCATTCAGGCTTGCTTTTGTTTTGGATCACTGACTTGCCGCATAACCCAATTACGCTTCAGCTTCAGCTCACAGACAGGTGACCGGACTTTCTCCTTAAGAATTTTCTGGTACAGAGCAGAATTCATTGTTCCTTTAACAATGACATGTTGTCCATGTCCTGAGGCAACAAAGCATCCTCACACCATCACACTACCACCACCAGTTGGACTGTTGGTATGATTTTCTTAATGTGAAATGCTGAATTTGCTTTACACCAAAAATAATTTGGTGCATGTCGTCCAACAAGTTCCACGTTCGACTCAGTTGTCCATAGAACATTGTCCCAAAAGGCCTGGGGATCACACAGTTTTTTAAAAATGTGAGAATTGGCATTTTTCTTGGTCAGCAGGGTAGTTTTTGCCTTGCTGCTCTCCCATGAATCCCACTTTTGCCTAGTCTATTTCTTTATGTGGAGAAATGAACACTGATTTGAGGCTAGAGAGGCCTGCAGTTTCTTGGATGTTCCTCTGGGATCTTTTGTGACTTTCTGGATGAGTGGCAGGCCAGCCACTCCTGGGAAGATTCACCACTGTTCCAAGTGTTCTCCAATTGGAGAAAACGGCACTCATTGTGGATCATTGGCGTCCCACAGCCTTAGAAATGGGTCTGTAACCTTTCCAGACTGATATATTTCAACAACTTTCTTCTCATCTCTTCTGGAATTTCCTTTAATCATGGAATAGTGTGCTTGTAGAAACTTTGTGGTGAATACTTCACTCTGATGGTAAGGTTTAGAGAGGTTTAGATTCAACAGGGCTGGCTGCAATCAAGCCTGGCTGTGTTCAATCAGCTGAATCTAGGAATCAATTCAATTAGAGTAATTGGTTGACTCGGTAACTAATGGGGCAATTACTTCACATGAGTGATTTCGGTGTTTGATAACTTTTTAAATTAAGTAAATGAAATAATAATTTTAAAAATGTGTTTTGTGTTTACCCAGTTTCCCTCACATTTTCTCTGATGATCTGCAATCAATCAGTGTAACAAATATGCAATAATAGAAGAAATCAAGGAACTTTTTCATGGCACTGTATGCCCAAGTACCATAGAAGAAACGCTAATGTTATTTGTTTAATTTTGACACAAATGTGATTCCATTAGTCTGCGTATATCAGCCTCTTTAAAGTTTTGGTTTCACATGTTTGTAATTGTGTAGTACAATACATAGTGGTGTAGCAATGGCCACTCCAAGAAACAAATGAAAATTTGACTTGGATGCTGTATTTTATTGAAAGTGGTGCCTGAAGAATCGGTAAACTGGCACAAAACAGTTACAAACTCCAGTTCCGCTTCAAATGAAATGTCGTTTTTCAAAGGAAATTGAATTTCATTGCTTTGAAAACTGCCAGTTCAATCCTCCAGTGATAAATGCATGTTGTCCCTTCTTTATATTATACCAGTTGCTCTCATTTTTTATTATAGAGACTTACTTTTACAGAGTTATGAAGCTACTAATAGAAGCGAGAAACAAAATGCATTTTATAGATGCATGAAATTGCGTCCTGAAATTTCCTATTTCAAAGGATGACAGAACCATCCTCCTGTTGCCAATATGCAATTGTAACACTCAGTTACTTTCATGTGTTTTTGTTTCAGCACATAGTTTGTTGCTGTTTAATCAGCTGACTATGCCGTAAATATAGTTGACATTGCATACCAGGTGTGCGGTTGTGCCCACTAATGGCTACATTTCTTATTGGATTTAAAAGCTACAGTAACAGATATGAGGAGGGGGGAGAGTTAATGATGCCTTCTCTTTTGAATCAAATAGGTGTAACTAGTGCCAAGATTTAAAAATTAATTAAAAAATAACAAAAATGCACCCCGGTTGGATGATCACAGTAGCCTCTTCGATTCCACAGCCACACCACTTTATGAAACCGAAACGTTAAATGAGAGATCTCCACATTTTCAAAACATTCAGAGCAAAGCGCACAGCCCACACATAAACGCATCCAATATTCCCGGTTTAGAAGAAAGTAAATATCAAATTTACATTTTAAACATGTTCATTTACATTTTAATCGTTTTTAATCACACCCTCCCCGATGGATGTATTCCAGAGCTATACTGATTATAAATGCAGGGATGGGAAGATAAAACAAAAACCAACTGCTAATTCTTGAGAAATGCTATTAAAAGAAGAACATGGGGGGAGGTTTGTGGGCCGTCACATTAATCATGATTCAGGATCATTTATTTTCTCATTCTGTGGACAGAATCAAACTGGCCACCATTGTATTTTCTGACACCTTAATCAATCAAAATACGTGGTCAGAAGCAATACCTTAAAACTGAATTCAGCGAACCACAGTCATTATTCACCTACTGTAGCTTTTGTGTATGTAGCTTACTTTTGCCAAAATGCAAGAGAATCTAGTAAATTTTGAAGCCTAGATGCCAGCTCTTGAAACCACAGCATGTAAGTAATATCGGTGCTAATTGTTTACTATGGCATGAAATGGCAACTAAAAGACGCACATATTGTCATAAAATATTCATTCAGACCTTCTCAAGTGCTCTCCAAATGTGAAAAGAGGGCTATTTTCAAACAATCACATTCAACTAAACCTCATTTCATGCCATGTCTCAACAGCAGTCCCAATTAACCACATTTGCAGGTTTTGGCTTATTCTTGTTTCCCCAAAACCAGCTATGGATCTGCATCTGGACCCGCACCATCTAATCTGAAACCAAGCCCTGGATCCACACATCCTACTGTTTGTCCCAAACATTCGCTAACATTGACTTATTTAATCAAAGTGTTGTTTGATAAGTTCACAAATTGTTTGAGCCATACCTAAGTCCAAATATACATCCAGGTTTTTTTTTTCTTTCTATTTACCCAGTATCAGGAATGACTGAGACAGACACTGGACTGTCCTGGGCGAGCACAGACGCCCTGAGCTCTTCTCTGCATGTGGAATGGACTGGATTTGAGCAGGTCTGGCAGGTACCGAGTGTTTCTTATGCCTTGGGGCTTTGGGAACACTACTGCAGCTGAGTCCGGTGGCCGCCTTACAAGACTGTGTCTGCTGATCCGCCGCAACAGAGACGGGTCACGAAGGCCCCCTGGATGCATTTAGACCAGTAAATGTCTGTCAGCTTTGTTCCAGTAAAAGCACGCCCCCCCCCCCCCGTTGAACTGAGATTTTTCAGACCCGTCTCAATAATAACCCCAGTAATATCAGTATGAGACATGAGTGTTGATTAATGTTAATGCCCTGAAGGATTGTACACAAGAAAGCAACATCCTCAAAATGCATTTAGAGCCTCATTGTGATCGACTTGAATTGGTATTCTAAATCACTTTTATGTAGGCCTTTGCTAATCTCATACATTATGCAGCATACTGTTCATTAATTTGTCATCGTTAAGTAGCTACGCATGGAGACGCCGCCGCAGATCGGCTTTGAAAGTGCTTCGTTGAATATCTTCAGCGAAAAACATTCTGTAATGTTAGTTCACCATGAGCCGCAGCTCTGCAATCCCTGCGCTAGATTGAGCTTAAACCTCACATACCTTAGACAGGGTTTCATTAGCGTAACCATGGAACTTACTCTTTTCTAGTGTCCTTCTTTGTGCTAGTTTTCCACTGAAAAGTATTTTCTTTTACAAATGCCTTACGCCAAACTGTGCCGCCATTCAAAAATTCATGCAGCACATGCTCTCATTTCGAATAGTCCCACACCATGTGGTAATGGAAAGCTGTTACCTGTTACATACCTTGTATACCTGGCTTACTGTAATATGAATGTTACCATACGTTATCTGCTAAGCATTGTCAAATACTATATGTGTAAGCATGTTCTTTATAAAACCATTATGTGGAATACTGTACCTAAAATATGGCTAATACATGTCGATATTAAGATCAGTGAATTCATAAAATTAATTTTAGATCTGCTTCTTTTTTATTCTTTGTCAATGCTGGCAGCCGCAGGAAACGGTGTGAGTGTAGGAAAAAAAGGGGAAGATTTCTGGTCCCTTCGGAGAGCGGCATCAGTTAAACGATCCTCAGCTCAGGGGAATCTCCACACCTCCGAAATAATTTCAATCCCTTTCTCCCACAACTGCTTTGAGTCCATATGATAAACGACACCTGTCATTCTGTCACTGCCAAACAGCACAGGAGGGAATTCTGCTGATGTATGATTCACTAGAACAGGAAATCAACTCCCCTCCTGTTTCTTCCTCCCCATCCTCTATCATTTTACTGTTTGCCAACTGAATCTGACCTGGACACTATCACAGCACAGCTGAGGCTGAAATTTCTAAAAATAACAAAGGAATGCTTTAACCAGCTGATAAGAATCAAGTGATATACAGTAGCTGGTTTTAGTCATTTACTGAGAAGTTGTAGTGGACCTCACTGGTCACTGATTTTCTCTGTTAAGTTCGGTAGTCTGAAAAGCTAGTCATAATTTCATACTCGTGCCACTTTTGTAGTTTTTATTTCAAGAACTATATTTTGTTCACTAAGGAATGCACATTTTAGTCATGTTCTCAAAAATCTCAGTATCTGTATACAGTGCTTTTTATAGAATGTATAACAAGGCTTAACTGCAGACCCTGGCCTACACAGCCCACACAAAAGTAAGCCTATTCATAGTAAGTTAATAATAATAAAATCCCAATACAATGTCATAAATGTGGCAAAGCTGGATTTCACATTCATGACATCCTATCATTGAAATTTTAGCTAGATTTCAAAGCTATGTGAAAAAAACAGGACTGGTGTGGGGTTACACAATGACAAAGGATATGTGTTTATGCAAGACTGTTGCTCCCCATTTTCAAGAGCTCATTCACACTGCTGGATGTAAATGTTAAATTTGTTAAACTTTATCTATGAAGAAAAGTTAAAAATGCCCAAAAGCGAATGGTAAATTTAGCGTGTCATCCGGGCTTTATGCTAGGTTTTGAAAGTACATCCAGCAGCATTCCATTAAAAATGATACTCACTGCTAAATGATTGATTTTCAATCCCTTGGAAAAAGGCTTATAATGGACTACTTTATGAGGTATATACTTCAGCTTAACAACTAAAAGAAGAAATGTCTTGTTGAAGCCAAAGATGTTTAATCAAGATCACAGTCATTTACAAAGCAATTAAAAGTGCTTTTATCCTTTTTAGCTGCTTTTTTATTTTTGCTTGGTCTGGCTTCAGTCAGTTTTTTGCTTAATAAATAGATTCAAGTTGTTGCAGGCAGCATACCCAATTGATCAGACGGACACCAAGCATGGGTCTCTTGGCCTACAAAGGGATGTTTATTTATTCAGAACTGGGAAACAAATGAACCAACTGAAACATCTTTTCTCAAAACAAAACCAGAGAAACTTTGCCGCTCACCCTCACAGGTATTCTGGTGGAAATAAAGCCAAATCAAAAACCAAAACTTTGCAAACACTTGTTTGAAATTGTTCCCCTTTCCGACAATTTCTGAAACCGAGAACCCAACTTCTCTTCAGCTCCTAGGCACGTAGTCAGAGATGAGAGGCCCGTTAAAATCCTCAGATACGATCAAATGAAATGCAAATCAGATACGCATATATGCCTGGAAAGAAGTGGCACCCAAGCAAAGCACACTGAACTCTACACATGCCACTCCCCCAAAGAGGAGTGGCCCTGGTTTGCCCCACCCCTTTCTGTAAGCAGTTATCCTTCACACGTGCTCTTCAAAAACAAACAGTTTTAGAAGTTTAGCGATCACCAAAAAGTTGACTGCCAAACTGTGTTTGCAATAAAAAAAAGCAAGGGGAGGGGGAAACACTCGCTTGCATGTACTGCCAGAGTTGAAATTCAGGTGCTGATTGAATCCTGGCTTTTTTGTAAGAACAAATCTGTCGCACTCGCACACATTACGCAGCGGAACACAGTGTTCCTCCGAGCGCCTTGATTGCTGGCGGGACGGTTTCAGACTGCAGGGCTCGTGTCTATCGCCGGTCCTGTGAAGCGGGCGGCTTCGGTAATCTCTTCCCTGCTCCGCCTTTCCAATAAACCGCAGGCCTCTGCTTCAGCCTCCCTCCGGGGGTGATTGATTGCTGCCAGTCATGAAATGCCATTCCTCTCTGACTGCTTTCGGTCCCTGAAATAAGGAACTTTCTCAGTTAACACCCACCAGGCTATTAAAGGTCAGCATTCATGCGGTGCCAAGGCGAGAGTGGGCGGGGTCAGCGGCGTTGGGGCTGAGTATCGGCTCACAGTGTTCTTTTTGTTCAAAGCTGGTCCTAACTTAACTAAACTCACAGGCTCTGGAAGTAAAGTTATTGGTCTACACAGCAGAACAGCACTGAAAGATGGGGACGCCTTGTGTTTCTCTATCAAGATCATAACTGATGTCAGTATGAATATTAATCAATGAAACCAAATTTAATGTTACAGTTGGGCAAGATTTATTTCTTTTATTTGCAGATCAGCATTTCAAACACAGTGTTGTTTACACTACTTTGACGCATGTTACCTGATCAGGAGATTTGTCATTTTCTTTCCATAAAGTACACCTGACTTTGCTCACAATTCAATCCATCAGGGCTATCCCAAGCCACCTCCTGAACCTTGTGGTCTGCCACCCCTCCCTCTGCCCCAACCTGCCACCGCACCCCGGGACCGCCGTGCCCAGCTGCCTGCACACAACCAGTCTCCCGACGTTTCGAAAAAACTAACTCAAACCCTCTTGACCCCCTTCCTCAGGAGGAACCTTAATAGCAGGGGAGTCGGCTCAAGTTATGGGTTCAAAATGGCAAAGTAGACATTCCGGTATTCGCTTCACACTATACGACCTTCTCAACAGGGTGCACCGTGACGATGTGTCAGTCATTGATGAAGCAATAGCGGGGCCCTAATAGTCGGCCACACACCTGCCGGAACACAGACTGATCAAATGGTTCTGGGTGGCGGCAGACAGCAATAATAAAGTCGGTAATATCACTATCTTTCCCCTCCTCTCTAAAGGCATGCTATAAACCCATTTTGAAAATTGCACCCATATATTTGCGGGAGACAGTTAGCTCATCCACTCGACAGGGCAAACTTTCAGGGGAGAATAATGCCGGTGTCATTCCCAGACATTTATCCAAAGTGGTCAATTACTCACAGGGTGAAATCTCGCATCAGAGTGCAGTGCCCATAGCCTGGTAGAAAGCCACTGCAGGAGACTACCGGAGTCAGTAGTACATACATATACAAGTACACAAATGACAGGCAAGTGTCCTTAAATAGCACACTTTTACGGGTGTTAGAGGCCATATATTTACACTGACATCTACATATAATACAAATTAGTTATTTTTCCTCATTTAACCAGTATTTAAACAAGGTCAATGCGATTAAAAAGAAGGGGTGGGCTATAACATTTTATACCGTGTGTCTATTCTTACCACAGGTTGAGACCTATTTATCATATGTCGTGGAGTCAATATATTTTCCCTTTATGATTTGAGCTGTAAGGTCTATAATGGTTTTGAAAGTCACAATGCCTCCTATAGTACTGTGTTCCCATCATGGCTTTGGGATATTGTATTTATATGACCATGAGGGAACAGCACACCCTACCAGGGCACAAACACCAACATTTTTTTTTCTACATTGTCTTTTTTCCCCCCACCCCTATACCACAACTTTATGGCTATGTTGTAAAAAGGTTCAGTCACACTTATTTTCCACAGGAAACCATTTTGAGGACATTTTTGTGATCTGACAAATTCACAAGAAACGCATGACTGGATTGCATGCCATAATTGCCTGTTAAACAGCAGATATGCTGCAACAGAGCGGGAACAGCGCATTCAAAATGTAACTGAGCTGTGGGCCAAGCTTACTTACCTAACTTACAATGCGTTTATTTATCTCCTAAGATGCTATCTAGAGATGTTTCCCCTGGGGAATCCAAAGCAACCCAAGCGACGTTCTTGTGAAGGATTACATCAGATGAAAAGAGATTACCAGAGCCTTCATCTGGGCCTTTGTCAGGAAAGGGCAGGAAATGCTTTAAGCAGATACTTTCTGAGCTGCCATTGGCTTCCCTGGGAGAAATGTTACATCTGAATAAAATCCAGGAACATCACACTACTCAGTCGTCAATAGGGCTGTACTGACTCACAGTTTCTGTTACACTGATCATCCCCAGCTGTCTAGGTCAGACGATTCATGAGGAGCCAGAGGTGGATATGACTACAGACATGTACCGTAACTTCCTGTAACCGATATTCTATGTTGGTTGCCAAATGTGGAGAAATTCTGTCACAAGGGTCATTGTCAAATTGCATAACCAACGTTTACTGTGAATTTCTACTATTTTAAAATCAAAAAAGAAAATTACTCACAGTGACACTATCCCAGAAACCACACTCATTTCACATTGTTCCTGATACATTTTGTATCATTAGGTTAGTTTATACTTTTTGCAATCCTGGTTAAAAGTTTATTTGTCCCTCTCTCTCTCTAAACAAAACGACAACAAACACCATCAGCACATCCTGGTTTGAATAAACAAATCATAAAACCAAATCATAATCTGTGACTCAGTGGATACATGCATATTTGTTGCAAGTCAATTTAGCCTCGAACGCAAACAAGGCACACAAAGGAACAGGCATTCATTATCATTGTCTGTTCCAATGCAGGCATGATCGAAGATAAAGAGCACACATTCTATTGCTTCAACTATAAATGAAAATGGGTTGAATCCAGTGTGTTTTTCTTTGTAGACATGATGTACGGCTACAACTGCCTGTGTGGCTGAGCCTCCGTGGCCCCCGCATTGAGTTTCTGAAATTCAGGTCAGAGAGAGGGAGGGAACCGTATCACCAGATGTAATTTCAAGAAAAGAAAAAAAGCGGCCGGATCCAGCTCCAGTTTGCGTTGCAGCGCTTGCCAAGAGGAGGTGGAATGAATATGTATGCCCAGAGGTGAAAGGGGAAGGAGATTTAGAGGCTGATGAAGTCCCCAAATGAAGGCTCTGGACAATGGCTGAATCTCCCGGCTGGGACTCTGCCAGGGTGCAAGTACTGACGCAGAGCAGGACAGAACACACACACACACATACACAGCATACACACCACACACACACATACACTTACACACACCACACACATATACACATACACATACACACACACATACACAGCATACTCACCACACACACACACACACCACACATATACACACAGGCATACACATACCATACACACACACCACACATGCACACACACATATACTCACACCATACACACACACATACACACACACAAACACACACACAAAATCCGGCACATTCGCACGCACACGAAAGCTCTCGTGCACCCACGCACGGACAGAATGTGACTCAAAACGGCCGTCTCACGGACAAGCCCGTGCCAAGAAGTCTACCAGGTGCAGCAGTGGCCACATGGGTTCTGACATACCCATGAATCTCTCTGATTGATAGCACAGGGGAGGGCCTACAGGAAGCAATGACTCCCGACATTCATGACATGTTGTCTTTCTGGGCTTCTCGGAGCAAGCCTGGGTGATGGGGCCTAACTGGGGGAAAGAGTGTCCATCTCTGAAAACGCATCACTACTGAAAAGGCTTCCAACAGTTATTTAACGTGATTGTCCATTATAAACCCTTCATACTGTACGAGTTCCACTCTGAGGTTGTCTTAGCTCAGATTTCACAGGAGTAAAACTGATGGCAGAATGGGAGCTTGTTTTTTTTCCCACATTAAGTATTAATACATTGATCTTTGTCCCTATTGCCATTCCGAACATGTCTCCAGAACTCTCCACAGCTGGGAGAAATGCTTCCTGATGCTAAAGCGTAATTTACCTTCCGCTAACGAAGAGCAAACCCCGGCCAGTCGCGGCCGTCGCCCGGCTCGTTCTCACGCGCGGCGAAGTGTGAAGCCCACCCCGGGGCGGATTTGTAAAAAGGGGCTCAAGGTCGAGGCGCGAGCTGCGATCCGCGCTCGACGGACGGGGGAAGCAGATGTTCGGCCCGCTGATAAACCCCTCGGAAAAAAAGGGCGCGCGGCGATATGGGACGGGCACAGCGCGGCGAGGTAGAGGCAGACCAAAAAAAAAAACGAAACGGGCGGAGTCCAGAAAAACGCAGAACCAACGAAGCTCGACTGACCCGCATTGTTAGCCGGGTCACGTGCGAATGTTGTTTTCCTCCTCTTTTTTTTCCTCCTCCCCAAAGAACAGTACGGAACCGCGACTCCTCGCCATCCATCACCTGACTGTGAAGTCCGCTGGCTTACTTACCAGGTGCCCGTACACCACGGAGATCTTGCAGTGCAAGAGTTTTGCCGATTGCGAAGAACTGACCAACGATGTAGCAGGCAGTAACAGGAGGCCATTGCAGAGGGGTTTGTTCAGTCCATCCACAACGTTCCTTGACCTTCCCTCCGGCCAACAATTTTTTGTATTGGTTACATTTTCACAGCTTATACTGTATATTTTCAGTCTTCCAAGTTTCCAGATTTTACATTGAAATTCACTTTTAGTCCAAAATTATTGCAAACCTGATAACGGTAGCCTACTGTATTTGAAACACACAGAGGGATAAATACTACACTGCCTGCCCAAAAAAAATGTTGCACACACTTTATTTCGTTGGACCGCCTTTAGCTTTGATTACGGCGTGCATTCGTCATGGCATTGTTTCGACAACCTTATACAACGTCACAACATTTATTTCCGTCCAGAATTGCATTATCTTGTATTGACGACGGGAGAGTCGAACCACTCTGTAAAGTCTTCACCAGCACATCCCAAAGACTTTCAATGGGGTTAAGGTCAGGACTCTGTGGTGGCCAATTCATGTGTGAAAATGATTCCTCATGCTCCCGGAACCACTTTTTCACAATTTGAGCCCGATGAATCTTGGCATTGTCGTCCTGGAATATGCCCGTGCCGTCAGGGAAGAAAAAAACCATTGATGGGATAACCTGGTCATTCAGTACATTCAGGTACTCAGCTGACTTCTTCCCGCATAACGTTGCTGAGCCTAGACCTGACTAATTGAAGCAACCCCAGATCATAACACTGCCTCCAGAGGCTTGTACATTGGGCACTGTCCAGAAAAATCCAAACAGCGACTTTTTTGGCCAGAAAATATGAGAAACATTATTTTAAGTTTAGTATCACAAACAGATGTTTCAATAGCACATTGTAAATATTTTTATTCATTTAAAGTAGCACTGGTAGTCATTTTTGGTCCTAAATATTTAAAGTATGTCAGTAGGATAATGTCAACATTTTTTGAGAGAAATTGAGAAGAAAATATTTATATAATCTCTTTGCAGTAAGTATCAGTGGTGTGTTATCATCTTTCACTTAGTTGTATCATTCATGCTTCTGTACAGCAAGATAAACTCTGAAAGCACAAAAACACCTACACATTAACTCTATGGATACACACTAAGCAGTGTGTGCCTTTATGAAGCATGTAGTTCTCATACGCTGGTTAGATAATGACTTTAAAAAAACTGTTTAAGTAGGTGGTGGATTTTAAGATTCTGCAAACAATAGGTTGTCAGCCACTGACGTGACTCTACACCCACAATTTAATAACAGTAATCGTTCACGAGTCAAGTCAGTTCTTTCAAGAAACACTGCCATCATTGCTTCTACAATATAAAGGTTGGACACATCAGACATAAGTGTTTCTGTTTAATATAATGCTAAGTCATTTGTAAAAGCAATCATAGTTGTAAATCCATCATTATGGAAAATGGGTTTTTGAACACCCATTTTCTAATTTACATTTGTATTTGTGATTAGGCACTTAGCAATTCTCTTGTCCAGAACAACTTGAATCAAGGATAGTAGAACTGTAGGCTGTAGGAAGTCAATGAATTCAGACCAATGCAGCCATTTAAAAAATTTCTTGTGTGGGCAACAGATTTACACCAAAATGTTGTTTCTCCTCAATTGGGAAATTCCAATTCTGCAGCTGCACCACACACCCTGACAAGAAGCTGATACACGCAGAAGAATGCGTTCCAAATGCTCCTCTGTGTCTCCATAGAGGAACCCTATCTAGTTCAACAGTTCTTTGTCAGGGCAAAATATAGGGTTCCATAAAAAAAACTGAAAAGGATTTCCGTATGAACCCTTTCAAAACCATTTTTTCTAAGAGGGCATACTCACCAGTGAGCCAATGACTATTTTACACCCATTTACAGTCCGTACCACACTAAAGGAGAGACCTAGTGACTGGCTTACATCCTACAGTGCACACAGTTCTACAGGAGAGCTAGAGACCATTTTCCATCATACAGTGCACACAGTTCAGTGCTCACAGTTCTACAGGAGAGCCAGGGATGATTTTACACCCTACAATGTACACAGTTCCACAGGCTAGCCAGGGACTATTTTACACTACAATGCACACAGTTCTACAGGAGAGCCAGGGACTATGGGGACTGTGGGAACTCTTGCCAGCTCTCAATTTCCATGGTGGGAGCCATGTTGCTGTGGACGTTTAAGTGCTCTGCAGCCGATGACATGTCCAAGGCTAAACCTGAGATGCCTCAGCTGTAGGTTCTAGCCTTCACTTTTCTCACCTTTAGAAAAATACATCCGGTAGAGTAGAACCTCTGAGTTATGAACGATTCGGATTACTCAGATCACTAAAAGGTCTGTAACTTTGTCAACGACATCAGAATAAGCTAATTTTATTGAACCTTACGGATCCTAATTGTTATTACTGTGGCCTTACTGTGTTAATGCTTTTTGTAGCCGTACATCTGTTTAAACAAACCAGTAATCCAACCAGCAGTAATCAGGTTCTCATTAGGACATTCATTATCTCACACCTCCACCCCCCACCCCCACAGCGATTTTCTGAAGGATACATTTTCAGTGACTCTTTTGGCCTCTCTTGAAAACAGTTTGACTTTACTCTGGCCCTTCTTCACACTGAACACTGCTGATCGTATTCTTTTGGGCTAAGGCATGTACCTTTGTTCAACTTTGCCTTCTGTTTGTTTGTTTTTTATTAATGGAAAATGTGACTAGCTTCAGTTTTACGCTCGCCCTTTTTGCATCAGTGACATTAAAGAGCTTGATATTGATAGAGCATAACTGTGTAAACTGCTTCCACGTTCATACTGCATTGGGTGGACCCATAACTGTGTCCATAAGGCTGAGGTTTGTATCTTTGTGGTTCTACTATAAACAAAATGGTTTATTAAGAAATGAATTACATAGCACACAATGATGTCGTTAATGAATACTTGCTCATTATAAGCGAAGGAGAGATGGAGACAGGAGTGACAGGAACAGCTCCATCATCTTTAAGCATCACCTCGTTGTTTTGACCTCCGTTATCATTTTGATTACATTACCTCGTCGGCTGGATCTTGAGGAAGAAAGGGCTACCTCAAATTCGTGGAGGTGATCCCAAAATGGTCGCTTTCCTGCTGGATGATTGCTACAAGAACAGAGGCGCCTGTGTAATTGTGTAACAGCCTATATATATATATATTATTATTTTTTTTTAAGTAGTTGTGCCATAGAAAATAAAAAGCTAATACTATAATACGAAGGAACGCTGTGGCTTTAAGAGAGAGCGTATGCCTTGCATCTTATCCTAATACCTTACTTCCCTTGTTCTTCCCGCTCACATCATTAAACACATTATTATAACACGACTGTCAGCCTTCATCTCTTTGCCCCTCTCTCCCTCCGCCAGGTAATCAATTTGTCGTCATTCCCCGTAACCCCAGTAAAGTCATCAGGCGAAATGAGTTACAGCTGGAGAGAGCCTTCAGGAATATAAAAAGAGGAATGACAACACAGCCAGGAATACTCCAGCCTTGGCGTTCCGCGGGCCCGGGCTCCCGAAGATGAAATATTAATGCGCGATTTGTTTATCTGCGGGCCCACATCTTCCCAGCGCCGAGCTGTTAATTTTCTATCGGCGCAGACAGCGGATCAGTCAGTCATGAACTCTTCACAGCCATTACCCGGAGACATTTTGATTAAGTATTCCTAATGTAGCGGACAAGAAAGAATGAAAACACTCTGCCTGCCAACTTTTGATTGACCATTAAGCCGCTGATGAATGTGCCTGTCAGGGAGGAGACAATTACCTCAACAATGAAGAGACTTCTGGAAGGCTTATTTCTCCACAGGGCTGACACATTTACCAGGTTACGGGCTCTGCGCTTTGAAAGCGCACAAACTCGGCGCCGGGGAATCTTCGCCGAGGTTCTCAAAATAATTGTACATATATAATGTTAGATAAAGGCTGCTGCTGAATGAAGTATGAATGAAGGGCTGGGGGGGGGGGGGGGGGGGGGGGGGCCCGAATGGGGGGTACTGGAATGTAGGGACTCGCATGAGTGTATTCAATTCTTTTGGGGGTGGGGAGGGGGGGGGGGGGAGAATCTACCGTTACTGGCACAGAAAACCCACCATCTGGAATCTGAAGGCTAAACCGTAAGGAAGAGTGATAATTGCCCAAATGGCTTTTATGCTCGGAAACAACGGTACTGTATTAGGCATGGTGAAATTCCAGCAATGCAGTGCATTTATGTCACCATCTGTCACTTTATGAAGGTAAACTAGCAGCAGAGCAAACCGCAACGTCTCGAAAGAGAGCATGAGGATTAAGGTAGACTGTGAAACATGTACCTAGAAATCCTACAAGACAAATTCATCTTGAATAAAATGCTGACAAATTATGTTTATGTGCAGTAATTTCTAGAAGACTGAACCGCTTCTGAAGACAACAAATAAAGTGCTGAAGCTAAAGTATTGAAGACTGATATTTTGAGTCTCGTTTTGACAGAATATTTTTTGAAATTCTATTCTTTGTACATTAATAGAAAAAGCATCATAATCCAACTGCTTGGATCCTGGATTAATCAGTGAAGAATTGACTGTGATAATGTACGACTCTGTTCCTTTTGAACTTCTCATTACACAGGCATTGTTGTTCAAATAATAACATGGCTGCAATGTGTCTGGAGGGCTCCCACTCAGATTAGTGTTTCTCATGAGTTTTCAATATTTAGAATATAACTAAGATTCAATGATTTTTATTTTTATTTATTTATTTTTGTTGATGTACTTGTCTAATCCTCAGTGGCTTCTTTGAAGATGAGGGGAACTGCTGTAAAGACACATCACTTACAAAATATGTTGTGCTTTCACATACTGTTGGCAGTGAATGCTAGCCACCAATTACTTCTGGTGATGGACTTAATGTAAAAGCCAGAGAGCTTGCCAGTGCATTACCAATAGCAGCACACTAAAAATTTTAGATTTGATAGTAAATGCCATGGTGCTAGACATTTATTAAGAATAATTGGGCTTATTTCACATAAGGTAAAGAAAATGGATAGCACTTTATTCTAGATCATCATTTTCAGGGAAAGTCTTGGAAGAACCTTATGGAAATCCTATGGGACTCTGTGTATCTTAGCCCTAAAAGACTAGCCCTAGATCCTAGCCTTAGGCAACTTTTTAATAATTGTTTTTCTTGAAAGATTAGGTGGTTATTGAGTTCATCATGTCATGTACTGTACTTACACAATCTATGTGCATGACAGACACCCTCATCCAGGGTAAAATATTGCCTTCATTACATGTCATGACAATCACTCAGCTTTCATTTGACATTAACTGTTTCCAACAAGCATATGTCTTTAACTTTGACTTAAATTGTTCATTTTAATTCTTCTTTTGTTTAGCACGCTAATTGTGGTGACTGTTGAAATGGGCAAACTGTGCTTGTGAAGATGGAGAAAATCCACCACATTTTTTATCTGTAAACTAAAGGACAAATTTAGATAAAAATCCTGACCATAATATCCATTTACAAAACTTGATTTATGCACCAAGGCAATTTCAATGAAGTACCTTGTTCAAGGGCACAACAGCAGTATCCCACCTGAGATTCAAACCTGCAGTCCTTCAGCCCCCTAAAACTATGCCACACTCCATTCTCGTGTAAGGCACTTTGAGGACGATCCCTTACTCAAGGGGCATGGATTTCTTTTCGAAACATTAATCCTGCTTTGAGGGTGGAGGCGGCTGGGGTGGGTGGAAGACCATCCACCCACAATATAACCAAAACAAGACAATAATTGTACATGTCTGAACTGGGGGGACTCAAAGGGCAGGCAATACGTCACCAACACACATGGGTTACCAGCGCGAGTGACTTGTCATTTATCAGGGACTGATAGATCAAAGCGCACCCTCCCCCTCCCTATAACAGGTGATCAATCAAATGTCAAATCTAAATCTGGCAATACAACAGAGGGAGAGCGGGAGTGAGAAAAAGAAAATATATTGGGACTATGGATTACCAAGGTTGTGCATGAACACGCAGGTCCCTGAATCGATAACAAGGAACATCAGAAATCAAAAGAGATCGTAGCTGCATATAAAATGCGAAGTAAAGGAATGCCAGCGCTTCATATAGGCTACAAATAAAATAGATTACGACAATTCATTGCCAGCCTTTTGTCTTTAACTACAGCATGTGTTCTGCTCCAGTCAAGAAGTAGGCTAGTATACGAATGTTAGAGCCTTTCAGAGTTTCCAGCGAACAACTTCTGATCTGTTAGAGAATTTTCGTCTGCTATTCAGTCACTTGCATTACTCGTGGTGATGTTTTAATACAATTACGCCTTCCACATAATGTGCTCCTTGTAATAACAATAGTTATCCTTATCGTCTGTCTAGTAACTACATTTTAGAGAAGAGGCTGAAACAGTTTCAATAGTTATTTTTTGAAAGAATTCAGCGAAATCCAGTTCATTAAATAACATTTGGTAAAGTAGGCTATGTGAAATTTTGAACGCATATGGAAAAAATGATTCATTTGGAGACTGTGATGTCGGCGCTTGGAATGGGACATAGACTTGAACATGATCCAGATATTTTAGCTGGCGCGTTCATCAGTTATCCTACAGCTGAAACCGTTCAGAAATCAGCATATTCCCTGTAAAAAAGTTTCGTCTCTAAGAAGCGTGAAAGAGCGCAATATGGACGCATGATAAATGAATTTACCCCCTTACCCGCAGCCCGCTTCGGCGCTTGCTGTTTTCTTCTTGGCATCTTTGAACCTTCAGATTCGCGACGACTGTTACCCAGGTAAATGCGTAGGCTATGTGATCTGAAATATTACTCAAAAATACCAATCCGTACTATTTTAGTAGCCTACTTACGTTCTCTTCTTTATAATCCAACACCACAAAACGTTTCTTGAAATCATATATCATAGAGAGGTTTAAAACCTTTAATTCCAGGTCTCCGGGAAATTATTTCCTTTTCCGCTATCAAAGCTTAGCTCTTGCTGTCCAATGCTGGTCTCTTCGCTCCTGTATGTAGGCTATAAAGCAAGCACTAAAGTCCTGGGATACACTGTGACAGTGACACACGCATCACTAACGGGGCGAGGCCATGCCAGCAAAGGACGACCCACAGAACAAACTGAACATTACACTCCTCCCTCCACGCTTGGACTTGACGGCAGCAAAACATTTGTTTGACTACATCCACGAGTCTATTACAGAGGCAGGAGGCAGGAGGGGGAGGAAGACTGCACTGAAGTGAAATGACAAACGTTTGCAGCATTAGTGGTAAGGCAAGAAAATAGACTAATCGTAATGCAACCTGCCTCTGTTAGGTAGGCTACTGATTATATATTTTATGGGTAACCTACCTATTATTTTAACGAAACATTATGTCCGGTTGTTTCAATGGTTATTTCGCAGGTAGGAATCCGGTAGTTACTTGGTGTAAACTATGCTGAAACCTACATTGGGGGTGTCTATTCTTCGTGTATTTATTTATTTATTTATTTATTTAGATCTAGCTGGCTGAATTGTTTAATTAATATTACAATAATTAAAATAATAAAACATCAAAAAGTGTGCTTCCATGTTGTGTTTATTTGTCATTTTTAGAAATATTTTAAATGAAAAAACCTAACACCTTGTCGACGTCAGACATCCAAAAGTAAATAACTAAAATGGTATATTATATTCTGTTTGGTTCACGACCTCGGGTGCAATGCATGTGGCTCTGGTAAAATAAGTGTTTTATTCCCTTGGTCATTACTTGAATTGAGGGACATTGTCTCAGTGCACGTCTTTTGATGCTGCTATGATTATGAAAAAAGGAAGGACTCAAGTAATGCTGGGATCAGACTGCACAATATTTTTGTCTTTCACGATGGTCACCATGTCAGATTAGGCAATCATAGTGCCATAAATTCTTGCCGTGTCTTGGCCGGGAGACACTACAAGTATGACCCCGACCAATCATCGTATGCTCTTTCACGACCTTGCGCGAGTTCATAGGTCGTCGGGGAGGAGGGTCAAGAAATTGTCAATCATGGCTACAGATGCTGGCGGTCTGGTGCACCAGAGAGCACTCTGTCGTCCTATTGGTCAACGTCAAGGAACACGTAGTAGGAGTTGTCAAACTAGGCAGGAAAATACAAAAGATTCTGACATGCTAGACTTTTCGCTGGGGTGTCGTGGTCCGTCCCAGACGCCACATCGCTGTTCTTCGATTGTGTCACACTACAAGGGGTAAAGACGCCCGTTCGTCGTTCCCGACGTTCATATTCGGGCCCGACGCTGGAATTTTGTCGGCGACGACAAAATCGTGCTGAAATCAGGCTGAATTTGTGTACTCTGATCCCCGCATTAGACTGTAACACCATTTACTTCCATTTTAAATATGTGAAACCTAAAAATGTAAAACATAAGCAGTTTAATTTCTCAAATTCACATAAAAGGGAAAATGTATATATTAATGCCTTCAGGTTTTTTTTTTGCAAAGGGGACCCTATAATTAGTAATAACTTTCTCCTCCTGAAAGGAAGAGTAAATCTGCATAAGATTCATAATTTCCTCTCAAATTAACGCTCATATACTGTTGCCTTAAAGCATTTGTTTATATTTAGGCTGTGCAGAAGGCTCAGCATTGGGTGCCAGCCTGGCCATGGGTGGGTGGCGGGAGATGGGAGGGGCGCACCGAGTTGATAATCTGCTGCAGTCAGTGTTACCCTCTGCCCTGCAATAACATATTTCATCATCCCCTCTCTTTTCTCCGGGACACAGGGGTGTCATTCGCCCGTCGTGTCTAAGCCTCTCCTGAACTCCTTCTGAACCTACGTGATCAATCACCTTGGAAACCTACCGCTGTCAGGCCCCGTCTGACAGCTTTTAGCACCCCCACCCCCCCCACAAAACATGCCCACGCTGACAGGCCCCATACATCCCTCCCCTGGAGCGCTATCTCCGCCGGCACGCTCCGCTCCGCCGCTCGCCCGGTTTCCGCGTCTAGTCTGACCTCGTCCGCACGTCCGCCGGGAGCCCGGGGCCGCCGCGGCCCTTTGTTTGCGCTCCCGCGGCGAACGCAGGCGCGCGCGGGTGTCGTCCGTCCATCCAGCTCTCGCCTGCAAACAAACGAGCGCGTGTCAGGTGTTTGCCGAAAGACCAGAAGTTTAAAGCGCGAGGCGTGAAGTGTTGACACGGATGAGTCAAAGGGCCCTGTCTGTCGTTTTTTGAAAACCGTGAGGATATAAACTTTACGTTGACTGAAATTACACAAGGCAGGCCCTTACTGATGTATGCATTACATAAGTATAAGAACATTGCCAATATTAATACATAGGAACTGATAATGCTGATTAGCAGATATTCAATTTTAATTTGCAATTACATACTTAAAGATGAACCAGTTGCTACTCATGGTAAGCTGCAGGGGAATTTTTGACAGTAACTTTTGTACAGTGTAGGCCTTTGACTTTAATATGCAAAACAAGATGGTGCACTCAACTACAGTACACATCTCTGCAAACAATCAGCGTCACAAATGGGGATGTGTAAAGGGTAAGCTCTATAAAATGCAAGTCATTTAAATCTCCCTTGACAAGGAAGTTTGCTAAGCAAATTAATAACGTCATTTAAACCCAAGGGATGAGAGAAGAGATCTTTGATAACTTCCAAGCATGCTTTGACAGAGGGATTTATATGAGTTTTTCACTTTTCTTCAGGATATAAATATGACAGACTTCATGCTTTATTTGATACAGAGTATACTGAAAACATCCAAAACTCCTAATCACTTTCTGGCAATCTGCAGTCATCTGTACACTGCAAAATGGCAAATTACTGCAAATGCTATGAAATAGGGAATATTAACATATG
Organism: Anguilla anguilla; assembly: GCF_013347855.1. Lineage (NCBI taxonomy): Eukaryota > Metazoa > Chordata > Actinopteri > Anguilliformes > Anguillidae > Anguilla > Anguilla anguilla. The sequence continues at coordinate 13,988,085 of NC_049213.1, forward strand.
TGTTTAGGGTCATTGTCTTGCTGCAGGATGAAGTGCCAGCCAATGAGGTTGGAGGATATGTCTTTGTACAATGCCAGACATCATCTGCATTCACACTTCCAAATGCATCCTACTCATGCCATCCTCCATCACATCCTCTGTATAGGCGAGTTTCACAGATGAGGTGATATGCTGTGAATCATGGACTGTCCCTGTCTTTCTCCACACTTTCTGCTTGCCATTGCTTTTGTAAAGGTATATTCTCATCTGTCCATAAAACTTTGTTCCAGAACTCTTCAAGTTTGTAGATATTTTTGGGGAAATTGTAATCTGGCCTTCTTGCTGCTGATGAGAGGTTTGCATTTTACAGTATAGTCTCTCACATTCTGGTCTCACAGTCTTGTGCATACAGTGGAGTGCACCTGTCCTCTGGAGACTGCAGATGATGACACTGACTGTTGTCTTAGGGTCTGCAGCCCTTAGGATTCATCTGTCATCAATTGCACGTGTCTTCCTTGGCTGACCTGTATGATGTTTATTTCTGGGACCCTGAGTGGTTTATTTATTTTTCAAGACTTTACAAACTGCTGTACTTGATATACCTAATTTCTATGCTATCCATAATCACTTCTTCTGTTCTCTCATCTTACAGTTTTATTATTTTTCAGCCATATTTAGTTCACTTGTCTTCATAATAGTATAAATCTTCTGACTCCAAATGCAGTCTCCATGGATGAAAAAAGCTAATGCCAAGACTAGGCTCTTTATCTGTGAACAATCCATGCAAAACTCGAGCAGCAGTTTACGCCTGTCACTCATCCGTTTACTTAATTTTGCACGGCTGAAAATGGGGTGCTCAGCACAAATTCAGCTGTTTCAGTAAAATGGCAAAACATACATTACGTGGCCAAAACTATGTGGACACCTGACATCCAACACCATATCCAAAATAATGGACATTAATATGGAGTTGGTCCACCCTTTGCTGCTATAACAACCCCCACTCTTCTGGAAAGGCTTCATAATAGATGTTGGGTCCTTGCTGCAGGGATTTGCTTCCATTCAGCCAGTAGAGCATTTGAGGTTGAGCACTGATTGGGGGATTAGGCCTGGCTCACAGTTGGCTTTCCAACTGATCCCAAAGGTGTTGGATGGGGTTGAGGTTAGGGCTCTGCACAGGCCAGTCAAGTTCTTACACACTGTTCTTGACAAAACCATTTCTATATGGACCTCACTGTGTGCCCGGGGGCAATGTCATGCAGAAACAGGAAAGGGTCAAATCAAGTAAATGATTATGCTAATGAAAATCCCGCCAGGCACGAAATCCTGAAATGGCCTACCCATTTCTTGTAGCCCTGCATCATAGCGTATCATACGAACACCGATCTCCATAACAGCTGGAAAGTCTGAGCATGAGGAAAAGCCCATTCAACAGTCATTTTAGAAATGGAGTTTCCAATGGTCTAATGACATTAATTCACAGTTCAATGCTCTGTTGACATCACTCACAGTGCTGATCAGAGTCTTTGTATCTTCTTATTCCTTTGAATTTTACCCTTGTTCATATTAATTTTTTTTTTTTTGCTGTTTTGCAAATTGTCTTGACAGATGGGTGGCTGATATCTACAAATCAGTCCTGAGCTCACTGGCAATGTATTATTAGACTATTCATGAATAGATATGATCTGCAGATTTCAGTGCGTTTTCAATACGATTATGAGAAAACACAGTGTGTTCTGCTTCCAGTGCTGTTCTGTAGTAGTCTTCTTTCAAAGTGCCCGCATCAAGAAAAAAAACCAGGCACAAAGGAATAAAATGAAGGAGTATCCCATTTTAATCTAAACCGCACGCAATGTGTTTTATGTTGGAAGAGAAGCGTAAGTGATCCCGGGGGTTCATCCATTTAAAACCTTTCCTGAAAGATTGCATCAGGTTTGTCATCTAAGAAACGAGCAAGTCATTATCATCCCTCATTGTGTTCACGCACAGGCCCGAATGACATCAAGAGAAAGTAATGTTCAGAAATGTGACTCTTTTTTCACGTTCTTTTGTTCTGTGACCCTGTTCAAAAGATAGAATTACAGAAAAATATTTCTGGCCAAATATTTCGTAATGGAAGGTAGAACAGAAGAAGTGAAGCAGTACATTCACACAAAATGCTATTTACTTTTGAGAGTAATTATTTTATCTTGTATTTTTTATTTTATTTTATTTTTAGTGCTGGGGACCAACACTGATATAAAGATTAGATTGAATTAGCATTAATATAAATAAGATTTATTTCTTATTTATTATTGTCTCTTTTTTTGATACTGCAAGGTGTGGATTTCAGTTCATTTTTGTGTTTTGTGTATTTAGTGATTTTGACATGTTGGACATTTTGTTGGCGTGTGTGTGTGTGTGTGTGTGTGTGTGTGTAATCATGTTGTATACAATAACATTTTTTGCCCACTACAGGGAACCCTGTTTCTTACAGCACCGTGTTTCTACAGATTTTACAGATCTGAGTGGGCACCTAAATTTTGGATGTTGATGGCTGTAATGTTTAGTGTGTGTGTGCATGCGTCCGTGTGTGTGTGTGTTGGGGCATTTCTGCATCAGCTTGACTGTCGCTCATCATGCGACGCTCGGGCGTGTTTAGTTGTGCGGACGGCCTGTCCGCCCTGCGTTTGTCAGCCGGTTTTAGCCTGACCCGTCCTGTTTGATTCGCAGACGCTGACGGACGTTTCCGGAGCTTCCTCCGAGGATTCGTCACCGAGGGCAGAGCGAAATCGTGGCACATCTCAAGCTGATGTTTTGAAATACCTTGACAAATGTAGATGGTGGTCAGCTGTTCTGTCATCCTCCATCAAAAGTCCATCTGTTCTGATTCCGAAATTGAGGCTTCCTCCAGCTCATTAAGTTCCATCAGTAAGTTTGATCTTGGCATGATATTTAACTTCCTTCTGTCTTTTTAATATTGAAATTCAAATGATCATGATCCTCTGTACGTCTATGAGATGACCTTGGAGGAAATCGTAGTCACAGTCACGGCTCTCCCGCATATTGTAAATATTATCTTACTGTTTTCTATTTTATTTTCTGTTTTCTGGTCTCCAAAATGTACAGGACTGGACTCTATCAGCATACATCTTTGACTTGATAGCATGAGCTTTTATTAATCACAAAGATTTTAGTGGGCAAACTGCAGTGATTGCCAAACTCACTCACTGAACTGTCGAAAAACTTTTTTTAAATGTATTTTACTTAAATCACTTTCTTTTATTTAAAAGAGTATTTTATTATGAGTCGAAGTGTAGGACAAATATTGATTGCCTCCAAGCGTGAGTGACAGATTAGGTTCTAAAATTCCTTTCTCTGTTTATTTATATTTTGTGAGTTTTTGTGCTCTTTCAAATGTCAGATGCAGGGCTGTAATAAGTAGCCTAACAATGGTATCGGCCTTGTTCTTATTTGATTGAGACGGTGACACGAGCTCTCACAGGAATCTGGTAATGGTTCAGACCCAATTTCAACAGACATCACGGCTGTCAAGTAATTAAAAGCGCCACCGAAATCATTGTTTTCCAAGAGGGGAACAAGCCCAAGTTTAAATAAGCACGTATTAAGAAGGCAAACAGCTGGTAAGTGGCACGCAGATGGTAGGTGCTTGGCATTTCCGGGGCTGGATCACACGTGCAGATGGCTCATTATTCTAGCATTTGGTTATGCATATTGCACAAAACTTTCTCCTCGTGCTTAACAATCAGTGAATTTAAAACAGGTGTTGCTGTGTTTTACGCTTCCAGCCAATCGGCGGTGTTTCACATACGCGAAAATACATACACGGGGAAGCTCGAACGACATTCGGCTTTTCCTTAAATTTTGCTTGCGATTAATGCAGGTGGTACTTTTTCCCACTTCAAATACAGGTTGGGGAGGTCACTGTATCGATTGCTCGCTAAAGTTGCTTGTGAACAATCTTATTGCTCAGTTTCCTCAATTGCCCAAGCCCCTTTTATAATACACAAGCTATCTCCCCGACCTAAATCCATTAGCCGTAGACATATGTGAACCTTGGGAACAAAAGGTACTCTTTCAATGACACTTCCAGGATATGTCAGCCACAGCAGGTCTTTATTCAAGTCGCTCCACTGCTCAGGCATACAGGATTTGCCCTGGGGCAAAACTGAGCACTTTTTCCCCAGAAATAGCTTTGCCTAATTTTTCATAAAGAATGAAATTACCCTTGGAAGAGATTCATCTGAATTCTTGTCCTGTGATTGGCAGTGATAATTATGTTTTATATTGAAGTGCTTAGTGTTACTCTGTGTTCTTTTAAGGTCTTGTGGCTTGCTTGGTCGAACAATAATCATGGAAATAAAAACATAACTCAGAAGTAGACAGGCCTGGATTGGAAGAAAATATCAATATTAAATAAATATTGTTCCCAGTACAAACATGCATTAATTCAGTTATTTCTAAAATTGAGTTCTCACATGTGGCTCCAGGTTTTTGCATTTAAAAACGAGTAAATTAGCATGACTAGAGGTCCTTGATTGAAGAATTCTGTTTTTAGTCATTTTCACTGCTGGCTATATTGCAGGGGGCTAATATATTCTCAATCATAACACGCATTGGTAATTTGATTATGCAAAATGGAAGCGTTTAATTAATGTGAATTAAGCCTATTTTTTCAGTGCATTACATTGTCAACTCAAACAGATACAATGCTGAAGTTAACAACAAATTATATTTCAAATGAGATATTTGGGTCCAGCAATTATACCTCATAAATGATATGATGAAGTTACATTGACACATTGGCCTGGGTTCAACAGAATGTGTCAATTGTAAAACAAGGTATTTGTTAGTTCCCTTGTTTATTTGTGAATGTGCTTGTATATGTGTGCTTTGTTCAGTTAATTTTTCATTCACAAGCTAATGCACATGAATGATTTGATTGGACCAGAAAGAAAGTCACTATTCTTTCAATGCCTATAAACACAAGTAGACTGTCTGTTATCAGACAGTAACCAGCAAATTCATACATGTTATACTTTGCATTACAATCCAAGAACATCTGCTTACTGGACCCATGTCTTCTCAAATTCACCCCCACAATCCCAATACAACTTGTGAAAAATGTGTTTCCCACCCCTCTTCTACTGACAGCATCAAGAAGGCTTTGCTAACTTGTCACTTTTCTGTTTCTTCGTACAACGCCCTGACTTTCATATGACCACGCCTGGTATCTTGTGGGACCTCATCAGGTGCAGCCTGTTTCCCTCTACAAAACCTGACAACCTTTCTGTGGCTTGAATGTACCCCTCTAAAGTGCACATATATTAACAGATTTGATCAATAACAATAGAGAGGCTAAGTATTTGGCTCTTGGTTCTGTCGTATTGAATATCTTGTAAAAATGAATGGTCTTTCACTCACTCCACTCACTCAGACACACGCACACCGACACGCACGCTCGCGCACACACACACACGCACACACACTCACATAATGCATTCATTTTAATTGGAGACAAAAATCTGGACAGTCATTCTCCCCTGACATATTTGTTCTTTAACCAAGAGAAAATACACTGCCATCTGACGGCAGGACAATGGCAAGATGAAGATCGTCTTCATTAAGCGCATTAATATTCATGGGAAGCAGAACGTCCGACTCCAAAGAGGACGCACTTGGTAACCTTTAGTCATATTAGATTTTTCTTTTCTTTTTTTTTTTTTTTACTTCTTGACACAATTATAGTCCAGCGGTGTCTTAATTAATGCTACTGTCTGTCAACGGGTTATAAAGAACTGCAGAGCGTGGCCACCGGTCCACCGTCACCCAGGAGTAAATGTCCATCAAACCCACACCGGAAAGAGTCTTTTAACTCTTCATTCTGAATCCGTCCTAAAAAATGTGTGTCAGTTACCAAGGTTTGGGAATTTCCCTGCTTGGTTTGTGGACCCGTTTCAGTCCTCTTTTCCCGATGTGGTTTGGTTGACTCACGCAAACGAGGCGGAGGATTTACACTCACGCGCAGGTCTGGATGCCAACAACCCGGACCGTAAAGGCCGTGGCTAAAGCAGCCACTTGAATTGATTGGTTGACTGACTAATTAATTGATGTGATTGCTTGATTACTGAGGGGAGTGATTCAGCCAGCAGGTGGGCCATGTTTGGTCACGCACCAGGGACCCCTCCCGCTCTGGACAGTAGGGCAGCCACAGTCTTCCTGCACAAGCTGCATATGCAGTGTCCTTCTCTAACAAGCTGCATATGCAGTGTCCTTCTCTGACAAGCTGCATATGCAGTGTCCTTCTCTAACAAGCTGCATATGCAGTGTCCTTCTCTGACAAGCTGCATATGCAGTGTCCTTCTCTAACAAGCTGGATATGCAGTGTCCTTCTCTAACAAGCTGGATATGTAGTGTCCTTCTCTGACAAGCTGCATATGCAGTGTCCTTCTCTAACAAGCTGGATATGCAGTGTCCTTCTCTAACAAGCTGGATATGCAGTGTCCTTCTCTGACAAGCTGCATATGCAGTGTCCTTCTCTAACAAGCTGGATATGCAGTGTTCTTCTCTAACAAGCTGCATATGCAGTGTCCTTCTCTGACAAGCTGCATATGCAGTGTCCTTCTCTGACTCTCTGCATCTGTGAAGCTCATCCAGTGGACTAAAGTTTGGAAATGAGCAGCACTGGACATCACTTGCCCTCAAAGGAGAGGATGAGGTTTTCGACAGTGAGCTTGGGGCCCCAGGGGGCCCATGAAAGTGTCCCGGGGCATTCTCTGTAAAAATTAAAAAATTAAAAAATTAAATTAAAAAACAGCATTTTTGCCTTTTTAATATTATTTTCTCATGTTAATATGTTTCATAAATCGCATATTGTCGACAGTGGGACAAAATGTGATTTACACAAAAGGTTTCCGTGCCCTTAATAATATTGGTGCCATTCTCATGTAGTACATTATGTTTAAATTTTCATAAATGCTTGTTGAATAGTGATCCATAGCATATGAAATCCACTTTTACACATGCACTGGTGTGTGAAATGGCCACTTTATTGCAGGATATAGTAGATGTTCAAGTAGGGGCTCAACATATACCATTTTATTATTATTATTAACTGGGGGTCTTCCAGCAAACAGGTCAATATTTCGAGGGGCTTGGATATTCAGATTTTGGGTGCCCCTAATTTACTATGCTGAGCACTCCAAAGCAGGGGTCGACGCCATCATCCTCTGTGACGGACTCTTTGAAGGTTTACTGGACTCTACGACGGACATGAACGCTTTTTGGTTTTGAAATGGCAGTTTTATTATTTTTGAATAAACAACTATGGACGTGAGTTTTGGTGTCCCTGTTCAACCCCTGCTCTGACGATCACGCTGCACCCATGTTGAAAAAGCATTCTTAAAATAAGACTGAATTAATGAGCCCGCGGAACAGAAAAGGGCTACTTTCCACGCTGCTGCGCTTTCGGACCTGCGCTGGATCGTTTCGCCGCTGCGTTCCTGTTTTGGCAAAGTGGGCTGAGCCCTAACGAGGTTCTGGACGAAATGGGCCCTTCCAAGTATGAAATTGCCATTCCTGACAGATGCACACACAAACAGATTTGTCACATTAAGCCATTGAGCAAATAGGCACGCGGGACAGAGACCGCGTTGAATCAGGTCTGCTCCATTACAGAGGAAGGGGAACTGCCAGAGCTGCCGTTCGCCCCTTCGAAAAGGACCCCTTGACCTTTTTTTGCGCTGGCCGGCCTCCGAACGTCGAGCAACGCTTTTGCACCCACGTGGACGGGAGGCAAAATCGATAGCCATAGCGCTCAGCTAAGCTAGAGCCCGCTGTTACACGTGACCTGCATCTTACGCGTACCAGCCGAACTTGCTCCTGATCGAAACGCAGGAAAAACTAATGTGGTGATGGCGAAACACATTCTGCATTCAAATAGGAAATGTAATGAAAAGAAGCACAAAACTACATTACCTGCAAATTTAAAAAGACCCAACAATTTAGTATATCTGTCCTGTATGGTGGTAGGGAAAACGAACGAGCCTAGCTCCAATGTAAATACAGGCACGTTTCATTTTTAAGCTGTATGTTCTATCTACAGAATATGGCCTACCTTTAATGTGCTCTTTAATGTATTACTCTAACAGATTGCTCCCACAGAAGGTAGGTTATTATCCTCTTATTTTTGAAGCATTTTTATATTCATCCTTAAAGACGCTCTGCAGTCAAAATGATTCGATATAATGGCCCTCTGCAATTGACATGATTTGATAAGCCTATGTAATTCAGTTCAGATTTGAAATGAGTTTATTTTTGTCCTGAAAGGAGCAACGTTGTTATACTGCCCACTACAGGAACGTGTGTCTATGGCGGAACGTGTCTGTGTCAATCAGCAGTGCAACCGTTTAGTGGGCTGCCAATCGTAAATGAACTTGAAGCGAATGAGTACCCAAATAGTGACATACTTTACACACAAGGGAAATTGCAGTACTTTTCTGGTTAGACTTTTTTTTTTTTTAAATGTTCATCTTCATCTTGTGGCCCAAACAACATTTTAAATACTAGTATAAATAAGTTTTACAGGGGCTTTCATTTATTGGTAGGATAATCAAACATGAATGCATTAACAGGAATTTACATTCAGCTCCTGCTTGACTAGATTTGATGATCTCCATTAGCTGAACAGTAAGGCTGTGGGCTTAAAAGGACCCTTGTATAACAGGCCAGGGTCATCTAAAGGAATGTTCCAAACTGAAAATGGTCATTTCAATAGAGATCTCAAACGGGGCTGCCCTGAATGTGACACTTCCAGGAAGTGACTTTTGTTACGTCGTCATCAGTAATTCCACCGGTAGCGCGAAGAAAGTATTTAGGGTGGACATCACTCATAAACGTAAGGAGCTGTAACTCGCGGTGTTTCGAGAGTGAGTTCCGTTAGCCGACTACAAGTGAATAGATGTTGATGGAGGACGAACATCTGGTCGCTGTTGACTGCTGACGAAGCGTAATTCACGGTTCCTGTCTGTGACTGATAGTGTTGGAGCGTGCTCTGAATAGGAAGCTTTTAGGGCGTCTGGAAAAAAGAGGCCCCAGTTAAGCCAAATTCACGCGTCGTAAGCCAGGACAACTCTGGTCGTTTAGTGCTAAATATGCGCCTGGTTTGTATCCCGTTCCGTGCCTGATTGCAGTTTGATTTGTTGATTTTCAGAGAGCAGGCGCTGAACCTGAACCTGAACATTCACAGCCTGAACGCTGAAATGGTATCTCTGGAAAATCGTTACCCGAGATGGAAGGTGGGACCTGTATTCATCAAAACCTCGCAAAAACGTGGAAAGGAACGGGAAGCAACAGGAAAAGCAATCAACGACATGCGCAGCCTTTTCCATTGTCTTGGTCTTGCATTATCCAGATAGCTTGCAGCTAGTGTATTTATTCAGCAGGCCTTTTTTAATGAATCGGTCATAGATTTTTGCAGTATTGTATTTCATTCTCAAAAATCCTTTTGTGTTAGAAATGTGTGGAAAGACTGGCGTGGTCCTCCCTTCCCAGGGCTTACTGCAGTTTGAGTTGAAATGGCGGTAAAGCTGAGACTCAGGAGCTTTGTCTGTTGGCAGGCTGGTGTCTGTGACTCATACTGTCGGAGGGGTTTTGTTGTTGTCACTGTCAGGGAAGGGATGGAGAGGTTCCAGAGCTGCCACCGCACTGTGACACCGGTGGGGCTTCGCCATGGCAACATATGCCGCTACAGATGTCCTGTTATAATGGAGATTGGACGGCGTCTAGGTATTGACACTTTGGGGATTCGGTCTAAATTGCGCGGGGCTTCCGCTCTCCGTTTGGGGCATTATGTCATTTCTCTTCAAAGGATTCAAGTGCAGAGCCAACCAGGGTCTGTCTAAGCAGTTAAATTCTAAAGCCAGAAAAATCATTGGTAAAAGGAAAATAGATATGTATATCTGATATGTGTGTGTGTGTGTATATATATATATATATATATATATATATACACCCCTCCCAAGCCAGCCTCTGTTCATCCACTTATATGCATTCATTACTATGCTCTAAAAAAACGTGACATTGTACACATTCTGAAGTGTGCACGTGTTCTCTGAACTGTGTGTGCTAATGCTACTCAATTCAGTTGTTTTCACTTATCTGATCTATCCCCTAATCTGTCCTACCTCTGGTCCCAGCAGTGTCAGATATCAGTGAGATTACTTTGACACATCATGTCAAAGCCTGTGCCATGTTGTGCACACAAATTCATAAATAATGGAAATGGTTTTAAAGCTTATGAGCATTATCTGCCTTTGCATTTTTTGTTTTGCAGACTTTTGTGATTAATCATTTATTGTGTTTTCTTAGTCAAAGGCAGAGAGAAACAGTGACATGTCTTTCTTGAAAAGAAATCAAAAAGAAGATTCGCTCTGGAACCACAGCAAAGGTTTTGGTAAAGCAATGTTTAATGTATGAAAATGAGTGATGTAATGGATTAACAGCCCAAAGGCATTTTCTGTTCTGTCCTCTAAAGTTCTTTGTGCCCAAAATAACTACATTTGCAATGTGAGTTTTCATCAGCTGGGTCCTGAGAAATCAGTTGTCTTCCTTCCATTGTTTTTCCATTTCATTCCATTCCATTGCTATGCTCCAGGAATCATGGGCCTGCAGCTATAAAAGTGAGAGAAAAATGATTTTTTCAAGCTTCTTAGTGGACAGAAATTCCATCATTACACCATCCCAGAAAAAGATAAATACAGACTATGAGTCTACCTCACAAATCATAATTCTGATGAATGTTTAAAAAAAATTAGCTGGATAGAATTGAAGGTTCTCCTTTACATTTGATTCCTTCACCTTCATGCTAAATAGCACAGAACTGCGCATACCTAATACGTCTGGCCTAGTTAGCTAAGCAGGTCTTTGTTTATGACAGTCAGTGATGGCACATTGAGGAGCTGTTGATTGAGCTTGGTGTTTGTGAAAGGCGGTGTTTTGAAGCCTCCCGGTCCTCCTGGGGCGGGGGGGGAGGCAGGTGCAGCCTGACGTACGCTTGGAAGCCTCGGTGCATACAGGTCTATGCGGGTTCACATGACTGCGGGGAACAATGCGCATCCAAGAATACCTCTCGCTGAGTCTTTGAAGCGAGCCATTGATCATCCAGGCCTCTTTCACAGGCCTGTTTGCTAGTTCAAATATCCATCGCTCCTGTCTTGCGAGGCCGCTAAGGCACCGTGTCCTAAAATGCGAAGCTTGTTAACAAGGCCTCCTTTGGAAGAAATGAAAAGTGTTTTTTTAATTATCTGTGACTAACAGAAAGCAAAATTTAAAAAGTGTCATTCTATGAAAAACTTCAGATTCATAAGCTAGCTTGTTTAGTCTTTAAGCGTTCTTGTCTTTTTTTTTTTTGCAGAAAACTGTAATCTAGACACACGGTCGGTTCAGCGAAGTTGGCCAGTTTCATGTTTACGTTTTGTGACAAGTCTCATTGCTGCCGATAATTGCCGTGGAAACCGCATCGCACTGAGGAAGTGGGCGGAGTCGGCCCTCGAACGGGGAGCCGGCCGTCCAGCTCGCCAGCCGCCTGCGAGCGGGCTGAGATTACACTGAGGGAGTAACGTCCTTCAGCTCTTTCATCGCCAGCGCCTTTGAGCTCCCGAGGTTCGCTCAGAAGTGACAAGTTTGCCGAGATACCATGTCCGGGAATCAGAAACGGTTTCATTACATCAGCCTTGCCGACTGGGACTTTGCTGCAGAAAAACATGTTTTTGTTCTTCATAAACCATGCCACCGGGGACTGGAACCAAGAAGTGACGCTGTCATTTCTGAACAAAGCTGTAAGGCTCCCCCGTGGTAAAAATGTCAGACTGTACTACCCTACACTAGCTATCCTCCCTGAGTATAGCTCCTTAGATATCTTAACCATTTTGTCTTGAGTTTTACTCTTTGTAAAGAATTAATTTAAAGAATGAGATACTATGTAAAAAAAAATTTTGTGAATGCCTGGAAATTACCTGCATTTTTTGGTGTGAAAAGAGTTTTGGTCACGACCCCCTGCCAGGACATGAGATAGTCGCCTCCAACACCACAACATGCATTTAAGACCTACCAAGCTGGTCTCCTGACCAAGTATGTATAAAACGAAGGGTGAGCCAATGAGACAGTTGCTGCGGTCTACATGGGCGTGGCCATGTTCACACTGGGCATACACATCCAATCAAACATACTCAACCCTTACATGTTCTCCACCAGGAACTTGTTTGCTCAAGTTTTACTGTGAATGCAAAATAGTTTTTAAACTATTGGCTCATCCTTTTTGGAACAGATATCCGGGTTAATAAATCATGATGCCCATAAAGTATCAGAGTAATTACATGCAGTCTGTGACTGACATGGGTGTTATGAAAATGACAGGCCTCCACATGGAAGTTGACCACGTGGGAGAAATTGTGTAAATTTTATGAGTGACAAAAGAGATTACGGAAGTGATTTTTACATACAAGATTGGCCTCTGCAGCACTACACTTACAGAAATGGGTATGTGGAGGATGTTATGAGTGGGAGACTTTGGAGGGGAAAAGAAGACCCAGGGTGCCAGCAAACTCAAAACGAAACTGGTGTGTGCAAGGCCCCTTGCGCAAGCTGTCCGCAAGTTCTCAGACCTCACCCTGTCTGTAATTGGTTCATCCGAATACACATGGTTGATTGTGTCTCGTTTGACTGGGGGGGGTGGGGCAGAGTTAAACTTTTTTACGGTTCATCTCATTACTGTACTGTCCTGTGGTACCATCGTCATGGTCGTGACGGGAATACGTTTGAGATGAATACTTTTTGAGTTGCTGAACTTGTGCAAGAATATTATCATCTTCTTGATCAATCCCGTAGAGATTTTAAAGACAGCAACTTGTCAGTATAATGTTTTTTTCTTAGCAAATCCGATGTTTGTGTATTTGTAGATGATGTGCAATGAATCGTTCTTCAGGAGATTTAGCTCTCATTGATACATTTTTGAGATCTATTACAATCAAAGTTAGTGGACCGATCTCATGTACTGTAAGTTGGATAAAAATGTTCAACATGCAAAGGTGTGGTGAACCATATGTGCCCAGACTTATACATTGTTCTGGCATACTGGAAATTTTTATTGAAATGTTGACAGATTTTCAAAACAACTGCTTCGGCGTTACCATGATGTTGATTGGTTCCCCAGGGCAGGGGCGGGCCTTTGGCTGAGGGGCCTTTTTGCCAGATGATTTCTGTTGAAAAATTGGAGTTATGGGAGATACAGAAGGACAAGAAAAAAGAATTAAAATAACAGGGTCTCAGCGACTGGCACTTGGACAACTAAGAAGCACGTAAACGATATCTGCCATTATCTTTTTATTGTCTGACAAAAGTTCCATTTATTTTCCGTTGGAATAGAATGTATTTGAACTCCATCTGCAAAAGTCTGAAGTTGTTCTGAGGTCTGGGAGACCAGGGGGTGGAAGCATGAAAGAGCAGATGTCCAACCTTGAAGAAGGATGGGTTCCTCTCTGGACTCATGCCTGTGGGTTACTGCACGCTAAAGCTCATTCACATTACCGGTGCATTTCTGTGCTGCTGGGTTACTGTGCTAAAGAAGTTGATCTGCATCACTGCAGCAGTGCTGGTCGCCTACTGTGTATTAAAGCTGATTTGCAGTGCAGGTGGGTTACTGTGCATTAAAGATTATTTACATTGCTGCAGCAGTGCTAGTGTGTAACTCTGAGCAGCACTGCTGGTTAGTTATTGTGCATTAAAGCTGGTATGAATTGCTAAACTGCCATGAGGAATGGCTATGCCCGATCCAGTGCTCCTTACAACATCGGTGACTTGTGTCAGCTTATGTCTCTTTTATTAAGCTGTGATATTTCGATTTTAATCATCTCACGCTGGCAACGTATAACACTTGGATCCATGTCAGAAATGAGGAAGAAGCACTGTATCCCTTTTAAGTCAGAACCAGACAAGTTTATTTTACATATGCATGATTGAGCACCCAAACCATAAAATATTTTGTGTCTCTGAGAAAAAGGTGGCATTTCTATTGTTAGTGCTTACATGGCCCAAGATGTTCCTCTCAATAAAGCAAGTTTCTTTCATCAAGTATATGGGGGCTCTTCATGATAAGTCAAATGGTGTTTTAGGCATTTACAAAGATATCGTGTCTCTTCTTGGCAAGAGTTGGTGTTCATCACAGTCTTGACATTAACTTCTAGGGGAATAAAATAAACACTCTTTCAACTGGAAAAACATCTTTGGGTTCTCACTTAATTGACAGGTCTAAACTGGATTAAGGTTGTTTGAAAAGATTATGTCTACACAAAATGGCATAAATCACTCTTAAAAGATTAATTTTCCTGAGAAGAGTGGGAATTTTTTTTATCAAGCAGATTTTCATCAATCCGCTTCAGCAATTATTCCACGGAAAGACACGTACAGCATGTGATTAGGACTCAACGGCTATAAAAGATTAATCCTTCTTATCACAGACAACAAGCCTATATTTTTTAAGTGGAGCCATAATTTGACAGCAGCTGCACAGGGAGGTGAGTGTCCTGGATTCAGTCCGTCCTCAACTTTGACTCATGAATAAATGTAAGCTTTGGTTTTTTCTCCTTCTCAAACAGTTCCAGAAAACACCATAATTAATTTCCCAGGCGATGTTTGTGAAGAAAAAGAATGGTGAGTAGTGATTATGTATTGCTTTTGTTGTTGTTGTTGTTGTTGATAGTAGTAGCAGTAGCGGTAGTAGTAGTACTAGTAGTAGCAGCAGCAGAAGCAGTATCAATTTATTATTTGTTCTGACTGCTAGCTTGGTCAGAAGAAGTACAGAAGTGTGCAGGTAGATCCAGATCCAGAACTCAGACATCACTGTCCGCTTCCAGCTCACTAGTTCAATGTTTCAATCACGGACAGTTAGGGAGGCCCTGACAGGTGGGATGTTTGCAGCCAGCTGTTTCCGTGGGCTGACGCTTCACGGATGCTCAGCCAAGCTGAAGGATATCTGGGAGAGCATTAAACAAAGTGACATGCAGAATGACTGCATTCGCTGTCGGAAAGGCACATGCTGTTTGCTTCTCACGCACCCTTTGCAGAGCCAAGTGGGCAAAGGCCTGGATTCAATCGACGTTCGTCCTTAAGTTTGACTTATAAACAAGAGCTTTCTGTCCCAAGTGCCCGTACAGAGACTGGGGGAAAAAAAGGCATTTATGTATTCTGTACCTTCGGACTGGAATAAGTTACAAAATGACTTAAACCTTAATGTTTTGATTTTGTTGAATGCTTTTAAATCCACAATGAAAGAACTGGAGGCGGAATCGATAGGATGTCAGTGTTTAAACTGAATTTTTGATGTGTTGCTTTTAATGCACATTGTTGTTGATTGTTTTGTATTGTAGTGATAATTGTTTGTTGTACTGTTTTGTCTTATTTGCAACATTTTTGTGCTGCTGCCTGTCTTGATCAGGGCTCCCTTGAAAAAGAGATTTTTAAACTCAATGGGACCTTCCCTGGTAAAATAAATATTTAAATAAAAAATAAAATAAATAAAAGAGCGATTGTTCATTTTTAGCAATCACCAAACTCGCCAAACTGTTAGTAAGGTACAATTAATTATGCGTTTAATCAAGTTAAGGATGTAATTGGTGATTGAATCCAGTGCAGTGGCATTAATCAGCTGAAGTCAAGTGCAGATGATTAAGCAGATATGAGGAAGGAGAGCTGTATTTGTTTCTGAATTTGTTTCTGATTTGTGTTAATTTCTGCTTTTAATTATTTAATTGGCAAAATCACTTGAATGATCTGGCATTTTAGCTCCATTTATATAGGCCTACATAAGCTCACAAACGACCGCTGAAGCCTATTCTTGCTTCCCTATGAAACGTTTTACTGTGGTTTTATCTGGCATAAGTGCATGTAGCTAATTGCCCTGTTTTTTTAAAGGTCCCATATTTCAGAAATCAGTGTACCTAGTTGTGGTATTGATTGTGCAGTGTAGCATGATTGTTATGTGCTGGTAAAATATGAACTCAATTCTTCTTCTTTTTGTTGCTGTATAAGAAAGTGCAACCATTCATCTAGCCAAAGGTTGGGTTTTTTTAAATAACTGAAATATTTTGGGTGGTTTTTACGACATATTTTCATAGTTGAGGGCATTTACAACATGTTATGCCCTACTAGTCTTAACCATCGTTTTGTAGGCTACCGACACCGGCTCCTGGTTTTTGTCCATGGCTTTAAATTCGAGATCCGCCTCTGGCGCGAACTATATGGGTTCATCGGTTGATTAACGGGCACCATGTTCGTTTTCTCATAAAGCGGGGGTATGGGGCGGGAGATGGGAGAGCCGCTTGTGTCGTTCCTGGTCAGTTAACCAATCAACGCAGAGCATGTAAAAACATTTTTTTTAAATGCGCATGCCCACCCAAAACGGCCTGCTTTGATCAAAGGGTAAGAAACTGACTGGATTTCTGTTTTTTAAATAAATGTGCTGCAGTACTTTCCCCTTGTACGGTAGATTTTGCGGAATAATATAAAATTGCCATAAATAGTAGGGACCTTTAAGTTAAGCAAGAGAAAATGGTTACGCTCTGTGAATTCAGTAGACCTTGAATTTACTCAATCAGCGTTCCCTTCATCTTCCGAGCAAGCCAAAAACCATCAAACCTGTGTGTTCACATTTGTCTCTGTAATAGGCACTGAGCTACAATGATGCCAAAGTTTATAGGCAAAAAAGGTCCAGCTTTTCATAGAAAATGTAACCTGCAGTGCTGCTCAGTCATCTAAGAAACATTAACTCTGCAGCTTATTTACCCGTGTGTGCCGTTATAAATCTCGGGGGTGCCATAACCCGTGTCTGCCTCACCCGGAGGGCCTAGCTGTAATTGTACCTATGAAATGAAATTTTATGGCCTGCAAAATTAGCCAACACTAACGCAAGGTCAAAAATAATAAAAATCGATAGGCGGGCTCAGTGATCTACGCGTTCACGGTAAATTGCAGGTGGGAAATGGTCTTTGGAAACACAGCAGAATGAGTCGCTCGTGCTGATGCGTTTTCGTTATGCCCGATAATTAGGCTCGCTTTGTATTCCGCAGCGACCGTCCCCAGCGGGGGTTCAGCGCCCTGAGTGTTAAGGGACCCACGCTTCCTGTCACTTTCTGCGGCCGTGAAGCCCCGCACTTCTCGATTGATTTGCGGTTGAGAATGACAGTATCGTTACAAAGCTTGTATAAGCTTGTATGGTTTTTTTTCCTTAAACCTTGTTCTGTTTGAATACTATTATTTGTTTGTTTGTTTGTTTTTGCTCTGTCCCTTGTTGCATTTTACTTGTACCGTTATTTAAAAAATAAATAAATAAATAAAAAACAAATGATGAAGCTCATAAAGATTTTCTGCAAATGTAATGCTGACAGATGTGTAAAAGTGCCTTTAGCACAATAACCTTGACCTTGTAATAAGAGTGGCCCATTAGTGAAATTCGCCTACAGGTAAAAGATGACCCATAGAATGGTTTACAGTGTAACTGGGAATAGAGTAGGCTGGTGAAAGGGGGAGGGTTGGGGGATTTCTGGCCTTTCAATAGTATCCTGAAAGCATTATTACTGTGGCTGCATAATGTGTCATTTATATAAAGAAATTGGGTGTTGGTATAAAATGATCTTACTGGTATTTAGCTTGTGCTATTGAATTTTTGAAATAAAATACCATCAAAAACAAAGGCAGTGGACAACAGATATTATGTGGCTACCAAACACTGAAATCCCCTGCACATTTTTGTCTGCCATCGAGGCCCAAAACACGCATGCACACCTTCAATAAATCCAGCCCCAAATGTTTTTCTCAGTGTAGGATAGCTACCATTTCATTGATTTATCAGTACAAGAAGGCATAAACACATTAATGCCGCTCTGTAACACTGGCTACAGCTCCATCGCTTCCATATGGCAGCAGCCTGTCATCAGTTGTAGTGAGCAGGTCAGATGTGTTGCTCCCAACACAAATATAAATATGTATATGCTATAGTGGAAACTTAACTTAACTAGACTTAAGTAGAGTCTCTGAAGTATGCTTGTTCACGAGCCAACCCTCCCAATTTCTTACTTGCCTAAGTTATATCCTAATCATACTAGTTTTTGCAATACTGGGGAAAAAAAAACTTACCGGGAAAGATATTTCTGTTCTTGTTTTTTTCCCCACCCGAAACCTCATCTCATTCCATTGCATGTATTTTCATGTAGGCGGACACAGAGATTGATAATTGTCAATAGTACTTTTGAAACAAAGCACTAGTCTGGGGTACAAGGGAGTCCTTCTCGCGTCGCCTCCTCCCTTCTTCTCACTCCTCAAAACACCCCCTAATTACAATGCTTAGAATTGCGTCCGAACGGCTAGTCGCGATGTGTGCGCTTGCCTCGAGCTCCGCGAGCGTGTGCTGGTTGGGCGTCGCCCGTTCGGCTCCGATCGAGCGCGATGGCCTTCGCGCCGTCGTCGCAGGACCCATCGGGCCTGTCCGCTCCCTCGTTGATAGCGCTCGTCGTTTCCGAAGCAGCGGTTTTACGGAGGCCGCGTGGAGGCAGGAGGTGCAATCGATACACGAAATATGTATGTAACTTTATCTTCCGATCAGATGATATTTGGGGGAAAAATGGTGCGTGGTTGGCTAGTTTAATCAATAGGTGTTTTCTGCTGTGAAAACAGCATACAATACAGGAGATTTTCTATGAAGGTTGGGTTGTTGGGTTTGTATTAATATTTAACTCTTCCAAGTCAAAGGTAACGATGCATGTTGATTGAATCCAGGGCATGGTCAAGGCTGATTTAATGCTACTATCATCAACGGTAATGCTGTCATCATGGAGCACATACAATAAAAAACTACCAATAAAAACTGTTGTACAGTTATTTCTGCTAATGCATATGGCAGATTTTATACTATAACCTGTGTAATGCCTGGGTATATGTTTTATTCTAAATCTTAATCTAAAATTGGAACACTTCTACTTTTGGAGTGATAAACTCCATGAAGGAGTAACTCCTCTTTAAGACGTGCTGCTGTAAGAGTTTACAGTCAGTCATGCAACTAGGCATACCCAATAGCCCACCAGAATTTTGGCAGTTAATTCAGTATTAGCAGTTAGTTCAATATAAATGAATTCCAAATGACCAAATATTTGAGCGTGTCAATGTAATCACCGTGTCACTAATCTCTTTCTGATCAAACGGCACACGTATCATTTGGTGTTTTCTCTGACGGAGTTTCTGCGCTTTCTGGAGGCCCGGCCTGGGAAGCTTGCTATTGTTTACCCGATGGTGAGGGGGATCCGCTGTATGCAGATGTGTCTCGTCTTCAGCTGGGTAAGCTTGTCTTTCATTCGCCATTAAAGGCCGGCTCACACATACGTACAAACAACTGTGACTGGACTATTGTAAGCTGTTTCTAGGACTACAACCCAAACAAAGTAAAAAATCTCTTCAGATCCAGGGCCGATTTGAACAAATTCCGCCTGGCTGGCTTCACTCTGCCAGAAGTATTGAGTGCTCTTGCATGTATGAGCTGTTGGATTGTGAATAAATCATCATTAATTCAGGGCTTCAGTACTATACAGTGTTGTATGTTTGCGTATCATTAATATTTCCCCCCACTTTTTGTCTAAGCCATTTTGTCTTAGAAAGGAAAGCACAAGCAATGAAAACAACTAGCTCTACATCTTTCAACTGTTGCTAGACAAACCAAAGGACTGGAACAGTGCGTTGTGATTGGATTTATGGAAATGTTCATAACATTGCAGTACGTCAATTGATCTTGATCTTATCCGGTTAGAATGATGGTTCACACCTATAAGATTTATCTTATCCAGGTAAAATGGAGATCGGTGTACATCTGTGCAGCTGGTTCCACTTTGACGCAAGCTAGTCGGCTGTGTGTTGACTGATTTGCAACATGCTGAGTTCATACTCACGCCAATCAATCACTTCACACCAGCCAATCACAGGCCACTAGCCAATCACAGACCACTAGTTTGAAAGTCATCTGCCTGCTTATCAGATTTTTTTTTTTTTTTTACATCTGGCAAGAGAAAAACAAAACTTTCTTCCAATTACAAAGAAGAAAAGTACTCCTGCTGAACATTAATTTAGACTTGGCAAACAAGATGAGCATGACTTGAAGGAATTTATCATGTTTATTTGACCAATCCATAGAAATCTAATTTTTTAGGAATTTTTTCAATGCAAGAAAAATGGGCTCGATTTTAAGCACAACGTTACCAGAGAGGACAGATTTGTTGCTTCTGCGTAGATCTACCATGTATTACCATATATAGCTTAACAAGTCTCTTCTAATCAGGATTTTGCCACCAGGATAAGTAAATGAGAAAACTGTAAAGCATTGAAAAAAACATTAAAAAAATACTTGCCTGTTTATGTGCATATTATACCCTGATGCAATGACAAACGTTTAATAGATTAATATTTTTTAATCTGCAAAATATGAATATGCACAGGACAAGAGTTTTCAAAACCATCAGTGTAAAATGTGGATCCCTGTCATTACAGGACGGAGTGTGGCACAGTGGGTAAGGAACTGGGCTTGTAACCGAAAAGTCGCCGGTTCGATTCCCGGGTAAGGACACTGCCGTTGTACCCTTGAGCAAGGTACTTAACCTGCATTGCTTCAGTATATATATCCAGCTGTATAAATGGATACAATGTAAAATGCTATGTAAAAAAGTTGTGTAAGTCGCTCTGGATAAGAGCGTCTGCTAAATGCCTGTAATGCAATGTAATGTACATGTGAAGCCTATAGTAAAGTAAGCAAAGCTGACACTCCCCCAACTCTCAAATGACACTCCCCCATTTGACCTCCCCCAACTCTCTCTCTCTCTGCTCCTTGACAGTTCAAAGGTGAAGCAGCAGCTTATTGGCTCAGCAGGGTGAACGTCCGTGCCCCCTGGTCACTGGTCACAGCTCGTTCCCCTGCTGCTATAGATGGATTACTGCTTTTAGGGGAGTTTGTCTCCTGACATTTTTAAAAGGAATCATGCGGCTGTGGCTTTGTGTGGACGTTAGCTATCTAGTACTATAATTTTATTATTGTTGATTATTTCCACAGCACTTCTGCAATGACTGGATGTTCTCTTTGGCTGTTATTTCAACCTTGTCTATGACTTCATATTTTCACCTCTGTCTTACTTTTTAGAATGATTTCATCTTCCTCAGGAGAGTGCCCTGTAATTTATGTCACAGAAGCAGGGAATTCTGGGAAGGGTGTTTTATCCACAACTGTATATAAGACCTTAACGGACTGCAAAAGGTTTTCCAATTCTGCCCTGTAGGTTTTTTTGATTTAAAATTTTTTTTTTATAGGATAAGTAATTTATTTATGAAGAAAACCTTATCTTAAATATTCCGTTAAGTTAAATAAACCTTTAAATCATGCAGAATTAGCGATACCTGTCATTGACATTCCATTTTGGTCGGAGAATAAATCAAACAAACTAAACTAACGGACCGAAAATATGGGCTGCCCACGTCATTGCCGTCCTGCGTGCTGGCTCTCTGTCATTGAGTGGAAACGCGGGACTTAGCAGCGGCGCTTTCACAGTGGAAAGAAGGAAAGGGTGCGAGCCCCATAATAGAGCGCGCTATAATCTTCATTTGCCGAGGCTGCTCTTTTTTGGGAGACAGGTAATTTATAATTTAGGCGCCCATTAATTTTAACGAGTCCGCTATCATTCATTTTAAGGCATCCCACCTTTCTGTGACACGGATAGTATTTCTTCTTCGTTTTTCTCTCTTTTTTTCCCTCCCCGCGACAGGACCGGGAGCGTAGCCCTACTTTCTACTTTGTTTGTTCTCGCGCTCGTCTGCCTCTTTTAACGGTCAGTCCGTCTGCGTTTGGAGGATTGGGAATACGGAATCAGAGCGCTGCGTGCAGCTCTGCAAGGACACTGGGCCTCAAGTTTCACTTTCACGAGACGGCTTTTGGAAAGTAAAACGTGAAAAACTATTCCCTGCATTATCCTTCCAGTGATTTACTTGATGAACAGCTTTCAGTTTATCTGTAATCCACAAACACAATTCTTTTGGACAGTAACTAGGTTTGTAATGTTTTCCATTTTTAGAGCATGTAGCAAATAGATAGCAACAAAATGAGAGCCTGCTTGAACAAAAGTTTAAAGCAATACACATAACCTTGTGAACGGTTGATTGGGATGGTCACTTGCATTACTATGAATTTTTTGGGAACTATTTGGGAATGGGGTTGTTCAGAACTCTTAATGTTTTGAACAACCCATTCCCAAAGTGTTTGTGTCACTGAGGTTCTACTGTATTACTTCCTATTTCAAGCGCGGAAGCAAAGGAGTTCAAAACCTTTGCAAGGGGTCTGAAATATTTTTGCAAGCAGCTTGCAAAAATATATATAGTACATGTATGTGTATATATAGCCTTTGTATATAAGCTGAGGACAGAAGCTGGTTAGTTCTGTCGGAGCATGTTTTTACTGGGATTCACATCTGCGCAGCATGTGTTGATGAGATTTCCCATTCCGATTTTGGCAGCCAATTTAGGGAGTATTTCAGAGCCTACGTTACAGTAATCCTGAGTCATAAGGGAAGCTGCCGTGGAAACGCAGACTTCCGTGGAAATCTGCTGCGTCTAAACAAACAGCCAGAATAACTCATAGTTTTGATATATATTCCCTGCAATGTAGCAGCTGTTACAGAGAGAAGCAGGAAATGACACAGAAACCAAAAAAGCCTTTAAAAAAATCTGGAACAATATTAAAGCAGACGGCCTGGCAAGCCAACCCTGTGTGCAACACAAACAGGTTAGGGTGATGTATGCGTGAACGGTGGAGAGGTTTTTAAGGGTTAATGGCAAAACGAGGCTGTTAATCCACATAAATGAGTGGGAATCTATTATTATCTTTGCCTCACTCGGCTCAGGAAATGAGATTTCCCCCCGCTTGCGCCGTGGCATCCTGTTCACACCAGTGGTTGGCAAGTGCTACAGAGAACTGCCCCAGCTTGGCCTGCTCTCTAGCAGTTTGAGCCCTGGTCTTGAATGTGCCAGCTCCCTCCCCATCAGTGAAAACCTGCTGCCCATGCACACGCTTCCCTTTCGTCCCTGCCGCCTGTTTCCCCGCACATATTTTCAGCATAGTGTTTGGGCACAGAGTATAGTGGGCTCACAGTGTTTGGGCACAGAAAATACTGGGCTCAGTGTTTGGGCACAGACGTAGAGAGTACTGGGCTCATAGTGTTTGGGTACAGACACACAGAGAATACTGGGCTCAGTGTTTGGGCACAGACACAGAGAATGCTGGGCTCATAGTGTTTGGGTACAGACACACAGAGAATACTGGGCTCAGTGTTTGGGCACAGACACACATTGAATACTGGGCTCAGTGTTTGGGCACAGACACACAGAGAATACTGGGCTCATAGTGTTTGGGCACAGACACACAGAGAATACTGGGCTCATAGTGTTTAGGCAGAGATGCACAGGGAATACTGGGCTCAGTGTTTGGGCACAGACACACAGAGAATACTGGGCTCATAGTGTTTGGGCACAGACACACAGGGAATACTGGGCTCAGTGTTTGGGCACAGACACAGAGAATGCTGGGCTCATAGTGTTTGGACACAGACACACAGAGAATACTGGGCTCATAGTGTTTAGGCAGAGATGCACAGGGAATACTGGGCTCAGTGTTTGGGCACAGACACACAGAGAATACTGGGCTCATAGTGTTTGGGCACAGACACAGGGAATACTGGGCTCAGTGTTTGGGCACAGACACACAGAGAATACTGGGCTCATAGTGTTTGGGCACAGACACACAGAGAATACTGGGCTCAGTGTTTGGGCACAGACTCAGAGAATACTGGGCTCATAGTGTTTGGGCACAGACACAGAGAATACTAGGCTCATAGTGTTTGGGCACAGACACAGAATACTGGGCTCATAGTGTTTGGGCACAAACACACAGAGAATACTGGGCTCAGTGTTTGGACACAGACACACAGAGAATACTGGGCTCATAGTGTTTGGGCACAGACACACAGAGAATACTGGGCTCATAGTGTTTGGGCACAGACACAGAGAATACTGGGTTCATAGTGTTTGGGCACAGATGCCCTGAGAATACTAAAATAAAAAAGGGGCCATAAATTTAGTATGAGTGTTATTCTGTTTCTCGCCATGGTGTTCTGCCTCTAAAACTGATATGAGTATGTCTTTGAAAGTTTATAGTTTGTGGGATTCAGCACCCAATTATCAGTTAATACGCTTGAGTGAGCACGTTTATTCCTTTGATTTTGAAGTTTAAACTGAGAAATGAAGGCTTGATAATGTATTGTTATTATTATTGTTTGCTCACAAACTCCTGAATGATATTTCTAATTGACAGTTATGCAGGCATTAAATACATGTACAAGATAATGTACGCAAGGTAAATCAAGCTTATTATGCTTATTTGATTAGATATCATTCCAGAAGTTGCTGCCATCTTGGTTGATGTAACATACTCTAGTAAGTATTGACTAGATCAGGTAATAAATTTCATGGCACCTAACCATTTACTGTAGATAAACAGGATTTCTCACATCTGCACCACGTTTTCACTGCGCCTAATAAGACTGAAATGAAAAAACAACGGACCGAGTTTTTAGTTTGTTTCCCTTGCCGCCCTGCCCTGAACAGCCAAGCTGGCATCGCCAATCCTCAAAAAAAGCCCATCCTGTCACCGCCTGTGCCACTGCGCCATCGATCATCAGGGTGCTTGGCAGCGTTTCCCCACGAGAGAGGAGGTGTCGGCGGCGGAGTCAAGGACTTTCAGGTGCACCAAAAAGCATCGCCATTATTTACGGATCTTGCTGGGACGCGTAACAGGAGACGTCGAACCGCCGTTGTGGGTTTTTTTTTTTTTTTTTTAAGCCAGGGAGGGGGAGGGGGGGTGGGTGCAGTCGTCCCAGAACCACCGGCTCCTTTGCTGAAGTGGGTCACGGACGCCTTCCTCAGGCCGCGCGTGTGCGTTTCCCCCGAACAATGGCGAGCGCCCGGGCGGTGACAGTGACTAATAACCGGGGGCCACCGCGGAGAAACGGCCGGGCTGTCACATGAGTGATTGGGCCAATAATCACACGGCGTTGTCACGTGGGCGGAGACAGGGTGGTGGGGGTAGGGGGTGGGGAACAGCAGGAATGGCTGAGTATGGGGGGGGGGGGGGGGGGGGGGGGTCAGTTAGAGAAGATCACAAGCTGAAAATCATTACCCCCCACTCTTGGGCTACCTTACTCGTACGAAGCCTTGCTAACTGACTGTCACTTTGGACAGCGCAGCGGTACGTGCTGTGGTGCGCACTGGTAATCGGTGAGAGGTCACGCGAACCTGCTTTTCCATCTTGACCTCTTTTTAAAGCGCACAGTAGCTGTCTGCGCGGCTGGGGGGAGAGCCGCAGGCTGAAGCGAATCACCGGCGTTCGTCTTGGCTCCTTGCCGCTCCGCCGTTCGTCTCGGGCGGGCCAGGAAGGAACGCTGGATTTGGCAGCGATGAGTCACGGCGCAGCAACAGCTGCTGGAGCGCCCCCTACTTGAGGCTGAACAGCACAGCTGCTCCTCCCAGTACAGCAGAATATACTGTACATACACAGTACAATATATAGAAATAAGCACAGCTAGAGACATAGGCAAAATAGTTTGGAACATCATTAAGAAGAAAGAGCACTGGTGAGCTCTGTTATCGTAAAGGGCTTGGTTGGCCAAGGAAGACCTCTACAGTTGATGACCAAATAATTCTCACCGCAATGAAGAAAACCCCTTAAACATCTGTCCAACAGATCAGAGACACTCTTCAGGAGGCAGGTGTGGATGTCAGTGACTACTTTCCGCAGAAGACTTCATGAACAGATCTCGAGGCTACACTGCAAGACGCAAACTGCTAGTTTCAGCCACAAAAACAGGATGAGCACTGGTGAGCTCTGTTATCGTAAAGGGCTTGGTTGGCCAAGGAAGACCTCTACAGTTGATGACCAAATAATTCTCACCACAATGAAGAAAAGCCCTTAAACATCTGTCCAACAGATCAGAGACAGTCATCAGGAGGCAGGTGTGGATGTCAGTGACTACTTTCCGCAGAAGACTTCATGAACAGATCTCGAGGCTACGCTGCAAGACGCAAACTGCTAGTTTCAGCCACAAAAACAGGATGGCCAGGTAAGTTTGCTAAGTAGGACCTAAAAGAACCTGCCTGGAAAAAGATCTTGCAGACAAATGAGACCAAGATTCACTTGTATCAGAGTGATGGCAAGAGCAAAGTGTGGAGGCCAAAAAGGAACTGCTCCAGATCCAAAGCACCACCCACCGTTTGTGAAATGTGGTGGTGGGGTGTTACGGTTTGGGCATGTAGAGCTGCCACAGGTACTGGCTCGCTCATCTTCATTGAGGACGTAACTGCTGATAGCAGCAGCAGAATGAATGAATCCTACAATTCCAGTACTTTGTGCCGTATGCATCTGAATTTCATGTGCAGAATGAATTCAGATTTTCTGTGTGTAGTACAGTGCAGTGGGAAGGTCTGGCCCTTACCTCATCACAGACCTCCGCGGGGGCAGAGACCCTTGAGGGGTTCAAGTCCGGGCTTGTTCATACGCTCACCACTCTTTCTTTCAATGCCAGATCATTACCTCTACCAAAAACTGTGCTTCACTGTAGTCACCCGTGTCTTGGATATGCTGTAGGTTTGAATGCAGGACCCTGATAAGTATGGGGTCATGCAGTGTGGGTCTTTTTAACCTTTTTGTTAGCTGTGACAACCTATAAAGGCTTTATAACTTTCAAAACAATATGTGGCAGACTTATTTTGGCCTGAATGAGCCCAGCTTCCGATGAGCTCCCTTTTCTTTGTAGTCCTGGAGCAAAGCAGCACTCTAATGCTTCCTTTTCTATGATTCTTATTGAGGATTTAATTTAAAAATACCTTTCTCTCAGATTTTTTCCTGAATATCCTAATATATTTGGTGACATTCATAGCTCATAGCTCACTTAGAAAAGTGAGATTTCATTAGAGTTAAATGCCAGAATGTGAAGGCTGCGCTCTGCATGTTTTTGAAAATAAACACTCGTCTTTTGTTTTGAAGCGTTTCCTCTTTCTGAGGGGGTGTGACGGCGCGAGCCCCCCGCCGAGCGCGGTTAGACCTGGGCGTGCCTTCGTCTCCCGAGATTAAGGCGTGCTCGCGCGAGAGGAAGGTAGAATTCAACGCTCGCACGTCCCCTCTCTCCCTTTAGCGGGAAACGTCTACGGCTCCGCGTGATCTCTGAAACGTCGTCTTCATTAGCGAAAAGGCAACGGTGCACAAACTGTAACGCAATGTGTCGAGCATAAAAATAGGTTATGTAGACTGTACACTGTGCAGTGCTCTGTGTGGGTTGAAAGAAATGGAGGTAAGAATTGTCAACCAGAAGCTATAGGTCAGTCATAGCCTCAGTATAGCCATTTTTATTATGATTTATATTTTAGTGATCCAGACACCCTCATCCAGGCCCAAAGGCATCCAGGGGACCCCCATAAAAAAGTTTTTAAAAAAATGGTTATATATATTTTTTTTAAGTTCTTATGTTTTGAAATATTTCCCCAAATCTATCGTCATTGCATATCAAGTCTGGCCAGGGACTCCCTACAATACCTTCAAGGACCACCAGGGGACTGCAGACCCCATGTTGAAAACCCAGGGTTCAGTGTAAACTAACCTCACCTAGTGTTTTTATCGTTCACCATTCAGCAAAAAAAATCTCCCCATACAGAAATGTTTGTGATTTTAAATACCTTCATGCCCAACACATAGGCTATGGCCACTGAATGCAAGCAGTAGGCTCGTATGGCTTTTGGTGATTAAATGTTGTTAGCTGGATATTGGTACAAATCAAACAACCAGCTAACAACATGGGGATACGGGAATAAAACCCACAGAGCAAGAAACCGTCCATCGATTTTAATGTTTCAAAAAGGGCTGTTACAGTCGTGGATCAAACAAAAACAACACTGCATAACTGAATCATTTCTGTACCCGATGCTTGTTTTACGGTTTCTTCTTTGTCTTTATTCTTTTCTCTCTCTTTCCTGCTATTATTCAGCTGTAACCCTGGATGTTTTGATGGCTTTGCAATTTATAGACTGTTGAAAAGCCTTCTGGGACCAGGTGTTGCAAACTGGCCTCTTGCTATAAACGCTTAACACAGTGCATCTGCTGCTTGCTACTTACTGCATGTTGCGCTGATCATACCGGGATATGCACGTGGAAATATAGAAATTAACCCATCAAGCTCACCCCAGATTATGTCAGTGTTGCTGAAACATTACTGCAAGGAGATGGTATTTGTAATAATATGCAATGTTATTTTGGGTTTTCTGCTGTAAATTAAGTATTAGAAATGGGAGAGTAGTCTTCAGCCTGTCATATCCTTTTGCCCCCCCACCCCCACCTCATGCCAGCTGCAGAGCAACGCAAACCCCCTCCCACTCCCCCACTCCCCACCCCCGGAAGCAGAAGAGATGATTCACAGTGCGTAACGCCTGGTGTGACAGGAGCGCGTTAAATAGGACTTGGGACACCGCGGCACTGTGATTCCCCATCACAGCGGCCCATAAGTATCTGCCAGCTTTTTTGCGCTGACTCTGCTGTCTGTTACAAAAAGTGGCAGGGAGGCCATTTTATCTCTGCACATGTTTCACAGCAATTGAACAATCAGCCACTGTGGTGAAAATCCATAAGCATCGATCGGCCTGCATCTCCTCCATAAGTCTCCAGCAGGAAATCACTGATGACAAATTATATCTGCAGTGCTTTTTGATTGGTGCTTTGATGTAAGCGATCTTAGAGGGCAGGCGGGGGGGCTCTTCCCCGGGCTTCATTAACGCGTCTGACCTCGGGCTGCCGCGACTCGCCGCGGTTTCTTTTGAGAGTCAAAAGCACAGCTGCTTAACCTCCGCGAGAAGCGCTATGACGCCGTAAGCCATGAGGTTCAGTGATGGACGGGCGTGAATGGGGAATGTGGGCTTCCAGGCCTCGTGCGGACGTTGTCTACTAATGGGGTCTGAGCAGGGAAGCAGACATTGACGTGGCCGTAACTGGGAAACTGAAGCTAATGTGAACGTAACGATGAAGCATACGCTAGCGTGGGCATAGCAGGGAGCGCACAATGATGACGCAGGTGACACACTGCATACTACAAGGAAATGTGACACGAACCCAGAGAGAGAGAGGACGTTTCTGACTCGGGACCAGAAAGCAGGAAAATCGCTGCAGGGTGTTTAGAATTTCTGAGCAGGCACTTCGCAGGGCACCCCAAATTGCAGGGTCCTGATGAGCCCCAGCAAAAGGAAGCCGGTGATGACGACATCATCTTGCGGAGGGAAAGAGGGTGCTGAGGAACCTCCAGGGGGCAAGCGGAGCTGAATGAATTACGGATAGATAGTTTGGAGAGATTTGGGTTGTTGCCATGGAGGTGAAACTCTGGGGTGGTGTGATATTAGTGCCCGCAGAAGTGGGCTATGACCTTGCACAGCGGGTGAAGGGCTATGGCCTGATCTGAACCAACATCCCGACCAGCTGGTTAAGTACGCAACGCTCGCACCCCAACCCCAACCCCCCCCCCCCCCCAAAAAACCTCTAACGGAGCGCCGACCTCATGCCGTAAATCAAGCTCCATAAAGAGTGCGTTACCCTTCCCCACCTCCGTCAAGCGATGCCATCCCTCACTCCGCGCGAATCCGGCCGGGCGGGAGGCATCCGGCGGCCCCGAAGCGGCAAACGGTCGCCTCTCTCGGGAGGCCCGGCGCGTGCGACTGACGGCACGGACCGCGGCCGCGTCGGCGACGCTCGGCCGCTCTGAAATACGACGGTGACGCACGGCTCCTTTTTTTAAGCGGGAGGCTGCCGAATGGAAAAGGAGGAAACGGCGAGATGGATGGGTAATCTATTAATAGGCTCCTCCACCTAGAACTGTCACGGCGAGCATTTGTTCTGTGGTGCCTACCTCAGCTGCGTGAGCCCTTCAGACGGGCCGCAGCACAGACACCAGCATGCAGCACTTTTCTGAGGTCTTGCAAAAGTTTTTTTTTTTACCCCCACAACTTTTTACATTTTAGGCATTTTGCAGATGCTCTTCTCTTGAGTGCATTGCACAGCTGTTATATTCATATAGCTAGATATACAGAAATTCAGGTGCTTTGCTCTTGGGTGCAGCAACAACCCCCTACCTGAGATTTAAACCTGTAACAACGCCGGAGCTGCAAGCCCAGCTCCTGACCCATCATGTCAATACTGACCCTACCCGATGCTGACCCCATTGTTACAAGTTCCTCCTGTTTCGAGCAACAGCAACAGGTCGTACAAACATTTCTAAAAAGTTGGGCTAGATGCTCTGCAGGAATCCATCATTTCCTGAGTTAATATCTAAATACTGTCCCACAACATAGGCTAATTGTGAATTTTACAAGATAGGCTGTTACTATCCAACTTCTGGTGTTCTCACCCCTCCTAGGGTGTTGATTTGAAATGTGTCAACAGAACTGCGGCCCTCTTGTTTTCTTTCATTTGACCAAATCTTATGCATTGCCGGATGTCTTTTGATGTCCGGGCATTGTGTTTGAAGGGAGACAATTAGCACAAAAAATGTCATTGTTCGTCTCTAATTGTTTTTTGTTTGTTTTTATTTTATTTATTTTTAACCTTTACCCGAGAACATTCGGCTGTTTCTGAGCAGTGTCCCGCCTGTGTGTTTAAGTGAACTGGTCCAGTGCAACGTTAAGTGCAGCTGATATGAACACAAGGCTAATGAATCCCGTTCCTGCTCCGCTCCTCATTACATCCGGGCTGCAGCTCAGCGTCCACCGCGCGCCCCCCGATCCATCACCGCGCTCGGGTACGAGACATCCATGCAAGCTGCACTCTAATTGCCTTTTAATGTCGGGGTCCTGCTTCCAGTTCTGTTTCATTTTACCTTCTTCCTTTTTCTCCCTGGTCTGCTGGTGGTGATGTTAAGGCGATCGTTTATCAGCGCTCCGCTCGAAACGGTGCTAGAAAAAATGTAGCCGAGGCTACTTGAATTGCAATCAGGGGCAAAATGTAAAACGTGTCTCTCTGTAAACGCATCGGCACCGTTGCGCTAATTAAACAAGGCTAATCAGCTTTTCGGTTAGACGGCCCCCTCCCCCAGTTTCCGTTTCGTACGCTGGCTTGTTTGCAAGTGTATCTTTAATAAGCGCGTTGTCACGAGCGAGGAGCGGAATAGTGCGGGACATTGAATCCACGCGCGTCCATTCTGTGGACCTGTTGGCTTTTCTCATTCTGTGGCCCGAAGTGTCTCCTGAATCTGCCGTAGCCTACGTCAGATTTCACTTCCCCTCCCCTCCTTGCCCTGCCCAGCTCGCCGTCTCGCGGAAATGACCGGCTCGGAAACCGCGGATGTCTCCCGCTCCTTCGCCGCCCGCGTCCGACGCCCGTGACGCGCTTTGTTGTGCGAAGGTATCAATCAGGCGGAAGCAGATTATTAGAGCGTCTGAAAGAGATCAAACAATGTTGCCGTCTCCGCTCGCACATGGCAGATTTATCGGCGGCCTGATAAAGTGCCGCGGATCTCTGTCAGGGCGGCGTGACAGCCCGCCGCGCTCGGCGGATAAATTACTGCCCGGGACGGCGGTAATGCCTTTGCCTAGCAACCGACGGCTGGCGGGGAGCCGCGGGAGGCCGCTCGACGCCGCAGCGCCGTCGCGTCCGAGGGTCGGCGTTCGCTGTAACGAGGGGGGATAATGGCCGTTCATTCGCTCTTACTTTATTCATCGTCTCACCTTTCAGTTCCCCCCGCTGGCTGAAGAGCGTTTTCAAACTAGAAGTGTGAAGTTGAGAAAATATTCTTCACCTACAGCAAAACCTTACTGCGGTGTTGTAAAGTGCTGTGAAAATGTCTCCTGTTCACTGGATTTCCCTGCTTTTGACTTCCTGTGGGAGGACCATATTTATGACTCAAGTGCTATCCATAAATTCCCTGAAAACATGTGCTGAGAGAAAATGGCCTCCCTGCCAGCGCAGTGTCGTTTATAAACAGCCTTAGGCCCAGTCTTGTTTACGATAGGCTACTGACGCCCATATAACAGCAAGTTTTTGGTCCGGTGACATTGTAGCCTCCTACACCCAAACTAAAACTTTTGTGTTTGACCACTTGAGTCCATTTTGTTTTGAGAAATGTAGGCTACATCCCAATTGTCTTCCTCTCCCCTCTCTCCTTCATTGCAGAGTCCCCCTGGCAGGCTGTTCTACTGACATCACTGAGTGGGTCAGCCGAGGAGGGAAACGGTGAGGGGAGGGGGTGGGAGGTACAAAATGGCTGCTTTGGGGACTGCTGTCCCCAAAAGATTTGGCTGTCCTGTCAAGTGTTTTTCCATAGAAGGACAAAATATGCGCAACACATTACGCTGGAGTCCATTATTTATCTGTAATTGAATTGCAGTAATGGAAAGCATAGCAGTCTGCGTAGCTGTTTACAGCTGTGTGATCAAGCATCCACCATGTTTTTGCCTTGTGTGTTAAATGGTTAAACCTGTAGTGTTTAACCATTTAACACACAGAGCTCGTCAGAGCTGCCCTGCCCCTGCCCGTCAGGTAAAGAATTGTGGGCAATCAGTTTCCCCCCCTTGTTCTAATGGCTTCACAGAAGGGGGCAGTTGAGGAGGCTACAAGTCAGCCGCCCTTGCTTAGACTCTCCTGCTAAAGGGACTGACTCTTCGCGGTGGGGGTGCAGGGAGCTGGTGAACAGGGCTGCTGGATGAGAATTGTGATGCAACTTAAATGCGCTTTGCTTTTTGTTTGTCTCGTTAAGTGATATAGGGCAGGAGCTCTCAAGATTAACTTTGGGGTCTGGCGAAGTTAAACTGCCAGTATAGCTTCTCGGGATGCCTGGTCTTTCAGTAAAAGTAATCAGTTATATATATATTGCTGTATTGTAAATGTCTCCTTACTCAACAACCAAATAAATAGGTTCGGACTCCTGTGGGACTCAACCACAATGTTGTGTTGATCGATAAATTAAAAAATGCTTTGTTTGTTCCCAGGACTTCCATGTTTTAAAATTTTTCTTCAAAGGCTAATGCTAAAGCTATTTTTTTTAACTTAGTGACTCAGCAAGGAACAGTTTTCAAATTTCATGGCAAGCAAAAGTTAGGTCATTAAAAATAAATGGACATATAATGATGAACTGGGGTTTTACACACCCATAAGATGTAGCACTTTGGTTTAAAAGTTTGTCTGGCTTTGGAGTCAGGCATACTGTATGAAAAGGAAGGAATAAAAAAAAACTGTCAAGATCAACTGTAACAGCTAGACGCTGTCAATCAAATGGGATTAATATTTTAGTATCTTTCAGTGTTTTTTTCTCATGGAAATTTGAGACGAGCTGAGCAGATCAGAACTTCACTGAGTCGCAGACAGAGCGGTGAGGAGATAGTGGATTGTTGCCTTATTTTAAGGCTGCCATATGACGCAAAACGCCTTGCAGCAAGCCCACGGCTGCGTTTACTCAAGCTGTTTCTGAGGCATGTTTTCTGCCGTCGGGTGGATGTGCTGGGGGTGTGTACTGACATAGCGAGTGACGTCGTTTGAGCAGTGATGTCACTGCACACAACTGCCCTCTCAGCAGGCACGGCAACAGCGCAGCATTTTCTCCTCTTGACTGGAGCCCAGGTGTCATCGACGCCTGAAGCTCAGAAGGTGCGCGCAGTCGCGTCGACCAATGGGGCGGGCACAGAGACAGACGCAGTCAGCTCAGCCGGAACAGCAGGTGAGGGCTGAGTCGAGAGTCGCTCATGTGAGGCTTATCCAATGGGGCGAGTCCAGAGACACGCACATGGTCAGCCAATGGGGTGGGGCAGCAGACGCATGGAGCAGGCTCAACCAATAGGACGGGTGAGAAATGTCTGCATATGAAGCCTTTGAAGATAAAAAGAACCTGCAGTGATTGAGCAGAACCCACAGGAAGCACACAAGACTCAAACTCCAACCTGCTGGAAAAATAATATTTCGTTAATTCATATTCCTTTCAATGATGGACACAGACCAGCAGTGCTACCTTGCAATTCATCAAGGGCTTTCTGTCCAACGCTCCCTTGTAAACTTTAAGACTATTCCCTCCTTCAGTTGTGGCAATTCTTCACACCGCCCCGCAAAATGACCTTTCTTTAATTAACTGCATTTTGAAGAGCAGACCAACGGAATATGTGACGGTCAATTAATGGAGCATCCCTGCTCGGCCTTGAAAATCGCGGCCCAGCACCTGACAGACGGCCTACATCTCCCAGCCTCGCCTGACATCTCATTAGCAGCAGCTGTTTAACTGGCGACTCACCCGCAGTCTTTGAAACAAGGAAATTGTCTTGAGCAACGGTCCCTGTTTTTACAGTGGTCTTTTCCTTCGGCTGTTCTTTTTAGAAGATCCGTATGATAAAGTGAAAATGAGAGCATTCTAAATGTAGGGTCCATGCACAGTGCGGTGTGGGCGTTGTGACTGTTTTCAGCATTACCTTGACACATTGCTGAATCATTCACTTGTTATACATTCTTGAAATTATAGCACTTGTACCTAGTACTAAGTGGTAAAATTTCAATTCTGACTTAAAGGCCTTGTTTTCTTGAATTTCTAATGTGATTATACAGTGTTTTCTCTGAAGGGGCTGTTTCAATTAGATATTGGAATGTGACAGTAATTTCTTGCCTAGTGCAATAACGACAGCCATAATCAGTAATGTTGTGTTTGGCAGTATTTTCTGTTGGGTGCTAATACATGGGGTTGATATGCATGTGGCTTTGATGCAATTTGATCATGAGGAAATCAGCATGCTCGCCATCCTAAAATGGTTATGGTGCTGGGAGTAATAAATCCCCTTAGTTCAGAAATTTCAGTTAGAATAAAGACTTGCTGCTGCACACTTTTTCAATGCTAATGAAGAAATCTGTTAGAGAATAATTTCCAAATAATTTATTTCCTTTTTTGAAATAATTTTCGATGCAGTGCTTCATATTACTGGATAAATTAAAACGAATAAAATATTGCCACGGATGGGTAAACCAGACAAGGTGTATTTTATATGAAATCAAAGCTATTTTATTTATGACAGATAAAGCGGGTGGACTGAGATTGTAGTCATGGATCTGGGCTCTATCAGTACACATGCCAGCTGCTGGCAAGGCAGTGCTGGCCCCTGCAGTACCTTCAGGGGCCTCCAGGGGGACCCCCCTGTTTAAAACCGAGGTTGTACAGCACTTATTAGGCCACTTTAATCCTGCTTATCTACTACGGGGGAAAAAAACTATTTTCACGCGGTAGATCAGCGGGCTACGGCAGCAGACGGGAGCAATTCAAATTTGCACATGTGCAAAGAAGCGCAGATTTATTTCCGGCCACCCTAGCCGTACCCGCAGCCATCAAAGCTTAAAATCTCTATTGACGGCGTAGTGGAATTTCAAGGCGGGAAAAGGACAGTCTTCATGGGCTGCTCTCTGTTACAGACTACTTGGAATCGAAATAAGCGCTAAGCATTGACTTAGACTGCCTGCAGTTCTGTCTGCTCTCAGCTGTACTTGCTACACCCCCTAGTGAAATTTACTGGTATTACAAAACATTCAATAATTTGTTGATTCATTCCATTCTCTTTTCAGACTTTGGAGCAAGAAAACCCACATTAGCCTAAGAGCATGCAATTCTGATCCTGGAGGGTCAGTATGTATGCAGGTTTTTGTTTCCACCAATTACCCTGGCTAAATGAGCTAATTGGCTTCATACACCAACGCTGGTTCACTTGTAGACAATAGTAAAGGGTTTCATATTGGGACTGCTGTCATTCAGGCACATATCAAGAATTGTCTCTAAAATGTCAGATGGCGTAAATGTTAGAGCTTATTAAGTAAAACCAGAAACAGATATGGCCCTCTTTGTCCACCTCTGCATTAGCCCTACATTTGATTTACAACAGCTACATTTTTATCATTCCTATTGTTCAGATCTGGAGGTGCAGTTAGAGACATTCTGGAAATGTTTTGTTTTCCTCTGAGAGCCATTTTACAGAAGATTTTGCAGCTTTTTCCCACTTAAAGGTCTAAATTATATCACCATGTGACACAAGCTCACCACTTCTGTATTACGCATCTGAGCGTTAGCACACAATTTTATGCTAGCAGAAAGGATCTGATGTTTTCTGATGTTTCTCTGTGTAATATAGTTTGAGGTTGACTGATCTGATACCTATGCTAATGTTTAAGCAAGAAATAAGGCTGATTGGCTGATGTCTATCCTGGGATCATAGGAAAATTTATAGGAAAACCTGTCCAGGCAATATACTTTCAAATTGGGGGTTGTTTGATCTCTGCATGTATTTGAACACACACAATTCTGCAAAGCACTTATCATCAAAATCATAGAAAAACAATATCCATCTTGAGACGTCCAAGGTCACATACTGTGGCTAAGAAATCAGTTTTTATCATACGTCTCTCACGTACATCAAACTTGGGTACTTCTTATCGATCTCCACCTTATCTTGATAGGCTCAAAATAGAGGATCAAATGCAGACAGACAACTTTGCAAATTATGTGTA
The DNA here is from genome assembly GCF_013347855.1 of Anguilla anguilla. NCBI lineage: Eukaryota > Metazoa > Chordata > Actinopteri > Anguilliformes > Anguillidae > Anguilla > Anguilla anguilla. The sequence continues at coordinate 14,024,734 of NC_049213.1, forward strand.
AATACTGTCATATGTGAACTTAGAAATAGCTAAAAATATATATATTTAAATGTATTAAAAATGCTTTTTATGCAGAAGTACACTGAAACCCATATCCCAACACTGTGAATGACTTAATATATGAAAATAATATTTCTATGGATATGTATTTGCATCCCCATATTCAACCACCACCGACATGATAAAAAAGTGGGAACCTCCTGGACTGTGTTGCAATGTTCCAAACTATACAGTGCAAGAGAATTACTGTACTTTCTGGTCTCATTGCACAAACGTGCCTGTAGAGGGCAGCAAAGAATCACTTAATGTTGTTTTTAACTGGTAGCTCAGTTCAAAAATAAACGTGGTGTTATTTGGTTTTAAGAGTACAACTTTAAATGTATCATTTCTGCGAATGTTTTTGCCCAGAAATATAATTAGATGTTTTATCATCTATGAATAATATGGAATTATAGGCTGTAAAAGAAAAGCCAATTTGAAATGCTATTGGTATCACCATTACTCTGGATATCATCATCATAATATTTTTTGCATTGTAATTTTGGCATAATGTATCTCACTGAGAGGCAACATGTGTCTCCATTTGAAAGCTTAAATCCAGTGTTTTGTTAATCATGTGGGGGTAGGGGGGTTTGATGGTGGCAGAGAGAGAGAGAGGGTGGAGGTGGAAAACAGAAAAGAGAACTGTTGATTGGCCAGGGATTTTTTCTAACATTCCACGTCTGCTTTCTATTCCAATCAGAAAGTCATGAGGGAAACACAAGACCTAAGTTGTATCTGTCTGAGCCATTGTTTTCTGTGGAATCCTTAAACCTAATCTCTGAGGCAATTCTCTCTGCAACATTCAATACAGGGCATCATAGATATGTCCAATGTGAACCATATGTTACATAAGTATTATGAATATATTATTACATGTTTGGGTTAACTTCTAATACTTTCATATTCAAACCAACAGAAATATAATTTAGGGCTCTATACTAACATTTTTTTCCAAGGACCATGTGCTAAGTTGACCAATTTAGGAGCGCACTAATGCATCCCAATTAGTAGACATGCTCCTAAATTATTTTTCCAGTTAGCGCACATCAATTTTAAGGAGCAAATGCTCCTAAAATGGGAGCCCTACAGAGCCCTGTTATTTAATCTTAATGAGCTTGGTAATTACACAAATTTGTAAAATATATTCCAGAAGTAATACATGCATAATCAGGAGATACTTTGATTGGCATTTGTAGGTACTACATAATAAGCCATTCATATGTATTTCATGTGGAACAAGTGTTTGCATTTGGACTGAGCTGAAAGATGAAAGGCTGGATTTCATTTTGGAGACCGGTGGGCCCTGAGAGAAGCATGAGGTCACGTGGCACCATCCGTTTGGGCTATCAGTAAATCTAAATGTGAAAACATGGTATTTGAAAGGGCCATTTGCATTTGGATTCATTTGTATGTGGGCCCCAATGTGTGGCTGCATATATTTGAGTGTTTGACAGGATGGGTTGTGTGCGATATTAGCTGTGAAACTGGCCCCGAGGCATCTCCCCTCCAGAATTACCCATTTGTGTTTGTGTCAGAGCCATTAAGGTACTGTAGAGGTTCCTGGATGTGAGTTCATTCATGCAACTGACAGTGATTTTCTCTGACTCTGCTGTTTTTTGGCTTGCATTTGTATTTATGAGCGCAGTTCTGTTTCCTGTGGAGATGGCCCTATTGTGATAAGGCCACTTTTTGAAAGGTTGGAAGCAGTATTCAGTCGTTTTGAACCGGTCCCTTGAGAGTGGGGATAGGTATAATTTTTCAAACATTTGGAAATGTTTGGATGTGAAGAGGAAGAGTCATATAATAAGCTAGTATTATTCCCTGCTGAATGTAAGAACAAAGAAACAATTAGGAAATGTAAGGTTTTTCATTACTGAATGTGATACTGTGCTGTCTGTTGGCAAAGGCAGGACTCAAATGCGATTTCAAACCGCTTCTGTTTGGGCTGTGGTAACATCCAGAAGATTCACGCGTGGCATTTATAACTGATGGCTAGCACTGGCGCTCGCAGCTAAATGCAAATCTGGCCAATGAATCAGAGAGAGGCGCTGTTTGTTTGGTTGTTTGTGTGCCCAGGAAGTAACGCTGTCAGCAGATTTCTGTGTGCTCTGTCATAAAGGGATATAAAGGGACGGACACCGTTCATCTGGCCTGGTCTTTGTGTTTGTCGTTTGACCGTTTATTCTGAAGTGTAATAAAGAGACACACATGTGCAAACAGAAAGACCGTTGGCAGAGAGATGGTGGGGGGGGCCACATGTGTGGTCCAGTTAAGAAAGATGTGGGCTAAACTTTATCAAAACCAGGCTCTGTATTGATCAGTGGTTCCCTGCCACTGCTAGCACTTTTCATTTTCTCACACCGTTAAACTGGGTTCACTTTGCACACACCGATGTGACAAAGCAAATAAGAACATTTCACTTTTGTGTCCGGGGAAGGGTTACCTGATCAACAAGACTATGAAAGTTACATGGAATTCAATGTATATTTTTCACAGTAAATATACTATTGCTATACATAGTAAGTGAACAGATCCTTTCGAATATGTCTTGTGTTTTATTTGAGCACTTTTTCAAAAAGTCAAACTATACGTCAAATTGAAGTGTGTGAAATTTAGTTACAGCAAAGTCACAGCTTCTGTTCTGGCAAAAGCACCGCTGTGAGACAGCAGGCTGTTTGGAAAGCATCCCGTCGTTTCATCTTCATCTCTGAGTTGATTCAGAGCCGGGTGGCCGCACTCCTTAAAGGGAGAGACTGGAGGTAAAGCACAGCCCACTTTTTAAAATTTCATCTCCCTTCCTCATCCTCCATTTACGCTTGTAAAAGTGCCAAATGAACCAGACACCCACTGGATCTTCAGCTACCCCTGCTCTTCATAATTAATGTTATAGTTGTTTTACTATGAACTCCTATTTAACACCGTGATGCTTTGTTTCAGCTGTGTCACAGTCTATGATTTATATCCATATTGATGTGAATATAGCCTTTTTGTACGCAGTTGTCTAATTTACTCAGGAAAAGAATGTCTACTAAGTAAATAGTGCTGTAAATGTGGACTCACACAGTGCTCAGATATCAGTATCGTGGATTAGCTTTTAGTGTAGAGACTGTAGTGCATACATTTCACAAATATGCTAAGCGGTCAGCATCGGTCAGTGTCTCCATAGAATTGGGCACAATTAAAAGTTCAAATAATGACTTGAAGCTGCCTTGTTGGATTGTTTTAAGTTGGACACACCCACTGCAGTCGGAGGATATGAGACAGACCACATGGGGTTGGGAGAGCCTGGGGGGAGGGTAAAAAAAGAGTGAAGTTTTGACTTTCGGCAGAACTTTGATTTTCTTTGAAGGGTTTTATTGTCATTTGTGTAGAACAAGAATGATTGACACGTGCCGAGTTGTGTGTGTGTTTCAGTGGCTGGGAGAGGCTGGACAGTAACAAAGTGAGTTTCTCTACCCTCCACAACCAGCCCCCCCCCCAGACCCATGTCATGGAAAGTTTTCACAGGAGGAGGGGGAAAAAAAGAAAAAAGAAAAAAAAGAAGCCAGGCCCTCCCCTCCCCCACCCTGACCAATGACAAAGGTCACTCTGGTGCATGCTGACCACTGGACAGTGTGTGTTTGGCCTCCAGCTGTGGTGAACTGTGGAAACGCTTCACACACAATGTAACTGCCCGCTGTGTCATTATATTGCCGTAACACCGATGATTCCAACCAAAAGGTGAATTCCTGCACTCTGTCAGGAGTGTTTGTGGCGTGGCGTCGCAATTAAAAGTCCGCCAACTGCCTGAAAACACACACCAGCTTTACAATTCCTGATCACTGCGATTATTATTCAATACATTCTTTCATTTTTAGTGGTTGAACTACAATAAAATAACAGCGTCATGCATTCCAAATGTAGTCCTGAACCAGTCTCCGGTTGTGACTGATAATGGAAAATATCGGATTTTTTCGCCGCGTAGGTCTGAAGGGGGATTAATCCTCTAAAGACCCTATGCGCGGCCCTGCAGGCCAGAGGAACAGCTTCCTCTCTCTTCCGTCCTCCATATTGTTGCAATTAGCCCCTCCGGTGGGTGGCTCGCCCACTTGAATGGGGCGGCCCAGAGCGCGTGAAGAATGAAAACCCCGCACGATTACTTATGCTCCGCAGAAAAAGTGATATTTCATTTGAGCACGTGACGGTTCACCTTTCGTCCTGTAGGTCGACACCTGTTCACATACTGCACCCAAAGGATCCCACAGGCGTGCGTATGCCTTGAAAAGTGCATAGAAACTAGGACACAGAATATGGCTGACCGTGCAATAAATCAATATAAAGTCACAAGTACAGTAGGAATATTACATTTATAGAATAGAACAGAATAGAACAGAATAGCTTTATTTGTCCCAGGTGGAACTTCAGGTGAGGGAGCCCTGCATAAAATATATTAAACAATTTACATAAGTTGCTTTAATAAATAAATTTACAGAAATTGCATTAAGAGATTCCTAAATGACATTACTGATTTTACAAATTAGAAAATTAGGAACTGTATTAAAGAAATTTTAGTAAAGGCTTCCATACTAACAATTACATTCAATTTATATAAATTACTTAAAAACAGGAAAAGCTAAATTCATTTTGGACTATGCTAAATTAAGAATTAAATATTACAAATCAGCTGTTTTGTGTTATTAATGAGGCAAACAGATGTTGACACACCACTGTTTAGTTCTATTCTTGTTTTAAAGGATACAGACCTCTCAGTTCGGGTGGCAAAAAACAAGTTTCTTCAACACTAATCCAGTAAGTCAAAGTAATGTTGTGGAGGTATAATTTGGAATGTGTAAATTTTCTTGGTAGAAACGTGGCCTTCCACTTGAGTGGAAGCAAAAAGGTAATCATAATCAGAAATGGAAATGTAAAATATTCAAAAGTGAAACAATCAATTTTAGCCACGTAATGTCCAAATTCAGGACATTGTTGGATGTTTTCTACATTGACTGTGTTGTATGCCTAAATCAAGGGGATTGTGTTGGAGAACTATTCTGATCCTAGAATACTTTAAATAATCTACATAAAATCAGGTCTTTCTTACAGTCTTCACTTCTAATTCTGATGAGTCTTGCTTTCTCGCAAATTTTTTTTTAGAAGCCTTTCAGGACCTTCAGCTTTCTCAATAGAGATAATGTGCTCAATAGCATCGGAGATCTGAACAGAGCAAGCCAGAGCAAGGAATGGTTTTTGTCTTTTTTTTGAGTGCAGGATTAAGCTATGATGCATTCAGCCCCCGAACAACCTCTTCCAACTCAAACCCAGGCATGCGCCCATCCCCCTCTCTCTGTGTGCGTGTTGGTGAGAAGAGTGGTGGAGTGATGTCTCCAGCCATCTGTTTAGCTGAGCGCTCGGAGCAGGGAAAACAACAAGCACTTCCTCACAGACTCTGTCTCCTCAGACGAATTCCCTCACAGTGCGGTATGGAAGCCACGGAAGGCTCACCGCTAGCGCCCAGACGTCCCTATCTGTGGCTGATAGCAGGACAATGAAAGTCATAAAGTTCCTCTCACTCAGAAAGGGTACAGCTGTGTTCCCAGCAAGCAAAAGCCCAAATCTGGATGTCTAAGGGGTGACAATTTAGGTTGAGAGATGTTTTAACATAAACAGACTTAGGTTAACCCCAATACAGCTCAGGTTTTACTCGAATATAGCCTGGCTACGTCCTAGTCGGCTAGAAAAATTTCACTTTTCAACCGAATGTTGCTGGGTTTTCTTCAGAAGGTCTAGATGACATTTCACCGCAAATAGTTTCAGTGGGTTCCCTCTGAATGCAAACTGGCCCCCAGTTTTTAATAATTCAAATCTAATAAATGTTCTGCATGGCCTGTAAGAATGACAGTTGTCATGTATAGCACTAGTTCCAAACATTAAGTCACCATTGAAAGGAAGCATGTATAATGTCTGGGCATTTCAGGTTTCAGTTCAATCAGCATTTGGCCTTAACTTGGCCTTGCAGCTTAATGTACATGTGAGTTTATATGTCTTCCCAAAGAAGCTTGACAGGTTGTCTTTGGCCATTGAACTTATTGCTGGATTTGAAGAAAAAGGACTTTTGACTTTATTTTCCATCCAAAGCTAAAGTTACGGACAAACGTTGATTGAATGCAGGCAGTAGTCCAGTTCTACTGCCCATGGTGCTCAGCTGTGCTGCTTCCTCAGGTGTGCCCAGATCAGAAAGCATCACTGGTTCCGCAGGACTCTTCTAAACAGTAATGTATTTCTTGAAACTGTTCTTTTTCAGTAATACAGAGTAGCAATTGAGCTGATTAAATGATGCAGAGAACCAGTGCTAACAACCAGAGCACTATAACCTTATGGCCAAACTATCAGCTGTGAATTCCTTTTCGAAACCCATGAATGAAAAATGGATTACTATGAAGTACTACTGTTTTCTACAGACAACCAAAAGTGTAATTACAGTAGTGTATTTTTATTTGTATTTACTATAGATACAGTAAATACAAATAAAAAATATCTCTTAAAAAAAAAAAAATATATATATATATATATATATATATATATATATATATTACAGAAGACAACAAGTATTTTCTCTTATATATAGTTTTGGATTTTAATGCTATTATTTTTTTGCTATATTAGCAAAATTGTGCCATTGTGCTCATTTCAGGATTAGCCAATGGGGTAAAATAATTTAACTTGACAAACATAAAGTAATTTAAAATTAGGTAATATTTTTGACTTGAGATTTAAAAAAAAAAACATTTGATAATAAGATTTTGAGTCTCATTACGAGATGAAAACACTTAAGATCTATGTAATTCACATTTATCAATAAATGAATACTCTGGAGACTGGCTTTTGAATACGAGAGCAAAACAAAACAATTCTAATTAATTAGTTGAACGCAGAACCTGGAAACTCACAATCCAGGGCTTCCTTTTTTGTACTGTAAAAGACCTGACAATGAATGGGCAAATCACAAAGCTGTTTGTGTGTGGTGGCCTGACAAGAGTGATGGACAAGCATTAAAGTGGGGGGTTGAAATGTCAGGTTTTTGTTTGCCAGGACAAGGGCTGCCGTTCCCTCTCTCCGCAGGGTCAGTATTTGTTTAATGAAACTCTATCCCAGGGTCACAAACCCCTCTCTGAATGGGGCACATTGTCGCATTATATTGCTAGTGTAACTGCAGCTGAGTCCATCGCTTGTAAAAACACAAACGGCCTGTCGGAGCATGTAAGTTTCATTCATAAGGTAAATATGCAGAGTATGTATAATGTGGTTAGGGTTTATGCACAGAAAAGCAGAAAAATAAATTTGTGTATATTTGTGTGTGTGTGTGTGTATGCATATTCATATGTTGTTTTTAAAGAGTTCTTCTCTCATTTTTAGTTATTTGAGCTTTGTCAAATAATTTGTAGCACCGCTGCTAAGCCTCAGTCTAACATCCATCATAGCTGACTGAAGGCATGTCAGGGTTAATTATGGGGTTGTCATGTCACCGTGCATTTGAGTTGAGAAGTGTGGTCTGGAACTGTGCAACTTTGTGCTCTTGTGTGTCCCTGTTGCTACCACAGAATGAGCTCCATGGCTTTATGATAACAACCCTGAGATTGCGTAGTCTCCAGAATGAATGAATTTTTGTCTGACGTTAAGCGCTGGCTAACGAACATCAAAACTGAAATTTCTTTAACTTCTCAATGTGTTGTCCCGATGAGGTACACCTATTGCCAAAGGTTCTGGTTTTTGCTAAAGTGGCAATTATTTGTGGGTTCATGGTCTGGTTTCCAGCGTTTCTAAGCTAACTGACATAGCATTGGGTCCTAGTTTGTAAAATATCTTTCAATTCCCAAATGTGTTGGGTCATTGACTGTTCATAGCAAACCTGTTCCTGAAGTTTTCATCAATCGCATATTTATTTGTTTGAACAAAGCATATTAGTGTATGTGTAGTATATGACGTGATCATATAGCACTGAAAATGAAACAATCTGTTTTCATGAGTGTTTTGTTTGACGCTTATACAGTGCATATTTAGTCAAATTCACAGGAAATTGACTTTTTTGGGGAAAGGTTTTTGAGGTCATTACCCTGAAGTGTAGGCACATAGGGCCGTCAACGTGGAAACCAAATGACCAACCCTGCCAAAGCAATTTGGGAAAAATGAATGGGGCGTGGGGGAGGTGCGCTACAGGGTATGTGTCACACCAAATTCTTCTGGCTTCATCTCTCTGGAATGCATCTGGTCCTGTTTCACCACTGAGGACTGATGTAAGATGTAGAAATAGATCAAATACGGCATGTCGCCTTTGAAAATAGACACACACAAACTGCAGGAAACATCATATTACTGTAACTAGACATCAGATGTTGGGGTAATAGAACACAGTTGTAGTTATTCTGATAAAAAAAGAGAATTTTTAGTGCATTATTCCTCATTTATATCATGCTTTGTTCATACAGACTGATGGGTTTATGACTTATTGGCTTAATGAGGAAACACAGCTCAGCCAGCAGGACTCCACACGCAGTTTAGTGAGAAGTTAGTTGTTGTTTTTTCCCATTATGGTGTCATCTGCTGGGGGAAAAAATTTAGTTTGCAAATTCCATTATGGCTCAGAATTGAGCCAGGCCTGCTTAGAGATTCACAATTTGTTGCATTGTAATTCAAGGGTGGTTCGTTTCAATATGGTAACATTTGGTTTTAATATTTTTTTCTGAAAAGCCAAACTGATCAAAGGTTGATTCAGGAGAACCGTAACACTATTTAGGGCTAAAAGTAAAATAAAGTAGCTGGGGAAGAAAGGAAAATGCCTCGACTTATTAATGTGATTTTTTAATGTGATTTTATTTTATTTTGTGAATGTCAACACAACTTCATCATCCTGTAACAACACATTTTAAAAATCACATGCATTTGTCAGAGATATCCTGGCTGCCAGATTTAGTAAAGTCCACTATAATAACCACAGGCCCCTCTGACCCGTGGAGGGAGTGACCTCTGACCCTATTTAGGGCATTTTTATGAGGATTGTTTTTTTTTTCAGCTCTGGCCAGATGGTTGAACTATCGGAGGCATTTTTATTGGACAGAATCTTCTGGAAAACTTGAGAACTTGAGCTGCATATTTCTCCCATTGTGAAGGTGAGGAAGGGTATTATAGTTTTGAATAAAGAAAAGAAACATGGAACTATATGTGCTTTTAATATAAAATCTCAGGACACACAAATACTGAACAGACTGCATTTTTAATAACATTCATTAGCAATTCTTGTAAATAATACACAGAGCTAGACATTCTTGTAAATAGTACGTAGAGCTAGCCATCCCTGGACTTGTGTAGCCCAGTCACCCTTAAAATTTCCTTGTCTGTTTTCTGTATATGTAGCTAGTTAATATATAGTTCAGCTTCAAGGCCCTTTAAATATAGGATTTTTAAAAATATTAGGTATATAGCATGCTTGAAGATTGGATGGATATATATTGCGTACTAAGCACAGTATATGGAATATTTGAGTATTGGGTAAATGTATTACTATTAGGTACATGCGTTTTATCACTGGGCATATGCCAGGGATACTCACATCTGGCCCTCAGGGCCAGTAGTATTGCTGGTTTTCATTCCTTCCTTCCAATATGGGACTAATTTAAACCTGACGCGCCAGATGAGTGTAATCTCTGGCCAATCAGTGACATTGTCAGGCTGAAGAGAAAACCAGCAGCATTACTTACCTTGAGGGCCAGTGGAGTATCCCTGGTATGCGCATTGCATATTAAGTAGCCTATAATGAATGTTTAGTGTACTTACTGACAATTGAGTATAATGTTGTGTTTCAGTATTGGGACGGTGATAAATTTTTTTTTTTTTTTTTTTTTTTAGCTCTGTACTAGAGCGCATTGGATTCAAAATGAAACAATGCACGTGAGGTTAAAGTGCAGACTCAGCTTTCATTTGAGGGTACTAAAGAAATCAAACCTAGATAATAATATCCTTAATAACTACAGTCCTATTTCGAAGCACAATCAAGGTACCTGAGTAAATAGTTTTTAATCAATATTAATTCCTCATAACCTAGAGATGGTCTAATCAGGGTTTAGATTCAATCGCAGCACAGAAATGGCTCTAGTAAAAATAGCAAATGATCTTAGATTTGCCATTGATACAAAGATAATGTCAATTCTCATTCTTTTAGATGTAAGTGCAGCTTTTGATACGATCGACCATAACATTTTAATCAATCTAATGGAAACCCGGGTCAGTCTCTCTGAAAGTTCTCTGAACTGGTTCCGAACATACATAACAGGGAGAAAATTATGTGTTACTCACGGCAATCACGTGTTCAAAGAGATACGTTTTAGCATAGCGCAAGGAAGCTGCCTCGGTCCCTTCCTGTTTCCATCGTACATGCTCCCATTAGGTCCTATCACCAGTTAACACAATGTCTATTTTCACAGTTATGCAGACGACACTCAGTTATACATTTCTGTTGAACCAAGTGCCCTATGCTCCCTGACCAACTGGTTGGCTCCTATCAATGGATGAGTGACAATTATTTTGAATTATATGAGGAAAATACAGAAATAATTTTAATCGAACCCAAATCTTTTTTCACAAAACTTGGAGGCCCCGCACACAAGATTAAATCAGCCATAATATAATCAGCCTTTTTATAAATAACATTTTTATTTTATTATTCTTATTTTTTAAGTCACTGAACTATATAAAGCACTTTGAGATGCAATCTCTGTGTGAAAGGTTATATACAAAAAAGTTTATTAGGGGTCCAAGCAGCGAAGCTGGTGGAACCCTATTGTATTTATTATTATTATTATTATTAATATTATTATGGCTTGGGCATGTATGACTGCCATTGGAACTGGCTCACTTGTCTTTATTGATGATATTACTGCTGATGGCAGCAGCAGGATGAATTCTGAAGCATACAAAAATACCTTGTCTGCACTGATCCAATAAAATGCCTCAAAACTCACTGGATAGCATTTCACATTGCAGCAGGAGAATTACCCTAAACTTACTGCTAAAACAACCAATGAGTTTTTCAGGGCCAAAAAGTTTAATGTTCTAGACTGGCTAGGTCAATCACCCATCCTGAATCCAACTGAACATGCATTTCACTTGCTGTAGACAAGACTGAAGGCAAAAAGCCCCTGAAACAAACAGGAACTGAAGATGGCTGCAGTACAGGCCTGGCAGAGCACCAACAGGGAAGATACCCAGCTTTTGTTGATCCCTATGGGTTGCAGACTCACATGAAAAGGATTTGCAACAACGTACTAAATATCACAATTACTGTTCATTTCTCCAATTACTTTTGGTGCTCTAAAATGGGGGAACTATTTATAAAAAGGGTAATTCCTATATGGATTACCAAATATGAAAGTAAATGCCTTCAAAAGAAAGCTGACAGTCATTGTTTCATTTAAGATCCAATGTATTGGAGTACAGAGCCATAACAACAAAATCTGTGTTACTGTTCATAAACTTACCGTCTTCATTGTACGTATTTCGCTTGTGTACTGAGTACTGGATACATTGAGCATTAGGTATGTGCCACATTTTATTACTCGGTATATGCGCTAAGTACTGGGTAGGCATATTCAGTATTGGGTATGTGTCACAGCCCTGCTCAAGAAACCCCCTCTATTGTACTGTTCTCGTAGTCTTCAAATCAAGCACGTTCTTCGGTAAAAAGACCGTTTGCCCTCCCAGCAGATGGCTGTGGATCCGAATCTGTAAGAGCACAGAAAATAAGCCGAGGGCGATGCTGGAGCAGTGCTCAACAGGGAAGCCGGCCGTGTGAATGGGAGCCCTGCCACTGAGCTCTACAGGCCCCCACCGGGCAATTGTGAGGTGATTTGGGACAAATTAGTTTGTCCGATGTGGTAGTTTTCGATTGGATTCCCTCCGCTTGTCCCCTAGTTATCCAAACATGCTCGTTCATACAATGACCCTGGCGGTTTCAGAAACAATGTTCTCCACGTGAAAAGATTTCATATTTAATGTGTATTTAATAAAGATTGAGACTTTGTTAAATACACTGAAAGAAGAATTTGTAATTTAATTTCAATTTTGCGACGTAAATTGTGCATGAAAACAAATTTGCTTTCAATTTCTGAGGGTGGCAGAGGAGGCAGAAGCTAAATGAGGCTCGCAGTTACTGTGTATTGTGTGCATGCGTGCATGTGTTTGTGTGTGTTTTCAAATTATTTTGAAGAAATCAGTGTGACTGTGAAGTTTGGGGAGCATACTTTTTTTTTTTGCTTGAATATTTTGCAGTAATCTAATATTCTCTGTATTTTATTTTTAAATAAATCTGGTAACCATAAATCTTTTTTTTTAGATATGGCTGTAGCTTCTTAGATAGATTGAATAGGACCCTTACATCACAATCAAGAGGAAAGCTGACATTTTGTTGTCCGATGACATATGACCTGTGAGATGGTGATGTTCTGGTTAAAGCTGGATCTGTCTGGATCACTCATCTTTTGTGGCCTTGAGTATTCATGCCATTAAAACCTTGTATAGTGTTCACAACCGTGCTCACAGCACCCGATAGACTACAAACAAACAATGTGGCACCAAACAGTAATTGCTTTTTCAAAAACGCACTGGTGAAACCCCCTCTGTGGAAAATATGAGGTTTTGGCTTCACTTTTCCTCTGAAGGTACTTATGAAGTTAGGGGAAGAATTTTGCTGTCTATTTTTCACCATAATAACAATCTTAATGACAGACCCATATAGTGAGTGAGATGATTACTTAGCTCATCCTGGATGATAATGTATCATGTATTATAAATCCTACATTTGCCAGTTATTAAATATGTTTCCAGTACCTATGAATGCTGACAGATTTGTACTGGCTAAGAATATTCCCCTGAATTACTGGATTACAAAGTATTTGAGGGACAAATTTAATCTAACTGCAAAACACTCATTATATAAATGTATTACAATACAGCATTGATTCTTTGATGTTAGATAGCAAATATGTTATGTTGTGTCCTGAAAAACATAATGCTTGCTTAGCATTAGGCTATGGTGCAGATAAATTGGGTCAGGGCCTTTCTGATGTTTTATGTAATTGAGTACACATAGCATATTGACTTGCATTGATCAGACGGACGGACTGAGCAACATTTCCTTCTCCACACTAATTAAACCCAACAGTATGTGGCATTGGCAAAGTTACTTACTAATCAAGTTTTATTTCATTGCCACTTCAAAGTCTTGTAAAACTTTTTTATCTTGGTGGAAAAAAGAAATTGTCTTTTGTTGTCTGTGCTTTCATCCTGGAGAGTGTTCTTGATCTGTTTGACAGTTGAAAAGGGTTTTTTTTTCACAATTGAAAGTATTCTTCACTCATCCACCACAGTGGTTTTCCATAGTCTACCAGGTTGTCTGCTGTTGCGGAGCTAACCCGTGCATTCTTGTATCAAAGAGTTGATTTTCACACATCCAATGTATTGGCGATGTCTCTGATCAGTTTATTCCAATTTTTCCACCTCATGATGGCCTGCTTTCCTGGCATTGACACTTTATGTTGAGAGACAAATGCAGCAAACTCCAAATGCAAATTCCACATTTAAAATCAACTCTAGACTCTTTTGTTAGCTTTCTTGTGCATGAAATACTGATACAACAACACGCAACAAGCCCAGAAACAGCTGGGCAGCCAATTGTCCAATTACTTTTGGTCCTCTAAAATGGGGGGACTGTGTATAAAATGGGCTACAATTATTGCATGGTTCATTCCCCCAATATGGATGTTAATACCCTCAAATGAAACCAGACAGTCTGCACGTTAACCTCATATTCATTGTTTCATTTCAAATCCAATGTGCTGGAGTACAGAGTCAAAATAACCAAAATAGTGTCACCGTCCCAATACTTATGGAGTGCACTGTAAGTCACCTTACTTAGCTTAAACACCATTGGTTTCGGCAGAAAGCGACAGAGCCAAGCTCAAGCCACTTATTGCTGCAATAAAATGTCTAGACGTCACTCCCCTTGCTATTCAATTTCTTTCTTCCCTTCTCTTTTGTTAGGGTTTATTTTATTTCATTTTTGTTTTTGCTAATTGTTGAATATTAGATTATCTCAGTAGTGCAATTAAGCAGATAAATTAGTTCACAGAGAAAAGATTTTTTGACAGTTTGAATTGTATTAATTATGGCAAAGATGCACTTTGTCTTTAAATCTGAGTGCCAAATAAATTTAAGCAAGCATTACGACTTTTTTGTCCTCTAAACATTTTTATTGATTTTAGTGACACACTGTAGAGGCAGCAAAAGTAGCAGAGGAAGCAGTGTATTTTACTGTCATTTAATAAATGCTTTATCCAGTCAGTTCTTGAATCATTTCAAGAAATAGGAGCCAGTGGTCACTACAATCAACATTTGTTCTAAACATTAACAGACCACAAAATGCCTCTCTTGTCCTAATGAAAACACAGTGCAATTTCCATAAATCTGCTAAAATGCTCATAAAAACAACTGTTGCTCTTTCAAGCTTGTTTTATTCAAATGATTGATTTAATGTCTAATAAATGTAACAGAATTCATAAAATCACATTTATTTTCAGTTTTAACAACACCTCTAATTAATGAAGTTTCACATATTTTCTCTGCTTTGGTTTCTTATTATTATTATTATTTTATTTTTTATTTTATTTTTTTACAAGAGGCCATGGTTATGCCTCTTGGACAGTAATCGGGTAAGTTCTTTACTCCACACATTCACTGAGAACTTGCAGAAAAGACATAGCAGAGACTCTGAACGTTATACTGTACTGGTGCCCTACTTCCTTCCGAATATTGTGACAAGCATGTTTTCCTATGTAATTACTGATGAAAGACTGGAAGTATAATGGTAGCAATAGGGCTACTGAAATTAAAACTTTGGGTTGACTTATATGGGAGCGGAGTTCATTCAAGCCCTTCAATTGTGTGTTTATGGGTGTGTGTGTGTGTGTGTGTGTTGGGGGATGGGGAGGGTGAAATAAATGGTAGAATAAATGTAAAAAATCAAATTTTTAATTCATCCTGAACTCTACAAGCTTCTGTTCTGAATGTGTAAAACAAGAGATAAAAGGAACAGTTTAGAAATTAAGATTTTTAGAAAGCCCTATTTTTGTCACTGACATGCCTTTGTCAAGGGAGTTTATCGTTCTCTCTCACACACGCATACATACACACACACATTCATTCATTCCTTGTATGGGCGCAACACCCCTCCCCCTTGTCGCACTGTGCGGTTATCATCAATGGATCTTATTTGAATAATCTTTACGCGCTCGGACTGGAGCCAATCAGTGGGAAGGCGCCCGTGAGATTCGCAATGCGCTATCGATAAACCTAATTACCTTGACATGCGCATTTCTGGTATTTTTCCAACTCGCAGCATTTGCTGTTAAGAAATAAACTTAGTGATGTGTGTCTAATGGTCGTACCATGTCGAGGCGTAAGCAAGCGAAACCGCAACATGTCCACTCTGAGGACCCTGATTCGGTTAAAAATGGTGAGTTTGGTTAAGCGAACGCATGCAACAGTGTAGCTCATTCAAGTGATATTGATCGCTGTATTGATCACATTTTTTTCTTCTTGGTGTCGTACACTAGGCCACATTCAGGATCACGACCCATGGAATTGATTTTGCATTTAAAATGACATTTAAATATATACATGTAGTATTGTTTTAATTGTATTTACAAGTATTTGAACAAGTTTTGTAATATTCATATTGGAAACCTTTCGTTTACATCTGAACATGACTTACCCAAACAATAGAAGGGTGCTGTCGAAGTAATTCGGAGCTGATTAAAAAGTTTGTATGTTCATAAAGGCTAAATGATTTGCCAGTATTTTACTTGGATAGAGTAGGCAAGACCTTTTGATATTATTTTGTTAAGAACAGTGTTTTTCGATGCATTTACCGGTTAGATGTTGTGTTTAGTTTTTGAGCATGGCGTGCAACCACAAACACTTTTGTCGTGTTCAGGCTACGCATACACACAGTTTTGGGTGGTTAAAATGTACATTCTCGTTACAACATAGATATTTCATCTGCGTTGCTTAAAGGTTTTGTCTTGCGTAAATGTCTGTAACATTTTAAACGTGTATCGCCGTTGAAATATGGAGGCCCATACACATTTGATAGCGGAGTAATTTTTAATGGTGTTCTAACCATTCTAAAATTTCAGTTATGTCCTATAGACTCCGGTTTATATCCAAATGCATTTCGGCATATAGGCTAGTTAAGGTACACCTGTGTGTTTCCAGCAATTTGGGTATGAAATGTTGTGTTTGTTTTGATCATGGTCAACAAAAGAACAGCCTTTACCAAAGTTTGAAAGTCTTTGTGATAAACTATATGATTGTCCAAGAGGTGCATGTAGCTGGCCATAGTTTGAATAGACAGGTTAGCTACTTAAGAGTATTCGGGAAGATCGATTTCTTACCAAACGTTGGAATTAAATGCTTGCGTTACATTTACATTGTACAGTATTTAAAAGTTTAGCTGGCGCAACACCTTGGCATCAAATTTCACGAGAACTGTGCTGACCAAAAGGCAATAAATCCTTAGCTGAATGCTTGAATGCATGCTGCCCTTGTGTGCATAAAAAGAGTGGGGGTGGAGCAGAGTGTGGTGGGGGTCGATAGAGAGTTCAAAAAAAGCTTGAATCGCTGGGTCTTGCGAATTACCCCATTTATGATCTCTGAATGTCATGGGTCTTTGTAGCCTGTCCTTGTTTGGATGACTGGAATTGGAAACAGACATAAAATTTGTCTTGACGTAAGTTAATATTTTGATGTGTTTGGTGTGGAAGTGCATGCATTGTAGGTCGTTCTTAATGCTTAATTATTCAGTAAACTTATTTGTGTCCGCTCCAGCGCCACTTTGTTGGTTATGTTGTGCTTCAGTGCGCCATCTCGTGGTTGGCACTGGCAAGATCTTTGGTGTTTATTAGATAATTGAAGTCGGTGTCTGGACAAAATACCATTATTTTCCGCCCAGTCACGATTTGTTAAATGTGGTATGTGAAGTGATACCGTGTGCATAAGTAAACATATACATATAGCCAACATATCAATTTTGATGTCGGTTTTGGTATCACTGAATCTGATTAATTGCTTCTGCCCGTAAACTTTACTTATCCGTTTTGCCATGCGGCTCAGTATTTCGTTTTCAGTCTCGCTCTAGTTTATTTTGAAAATCAGTCGTTGTTCACCTTTCCACTAACACTCTGGCTCTTAACAGGTCAGTCAAGGGCAACCCCCTGCCCTCGAAATAACCACATTTACATTTGACCGATGGGCTGCATTTCAATGGCGAGGCATTCAGTTGAGGTAGATATAAGGTTTATGCTGCGAGGCATTTTACTGAAAACCAAATGTGACAAAATTGCCTGCTTTTGTGTATTAATTAAAAAGGTATGGTCGGTCCTCTATAGTGCCTGCTCTCATAAGCACATTTCTTTGTATAATACTGAACATATTTTAAAGACTTGTAACAAAGTTTTCAGCGTAAACTGTAAGACACATCTATGACTGTTTCCATGTGCCTGCAGTCCATTTATGAAGTCCTTTAGTATATTGTGGTTGCCGAGCCAGTAATTGGTGAAAGCCTATGTCTAGCGCGGGGCGACGTGTGTGTTACAAGCGTGCCTTTGACCTGTGGCTGTGATGCCCTCCTCCATGCATGTGGCAAATTGCTTCCACTCCAAGTGGCCCAAGGTGGAACAATGCAACTCTTTTACTTCTCTCTCCTTCTTCAACCGTGCAGCCGGTCTGAAGTTTGGCTTAAAAACATGGCTGTGAACTGATCCGTGCCTGTACTGTTCTGGATGCTTAATTTATTTTATTTATTCAGGCCTGTGGATGAGGTAATTACAAATGTTTGAATATGAATAGTTTGGAGTTGCATATGTTTTCCTGCCGTTTTTACCTTAAGTGTTGCTTCTCACAGTAATTTACAGGCAATCCCTTACCCACAAGGTTTTTTATGCACTGGTTTATGGATGTGTGAAAGAAAAGACCTTGAAAGAGATCATTTTGATCAAAATGTTGATGTGTGTTGTTGCATAATAAAATAATAACAAAGAAGTCATGTATGATGTGGGAATAATATGTTCATCTGAACAGTTTGTTTCTGGCAGACCTTTCCTGTACCTGGCACTAATGTGATAAATTTTTCTCCTTTATTTTCTTCAGGCTTCCTGCAGGACGACCAGTTAGTGAACGACTGGAGCAAGATGAAGAGGAGCAGAACGGAGACGTATGTTTGCGACAAATGCTGCGCGGAGTTCTTCGACGAGTCGGAATTCGTCCGGCACCAGAGCGGCTGCGGCCAAGGCAGGCGGGTCCTCATCGTCAGGGACGACGATGCGGGGGCGCTCTCGGAGCTGTCGCACGGCTCTGCAGACAGCTGTCCGAGCGACCAGAGCGACAGCCTCTCCGGCGGTGACACGCACTCGAAGGGCAGCGCTTGGGCCGCCGAGAAGACGCGGGAGGCGGAAACGAATGGCGAGGACAGATTACAAGCAGAGATTTTCGCCGCCCGGGACACGCCCCGCGCTCCCGACGCCGAGATGGAAGAGCCCCGCGGCTCGTCGGGGGCCGTCGTTCAGCAGTTCCCCGGCGTTAAGCTGCCGCCCATCCCGGCCGGCCTCAACGCCATCCCCGCCATCTTGGAGCAGCTGCTGAGCCTGCAGCACCAGCAGCTCATGCAGATCCAGCTGACGGAGCAGATCCGAGTCCAGGTGGCCATGATGGTGTCCGATGGGCTGAGCTCGTTAGCCGGCATCGGCGCCGCCGTCGACCCCCTGAAGGCCCTGGGCGCCCACCTGTCCCAGCAGCTCTCGGCCGCCGCTGCCATGATCGGCAAGAAAGCCGGCGCCCAGAGCCTGTCACTCGAGAGCCTCAAGCACGGAAAGGTGCCTCTCTCCAAAAGCGTCCCCTCTGGGTCGGATCCGGCAGACCTGGCTCCTAAGGTTTCGTCTCTGTTCCCTCTGATGCCGGGGGCCTTCGGTTTCCACGGCCCCTTCCCCTCCAACGCGGCCGGCCTGGAACCTTCCAGAAAGGGGAAGAGCGCGCCCCTTAACGCGGGTCTGGACCCAAAAACGGATCCGGGGGAGCCTAACCTGAAGCGCAAGTGCATGTACTGCGGGAAGAAGTTTGGGAACGACAGCGGGCTCCAGATCCACCTGCGGTCCCACACCGGGGAGCGGCCGTACAAGTGCAACATCTGCGGGAACCGGTTCACCACCAGGGGGAACCTGAAGGTGCACTTCCAGAGGCACAGGGATAAGTACCCGCACGTCCGGATGAATCCCCATCCGGTCCCCGAGCACCTGGACAACGCGGCCAGCAACGGCAGCGTTCCCTACGGCATGCCGGCACCCACAGAAGACTCCGGCTTCGCCGGCGGCAGGCCCATGCTGGGGTTTCTTTCATCCGGCAGCCGGTTGGCGCCGATGACTCCTCAGGATTTCCCGGAGGGCGTGGCGTTCTCCCAAATGCTGCCTTCCTTCAAAAGCGAAGGTGCCTTCGCCATGTCGGGCGGACACCCGAGGGCCGACCGGATCTTCGCGCCCCTGGCGGGCCTCGACGGCCTCCGTCGTCCCGGCGGCATCGGCTTGTCCGGGGAGCAAGGCTCGGGCACCTCCAAGCTGCAGGAGATGGTGGACTGCCTGGAGAAGACGGGCAATCCCAACGAGTGCACCATCTGCCACCGGGTGCTGAGCTGCGCGAGCTCTCTGAAGATGCACTACCGCACGCACACGGGCGAGAGGCCCCACAAGTGCAAGACGTGCGGCCGGGCCTTCTCCACCAAGGGCAACCTGAAGGCCCACCAGGCCGTGCACCGGGCCAACGCGCCCCTCCGGACCCAGCACTCCTGCCCCATCTGCCAGAAGAAGTTCACCAACGCCGTGGTGCTGCAGCAGCACATCCGCATGCACATGGGTGGCCAGATCCCCAACACCCTCCTGCCGGATGCTGTGCCGTTGGGGGACCCCCTCGCCGCCGGTCCGTCTCCTCCCGGGGAGGAGAAGGCCGCGGGGGGCACCAACAGCTTCGGTGAGGAGGGCTCGGAAGATGACGACCTCGGTTCCCAGAAGGTTCCCGGCGAGCCCAGGGAAGCGCCGTGTCCGCACCCCGCCCCGAAGGAGGAGGGCTCTTCGCCTCCCTCTGATGCCATCGCCCTCGACAACCACATGAAAAGCTTTGCTTCCGCCTTGAATTTGCAGCTGAAGGCGAGTGTGGCGTCGGAGGTGGGCGGCGTGCTCAACGAGTTGCCCTCCGCACGAGAGGATTTGCCGAGCCGCAACGACCCAAGTCCCACGGCCAGTGATTCGGCCTCTTTCCAGTCTATGTCTCCGGTGCCCAGCCACTTTAAGACTGCGTCTCCCAATAATGCCGCCCTAGGAGGCCATGGTAGGGGAGCGCCGGCCTGGAGTGGCACACTGTGGGATCCAGACGCCAGCGGCGCTCTGGACCTGACATCAGCAAGTTTTTTCCCGAAGGCCATTAAAGAGGAGCCGAGCATGTCATTCTCAAATGGTGAGCATAGCAAGTCATAGCAAGAGGGGTGCTGGTTTTTTCCTCTATGTTCCTGCACTTAAGTTTTTAAGAGACTCTCCACTGTGAAAAAAGTAGCCAACCAAAAACATAATATGTGCTGACTTACTGAATTATTTGAATTATTACAAAGTTATAGTGAAGTTGTTATTGAAGTCATATTTGACACATTCCACTCAGCTAACATTTAAAGAGTATGTTGCTAGTGCATGTAAGAATCTTTCCTGGTTTGGATTGATTACATGAATGAACAGAGTCATATTTAAAATTTCTTGAATTCTCTAATAATTGCCTTGTAGAATCAGCTAATATTTAGGGTATGTTTATATTTGTTACGTACTCGTACAGAAGCCATCAGTGGCCTTGGCCCTTTCTTTATGTCACTTTGAATTCATTTTCCGTGCATTTGTTCTTGCTTTTAGTCTGCATCTGCACACTCTGACCATCTATTTATCTATTTACCAGTTTATTCTGACTGCCTAAAGGTAGCATGGATTTATATTTGAGATGTATTTAGTTAAAACCTTTATTTTCCTGTTTAACTTGGCCCTAATCACGTGCCTCCCGTTACAGGCCCCCCGAATCTGGCCAGGCTGGAGATGCACGTCCCCCAGGGGAACCCCTTCGGCGCCGACGGCCTGTTCTGCGCCCCGACGCTCGGGTCCGGGACGCCCCTCGGCTCCTTGGCGGCGGCGACACCGCGACGCCCCTCCAAGCAGCACACGTGCGCCACCTGCAGCAAGACCTTCTCCTCCAGCAGCTCGCTGCAGATCCACGCGCGCACGCACACCGGCGAGAAGCCCTTCGCCTGCACCTTCTGCAACAAGGCCTTCACGACCAAGGGCAACCTCAAGGTCAGGGCGTCTCCCCGGCCGCAGGCTCGCCGTCGAGCATTTCCTAGGCAACGCATTCTTTTTCTGAATGTCCTCCCCATCCTGAAAACAATTTATTTTTGGGAGGGCTGTGCGGCCAGGGGCTGGATTCCCGGCCCTCGCGCTGGTTGTACTGTAAACCTATCTCCATCTTCTCCCCTGTCTGAATTAAATAACAACAAAATACAAAAGAGGCAGGGTTCCCACTTTCATTTTTAAAATAATTGTAATTTAAAATGTAATTACTTTGAAGTGTTTCTCCAGACTAAGAACAGTTTCACATGTTTTGGGAGGGGGGCAAGTGTCTAGGCTGGCGTGGAGGAAATTTGTTAGGTTTACCTATTTTTATTCACTATTTGTACCAGTGTGAACAAAATTTGAGTAGTTGCACATGTCAAATATTGAGACTGGGAATTATTTCTAGTCCTTGTGATGGTGGGAAACAATTTTTCAATTAAAGAATATATTATAAATGCATTGGTGAGCACTCAAAGAAACATTTATGCTGTAAATCCACGTCAGAATGTTAAATGTGAAAAAGCAGCTTGAAAACTAATGTCCTCCATCTCTGTCCATATTTTTAGGGATATGCTTTTCTAATTTAGTTGCCAAATCTGTCAAACAGTTTTTCTGGAGAGCAAAACAAACAAACAAACAAACAAAAAACATTTTCAATGAACACTGTTATTTGGGGTGATGATGCACACTGCAAGTGGATTTGCTTTGGCCTTCTAATGCAGTGGTGCCCTACCATGTTCCTGGAGATCTACCGTCCTGTAGGTTTTCATTCCAACCGTAATTTGGCACACCTGATTGTACTACATAGCAGCCCAATGAGATCTCAAGCCGTTGAGTGAGGTGTGCTTTGTTAGTATTGGAGTTAAAAAACCTACAGGACAATAGATATCCAGGAACAGGGTTGGGAACCACCGTTGTGATGTCACCTGAATAGATGCTTTATTCACACCCGTCTGTCCTCGCCCACCCACAGGTACACATTGGGACTCATTTGGGGAATACGTCTGCGAGGCAGGGGCGGCGCCTGTCCTTGGACGCCTCCCACGCCCGATTGGCGACCGGGGCGGAGTCCAACCCAGCGTCGGAGATGGTGCCACCCCTGAGTCCTCAGGGGCCTCCCCTCATTGGTGTGGACTTGTCGATGCAGAGTCAGTTCGCCGCGGTTTACACTAACGGGCTGGCCATGAAGACCAACGAGATCTCCGTCATTCAGGGGGGTGGGGTCCCCCTGCTTCGAGGGCCTCCCGGCAGCCCCCCGGAGGGCTCCCTGGAGGCTCTCGTGAAAATGGAGGGGTCGCAGTCCGGCCTCCCTGCGTCGGCGACCAAAATGGACACGGCCGCGTCGGACGGCATGCCCCATTTCCCACAGTTTATGGAGGAACGTGCACTGTTAGCTGGGGAGCTGATCTGAACTGTGTCAGGCTGGTCTTCTAACCTGCTGCTGAAGTGGACAGGTTGGGATGCACGGCAGGGCTGTGAGTCACTCTCTCAAACGGACCAAAGTCGCTCTCCGTTTTGCTGAATCGCAAGAGCTTTACGGAGGAACCTTGCTTGAAGAAACGATTTTTGTGTTCCCTTGCAGTTTCTGATGATGAAGTTGATGAAGGCAGCTGTCCACTCCTTTTCTCCAGATATGAAACTGCTCGCCTCGTGTCGGTATTACTGTTAAACTTGAATTTAACTACTGTAAAGGCCTTTGTTTGTGTAATTGTATGTATTCAATATGCGGGTAACTTACACAAAAATGCCTTCACGTGTTCAGTCTTTACTTATGCCAGAAGTTGGATGTTTTATCTTTCTTGAAAGACCTTCAAACTGTGCATCATCTCTGGGATTGCATATTCGCATATTCTCCGTTTCCTGAATTAGAGGGATTGACAAATTATCGCAGCTATTAAATTAATACCATGTCATGTCCCAGTGTTGGAGATGTTACAACATATGCCTCAAAATCATTATTTCAGGGATTTGTACTCTGTTCGTGTTTGCTCCTGATATTAGATCTATGTTCTGTTCTTTCAATACCTTGGTAGCAGTCACTAGTAAACTTATGTTCTGTTCCTCTAGAGGAATACATGCTTCAGGTCACTGGTGTCACAGCTTCTATATTCAAGACCAAACAGTGTTTAGGGAAGTACAAGACACTTTGTCTTGTATACCTTGCAATACTATATTTTTGTAAAATGAGTATTGCTGTATATGCTAGAAAGATTGCACTTGAGAAAACCAAAAAGGAGAAATATGGATGTGTAATAAATGTTTTTCTTCTAGTCAATATATAGCTATTGTTGGCCAGTCCCACCATAGAAGTTTGTTCATGTAGTCAGTAGGAATTCAGTCCTGTGGGTAAAGAAGCCAACCTAAGGAGACCACAGAAGCACATAAATAATGACATGTATTATAATAAGCACAGTAATGCAATCTATCTGGAGCACAAATGTAAGCTTAACTCAGAGGAAATGGGGGGAAATGAATGGAGGAAGTCTCTTCTAGGATATTGCCAAGTGCCTACTTTGAAACCAAATCAAGCATTTTGAATTCACTGTTTTTTTGAAAACTCTACCTTTGCATTGAAGGCTTTCATACAATTTATTTTTTAGAGTTTAACCAAAAAATAATTGTCCGTTCAGGTTTGTGTGTGTGTGTGTGAGAGAGATGACACTCAAGGGCTCATGCACACACTAGATAACTTTTTGCCTTCTCCATCCTGTTAAGTAGTGGTTGACAGTGATTGACAGCTCATTATTGCTTGCTCCACCCACTACGTGGTTTGTGAAATCTGTTGTCATTACTGTAAGATGATTGGAAAGCAGTCATAACTCCCGTTAGAATACTCCTGAATGAAGCCTTTCCCGCACTTTAATTGATCTCCCATTTTGCATGTGCCACATTCTTTTAAAATGCACTTCAGGATAAATCGGTGCATTTTTTAAATATCTACTCTGATCTTATTTTCAATTTTCTAGAAGAAAATAATAAATAACCCAGGCGGTTTTTTAGTCATCAGTATCGCGCCAAATAATTGCTTTTCAGAGACCTGTTTATAAATTCTTGGTACAGCCAGCCATGTTCTCCTATAATTGCTTTTATTTTCTCACAGAATAACCTGGGTGGATTTTATGGCACTGCTGTGTGGACTGAATTAAGTGCTGAATTAACTTGCCGTATACTTGATTCAGGACTGCCATCTCTGTAGGTGGTTAAACTGATCGTTTTGCAGGAAAGAATAATACACACATTCCATTTAAAGCTTTTCCCATTTCTTTGTGCTCAAACCCAAGTCCAAAAATCTTTTGTCTGAAATGCAGATTTAGTGACAAAGTGACAAATTTAGGGATCACCAAATTAATGTACAAATTCCATTCACAATGGGGAAAAAGTGAAGTTAAAGATCAGGATCCATGATTGAATCCAAGGCTAGGCTATTATTATTATTATGAATTACGAAGATTTTTATACTAACGATAATAAGTGGGTGAAGGAAGTTTCAAATGAACATGGAAACACACTATCCCCTAGACCTGAGAAGATATACTCCTGCCTGCTCTTTTTTTTATTTAGAACACAAGAATCATATGCTTGATCTCTCTCTACCTCGCAGGTATATTTTTCTGTCCTGCCTTTTTTGTAATCTATTTTTATAAAAGGAATTCTGTAGGATTAGATTGTGAAATTGTATTGTGACTTCTATGGGTGGCTCATGTGATATTTTCACGCTACCTCCTCCCAATAACCTGCTGAGGGTTCATATTGAATGTATTGCCAAACTTGCTGCAAGCTGCCAGTCAGAGTATTGTTCATGTGTTTATTTCCCTGTTTTCAGTTGAAGACTTTTGTTACTTAGGGAAATGAAGAGGGGCTTTATTTAATGATCAGCATTACTGTATTTTTTTTCACCTTTTGTTTTATATGTGTGTATATATAGGGATGGTCAATAAATGGACTGGGCTCAGAAACAATGGAGATGAATTGCTTTCCAAATTGTGCTTTTGAACAGTATGGCAGTACAACGCTATACCTTTTCAAACTTAACAATGATAACCCTTACATAATGTTTTAGGAAAGGTCTCTTTAATGAGAAAGTTGAGTATTTTTTTACGGTGATGTACGATAAAGAGTGTGTGACAAGTTCCTCTAGGTTTGAAATGACAAAGCACAACGCTAAAAGCTATCAATGTGGTTTATGATACCGTAGAAAGGCTTCCCCCATACAATAAAGCATATATATGTTATAAATATATGTGTATGTTGCATATGCCGCTAAGAGACGCTTCCCACCCCCCCTCCGCCCCCCCTTTAGAGACAGATTTCTTGCAGACTGGATTTTATGTCATGTGAGCGTAGGGTCATGCGGAGTCTGCCCTCCAGATTATAAACCATGTGCTTCTGAGCTACTGGCCACCAGCTGTGCAATTGCAGGGGATACAGCATTTCCAAAAGGTAGAACATTTGAGTGAATGCTCATGCTGCTAGTGCCGTAACTCTTCAATGACAAATCTATCAAGGAACGAGTTAATGGTTTGCACTACAACGAAGCTAAAATGCAGTGTTTTTGTTCTGTATTAAATGTCTGTATTAAAACGTCACTTGCTTTAATATCTATAAAGACACATTGTTAAAGAACAGTCACATCCGCCCTTTAAAAAGTCCCTGGGTGTGTGCGACTAGTTTGTTTTCTGATAACCAAAGATGACTTCTTATGCATGTGGAATTTAATTTGAATGTAAATAAATTTGCTGTGACCCCGATTCTGTTTCAGATTTGTAAACCCTCTCAGTCTTCTCATCATTGAGCAGACCTCTCATCATTCAGAGATATCGGTGAAAAAGGGGAGAGATCTTTCACTCTCACACACATCTCTAATTTACACAGCTAGTTTTGTGAAAAGACCAGAAGTTAAGCTTAAGTTCTACTCGCTTCTTGAGTATCGTTGGGGGAAGACGTTTCTTGAACAGGCTAGCAGATATAATGCAGGGCTAATCCAACAACCTTTCACCTCCACAGGCTCGGTTTTGACCTGGTCTGGTTCACACAGGCAGGGATTATATCCTCTTTGGCCAGGAGTTGGGGGTGGGGTTGTGGGTGGGGGGGGGGGGGGGTTTAGGGGCTCTCGAACAGAACCGCAGAGAATGCACCAGAGGGGTTGTATCTGCTCAAGAGTAACGCAGGACGACGAAGGTCAGGCTCTCAGTTCGAGGAGGTCCACCTCCACATGGCTCAGGGGGGTGCTGGAGCCAGCTGTTAATGGGAGATGGATATACTTCAGCAAAATGATCAATCTGCAGTCAGTGTATGTGTGCTTCTGTGGTAAATTTTTGAGCCATCATGAAAGGTGACATTACCCATCACTGCCTTCTCTGGCTTATTCACTGGCATGTTCACTTGCCCTGCACAGTGCACTAGGTCTACAGGGCAGTTAAAGTTAGCAGGTTTAATACAGCAATTGCACAAAATGTTATCTGGCATTTAACTGAAAGTGAAACTCATGTTGCTATGGTTTTAGAAAAAAATTTGTAATATGTGCCATGATTGCCATTTATTTTCACTCAGGAATGACTCGTGTAGAAAATTTGTTTATAAATGGTAGTATCAAAAAAGGGACTGGTGTGAAAATATGTTGTTATATGCAAATGGCATACATTTTTTTCATTTTTATTTGTCACCTTCTTGAGCCTGATTGTATCTGGATGGAATTTCAGCTCTTTTGTTAGAGTATTGGTTTGAGAGGGAGGGGCTTAGGCAGGGATTGCTGGGGATTGGCTGGGGCTGGAGTCTTGGCGTGGGGTCCTGAGAGGAAGGGGGGCTTACAGGGATGCATTGCTAATTAGAAGCAGGAATTTAAGTGTGTGCCCTGGGAGAGCTGAAAATGGAGTACCGTCGACAAAAAGAAAAAGTGTGATCTCTCACTGTTACCATTCATTTCCCTTCTTTTGAAGCGGCTGCCTGTTTGCACATTAATGGGGTGCATGAGAGAGCCGTTCTCACGGCAGCCCCCTGGTCTGGCCCTGCCAGCGGCCTAGCTGGTCCAGCCTTCGCAGGAGCCCCACGGCCTGGCCTTCGCAGCAGCCCCAGCAGGGCCCCCTAAAGAGGGAGCAGCCCAAGCCAAACTGGAGCTCCTCTCCTTGGCAGGCCCCTGTTTGTAACACATTTACAATCGCCGCATTCTGTCTTTATCCTCAACCGGCCCCAAAATAACAGGTTTTGGACATGGCTGTCTGCCCAATTTACAAACAGGATGAATGCATCTACAATTTATTTTTTTTACAAATGCCCTCAATAAAACCGCAGGGCCTAGAGCCTTTTTAAAGATGGGGATAGGGGTCATAGAATTCACTATTAAGGGTTACCCCTCCTGCACTGCTTCATGTTTAGAGGTCAGATCATAGAGCTTTGCTGTGATACATTTTTTGAAAAATGACACATAGGTGGAAAAAAATTGTGTAGTGCCTACGGGGATGTGTTTGGCACCCTGAAATTGTCAGAATGGAACTTTCTTCCACCAAATCTTCATTGTCCGGTGTGTGAGAATTAAGACATCATGAGGCTTAGTTACCCATTCATGAAGTCAGTGTTGAAATAACTCGTCACAGTATATGCAGTCCTGAATGCCCACAGTACTATACTGTCTAATAAAATGGGAATCGTGCCAAAAAACTATAAGCTTCATGAATGTGTGTTGCCCAATAAATAAGTGTTAAACTGAAACAGAATATGAATTCCTCTATTGATTTGTAATTGTAGGTATCTCTGCTTTGAACCCAAGGGGCAGTTTGCAGTTTTGAAGTTTTCTACAAAAAACAAAATTCATTGATCATACAAAGTAGTAAATGTAGCTGAAATGTAATGAACTAACTGCACTGTGATATTAATGTGCCTTAATTTAGACTATTTCAAGTTACATACTTAAGCAAACAGCCAGTGGCCCCTACAGAGGTCACATGTCAGTATTCTCCTTTTGAAGTCACCAGTTGGCAATTCATCCTGAAAGACCCTTCCACCACTCTATGAAAGCTTGTCTTTGTCTATGAAACATCAGCTCTTTGGAGAGAAGTTTTCAGGGGAGGTGTGAAAATATGCTACTTTTGCTTTTTCATTTATAAACGGCATTCAATGTTTTAAAACCCATTAGCTAGGTTAGAAAGTCTTTTTAATTCAAATAACAGTTTGTATTATACATTAGCAGTACTGTAACAAACCTTCATTTATGCCAGCAAGTAAAATACTGTTTGTACCATAAACAGTTGACATCATAAAATGAAGTAACTCTATGCTGGCTTCACATTTCTATTAACTGGACTGAACTTATCATGTCTTCTGCCCGCTGGACCCGTTTTTCTCTCATAAAATGCTAAATAAATAAAATTTTGGGAAACGTTTTTGTGTAGTGTATCAGTCAGACTCTCTGTCCTCTTTTCTGGTGAAATGGAGGGTGCAACAAAGTAAGTTCACCCAAGAGTTTGCCTTTATTAGACCAACTTCATGGTTATCCCAGAGAAAAGCAATATGCCTTACAAAAATGGGGTCTTCAGTTGTCAAGATTTTAACAATAGTATACAAAGTCTTAAATTGAAGAATTTTCCTCTAATTGCAAGTACATGCTCAGCATGTCTTCTTCCTTAAGCACACTTTAAAAGCTTGTATTTGTCACAAGTTCTGTGCTACCGTACCTACCCTTCTAGCAATTTAGTACATTAACCGTTTGGAGTACATAACCCCTACCAGGTAATGCATTTATTGATGATTTCCCCATTAAGGTTGTGATTTAAATGAAGAGGTATGCTCATTAAATACCACCATCAAGTGTCTGTGTTTCGTCAGAGCGGGTGCTCTCAGGGTTATGTGGGTTTCTCTAATGTTCTGTGGTGAGGCTTTTTAAGAGAACGTGAGGAAACCAAACCACGGGGTGAGGTTCAGGGGCCAGGGAAACACAGCAATGCTGCTGATCTGCTCAGTTAAACACCATTAACCTGGATGTCTGCTTAACGTCTGCCGAATGCCTGTTCACCTGCAGGCTGTTATGAAATCCACATGCTCCCATCTCTCTTTGCAAAATCTTGAGCTATCAGTGCACTGCTGTCTCTTTTCTAAATTGAAAATAAATTGCAGGACACATCAAATATACACCGCACTCGGGATTATCATGGGACTCAGGGACCAGGGATTGCCTGGTAAAATTAGACATATTTAGGCCTATTAAATAAATATTGTATTTTATAAACCTATCCAGACATGCATTTGCTCCATTAATGTACTGTATGCTTGTGAGTCAAATAATAATAATAATAATAATAATAATAATAATAAAGAATTGCTGATTATTTCCACTATAAATGATTGCAATTTGACACTTTGATGTCACACAAAGTTTGAATGACCACATTCTCTTCAGATGATAACATGAAAAAACACAGGGTCAAGTTATGTGAAATAATTTAGGAAACACTGGGTAGCACGGGTTTTGAATACAGCCTGTTTAATTTGTGTGAGCTAAAATAATATTGTTTCTTGAAATATTGCTCAATTTTGATATCAGTACTTTTAATAGCAGGCCTAGATTTTGCACGATTGAAATAATGATTTAGACAGTGCTTTGAATGTGTTTGTAACTTGGCATTTTTGTACGTTGAAAATGTTTTGTTTTTTTCCAGATAATTCTAACATATTCTTATTTTGGGCTCAGAAAAAATGTAGTGCCTGGATAAATTTTAGTTTAAAAGAATAAAAAATTTAATTTCGACAGACTACATTTAGTTTTGAATGGACTTCAATGGGGAAATTTGCTTTTTGCCTGCGGAGTCTTACTAAACTGCAATACCTTGAGAAACCACTGGAGTTTGTGAGTTTCACGGAGAATGGCAATCCCTGGTCCCCTGACATAAATAGTGCCATGATAATCTCGATTGCAGTGCTTTAAACGCACCCTATATGATACAAAAATGGCATACCACGTAAACCTGCAGCTGATGAGGTTTTTCAAGAGAAAAGGGGCTATTCATACAGAAAAAAATAATCGATGTGCACAACTCTTAGCCTGGTTCATCCATGTCACGCACGAAGCTCACAAAAATATTGTTGCACTGAAAACAAATAAAAAATAGGCTACACTGTAGTCCCTTATTTGGTGTTATTGTCCGTGTCTCCAAAATGGCTGCCCTTGGTTAAATTTAGAGCTGTTTTATCATTAAATTGCTAAACTACACTATAAATATCAATAGATATCTCATTTAGATTTCACCTGTTAATTTAAACGACTGGCTGTGCGTTACACGCGCGTTGGACTAATGTATTTGTTATATTTTTATAAGGACATTGTCATTTGTGAGACAGAATCAATGATGAAGTTGTCGATAATTAAATTTGCCATCCTTATTCTGTTGATTGACGAGCAATGACTTGCACATGTTTCGGATTGAAAAGTATTTCCCTAATCAGCATGTCATCGCTGCGGTACGTGCGTTGGAACAGGTGGTATTACAATAACTATAATTATATTCAGACAAAAGTCACCACTATTAACTGTTGTAATTAATGCGTGGATGGAGGTGTCTTTTGACCGAATATAATTTATCATATACTATTCTAATGCCCACTCAGGGGCAACTAATTTATATGTTATTTATTGAGATAGCACTCAAATCTTGAAGCTATGGACACAACATTTACGACGTAGCCTAAATCAAAGAAATGTAAAATTTGTGCCAGTTTATTCAGAGGAAATATTTAGCAAGCGTATTTTTAAGTCGCTTAAGGCATCGTCTTGTTTATATGGGATCTGCGTTTTAATCACTACAATCGAAAATGTTTAAGGATTTTTTTTTTTAAATGAGCCAACGTCAAACAAATCTTCCATCGTCCGCTGTGCGTACAGCAGAAGTGCTGCATATACAGCTTTAATTCTCGCGAGTCCGACGGCAAGGATAACAAACAGTGAATTTCGGGACTAGGAGGCTTTCTGAGAATGAGTTGATACGGTACTCCCACTGCAGGCTGCAGTCAAGACTTTCCTAAACTAAATAAGCAGCAAATCCCTCGTTAGCACGGTACTCTTGTCAATAAGCAATCCGCTGTGTACTAAAAGCTGAAAGCAGGCTGCAGACGACTCAGAGAGTTGATCGTCCACGTTGATTTTGGAATGCAATTACTTGTGACGGACGTGGACGAATTACAATTTATCAGCTGTGCAAATTAAAACAGCCAGAAACAAAAATTGGAAGAGGCTGGAGAAGGTTTAGTGAAATGATGAAAAAGGAGGGGTTTGGAACAATCAATTACATTCAGCTGGCTATTAAATGGGCTTAAGGAGGCTATGTGGGTATTGCTTGCTTATTCTTTCTGACTGTTTCTTATTGATTTACCATGGGGGGAGAAAGGTTCTCTGTTGGGTTCATAATTTTTGGTTTGTTTGGGTGTTTATGTAATGCTCAAGAGGGACAGTGGCTTTCAAACCTGAATGGTGCTAATCCTGGGACAACCGGACAGTATAACAGGCAGCCAGTGGGCTCACAGGCTCCTGTCACGGCTCGACCACCCCTTGGAAGACCGTGGTTCACCCAGGCTCCCGTGACTCCCCGCCCAACCTTCGGGGGACCAGGCTTCACCCAGGCTCCCGTGACTCCCCGCCCAACCTTCGGGGGACCAGGCTTCACCCAGGCTCCTGTGACGCCTCGCCCGACCCTTTGGGGGCCCACAGTTCCAGTGGAACCTCCTACACCTAAGCCTGATGCTGTGAAGGCCCACTGTGGGGAAAGCTCTGTTCAGTTGGAAGTGGATATGGACCTGCTTGGCATTGGTCACCTGATCCAACCATCTGACATCACCCTAGGAGGCTGTGGACCTGTTGGGCAGGATAAGTCTAGTCTCCATCTTCTGTTTGAGACAGAGCTGCATGGCTGTGGCAGTGTACTTGCGGTATGTAGTGTGCTGTGGATAGTGCATGTGTGTGATGAATGTTGAAACTAATGGTCTGTCTTTCCAGACGACTGAGGACTCCCTAGTCTACACCTTTACCCTCAACTACCAACCTAAAGCTCTTGGTGCCACGCCCATAATTAGGACATCTGATGCTGTGGTGGGCATCGGGTGCCACTACATGAGGTTAGAGGGCATCCTTTTGTACTCTTCTAGCCTGGATTTCTTGTGTACGTTTGCTGCT
This sequence comes from Anguilla anguilla, assembly GCF_013347855.1. Classification (NCBI taxonomy): domain Eukaryota; kingdom Metazoa; phylum Chordata; class Actinopteri; order Anguilliformes; family Anguillidae; genus Anguilla; species Anguilla anguilla. Next base: position 14,057,416 of record NC_049213.1, read on the forward strand.
AATGTGAATTACTGAAAGGCTGCAGCCTTGTCAATTTGTAATGCCTCTGCTTGTCTCCACATTTGCTTTCAGTAACTTCCCAAATGGTTAATTTCCTGAATTCGTACCTTCATTTTAATTTCCCCCCCCCTTCCCCTTGCAGGCTGCATAATGTCAGTAGTAATGCCCTGAAACCAACCTGGATCCCCTACCACTCTACCCTGTCTGCTGAAGACCTCCTTGTATTCTCTCTGAGGCTCATGACTGGTAAGCTAAGCTGACTAGTGAATGGATCTTTGAATTTTTCTCCACTTGTACTGACTGTTTCAACCCCCCCCCCCCCCCCCCCCCCCCCCAACAACCCTGGTAGATAACTGGCAGATGGAGCGGATGTCTAACGTGTTCTTCCTGGGGGATCTCATTAACATTGAAGTTTCTGTGGTCCAGGCCAACCACGTACCCCTCAATGTATTTGTGGATTCCTGTGTAGCTACTTTGGACCCTGATATAAATGCAGTACCCAGATATGCTTTCATTGAGAAGGGGTAAGTATGCTTTACCTTGCTGTACTATAGCCTGTCTTATTGATGTGATTAGTCTACAGTGTTCCCCCTTCTAGGTGTCTAATGGATTCCAAGCTGACCAACTCCCGCTCCCAATTCTTGCAAAGAGTACAGGATGATAAGCTGCAATTTCACCTGGATGCTTTTAGGTTTGCCCAGCAGGCCAGGAGTACAGTGAGTGAATAGCTTCTCGCTTTGAGAACATGCCTTATGAAGGTGGCAACTAGTATTACTAATTGCAATATCTTGACTCCAGATCTACATTTTCTGCCATCTGAAAGCCACTGCAGTTTTGCCTGGTTCAGAAGGAAGGGCATGCTCCTTTCCTCCTGGATACGAACGGTTGGTATCACAGTGCCTTTAAATTTTTTATTTTTTTAAAAAGCCAAGTGTGTGTGGGTAACCTGTTTCTCTTTCAGGTGGATTAGTGCATCTGGGAATGACCAGGCATGTAGTTGCTGTGACACTAGCTGTGCTATGAGGAAGGGCAGGAGTGTCAATTCAGGTTTGGCTTCGGTTTTCTGATTTCTACAATCACATTGCCTGTACTGGTGTATGAGCTTGTTTTGTCCTACAGCTGTACAGTATGAGGGTAGTGCAGTCCTAGGCCCCATTGTTGTCCAGGAGGCTACCAAAGATGTTGTGCCTGAGCTCCATGGCTCTCTGAAGGTGGATCACTGGTCAGAAGGTAACCATCATGCTGCCTGAGCAGTTATCTCCTGCCAGGCCCTAGAATTGCTCAATGGCTGCTTTGTCTACCATTCATTGGGGGGTTTCTTTGCTCCCTAGGTTCCTCTGCTGTGCTAATGGTTGGAGTGGCTGCAGTGGGACTGGTCTGCATGATTGTGCTGGGCACAGTACTAGTGTGGCGACGGTACTACAAACCTATGGTCTTGTAACTGGGTGGAGGTTTTTTGAATAAAACATGTAAACAAGTAACCTTGCTGTCTGGGGTATTTGTATTGGAACATTTAGGCTACACAAACCTATTTCGGGTCTTGTATCAACAACTGAAGTGTTTGAACTTGCCTTTTGGTTCATTGCATTTTGACCAGAATACTAGTACTTGAGTGGTAAAATGTTCCAGGGATTGCCTGGTTTTTTTACTTATAAATCTGGCATGAATATACTGATTTTAATATTCCTTGCATGGGGAAAGGTCTCTGGTACAGTAGTGCCTGGTTGGTCAACCTCTTGTGGATGTGAAAGGGGTAGTATTACCTTGTTCATGGACTTGGTGGTGGGTGTACAAATGTGGCTAGGAAGTGATTTGGTGTGTTCAGCTAATTTTAAATGGGGTGATGTCAGGGATGTATCCACTATACCCATCAAACATCTATTCAGTAATGTTTACAAATCTCAATCCTCAATTGTATGGGCATGGTCAGGAGGTCCTACCCCCAAGTAAACTCATTGGTTAACATGCACGAGCCATATTCAAATAGTATCCCGAAATGTACATTTCAGTAACTGCAGCTGTTCGGCACTATTCATAGGTAGCCTGCTTCCTCTTAACTTTTGTGTATAGGCTATGTACTAAAGTGGTTTAGTTTATAGCAAGGTGTTTTGCACTTGGTAAACTAAGTTTCATTATGCTTAAGATACCTTGTGATGAGACTAAGTCTTTAAACATCCTTTAGCCTCCCAACCACTGCTAGTCTTTATGAATAGCTACATGTAAAAGAACTGCCAAACAAATCTTGAGTTTCAACTTTCTGCAGTTGAATTGTCCCAGTGAAGTACCTGAACTTCATTTTACAAGTCTGGAGCTTTTATTGGAGCTGTTTGCCACCTAACTTGTACAAATGAACCTGTGATGAGAGCAGAATATTCTATTGATTATGCAGATGAGTATTTATGGCAAATGTTTCACTAACTCAAAGCTAATTTTAGCAGGCAAATTATTGGCCTCTGTGGGAGAAGAGATGCTGTGAGACATTTATTGGCTGTTATACATTCATCCATGATGTCATGAAGCACCTTGACCCAATAGTTAAGAGCCTGGTAAATCAAACTCCACCCATTCAGTCTGCAAATGGGAATTGATGGAAATGTTTAGACTGATTTGTCAATATTGCAATGCAATTGATTTCTCATACTGTCACTATAGTGACCCCATACAATGTAGTTTAGGAGCCATTTACCTTCAGTTGCCTTAAAGTTGTTGCAAGTCATCTGTTGGTCAGTACTTTGCAGCTTATTTTAAAAAAGCCCCTCCAAATCCAAACTTGGTATACAAATGTTTTCACTTTTCAAGGTCTGAAGGCTTCATTTAGCAAAGATGGCCATTAGAGCAATCCTCCCAACTGGAGCGGCTGTCTTGGCACTACACAACACAATCCTGAAGTGTATACGTACTTTGATCAGAGGAATGGACGTCAATGAAAGGATGTCTTAAGATCTGATTGGCTGGACTTTTTTTTTTTTTGTGCAAATCATGCCAATAACGATAGTCTCAAATTCATGAATAAATGCAAGCAACAGTCGATGCACAACTGTGAACCAGCCCCATTTATTTGCGGATCGGGTACATTTATTAGGGGGATCCACTGCATTTATTTGTGGATCAGTTACATTTATTTATTTTTGCAATCAAGACCTTCCTAAATGTAAAAGGCCTATGCAGCTACACCCATGTTAATATGCAGCTGTGTACTGAACACTGAAGGCATGCTACACTCGACTCCATTGAGTCTATAAATCTTTTCTTTTTTTGAAATGTTTTGGTTAATCTGGTTGCTTAATGTTTCATGTACAATTTTATTTTTTTGGCATGCGAGGTTATGTCACCGGTGGAAGCTGGCGGGTTGACATCTGCATCCTGTACAAGAGCAGAATGCTTTGTTTGCCTGGGCTGCAGTGAAATCACAGAGAATAGGGTCATTTGTAAGAGCGTGCTCCTGTTTTCACAGAGCTGACCACCACGGCTGCGGGATGGAGTTACCGACCCGCAGCATAAAGACAAGCTGTGTGCTTCGCCATCGTTGATTCAAACAACCCGACCTCAGAATAACAGGGCCCTTCCTCGTAAGTGCTGTTTGCGTTTTTGTCACATCAAAAAATCGTCTTCAACCTCTAACCTGCTGCAAGTTAAAGAGATAAATAAAGGCTACCACACAAATACAGAGCCGTGTCAAGACGCCCGTTTGCGTGGAAGGTTTGCGTCGGATGAGAGGGGCTGCGCTGGGTGTACAGTAAATGAAATGTGATGGAAAACGATGTTCTGCGTTTCTGCAGCATGATTTTTGCAGTGGAGGATGGTGTACAGAGGGGACGATGTCCAAAGCCAAACCAGATGCCAAGCCTCAGCATTTCTAACCTTTGCTGATAGCTTTTCCTGACGTGATTTTGCAAGAATGACATAAAAGGCATAGGCTTAGACTGGCCCAGCTGGAGGGTATTTCACTAATCAGGATTACTGAGTTAGCTGCACAACTGCTGCGAGTAAAACCCAGAACAGCTCTTATTTCAGTCCGTGTTCCAAATTTGGGAGGGCTCCGGGTTTTACTTGGTGTAGTTATCTGGCTAACTCAGTAATCCTGCTTTGTGAAACAGGGCCCTGGTCAGGGTCTCGCATCACCTTGAGCCGGTGAGTGTTTGGTCACAGTGTTTTGGGATGCTTGTGCTCGTGTCAGTGAAGCCTGCAGACAGATCTACAATCCGAGTGCTTTCTCAGGTGCTCTGCTCAGGAATATCTGGCTCTGCATGGAGAGCAAATTTAAAGCTTGGTTCAATGTCCAGGGAGTGCCAGAGGTTGAGGTCAGTGGGGTCAGAGGTGAAATATGCAAGCTGCTCAGTCCAGTTATTTATTCGCTGACGTAACCAGCACCGGAAATGGGAGCGTGGCTACAATGTTACCAGACCAGACATGCAGTCCTCCAGTACACCCACATCTGGCCATTATAACCATACCTTTTTACATGCTGTTACTGTATTTATTTTTTCTGTTCATTAGCGGTTTTGTTTTTATCAATGTTTTTAATGGAATGAAATGTGAAGTGCTCCTGCACTGACAGACCAGTCTATATTGAAAATGCCTTAAGTATGCTTCTAGTACAGTGGTCTCCAACCCTGCTCCTGCAGAGCTACAGGGTCTGCTGGTTGTCATAGTGAATCTGCACTTCATGAAGCAGTTGAGCAGTTGATTACACAGTTAACTCAACTCACCTGGTGTCTTGGGTCTGAATTGGGTGCTGATTTTAAGGTGAAAACAAAAACCAGCAGACCCTGTAGCTCTCCAGGACCAGGGTTGGAGACTACTGTTCTAGTATCATGAAACTAGCTTTTCAAGAGAGAGAAGGTACTCAAGTCTGGCCCTCAAGGCCAGTACAGGTTTTAATTCTTCCCCTCTTATCAGGACTGATTTAAACTTGAGATACCAGGTGGGTAAATCTCTCCAAATCAGTGGCCTTAATCAATCAATGAATTATCAGGTATAAAAGAAAACCAGCTTTACTACTGGCCTTTAGAGCCAGATTTAAGTATCACTGAGGTAGATCTGTCTACAGCAGGGGTACACTGCTCTAGTCCTTGGAGGGCTGGTGTGCCTGCAGGTTTTTAATGTGTTCAGTGCTTAATTTAAGTCACTGATTGGTGAGAACAATAAACATTGTTCAGAAGGCCTATGCTGATAGATTGGCTGCACTGATTGAGAGGAAACCACAAAAACATCAGCACTGTGGCCCTCCATGATTGAACGTAGAGGTGGACAATCCAACTTCAGAAAATAAGTCTTCCGTAGTATTTTGCTCCAATCACCTTGTTTTGCTAATTCTTCAGCCAGGAGGTAAAACTAATTAGTGAAATCAGCTGGCTGACTTTATAGGTAGAAGAAACACAAGACCGGACTTCTACTATCTGACCCTTGGACTTTCCACCTCTGGACACCACTACACACCGAGTAAGTTGAGTTGATGTGTTCCAGTTAGGCCATGTCCAAATTAATACTCTTGCCTACAATTGAGTATATCAAGTTGTATACAGCTTGTATACTCAATAGTTGCAAAGTGTGCTGATATGAACACAGCCTTAGTATATTTTTCTGTTCTTGACACAATCAAGCTGGACATGAACAAAAGTCTGAAATCAACTGATACTGAGTGCCTTTAACTCTAATAAAGGACATTTAGTATCCAATGGACTTGTCTTGCTCAGAGTTAGATTAACACCGAACATGTGATAAAATTTTACGTGGCTGTCCTGTCATAGAATCTCTTCATCCCAAATCTTATGTCATTGGCTCACACGACCAGCCTTATCTATTAAAGTGGTCTTCTGCTGCCTCTGTCTGTAACAACTGGAAGTGCTCCTGCTCAACAAGGATAAGTCCCCTGTGTCTCTGAGGACTCCTAGTGAACAAACCATGAACTCCAGTCTTAAATTTGTCATTTCTGGCAATAACTTTGAATTCATATTTGAATTCATGTGTGAATGTATGCGTGTATGACAGCCAGAAGAAAGCAATTTCACTTTTAAAATGGGAGCACATTTTTTGTATAATTGCAATTTGTAAAATGCATAAAAATCCAAAAATGCACATTTAGTGTATTGCAAATACACCAGTACTTTGAGGTTGGCTAAGAACTAAGAAATGAGCCTACTGTATCTGGGAATATCCCAGGAAGCACTTGTTTCATCTGACAGTGTAGCAAGTGACAACACTAATGCCACTTTCAAGAGTCCTAAATTATGGAAGTGGTTCATGTTTTTGGATTAAAATCTTTGATTTAAAACTGATGTGACAGCCAAATATCAAAACCTGTGTCACCTAACCAAATATCTACTGTACTCTGATTAAATATGTGAAAAGTTAATCATACAATGTACACTTTCAGGGGGTAAGAAAGCTCTGAGAGTGCTGCTTTGGCCTGTCAGTAACATGCACTACTAACTGTCCAAAAAGGAAGACCTAGGGCAGGAATAGTCATATCTGGCTCTTGAAGCCAGTAGTACTGCTTGTTTTCAATCTTCACCTCTAATCAGGGACTGATTTAAACCTGACACACCAGGTGAGTGTAATCTCTGGCCAATCACTGACATTACTGAACTATCAGGCAAAAGAGGAAATCAGCAATACTATTGACTTTGAGGGCCAGTTTTGAATATTCCTGATCTAGTGCATACTGAAGAGCACTGAAATGCTACATGAAGGTTGTAGAACAGACAGATGTGAACAGAATGTTGCAAGTATGGTGAATGAAAGGAGTTTCACTGAGTAGTATGCTACTTTTCTAATGAAAAGAAGTGAATATCAATACAAAATTCACAGGTTTGAGATTTCTTCATGGTTCTCTGAGATCCCTGTAGGTAATTAGAATACATACAGCTTGAGATGGCATTCAACAAAAATGTATTCTGGTGTGAGTCTGTAATAACTTTGTAATACAAGAGTATTTTCAAATGATTCATAGGTCATGAGAAAGTAAAACTTTACAGTGTTTAACTCAAGGTGGCAACACATGTTTCAATTAATATATTATTTCAACACTGTTTAATTCATGTGTTTTGGTGTCGTCAGCTAAATACTTTTTTTTTAAATCTCTTTGGGATCTAGGTTTTCAACAAGAGGTTCAACAAAGGTACTGTACAGGACCTGCAATCGCTCCCTCAACCCTTCCCCAGTCCACAATCCATTTAAAATGAAAAAAACATCTAATTATGATGCTGGTCCTTGAACCTTTGAACCTGGGGCGGGGTCCCTGGAAAGTGGATGAAAACAAAATGTAAATAGATGTTAAAGGGTGCTCTCAATTAGCTACTCATTTTTTAATGTTGACTGGGAATAGCCCTGTCGCCGTGGAAGCAGTAGATTCTCTCGGTCCTCCGCCCTAGGGGTACGTTTGCCAGGCCCTTTTCCCATACGAATCGACACATTTTCCACATTCCCGGCCTGGCTAAATGTCACAGTGTTGTGCGCTGATGGCAGCGCGCAGGTTTCCCACACAGATGCCCCGGGCAGGGCTTGGCGTCCTGCTGGACGGCCGGACAATCGATGGAGTGTGCGATTGTTTAAAATAGTGGGCGGAGATGAGTCACGGTGTGACTCACGCCATGTTTTCCTGAGTGACTCACGCCCAGGCCTTTCGGCTCAATCGTGTTTTTCTTATTTCTGGGTCAATTCCTCTGAGCGGGGTCCCGGGGTTCGCCAGTGGATAAACGAAACTTGCCACCGACTCTAAGTTTGTATGTTTTTATATGCGCAGCGCATAATCACTGCTACACATATTAACTTCTGCTTTGGCTGGAACACATTAAAAACATGACTGAATGCAAAAAGGAGATATATTGGTATATTGCAATGGTTTTCATTTAAAATAAAAAGTTTTTTATTTACTTTAATTCAGTAAAACCAAACGATTAGCAAAGAAGGTTTGCCGTATTGCTCTCCATCATTATGTTAAATCAAGAAACTTGATTTAACAGAACGATTCAGCTTCTATGTCTATATTTCTGGCACTATGTATTCAAGCTAAGCTTCGTAACTGTTCCCTAATTTAGTTGTGCGCAATTTGTGAATGATGTCCTTTCTGAATAAGGCTTTTCTTTCAGGCATAAGTACTTCCTCAGTTTTCTGTTAGTGCTGGCGCCTATGAGTCACCGCATGCTTTGACTGACACATGCTTTAGCCTATAGAAATCAAAAACTTGGGACAGGTTGCCGCCCAACCCGTGTACAAATGAACATACAGCAACACGAAAACCGTAAAAGTACTTTTCACTTTCCACTCTTATGGGGAATGACGAATTTGGCGGCCTTCACTCGAACTTGACCGTGTTGCATCGATACCGATGACCCGCCTGTTACTTACCTGTGTTCCGTACTACTGAACTAAGCACAGGCTACCACTCAATCGCCTGCGTCAAGCGAGAACTCACTGAACCCAGGACCTTGGGGCGGTTTGGGAGCAGAAGGATCACAGGGGGACAGAGGACAGCATCCTAATCTGTTTAGCAGGGTTGTACCTGCACAATCGCTCCGACAGCCACCCTGCTTCCCTTTTGGTCCGGTTCCAGTTTGCCTCTGGGGGCTACAGCTTGCGAAAGAAAACGAGTTCCTGGGGAAAAAAAAAAGAGGATTAAACAATGGCTGGCAGGGCTGAAAGCCCCCACCCCCCTCCCCTTCTCCACCGCCTTCCCCTGTAATCAGATACCGCCATATCCCTCACACTGAAAAATCGTGTTGCATGGATGTGGCAATGATCCTGCCTCGCCTGTGTCTGAGAAATGAACACAAAAACTAATTTTAACCAACCTACAGATATTTCTTGCATGTAATGTATTTATTGTTATATCAACTGGTTGTTTAAATTTCATATTTAAAGCTACCAAATGGCAATTGCTATGCCAGTCCCTGTTGGAAATCTTTTGCTGCATTGGCGGTACATGATTTCTGTGTGTACCACAGCTTGACAGTAGTCTGACCACTTGTCTTTATCTGCTTTTCACTCCAGTACAGTAGGGGGCAGTATTCATTCAACCAGCTGATGCACAACCTATTAATGAATCTAGCGGCGGAGAATTCCTCGCACTAACATGAAGGAAAAACTGTGCTGACAGGACCAGGACGAAGAGATGAGAAGACCCTCCTAATTTAGGAAGGTGAGGGTGAAAAGTATTTGGAAAGGTGCTGGATAAGTAAACATATTGATTTATTCATATGTTTGCTTGTGTTTTTTGTTTGTTTCCTGTTTTAACCTGAACTTTTGGTACATACTTGGTCTCCATGATTTACAGACATACGCTCAAACATAAGCATTACAACTAACTGCAATTTCTTCGTTTAAAAGACAACGACAAAAAGAAACATTGATTTGAAATTTGAACTCACCTTCGTGTTCTGCCCTGTCTGTTCTGTTGTGGGTAAAACACTACATTTCATGTATTAAAAATCCCAGTGTATGTATATGTATTGGTATTGGTAAATGCTTTGGTGAAATAGGCCTGGTGTGGTAGATCTGCATGCCCTGGAGGAGAGGGGGCAGAATTTACTGAGATGGTCTGATCTGGGCGTCAGCTCCAGACTTCATTGAGCCCAGCTGCAGGTGTGGGTGTTTGATGGGGTACAGCTGGCTTTTTCAGGCCCTGACTGAGGACTTCTACTGTACTGCACTGGCTTACAGTCTGCTGAGACCTACAGGAAGATGAATGTGTAGATTCTACATGTATGGCTGATTCTCTCCTCCCTACTTCCTCAGTACAAGAGGCTCCAGTGCTATTTTCCAGCTTATGAATATTCATGAAAAGGCATGCACAAGGAAAGAACATCCATTACCACTACTGCTATATCTGAGCACAGTCATTTTCATGAATATTCATAAGATGAATCAAATTGCGACTAAGTTTAATACAGAAATTGCACTGTTAAGACGTTTATTGCTATAAAGTTTGTTGTCAACTTGTCAGGTTGCCCTTGAAAAATAGATTCTTCTCTCAAGGAACTTCCTGATTAAATCAAACTTAAATGTAGGTTTAAATGTGTGTGTTGTAGGTACTCCAGTCCTCTTCCAGCTCATAAACTATCACATTAATATTAATATCTGCTATCATAACTCTTCAGGTTATAATCTCAATAACTGTATATTCTACTCTGTTGAAATATACACTTCAAGGGATATTCAATGTAAATAAAACAAATAATATTTTTGAAAATATTTTCACTGCAGCACATTTTTGTCTTCCAAGACACTTGCGTTCTGTCAAAAGATATTAATACTTTTTCCTCCGCCGGGTCTCAGGAGTATTACTATCCATACTTTTTCATTCCGTTTTCTCAATCCCCCATTTTCTTGCCATTTTGAACGTCCAGTTGTATTTACGTACCCCGTGCACTGATGCAGCATCCTTTGTCAAATTAGGAGGGCTGAGTATGTCTTGTCTCTCCTTTGAGATACATACTGCTAAACTGCCTCTCCTTTTCACTCTGCAGTGCACCAGCTGAGCTACGTTTTTTTGGGGAACACCATTCATGCATTGCTAGTAAGCTGGATATGTCATGATTACACATGGACAAACCCCTTTAACTGAATCCCTCCCTCCCTGGGTGACACTAGAGCCAGTTGTGCACCATCCCTCAGGGCTACTGGTTACAGTAAGCACTGGCACTGGTCTGATTCTCTGTCAAAAACCATTGAACGTGCTGCATCAAATCAACTCTCTGTGTTTCTTTCACAGAATGAGCTCCTCGATCCCCATCAGTCTGGATTCAGACCAGGCCACTCGACAGAGACCGCACTCCTCTCTGTCAACGAAGCTCTCCACGCAGCCCGAGCAGCCTCCCTCTCCTCCGTCTTATTACTTCTGGACCTATCGGCAGCCTTCGACACAGTCGACCACCCCACCCTCCTGTCCTCCCTATCTGCAATGGGGATCTGTGGCACAGTCCTCAATTGGATTGAGTCTTACCTCTCAGATCGCTCCTTCCAGGTAGCCTGGGCTGGTAAAGTATCTGCGCCACACCCCCTCATCACCGGAGTCCCACAGGGCTCGGTCCTTGGTCCTCTCCTCTTCTCTCTCTACACCCAGTCCCTTGGCCCTGTCATCACAGCTCATGGTATGTCTTACCATTGCTATGCTGATGACACACAACTGTTTCTCTCCTTCCCACCCTCTGACACACAGGTCTCAGCCCGCATCACTGCCTGCCTGAGTGATATTCAGAGCTGGATGGTCCGCCACCATCTCAAGCTCAATCCAGGTAAGACAGAGCTCATTTATATTCCGGCTCTTAACTCCCCTCTCTCTGATCTCTCTATCTCCCTAGGTAATACCATCCTCACACCATCACCCTCAACTAGAAACCTTGGCGTGGTGATGGACAACAGACTGTCCCTCACCGAGCACATTTCAGCAGTGACACGTTCATGCAGGTTCTTCCTGTATAACATCCGGAGGATCCGCCCCTTCCTCACAACTTACTCGACCCAACTCCTCGTCCAGGCAGTGGTCCTGTCCCGCCTGGACTACTGTAACTCCCTGCTTGCTGGCCTCCCAGCATCATCTATCAGACCCCTGCAACTCATCCAGAACGCAGCAGCGCGTCTGGTCTTCAACCTCCCCAGACATTCCCACGTTACCCCCCTGCTCACCACCCTCCACTGGCTCCCCGTGATGGCTCGCATCAAATTTAAAACATTAGTGCTTGCCTTCAAAGCAGCCAGGGGGTCAGCCCCTCCCTATCTACGTCAACTCATCAGACCCTACACCCCAGCTAGACCTCTCCGTTCTGCTGCCACATGTCGCCTGGTCCCTGCCCCGGCTCGCACCAGCACCCGGTCACGCCTCCTGTCTGTTCTAGCCCCACGGTGGTGGAATGACCTTCCTGTGCAAGTCAGAACAGCAGAGACCCTGGCCGTCTTCAAACGTAGACTGAAGACTCACCTCTTCAAGCTACATCTCACCTCATCACCCCCCACTACCCTCTAACATTTTTTTTCTAAAAAAAAAAAAAAAAAAAATTAGGGTGTACAATTCACACTTATACCTAAGCAAAGTTATACCTATTGTAGCTCTCTTGCAGGAATGTTGTAAAGCACTTGTCTCTGAGTTTTGTAATGCACTTGTTGTAAGTCGCTCTGGATAAGAGCGTCTGCTAAGAACCTATAATGTAATGTAATGTAATGATTCAATAGCTGACTGTCTTGCTCATCCACACCATGCATCTCCCTGTTCAAGTGGGATGTTCTAGCTACCCACCAAATGCCAGAGTTCACAGTAATTGGTTCAGAAGAAGAACTGCAGATTCACTGACCTTTACGTCATGGCGATGGGCTGGCATCGGACAGTAGCTCTGAACATCAGATATCTGGATTTGCTTATGTTTTACGGATTAGTGGGTCAGTGCATTATCTGTTGCACTATGATTTGATTTAGGTCTTCACACATCTTATGTGTGCATGCATTTCGCAAAATGTTTTCTTTCGCGCACGTGTGCTTGAAGTTTCTAGCAAGTCGAATTCTTTATATCTTTTCGGCTATTCCTCCTGTCACGTTAACAAATAGCTGGGGAAAAAGACTAAACGATAATTGAAATGATACTTTGGTACCTACCCTTGGAGCGATGTGATTGGTCGGATATATCTGGCGACCCGAGCATAGCCTTGGAACCCCTGGCGGTGACAGCGGCCCAGCGGGACTGCGAAACGGCTATCCCTGTTGTGTTTACGTTCGCGCGGGGCGGCGGAGGAAACGGTGACGGTGCGATGCAGGAAGTGGACCGCGGCAAGGGAGCAGCAGGGGGAAATGATCGCTGGCTAATCCCACCGCCTCGCCTCGCCTCGGTCCACGCGTGTTTCCTGAGGATTCCAGTGCCACTTGCCAAAAAGGCTCAAATTGGCCAGAATAACATGACTCTTCATCTCGCAATCTATCACCAAGTAAGATATTTTCCAGTGAGTGTACGCTTATCAGTAGTAGGTCTTAATAATACATTTCATTCTATATCAAGAAAGGCAATAAACCAATTAATGCCGAAAGGTTTATTTGCAAGTGTTAAAAAAGAGGGCTTACTGTTATGGACAGCTCAGAGTTTGAATTAGATGCATGATAATTGTAAATATGGATTTAAAAATAACATGGATGGCGTACAATGCAGTGTTTGTAGGAACATGTGTAATGTTTGTTTAGGTTTATTTTAAAGCTTCTTAATCCACAGTAGCATTGCTTCAAAACATTGATCGTCATATTACAGCCATTCCATTTTCTAAACAAAAATAAGTTACCCACCAGACCAAAATATTTGTATTTCTTTTTCCTCCCCTGTTGGCCAGGAAGGAAAGCAAATTTTGGTGACTCATTTCAAGTACTCAGGCTGGCTGATGATTGGTGGATCAGGCTATGGGTGGAGTACCAACAAGAAGTCTGTTGAGCTGTGGATTTATTCAAGCTTGTTATGGTCATTAGTAAGGGATTGCAGCAAAGAAAAGTAAGCTTTACTGTAGATCCGCCCGTATCATTAACTGCATGAAGACACACCAGGGGAAAGTTTGCATGTGTGCAGTGACATGCACGTTCTGTGGCTTTGTGTGGTATACGCTTAATTCTCTGTAGAAATATATGCACATACTCGCTCACTCGCTCTCTCTCTTTCTCTCTCTCTCATGCAAACACACACACACACACACACACACATTCATACATCCATACATCCATCCATCATGTTTCAATTTATATAGAAGGAGGAAAAACAATTGCATTTTCTAAGTCTACAGTTCAGGACTGATGTCAGCTAAATCCAGTCTTTGGTGCGTGATATTGTTTGATTCTGTGGCCTCCAGATGGTCTCTGAGCTTGGATTCAGGGTTCTGCTCTGTTTATAATGGAAGTGGAGAACCCGAGTAAGGCCTTCCTACCCAGCCCACTCCCAACAGGACAGATTCAGCTCTCGGGTTTGAGGTGGGCTGGCTGCATTATTCTTTGAATTAAAAAAAAAAAAAAAAGTGAACTTCAGAATACATCTGTGTGCAAATAAAAGATGATGGGGTTTTCATCCATGTTACATATAAGCAGCATGCAAAGAAAACTTGCTACAGTTACTGTGTTTTCATGGAAAGGAAGGCTTTTTATGGAAAGTGTTAATTGCCACCAAATAACTTTGCTGTCTGAAATTCCTTACATATCAGGAAGGCATATGTAAATCCGATGTTTACGCCATTTTTCAGGTCGAGCTCTTAGCAGATTTATTTCTGTTGGCTGCCAGTCAGTGAATTCTGCTTGCCTTGCACCTTTTTTTTCAGAGGTTCCATGTCACAGAGAAGGTCGCCAGTGTCCGTTCATTCAAAGTGGAGTCTCTGGTGTCCAGTTGTCCCCAGCCTCGTCTGGAACTCACGGTAGCGAGGAAGGCTGGAGGTGAGATTGTGACGTACAGCGTGCGCTCAACGCAGCTACAGGCATCCCACGATGCTGAAGAGGAAATTCCTCGCGTTCTCATAAATTTCCTGCTTTGTTGACACTGCCAAGGACTTTGCGTTTACTGCGGGGATACAATGTGCCAGACAGAGTATACGCCGCTTAAATGATCCACTGTACTGTGTCCTCGCAGCGGTCTTTTAGATGCTTTTTTGGAAATTTGACATTTAGTCATTGTTCAAAAATGCCTGACTAATGGAACCCCATTCCTCAAAAAAACTGTCTTGTCCTAGCCTATGAACTTTGGTTTTTTTCTGCCTTCTGCATAGCCGATAATTACTGAAATTTGTTTTCGTCAATTTAACTATTCCTAATTGTGAGTAATAGGCATTGTAAACAGGTTGCTGGCTACAGGCTTCAAAAACAAGGAAATAAGTTGTAAAAACACTGTCGGAAAATGAGTGTTTGATACTTAAGCTGTCACAATCCTGCAGTTTCCATATTAACTAATATTTCCATTTTAACATCTCTAAAGCAAGCTCTCAGAAGAACTTTCCTGGGCCGGTGCGTAGGGGAATCCCTGTCAGAAATGGCTCGCGCCCATCTAATCAGGAGGGCGGGGCAAAATAAACTCTATGCCACAGTGTGGGTTGTAATTGGCCAATCATTCTGATCTACAGACTAATGGATCCCACATGTGGTGCTAATGAAAACTTTCCACAGCCTTCCTTGTGATTTTGCATAGAAAAGGTTTCACAGGTTTTAAGTGCACTGAAAGTATCACATTATAGCCAAGCATCCAAAGCCATACGCGCATTTCAGATATCACGTCTTGAATGTTTCATGTGATTAATATCCATGTCATCTATGATTGTTATGTCAGGTTATTATCATATTTGATGTAAACTTGTTTGTATTCATTTATGCATTCATTTAATTCTGGAGGAGGATTTCAAGGCATGTGTGATGATGACATTTGATAAAATGTTTGTGAAATTTGGCAAAAAACAGCTTAAGAAATTAGGAAAAATTTAAAAAGCTGAGAAAAAATAAGTAATAAATAATAATTATATTTTAATTGATATACAAATGGAAAAACTCACTATTTGCTCTGAAGGTTCTGCGACCATGTAGAATGACATGTTTCCAAGTGAAGTTGCATGTTTTTATTTACGTATGTATCTATTTGGTTGTTTGTTTTTCTAGAGTGCTGATTAATTAAGTCAGAAGAGGCAGGAACAATGGTTCTGATATACATTAAATCACAAGCATGTTCAGTGTGACTGACAATCCATGGATTCGTATCACATTAGCCTTAGCTTAACTAATGTTGCATGTTTGTGTAACTGTAATGCGTTTTATGCTGTTACAGTTGCATTTAGCCATTTACACATGTAAATGTTTGCTTACTGTTAACGTGATTTTTTTAGTGTGAGTCGTGGCACACATTAAGCTGTTATAAACAAAATTAAACTACTAACAATGTAGGGTTTGAACAAGTCTTAATGTGTTCATAATATTAGCACACAAAATAAACAAATTAAATTTATGAAAATAAGGTCCAAATTAGAGGGCAGTGCCAGGCAAATGACTGTAGCCTTAAACATCCCTCCTGCATCACATAAGACAGCACACAAACACAAGATGTGGATGATGACAGACTACTTAGAGAAAGTATTTTCTGAGCTTGTGTTCACACCAGGCTGAAGCCCTATTTATAGGTTGGAGGGACAGGGAGCCTTGATTAGATTGTGTCAGAGTGTTTTATTTTTTACTGGTAGACGAGGACTGTGGTAGTAGTCTTAGGGGCATAGTTACTGTATGTGTATGCCATAAAAACAGGGCACTGAATTCTACACTGGCAAAGATTTATTCTTCATCTGGCAGAGCAAGGCTGATTGGTGTTGGGTGCAAATTCTCCTATTTTTGCTGGAACCGAGATTTGTGCACTGCATCGCAAACTCTTACTTACCCAACACTCCTGGTCACATGCACTCCCTAGCTCATAGGCTCCCTCAAACACACACACACACAACCAGAGTGCTGTTAAACAGATGCTGATGACAGCACGCCAAAGTGCCCTTGATATGCAGGCACATACACTTTCCATGAATATATTCACACAATGATAAAACATCATATCACTCATGTGAAAGCAGGAACATATTAACACATAACAAACAAAGTATTGCAAACCTAATTCATATAGTTACTAGAGGAAAAAAGCTCTCCGCATGCAGGCAATCAAGGGGGAAGGAGGGGGACACACAGAATTTCTACTTGACTAAAACAGGTCAATCATGTGATGGGTTCTGAGACCACTCTGAGGATACATTACAGCCAGAATTCTGAATGTCCCTGGTATTTCCTGCTTTGTGTGACATACTTCCTGCATCGGAACAGAGTGCTAACACTGGCAGGATGCTCATTTAGATCAAATATAAACATTTCCCCCAAAAGCATTATGTGACCAGGTAGGCATGAATTAATGGGCGTTCCTCACACTTTTAAAACCATATGAGGTGATGTGGAATATTGCAGGTTTGTGTCGTGACCTGCCTTTTGGCAAAAAAGCTATATTATTCTTGACATGACACTCTTGCAATAAGAAAACTTATAACTGCATTCATCTGAGTTAGGAAGAAGGCTGGACCTTTCTGACAACAGCACATTCCTTATGAACATCTCTGTCTGTCCATTCCCTCTGATCCTGGGTCGTGTTTCCAAATGTCATCAACTGTGCGGTTGACAGCTTTACTTCAAGTTACCAATATACCGTACTCACGCAAACACATTATATAGACTGAGTAATGATCTCAATATTTGATCGTGGCAATCTTACATGGCACTTTGGTTACACAGTAGCCTACTGCAAAATGATTTTGTAACAATAACGAGAAAAAATAGAGAACAAATTGTACTAAGGAATGTGTGCTTACCTCAGACAAATGTGATTACTGAAAATGCCCAAAGGAGAATGATGTTAATTGTAACTTTCACAGTTCATATTATTTCTGTTAGTTCTGTTAATTGTTCCCTTTTAGTAATTGCCCCATTTTGATTCAAGGCGAAAAGAGCATCGACTTATATAAGGTCAGTACAATAACCTTAAATGTTACAGTTTTCATCGTCAATATTGATATACAACTGACGTGTGATGTTCAGATGTGTAAAATAATCTAATTATATTAACTTAATTAAACTGCGAATTTGGGCAAGTATTGCGTTATAATATTTTATGGTTATCAACGAGTTAACACCCACGCCCCCAACCCCCCAGTCCCTCCGTGATTTCATATTCCTACAATGAAGTTCTTGTACACGGCAGTCCAAGAGAAGCCGTAGAGATTCTTTGGCCCAGAAACTGGTGACGTCATAGATTCCTGAGCGTAGAGTTTTGCAGGAAAGCCCTGAGCCTCAGAGATGGAGCTGTTCCAGGTTTCCATGGCAAAGCGCACAAACAGGAGGAAACACGGAGGGAATCCCGTTATTTTACAGAATTCGAGCATTATAAACACCCAGCGCGAGGAAGGAAGCTGCCCTTGTTACTCTAGTAATCCTGGGCGTAAGGAAAAGAGCTTCATATCACTGCCTGACCGAGCTGTTCTGTTACACCCTAAAATTCGTTCCCTGTCAGTTTTTTTAATTCAAGTGACATTGAAGTTAGATGCTACTATGACTAATAGAGGAAGTCTTATTAATACAGTAATCTCATTTTAATTTTCATTTTGATTTCCAAATGTTCAGAGAAGTCTGGAGGCTGGCGCAGTACCACATGATGAGATCGATGAATCAAGGTAGGAGTTGCGTGTGATGGAATGTGGTATAATCTGAGAATCAAATCACATTGTATTATTTTTATGTGGAAATAGATTTATAACTGCAAGGAATGTACTTCAATAATAGTTTTAAAGCACGAGAGTAACTCATACGCTGCAGGTATTAAACATGCGATATTTCTAAAGTAGCCAGTATAAATGCACATCTAGGCTATATCCTAATACTTTACTGAAACATTTTGTGTACAGTTGCATACGGTTTGTGTTGCATAATGTGTATAACGCAGGTAGGTACTGTTTATTTATTTATGTATGTATGTATTTATTTATTTAGTTAGTTGATTCACACCTTTTCTGTAAAGTCGGGTGATCTGATTGAAAGCATATAGCTATAGCGTGTTATAGCACTGTGGCACCTCGATAAATCTGGCTGTAAAACAACAACAACAATAATAATAATAATAATAATAATAATAATGGAAAGGAAGCACGTTTTAATGGCTCTACTTCGTGTTTTCCCTGAGCTCAGTAGCTAGCCTGTAGGAACGCTTGTTTTGTGGAGAATTAAATTTTGATTTTATTTTGTTTCATTAAGTTCCTCATTTAAAAGAAAGGGTAAATGATTTCATATAACGACTATTGAAATCAAATTACGTTTTTATTTTTTATTTTATGTAATAGGCTGCACTTGTAGGTTACAAGTAGGCCCACATTAGATACAAGATGCCCTTGGACGGTTGTTGTAAGAGCATTTATTAAATTCAGCTCATAGTAGCTTAAATAGTAGCCTGATCGGCTGCTAATAAATTAAAATTGTAAATGCATTCATCTACATTTACTCAATTATCCTAAATGTCGCACGTGGCTGCTCTGTTCGGAAGCACACTTGTTGTGCGCTTTGGTTTCTTTGAACTTTTAGCTGTCTTAATGAAACGATGATTTCTGTCTTACGGCATGGCCTACCCAACTTAACAAAACAGCAACGTGAGATGCACACATCCATGTTCTTAAAAACCCACATTCAGCTGTAAATGTATAAAATTGTATAGAATGCAATTCTGCCTTTTAAGGACATGAAACATTGCTTTCTTTCTGTGGAGTATGTTAAAATATATTCATTTTAAAGTATGTTAATTATTATCATTTTGTGTAGTTTCCCAAGGCTCTTCCTCTCAGACTGACACTAAGTTTTTTGAGCAATTGAGACTGGCTTGTTGACAAGGCTTATTGTACTGGATGTTTGGAACAGTGGTTCTCTGTGTGTTACGCAAGGGTTTCTCAAGCAAGTTCAGGGGCTATATTCATTACAGCTTATTAAAAATGCTCCTGTGCCAAATATCTTCCTGAAAATGGCCTCTCTCTTGTGTCCCTAGATGCTCTGATGAAGAAAACTAGTTTCGACATTTGGAAAGTGCACTTTCTGCCCAAAAAAGCAGTATTAATGACAATGCCTTCCATTCCACTGGTATTCCAATCATGTTTGTTAGGCTTTGCAATTAGTTTCATCCTTCATTACTCTAAGTTTTCAGAAGTGTATCTTTCTTTCATTATTTATATGCATAATATTTCAGTAACCCAGTCTGTGTTTGGTTTCCTGTCAGAAAAACGTACACTTGAAATAATTTTCAAAATTTCAGGCCCTTCAGTAACCTTTTGTGATACCTGAAACTAAACGAACTTTGGGTAATGAAGAACAAATGTGCCAGTCATATTGCTGGGGTAGTTTGGGTCCAGATTCAGCATATCAGTTATTCACAATAACACAACACATGAAACAAATTTTTGTGTGGACATTGAAGAACTCATAAACTAGGTATAAGAAGCCATCAACTAGGTGTAAGACTTCCTGACTTTACAGACCGAACAGTTAATATTTGTGAATTCTTTTTTAGGAATATAATATCAGTTGAATATACAGTAAGTGAAGTAATTGATCAAATTATCTGTATGTAAGTGGCAATGTCACAATCCTTGCATAGCTTGATTGCTATTCCTAAAATAACCAGAACTAGTGCCACAATAGAGTTAAGACGGAGAAAGTATGGTATTGTGCAACACACCCAACTTGTAGACCTGATGGTGGCATAACGTAAACAGTTACTGCCTGTGTGTAGCATACCCGAAGACACAGGTGAGGAAAGGCATCCAATTTCATCTGCTATCTGAAAATATAATCAAACTTAACTGCATTTATCATCTTAACAGTGATTTCAAAATATAGATAGCTAGATAATACAATTGCTGATGCATTATTATTATTATTATTATTATTATTAATAATAATAAAAATAATAATAATAATAATAATAATAATAATAATTACATTTATATAGCACTTTTCCAAATGCTCAAAGTGCTTTACAGTGAAGGGGAACTCACCTCACCCACCACCAATGTGTAGCACCCACCTGGGTGATGCACGGCAGCCAATTTGCGCCAGAACGCTCACCACACATTAGCGAAGGTGGAGAGGGAGAGAACATTCATTTAGCCAATGAAGTCTGGGGATGATTTTTAGTGGCAAGTTTGCGAGAGCCAGATCTGGGATTTGGCCAGGACACCGGGGAACCCCCTACTCTTAGCAGTTGCAGGCAACTAACAGCAGTAGCAATAATGCCCACACCATGAAATGACACACATCATTTTGAAATTCAGTGTTACCATGAGAAAAAATAGTTACTTGGATAAGAGCTATTTGGGAAAGTGCTATTATGAAATAATACTATAGTCTTTTGGAGAAAAAAAGCCATTTTGAAATAAAAACCTGTTGTTATGAAATTAATATTAAATGAAATCTAACTTGAATAGCAGTATGATGAAATATAATTATCATAATGAGTTCTGTATTATTTATTTCACAATTTATTGAATCATATATATCACAATGTTTATTTGTTTTTATTTTATTTTTAAAAAATGATTTCCCGACTGAAGGCCTTTCTGTGTTGAATTTGCATGTTCTCTCCTCTTAGAAAATGGATGGATGGATGTTTATTTTATTTAGACAAAAATGCGATTCCATAGAGATCCACGCGCTGCCATTGTTTCCTCAATACTTATTGACAGACACTCGGGGGCAGTAGTACCTAACAACTTCACGCCACATAGTTTTGTCACGTACAAATCTAGATTAGTTTTATGTTTTATTATATGGTTAAATAAAACTCATCTACAACGTGTGACACATTGGAAACAATAATATTGAAATGCGCGGGTGTTTAAAATGCTTCCCACCTGATTATCTGGAGAGATAATTCTGCCCTTCCCAACACGCTCGTTGTATATTTATTTACATTCGTCTATGAAAGGAGGCACGCATTATCGTGTGCACTGAAACAGGAAGTTGATTTTCATTTTCAAAGCTTTCTTATTTTTAACCTCACGTAACGTCTTGCTGCCATTTTCAGCGGGTTTATATTTTAAATAGCGCCGAAAGGAGCATCGTTTTTGTGTTTATTGAGTTTCTGTTTTTTTTCTCGAGCCAACTTGGATTGAGTGGACTATCACTTTAAAATACGTATGAAGCATATGTAATACCAATTTTTACGTTTTAAACTTTTATTGAAAAGAACACCGATGACCTCCGTTTACGAAGACAGCGACCCCAATAATTTAGGGCTCTCAGGGGATATCGGTCAAGTAAACCAAGATGAGTTGGATTTTTCTTATTTGTTTGAGTATGCAACATGCGGCGATTTCCCCGGAGAAGACAAAGGTAGGCTAAATAACGTGTATTATTAAACTTGTCCGATGTCCTGTCGCTGAAGCTTCTGTGAATTACTGTGAATTTGAATGGCTCCAGGTTAACATGATGCAGCCATCATTCATTACAGTTATTTACAAATACTGTTTTTCGCATTTCACGGTAGTTGGACCGGCACTTATAAAAATTTTAAACAAGATTCATGCAGTAGTTCCTTAATATTTTCCAAATTTCATACCGATTTTTGCACCTGGATTTAACAGATCATAGGGCAAAGATTCTCTTTGCTTAAGCGTTTTCTCTAATTGACATCAACATTTTTCACCTATAGCAGGTTTCTGTACCTGTTGTGAACGCGTTCTGCTCTGTATCTGATTTATCAAGGACAGTGTATATAGCTTACATTTGCTTTATTATTAAGAGTTTTTATGTCACAGTGAATTAAGACTGATATCAAATTTCACTCTGAAAGTTTTTGATTGGTAAATAGTTTTTTTTTTTGGAAACTTGTTTCGCATTGAACTATTTTAACACCATTAAAACTAAGGAATGCCCAGTGTGAATTCTTTTGTCATTGTTTGCACTTTCTCAGTCCCTATACATACGCTTTTCAACTTGGAATCCAGGCATGAAATATTTTTGCAAATAGTGTCATAATTGGATTTTATTGTAGTAATTGTGTTAATGTAGCAAAAGAAGTGTGTATTAACAGCGTGAGAGTGTCTCAACAAAATGAAAATGAAAACTTTCTGTGGGTCGGTTGAGGGTGGGGGGTGGGGGGTGGGGGTGGGGGTAGACGGCGGGGGGTATTACAACCACAACAGTCAGGTGTCCGCAGGCTTCCTCAGCCCTACTTTCTACTGCTCAGCTGAATAAATGTGTTTGGAGGGAGAATTTGCTGGTGCGGCCTCCCACCCTTGTCTCATCAATGGAACGGGCTTATATATGCAATTGGAAATTTGACCAAAAATTGTGCTTGTGAAAACAAAAAAGTACATTTGCAGATTAAGTGGACCTGCCTCTGTCTTTATAACAGTACCTTACTCTCACAAGTCTCCTGTACCTGCTCTGGAAAGAATTCTGTCTAATGTATATCAATCTATGAATTTAAGTCGAAATCAAGGTTTTATCATTTGGGAACAGTGCATTCATTGGATTACTGTCCCAATTATTTCCATTTCTCTTTAGATGAGTCAAACCTCCCTTCTCAAAAAGTCCTCAGCCCACCGTCCGGGTTGGGCTACCCCCATGAGGATCACCAGTCCTGCAGCCGGTCCCCGTACAGGGATCCCGTCCCAGATGGCCTGCCGGGGTACGAGCATCCGGACGCCTCCAGGGCCGGGGGCCCCGCCCTGAGCCCCCGGATTGAGATCACCCCGTCCCATGAGCTGTACCACCACGGAAGGGACACCCCGCAGGCCCAGCCCGTCAACATCGGCGTCTGGCCCTCTCTGACGGTCCCGGGACTGGAGGGCGTGGCCTACCGAGAGGCCCAGTGCCTGAGCCCCGCCAGCAGCAACTCCTCCACCAGCTGGCATTCGGAGAGCTACTCCCCCTGGGCGTCGCCCTGCGTGTCGCCCAGCGGGGGGGGCACCGCCGCCGACCTCTGCCCGCGCTTCCAGAATATCCACACCTGCTCTCCCCATACCTCCCCCGGCACCTCCCCCCGCACCAGCGTCACCGAGGAGACCTACCTGGGGGCGCGGTCGCCCTCCCCCCGCCCGGGGTCCCGCTCCACCTCGCCGCAGGGGAAGAGGACCTACGACATGTACCAGAACCCCTCCCTGGCCCCCCGCGTCCGCTCCCGGAGCCCGTCCCCCCACGGCGGCCGCGACGACCAGCACCGCCCCCCCGCCCCCGCGCAGTACGGCCCCCCCGCCGGCCTGGCCGAGGCGGTCAACGGCCTCGGCGCCGGGCTGGGCGGGTCGGTCCCCACCAAGATCGTCAAGTCCAACCTGGACTACCAGGCCTATGGCGAGAGCCAGCCGGACAGCTTCCTGTTCTCCTGCGAGCAGGACGTGAAGGGCAAGACTGAGTCCTTCTATGTCATTCCACAAATCTGGCCCAATCAGCTGGTCCCCAGCCTCTGCAGGTAACAGGCCCGTGTTACTGGCACATTTCCTAGGTGCTTTTCACATGCTTACTGGCCTACAGATGTGGCACATAGTCCGAGAATGTCAGCAGACCCCCTGATCCAAAGACACTTCCATCACATTGTGACTCAGGATACATTTTTCTCTTTTTTTGTCACCTCTACATGTTTTTAGTATTATAGTAATTCCAGTCACTTCTGAATGGTGGCAGAAAGAAGGAAGTGAAGGTTTTCCAAAAAATCATTAGTGAGTTAACCATTCCTTGTGCATTGCAGTTATGCTGAATCTGCCCTAGTAAGAACGTTCTCTCAGTGTGTACCCTTTGGATGGCAGTTATGCTTAACGTGGGCTTTTAGCATTGGGTGACTATTGACCCGGTCTCTCTCCCGTTCCTGCTCTGCAGCATTCCGGTGGCTTCCTTGCCCTCCCTGGAGTGGCCCGTCCCCAGCCAGAACGACCAGTACGAGCTCCGCATAGAGGTCCAGCCCAAACCCCACCACCGCGCCCACTATGAGACGGAGGGCAGCCGGGGAGCGGTCAAGTCCCCCAGCGGGGGCCATCCGGTGGTCCAGGTAGGAAAGCAGCCTGCTGCCGGCGCTCACAAGCGCGTAGGTGCGCGTAGCCTGGCGGCGTGTGCCGTCATCTCGGTGGAGGTGGACGTGAGAGTCCCGGGGTTGGGGTGGGGGAAACCCCTTCCCCTTCCCTCTCCCTGCTTCTTCCCCTCTGCCATCACTCTGCCAGGGCAACCTGGGAGGATGCTTCGCCTCTGGAGCAATAAATATTACCCCACAGCAGATCTGCTGCCTGCTGGTCGCTACTTAGGGGAAGGAGAAGATATTTTCCTACTTTTTCTAGTAATCGGAAAAGTGTGGCAGTATTCATAGTGTATTCTCTGACATGTGTTCCAGCTGTGATTCAAATCTATTGTTGTTTCTGATTTAAAGAGTAAAGAGTATAATCTATATGCTTAATATTATTGGTTTCTTTTGCTCTTTGTAAGAGTTTATGTTGCATGGGGTAGCCATTTTGTTCATGGTGTACTGATTTCTGCAAGTCACAAAATCTTTTTTGAACAGTTACTTTTGAATTTGCTCAGCTGAAGTCATTTGTTATAAAAACTGTTGATTTCAGTCAAGCAAATACATAGTGATGGTTAGTGTATTTATTGTCAGAGGGGAAAGGAAGCTGCATTCTGCATGTTTATTTGTGAAATTTAAGAAGAAATTTATTCTCACAGCAAAACAGCCGTAGCACAACTGGTACCAAAAAATACATATTTGAAAATCAGTTTGCTTTGCCACTGGGCAAAGATTAGATTACAGCAGTTATGTTGTATTGTGTTTTTTTCATCTGGTCATTTATTTTTACACAGGATGAGTCTAATAACTGAGTTACTCTGCAGTAAAATAGATGTGCCGTCTCCTTGATCGATGCCTCTTTGGGCTGAGAATTTGGATCACCTCAAATTCAGTCTATGTTTGACTGTCAGATGTCAGGTTTTACTGGTCATATTTAAGCCCTTCGTAGAAACACAGGATTAATGACTGCCTTTTATTGTCTGTAGAACTAAAAAGACTCAACAGTGCTTGTGTGTTTTCTTGCATTTTGCTTTTTCCCCCAAATTGTATGTAATTAAATGAATTATAGGTCCACCATTCCTTCTCCATTTGACAGCCAACTTTAAGAAGTAGCCAGTAAGTCTCTCGACTGTCCGGCAGTGCAGTTTAGACTAGAAACAGGAAGCTAATTAGAGGTCAGGTGCCATTACAAAGAGGATGGAAACAGTAAATAAGATGTGGGAGTGGTGACATGCTACAGTGGTCACAGAGTTGTAGTTGTGGTCTGCTGGCAAGACGTTTCATTGTCTTGTTTCTAAGAAAAGCGGCAAAGCAAGGCGGACCACAGAAAGGCTTGGCGTTTGAAATGTCCCAGTGTGCACTGTAAGAAAACGGATGGAGCATTGTGCATTGCGGTTATGCTGAATCGGCCCTATTAAGACATTGCGTTGGACACTCTTCGACTGTGTCCTAATTGGAGGGCAGTTACGCTTAATGTGGGCTTTGAGCATTAGGAGCTAAAAATCGGCTTTGAGTAACTGTACAAAATGAGTATTGTACCTTATCGGATCTGTGTTTTGTAGTTACTCCAGTGACCTTTGATATGCACTTATTGTACGTCACTTTAGATATAAGTATCTGCCAAATAAATGTAATGTAATGTAATGGGTGAGCATTGAGTCGGTCTCTGTTCCATCCCTGCTCCCTAGAATTCCAGTGGCCATTTTGCCCTCTCTGGAGTCCCCAGCAGGAATGGCCAATACGATTACCAGTCCTTATTTTTGTCATTGTATGCATATTTTCTCACTGCGCTATATCTTGTGATATGTTGTGCGGTCCATATTGGACGATGTTATTCAAGTACTGTAAAAACAAATATGGCACTGTATCTGATCAACATTTCTTATTCCTTGGCTTCTTGGTTCAATGCCGACCCTTTGTGTATTAAATTCTGTAATTTGTATATCAAATGAATGATTTTTAAGGAAAAATCTAAAATTATTCCAGGCTTGGTAGACTGAAAAACTACTTTGAAAAGTCATCATTTATAAAATTGTTAATGTATTTATTGTAGTGGTTTTCCCATAGTTTAGGTATGAGGTTTTAGACTCCCTGTCGTGTTGTGTTTCGGAAGCGTAAATTGCTTTACACTATTGTCCTGGAAAAAGTGTACATTTTACGCAATATTTACTGCATTCCTTCTGCCTGCCTTTTGGAAACTGGTAAATAAGAGCCCTCTGGCCACAGCGATCACCCGATGACAGGCTGACTTTGCTTTCAGTGCTCTTCTCAGTGTTGGTAGCTTTGATTATGCAGCCTTAATGACGTGAGATTTAGTTAAACTGTGCCACTTCTCCTTTTCCGTTTGCTAGCTTTCACTTACGGCCCACTTAAGTGCCTGCCATACGGCCGAAAGTTTAGGCCCCTTCCACCTCCCTCTCTAATCTCTTCTTTTCCTGCTCCTGATCGGAGTCACCGTACTGCTACGGCAACCAAATTTGCACACTGCCCTTGGGTGTTGCAGTGATTTCTCTTTATATTTCATTGGAAAAATTGAACATTTAAATTGTTTCCTTACTTACCTATTCGTAGAATGTATCTTTAATATTTTTAAAATATTTTGCTGGCTCTGAGTTTCCCTCGCTGATTACCGTGACCAGGAGTTGGTGTCAGGTCATGTTGATATATGTTTATAACTGACACGATATGATGCATACTCCAGTAACTTCAGTTTTCCACTAAACTCACAGCTGCACTATTTTCATGAGCTGAGTTTAGTTGTAAATGGCTAATTTTGACTGATGAAGAGATACTGTTGAACTGCAATATTTGGCTGAGAAAAACTGAGGTTTACATATTTAAATGTAGGGAGATGTATTTTTGTAATGAGATAAACCAGTTAGGATGACTAAAAGCGAATGAATGTGAATGTAATTTCAGAATGCCCCTTTCTAGTTTGAAGTTTGTCACATTGGAGGATGGTTTGTGTCACTTAATTACACTCGGCCACATGCACCACTTGTGCATTTTTATACGCTGCGGTTTTCGGCTTACTTCCTCTGATGAAGTTTTGTGCTTTTCGAGTGATCTGCTCTGTGTATGCGTGTGTGTGCATGTGTAGGGGGGGGTGTGTGTGTAGGGGGCGGGGGCGGAGGAGGAGGTGTGTATGTCTGTGTGTCTCTGAGTGTTTGTGTGTGTCAGACTGAGAGAGAGCGTCTGTTCACGCAGACCGCTGCAAGTGCTCAATGCTGCAAAGGGCTTTCACAAAATGGTTTCACTGATAAATTGTAGCAGGTAAAGAGGGCGCTGTCATTGGCACAAGCAAAATAAGGCCTCGTGTTTAAAGTGGTTTAGGCCCTCCTTGAACAATGACACATCTTTCAAAACCTCCAGTCTAACTAGCTGGTTCAACCAGTTTTTTTTTTTTTTTGTTTTTTTTTTTTAGATTAGGTCATGAGTATTTTAACCACACTTTGCTTGTGGCTTGTTCACTTGCTGTTGCAGATGACCCTTGTGGGTTTGCAACAGTTGAGAGCAGTGGATAGATTGTGTGCCAGCACTACTACTGTAGTCCATTATTCAAACACTTTTTTTTCAGATTTGGTTAATACCAAATGTTTTGTTTGTCAGTGACTGACAGCGATGCACTGCCGGTGTTTTGTTTATGTAAATTTCTGCTGTACCCAATGATGCACGCTAGAAAGTGGAAGCTGATTTTGTGTTATTTTGAACTTTGGTAGGCTATATCAAGTCAAATTTGTTTTGGGGAAAAATAGGGAAAGTTTTTTTTGGGCTTCTAAAATGTAACCTCAAATGTTTAATGTAAAGAACAGTGGCAAATATTGCTGTATCAGTGTTGGCGAGTTAGTTTGGCTTCCTGGGAGTGCATGTTTATTTCTGCTAAATGTGATCCAAGTGAAAAAAGTATAAGAGTGCTCAAAGACGTTACTGCTTATGTTTCATTTGGAACTTACGTGTAGGCTGTTATTTATCCTGGACTCTTAAAACCACATTATGTTCAACGGGGACCATGTGTAGTCTACTGTAGTTAAAAATACTCTTGTCAGTTGCTCCTATGCTGAATATGTGCCTGTGTGCTAAATTTGGCAGTGTACCATTATTGCATATTTGTTTCTATGGTAACAAAATAGCTTTTAAGAAGAACAAGTGACAGCCTTCACCTGAGTTCCAGGTAAATATATGGAGGAACATCTTTGAGCATTTCTGTCCTTTGGCATCACTTTTAAAATGTATTTATTTATTTGTTTATTTATTTATTTAAATGTGCATCTCCAATCCCACCCAAATTTGGAATGCGCAAGCTACATACAAGCGTACTCATATATATTCCCTGCTGTCGGCTTGGGAGAGTGAAGACAACTTGTGGTTCTCTTCCAAAACACATGCTGTTCTTTTCACACTGCAGCTACAAGTTGTGCACATACAGAGTGGGGGTGGAGGAGACCCAATCGTACACATGTGCAGCAAGCAAGCCATGGGTACCCAGGCGGCTAGCAGATGTCGCTCAAACAATGAACAATGCTATCCCTGCCAACTGAATCCCTCCCATATATCCTTTGGCCGACGCAAAGCCAGTTGTGTGTGAACTGCCCCTGCTGAGCTGCCAACCACAGTCAGCACTGGCAGGGGTCGAATTCGATCCAGGATGATCATGGTGCTCGCTCCTGCACCGCAAGTGGGGCTTTTGCCAAGTGAGCTACCCACTGTTGGTTGGTCAGTTGCGCGTCTGTGATCCGCCTGCACCAGCTGTATCAGTACAGACACTACAGTAGATTAGCCAGTCGACTGCAATGTGTGCCTGCCCAAATTGGAATTGGAGAGAAAGTTTAGGGACATTTTTAAAAAATGCTATCCTGACCATCAAACTTTACCCAGACTCCTTTATATGTGGTCTGCTAATAGCATCAGGCATAGGTGTGATTGACTGCTGTGGCAAAGGACTGTCAGAAATAGAGTCTTTACGCAGGAAGAGGAGACATGGATGATTTATGGAAGAGTTTGGTTATGCTAGAATGTTATCCTGAACGTCGCCTGGGAGGTGTTCAGTACATTCTGGTCTTTCCAATTCGTGTTCAGAGGAGTATGGTCCCATCTCTCCTGAGCAGAGCTGTTTAACTGGTAGATTTTAAAAGCAGGCTCCCCAGTTTAGCCACATTTCAGTGCCCTGAAAATTCGGCAGCACAGTAGTCTCTAACTTGTCCTGTTTCCGGAGGTTGTATCACCAGGGAAACTACGTAGCTTGCGTCTCTTCCTGTATTTGGCAATCGTCTCTTTTAAGCAGTAGAGCAGAAGTGGTGATGAAACTTTTCTGCAGGGGCACAATTTTAAATCTAGACTTCAGTGGAGGTTGATATCTTGAGACCATAGTGAATCTTTTCTTCGACTGCTTCATTAAACTTTATTATTCTTTGATGAACTGTGCTGTATGACTTCATTGTAACGTTAAGGCAGTCAGTTCTGCAGTGAACGGACAAAGCTGGGCCTTTGGTACTTTGTGAATTACTCGCGGATCAGACGCCGCACAATAGGCCGTTTGTCGGGCTCTTTGCATAATGGCTAAACGGCGCTTCCTCCTTCTGCTTCCTCCAGCTGCATGGGTACCAGGGCAAAGAGACTCTGGGCCTGCAGATCTTCATCGGCACGGCCGACGAGAGGATCCTCAAGCCCCACGCCTTCTACCAGGTCCACCGAATCACCGGCAAGACCGTAACCACCACCAGCTATGAGAAGATAGTCCACAGCACCAAGATCTTGGAGCTCCCTCTGGAGCCGAAGAACAATATGAGGGCAGTGTACGTAGCTCCGCCCTCGATTACCTGTGCGGCGCGCTGTGACGGTTGCTGCAAGGGCGCTATGTTAATTATGCTTTCAATACCCGATTCATTTATTGACTCACCGCTGCTTCATAACCATAATAAGCTTAGGTAAAACAAGATTAAGCTTGGATAAAGCAAGATTAAGCTTAATTTATTCAAAGAGTGCATAAGTTATTTAGTATTTTGTATTTGACCAAAACCAGGTAAATTATCAAAAACTTCTAAGATGGCCAATATGGTTTGTAGGTGTGTTTTCATTGTTTGAGAGGGTCTCTTTGCATCCATGAAGCACACCGCTGTAGTTCTGGCTTTAAAGACGCTGTCTGTGAAAAGCAGTGTTTCAGCTGAAAAAGCTGTGTAGGTAGCAAGACAATATAAGTGCAGAAACAGGCAGTCACCCCTTCTTTGCTGCGGAGGGTCTATGTATAAAAGAGCTGCAGTTCCTACATTGTTTACATGACATGGATGTAAATCCCCGCAAATTACAGTTGACGGTCTGCACTTTAACCTCACATTGTTCATAGAGGTAGTGAGAGAGAGAAAGAGAAAGAGAGAGCGTACAGAAAGTGTCACCGCCCAGAATTGATCCCCTGCCCCATACAGTACATGTGTTTCAGAGACGGTTGTTTGCTGCGAGCCACTCCACAAATATTTAGTTTTTCAACAGTTCTCTAAATAAATTCGGCAATTAGGAAGACAGTTGTTATCGCAGCTTCAATAAGGAACATGTCCTTCATCCTTTAGCAGCTGTTAAAATGTTAAATTGGTGTGTGATTCCTGTTGCGTGTCTTGCAGAATTGACTGTGCGGGGATTCTGAAACTGAGGAACGCGGACATCGAGCTGAGGAAAGGGGAGACGGACATCGGGCGAAAGAACACGCGGGTCCGTCTGGTGTTCCGGGTGCACATACCCCAGCCTGGGGGCCAGTACCTGTCTCTCCAAGTGGCTTCCCATCCCATCGAGTGCTGTAAGTCCCCACTGCTTGAACCGCTTAAAAATATCAAAAGAGTTTGCTTTAATGTGTGCCTTGTTCCTTTGTGTTATCATGATAACTTATGAGAAGGACCTGAGAGAGTTTGCTTTAATGTGTGTCCTGTCCTTTTGTGTTATCATGATAACTCATGGGAAAGACCTCATAGAGTTTGCTTTAATGTCTGCCCTGTTCTTTTGTGTTATCGTGATGGCTTTAGCTGGGTCACTGCTGATCTGGAGTGATGGTTTTGGCTGGGCCCGGGCCGGTCTGATGTTATGGTTTTAGCTAGGCCAGCTGATCTGAATCGGTGGTCTTATCTGGGCTAGTGTCAATCCGAAGTGATGGTTTTAGCTTGGCTAGCACTGATCTGAAGAACTAGAGATGGTTTTAGCTGAGCCAGCACTGGTCTGAAGTAATGGTTTGCGCTGACTAGCATTAATCTGGAGTGATGGTTTTACCTGAACTGGAGCTCAACTGAAGGGCGGTTTCACTTTATAACACTTCTGCTTCTCATGACTGATACTGTCCTTCTAATGAATGTGTCGCCCTTCATTTTTTGATTAGTTATTTCAATATTTTACGCTGTTTTGTTGTTTTCCTTTACAAATGTAGGAAGTAGACCCAGGCAGTTTTGTGTCGAACTCGAGGATGCATATCATTGCGCCACTTCTGATGTGGCGCACCTGCAGACAATAACATTAGGTTGGTCGTAGAAATAGTGTTGTATGACTACTAGCTAGCGAAACCGAAAATGTCTGAGGGCGAAGGAGATTTTGTTTTTGATCATGGGATTGTTGTGCCCTATCGATTCGAGCCGGAATACACAGGAGAAGAGCTGGCTAATTTGCAGGCTGATCGTGTGAGAGCGAGTCAGGAGCGGGCCGAGATCGAGGAACCACAGGCTATTCCCAGGACTAACGGCAACTAGTGATGGACATCCTATGTATCACAGACAGACACGATAGCGTTAGCCAGCCCGCTTAGTACCTACCTCAAGCGGTTCGACCAACGATGGGAAAACGTTGGGTACAGCTCCAGGCTTCAGATGGTCACCTTGGTAGTCGGTGGCTTCAAAGTGGTCGCTGCATACCCTTAGTCCTCGTTTGATAACTTCTTCGGCTGTTATGTTGTGCTGATTACATCCAGCCATGTCTAGTACAAAGTTGCATCGCATGGAAAACTATGAAAATGTGCTTTCAAGCCAAGTTTAATGGGGGCATTACAAAAACCGGGTACAATGCACCTCATTATTACACCGATATCGCATCAAACAAAAGCTAGCAGCTAGTTAGTTTGTTCGATTTCAACGCTAAGTTAACGGAATGGTTTGCTTCACTTCTTCTCGATTTTGCTGTGAAACAAAATCAAAGAAGAAGAAAAAACCGGAACCCGTACTACGATGTGGACTGGCGCTAAAAAACGAATAGGTAGAGATTTAAAATGATATAACTAATCGAAAAATTAAGGGCGACACATTCAGTAGAAGGACAATATCAGTCATGAGAAGCAGAAGTGTTATGAAGTGAAATTCCCCTTTAACTAGGCCAGCGTTAATCTGGAGTGATGGTTTTAGCTGGACCCGTGCTGATCTCCATCCCCTCTCTCCTGGTGTGGATCCACAGCTCAGAGATCGGCCCATGAGCTCCCCATGGTGGAGAAGCAGGACATGGACCGCTGCTCGGTTCTGGGGGGACAGCAGATGATCCTGACTGGGCAGAACTTCACTTCCGAGTCCAAGGTGGTCTTCAGCGAGAAAACGCACGGTGAGCGATGTCTCCTAGACTCCTAGGTCTTCAGCAAATGCTCAATGAGGCAGAGCTTCAGCCATCTTTCCAAGAATTTGGCATATGTTCCAAACATCTCTCACTTAGATCCTTGCATGAAACCTCTGGTAAAGTACAAATGCATAACAGTAGATGTGCCGCTCCTAAAAGGACAGGAGGTTGGTGGGGGTTGAGGTGACCTTTAAGAAAATGGAATATACATGAATATACAGCAATATATTGTAATTATCCTGACTTTTTTATTTATCTAGTATATTGTAATATGTGAAAGCAGCAATATATTATTTGCCCATACACTTTAGGAGTTTTGCAATATGTTTTCATTATCTGGATATTCAGATGTTTTAAATCTGTGTGAGACTTTCCCAACCTTTAACTGTAAAGCAATTTGATATTGTGAGATGAAAGGCATATTGCAATTGTTTTATGAGCTCTTTACTCCTACAGTGTTTGAAAATAAATATGAAAGCACAAAAATGAGCGTCAAGCTACAATTCTGTATATTTATTTCAGCAATGTGGGGTGTCTTGAGTGTTAAACTGAAAGCATTTCTTTCTTGGACTTTATTATCTTTGTGGAAAGTGGCAACACAGGTAAAAATATGTGCCAGTAGCGTCGTATTCAACTGTGACAACCGTTACACAGCGCTGCTCTGAGGCATGTTTACTGCCACCCACAGAACATCAGTCAGTTCCGATAATGCCATTGACTTTGTTGGTGGATTGCATCGCCCCCTCAGCCTCTGCCTGTGCACGTTCCCAAATCAAGTTTTGTGAAAGGTCGCATCGAAGCACTTTCTCAGTAAGCAAGCGCGGCCCATGTAACACGCAAACTTGTTTTTACACGTAACACATAATTTTTTCACGCCTTGATCTTCAGTGAGTGGTCACACCACCACCACCGCCAATGTGAAACTGAAGTTCAGTACTCGCAGATAATAGAGGATGAATTAATAAGCAAGTCTCCTGGTGTCCAGTTTGCATCAGATGTGACATTTGCTTGTTGGATCTGATAAGGCCTCAGTATTCGCTCTTACGGGATGTGCCTTCCTCTTTAAATTGTGGTTTTACCTATGCACCATTATGGAGGTTTTGGCAATCTCAAAGCATCCAACTGAACAGCTAGATATACTGACTTTTTGGGTAAATTTTCTTTGGCAGCCATGAACCGGGTTTCACTGCAATGCCGGAAAAAAAAAATCTGGATGGACCATGTTGGTCCTAGGTCCTAAGTCATAGTTAAGGACAAATGTTGAGTGAATGGAATCGGAGGTGTCAGAGAAATGAGCGAAGTCGCAGATGTCTAGTCATGGCTTCGCCAAGGACTTCACAAGTGATTGGTGTCTGTTAGTTTGGTCGTCCTCTTAACACCCACTTGTTACTCATTTGTCCACTGTCCAAAGTATGCCAGGACTGTGACAGGCTAGATATTTATTTCTGGGATCAGATATGATGGGTTTGACTGGTCTGATACATAAGCTTTTAAAGTCTGGGCATCCCTACCATGCGTAAGACATTCGCTTATGAAAACAGAAAATAAAAACTGATATTAACAAAAAGTTGTATTGGACGGTGTCCCTGCATGAGACTGCACGGCTGCGGTGGAATCTTCCTGAGGGGACACTGGGACAGCAGAGGAGGGTATGAGGGACAGGGCCAGAGCCGGATGCTTCGTTGCCTGATCGAGGGAAAAAAGTGAAAATATGTTCCTCTGGACTTGTGCAGAAATTTAAACTTGAATGAATCCAAATGCCAACGAGGCAGAACCGTGCACCTGCTGTGTCTGAAAATGAGCGAGTTTCTCTTAAAGCCACTCTTTATTTGAACTTTTACGGCCTGGCTTAGGGAGTGGAATTCCCCCTCAAAGCTCTGACTCATTTAATCCTTGTGCAGCGGAGCGTCAGTTGGACTGGGGGCTTTCCTCGTACGGCACAAACGAGCCCTTTGCTGAAGGAGCACTGAATTTAAGCAGTGGATTTTGAATGTGGCTTCTTAAAATCTATTTCAGCGCATTATGTTACACTCAAAAAAGAATATTCCCCCTTCCCCCCATTCGGCTATGTCCAATGTTCCCCCAGCTGTTTGAGTCTGTTGTTCTGGGTCCTTGTTTGGTTCCTGAAAACTTGCGCAATGCTCATTTGTTGTGACCGCCACCATGGTTAAAGTTCAAAACACAGCCATTGGGCTATGCTGTTGCTCTCAATAGGTACATGCAATGCTCAGTACTTGGGATGCGTGACAATGTTTATGGTCTGTACGTGGGTCTTTATGACCTGTGATGTGTTATCAAATATAACCACTTTTGTTTAAGTTGAAATGTAGCTAGCTAACGAAGTAACCTTTTTCTGATTCAGGTGATGTATCAATCCAACTTAAACAATGCGGATTGATCCAGGCCGGTGATGAGTTCTGAATGCTGTTATACTGTATATAAGCACTGAAGGAATGCGTCTTAGCCACACACAATGTGCAGGTGGAACTAACTGTTGCGTAATATTCCATATGAAATTGTCATTTTCGGACTACCTGGGGAGATGAGGTGAATTGAAGACCATCTGGCAATTTGTATGTAGTTTGAGTGTAGTTTATGTGTGCAGTTCTTTTACCATTGATTTCTACATAATTAGACCAAGCTGTTTGTCCATGTTTACACCTGTTTGATGGTACAATCAAAGCAGGTGGTACACGCCCTTTCGAAGCTCAGAAAAAGATAGCAACTAAAGATATATATATCCTGTATATGAACACTCGTGCCCTGCAGTGCTTTCTGTGCTGCCGAGGCAGTGGAAAAGGAGTTATTTATTGTTGCTTTTCAACACCTCTGTTGATCCCTGCTGTTGAAACTGGACCTGAACCAAGACGTCAGTAACACATGGTCCGGTTTGCTTTTGCCAACAGCAAGCGCCCAGTTCTAGTCCGAGCCTCAGATTCAGTCTAATCACACTGCATTTCCCTTAACCTCCAAAAATTACTTCGTGATTTTATTTATGTGGTCTCCAACAAGAAGGTGCTGTGACAGAGTCAGAAACAAGCACTTAATGGTTTAAAATTTCATTTAATTGAAGCCCTGCATGGTTTAACACTCCCATGTGAAATTCATTACCTGCAGAACATTTTTAACAGGAACCTTCCGGTACCTGGTTTACAGTTAAGGCAGCCAACACATTTCGGTTGGCCAAGTTTGTCCTGGTGAAAATCTTTTTGTAGTGGCATATTTTTTTCTGATTCTGTCCTGGCACAACTGCTGACTTCTGGATGTCGTATTACTTGCTTGGGTGCAGACTATTTACGTCGTGCCTGATACTGTTGCTGAAGTGCATGTGCACCTGCTTTGATTCCTAGCTCAAAGATAGGAACTTGTCTTAGATCAGGGGTTCTTTCACAGATGTAATAATGCTAGCAGCAGTTCAGTTCAGGATGCCTGTAGGGCCTGGGTTTTCAACAGGTTGAAAACCCCGTGCTGTAGAGTGTAATGTAGAAAAGTAGCGAGCTTAATAGATCTCTGCGTCAAAGCACTCTCCTGTTGGGCGTTGTGGAAGAGAGTCAGAGGATGTGGTCTGACTGTAATGATATTATCTGTAAGCGAAAAGCAGTTTTTCCCCTGACTGCAGTCATGTTAAAACATGAAACATTCTCTGAGGCAAAGAGTTTTCAGCTACATCGCCCACACATAAGTCGGCTACACAGCGCAACTCATTAGAAATGTCCTCTTATACTAACTGCTAATATTTACTGATATTTCAGGCATTCACTGCTAAACACTTAACTTTGCCTCTCCATTAAATACAAATGTTTACGTTTTTATTCACAAGCAGGTTGAGTTAATTATGACGCTTGCTGGAATGCAGTTTAATTTAATTATGAATTGGAGTAAAGGACAAATATCAATTTAGATATTATTGTGTCACCTGGACAAGACTCTAATGAGTTGTGCTCCCTAGCTAACTACACGTTAGTGATGTGGGTGAGGTTTTGTGCTGCTGGTGAGGTAGTTAGACTGCAGGATTGATAATGCGGTGTAGTCCCATTCCATCTCGTGGCTGCTGTTCCAGGCCGACAGGTACACGTGACAGTTGCAAACCATTGATTTAGCCCAGTGCTGTCAACGCACGTTGCTTTTTCTTTAGGTCTGGCTGTTAAATTGCTAACCCCCTGCCTGCCGGATTTATGTGTTTGCAGACGGACAGCAGATCTGGGATGTGGAGGCCTCTGTGGACAAAGACAAGAGCCAGGCTGTGAGTGTTTTATTCCTTGCGCACACGCTCGGTCCGGTATGACGTATAGCACGTTAGCCGCGCTGCGTGGGAACAGCATCCTCTGCTCTGTGCTACTGGCTCGAGGGTGCGTGACTGTGAAGTGCAACAGTGCTGTCGATAACGGCACTTCGGCACTTCGATAACGTCCCTCCGTTTGCAGAACATGCTGTTCGTGGAGGTCCCGCGGTACCGAGACCCGTCCATTTGCCGACCCGCCAAGGTGAACTTCTACGTGATCAACGGGAAGAGGAAACGCAGCCAGCCCCAGCATTTCACCTACACTCCACTGCCAGGTGAGCATCGCTAACTGTCGCACTGCACCGGTCAGAAAACTCACGCTCCTTATTTAAGGAAGTATACATAAATGTGTGTGTGTGTGTGTGTGTGTGTGTGTGTGTGCACACAATAATAATGATTATTATTATAATAGTTCATACATAGCTAATAGTCAATAGACATGTATATATGTCTATGGTGAAAACTGCCTGGCTTGTTTACATTTTGGACAGATGCTAGTGGGTAAATCTATCGCTGTTCCCATCGCAGAACTTTCGACACAAGCAAAATCGGAAGCGCTATCCTAAAATTTCTTCTTACCATTTTTATTTCTATAAGGGTTATGGGAAGTGAAGTCCATAGTATGATCGGCTTGAGCAATCACTTCTAACTGTTGACTACATATCCCATTTGTGCTTTCGTAAGCTCAAACTTTTCGTGGCCATGGGGGTAAACCATTGCTACTGTGTGAAGAGGGGAGTCAATAATTCACGTTATGTTTACAGGCGTTACAGACCTTTCCGCATAATTTTGAGGTCATCTTTTATTTCTGTTGAAGCCTTTATTGTATGAAAGTTTTACATGGGAGAGGGATCAGTTGTGGTTGGGGGGGACAATTCGATTCTTTACAAATATTGGGGGGGGGGACGTCCCACCCGTCCCCCCCTGGTTCCTAAGCCAATGATGATAATACTAATTATTATTATTATTATTATTGATCTGCAGTGACGTCCATTAAAACAGAGCGAGTTGATGACTACCAGTCCAGCCAGATGGGCTATGCAGTGTCTCAGGTCCTGGGGGCATCTCCCCAGTCTTATTACCACAATCTCCATGGCCTGGTCAACCAGAACAGCGGCCTGCTGGGCAGCATGGGGCCTGCCTGTGAGCTCTCCGGCCCGGACTCCCGCTACCAGCCGCAGAACCCTGCCATCATCTACCCCTGGGGGGCCAAGACCCTGGGGGGCAGCCCCCTGCTGTTCCAGCAGCTCGGGGGCGGGACTCCTGAAGGGCACCAGGCGGCGCTGGTCCACCCCGCCTCCCAGGCTGAGCCACGCCTTGCGGGCACCACGCAGCTTTCCGTGTCTCCCCGCCAGCACTCCTCCTCCTCCTCCACCGCCCTACACGTCTCTCCCACCAATCACCTGCTCCAAGGAGCTGCGTCGTTGCCCGGGCAACAGCCCCTCCCGTACTGCGACGACGGCTTCCCCAGCGCCCGCTCTGCGGCCCACCCTCTGGCAGCCTACCATGGAGTCATCCACCCTCAGCCCCACCCCGTGCCCAAGGTGCCCAGGCCCCCGCCAGGGCAGGCAGACCCCCAGCGGGGCCCCTCAGCCAGGGTCACCATTAAGCAAGAGAACCTGGACCAGGTCTACCTGGATGATGGTGAGCAACAGCTGTGTTCTGTACTTGGTAATCTCATTCTCTCTCTATCCCTTGCTCACGCACACACACACACGTACACTCAGACACATAAGAGGAAATGGGAACCCCTCGTCCTGCTATATCCGGTAAATGCTAGGCCGTGTGCTATGGGTGAACGGCAGTGATTGGCTGTGTTTAGAGAAGTAGTGTTATATTTTCAGTAGCCAGCTAGTTTACTTTGTTCATCAGGGAAGTTGGTGTACTATAATGAGTTTTCAAACCACAAGAGACTGTTGTGTAAGACCACAGCTGAACCACTTCTGTTGGACAATACATGGAAGTCTCTCTCTCTTTTTTTTTTGGGAAGAGGTGGGGGGGGTGAAGGCATTACACGAGGGGTGGGGGGTGGGTAGGGGTAGGGCTTTGGGTTTATAAATAGGGGGTTGGCATAGTTTTTAAGGTAATTGTGGAAAGTTTTTATGTTTCATAAACATAGAAAGTCAGAAGTCTCTCTCTCTTTCTCTCTCCCTCTCTCTCTCTCTCTCTCTCTCTCTCTCCCCCTCTCCCTCAGACTGAGCAGGACACTGGCACTGTGCAAACTAAACAAACTGTGCCAGAGCATAGCAGTGGCTCTAGCTGCAGACGTAACTGAATGCCTTGCGAGGTGTAAACAGAATTCAGCTCCTGCCGTCCACTTTGTGGTTTGAATGTGCTGTCAAGCCGCATCTGTCAGGAGTTACAGTATTCTTATCCTCGCGCCAAACCGAAGGGGTACTGCTTACCAGGCGAAGCCTGTTTTCTGAAAACCTGCGTTTGGTGGTGCACTTAGTCGACTTTGGGCAGACTTCTCTTCCTGAACTCGGGGTTCAAGGTCCGGGGTTTGATCTGCTACTTCTCGCTGCACTCGCAGGGGTCTCGTTGGCAGGGCGACAGGCCAGGAAGTGAAGCTTTCTCATCTACAGGAATGCCAGCTCCCCTTGTTGCCTGAGCGCGGCGATGCTGTTTTGATCCCAGAAACAAGGGCTATGGCAACCATTGTCACACAGTGGAACAGGCTGCCTGAGAGAACTGGGGGGGGGGAACCTCTTTGTTTGTTGTTCTTGGCCAAGGATTTTCCCTCGGCCTCTGGATACTTGTGTGTGTGTGTGTGTGTGTGTGTGTGTATGCGCGCGTGAGTGTGTGTGCGTGTGTGTGTGTGTGTGTGTGTGTATGCGCGCGTGAGTGTGTGTGCGTGTGTGCGTGTGTGTGTGTGTGTGTGTGTTGGCACTTGGAATGTACACACCTGTGCTTCTTTAACATGCCCACAGCCGTACCTTTCTAAAACCCATACGATCCCTTAGCTATTGGGTTTGGAGTTATGATCATGCTGGGCAGGTTGTTTAGTGGGTTAGGTTGAGGAAAATGGA
This sequence comes from Anguilla anguilla, assembly GCF_013347855.1. Classification (NCBI taxonomy): domain Eukaryota; kingdom Metazoa; phylum Chordata; class Actinopteri; order Anguilliformes; family Anguillidae; genus Anguilla; species Anguilla anguilla. Next base: position 14,097,828 of record NC_049213.1, read on the forward strand.
AAGGAAAATGGCTCCAAATTGAAGTTCTGAGGCACGTGGGTTACCTTTAAATCAGCAATGTTTGCACCTCATGAACAGTTAATGAAAATATAGATTAAAGATCTAAAATAAATTGCCGAGGGACAGTAGCATTGGCACCCTGACCCACACTTTTTTTGGATTGTGAGAGGGCATACTGAGGTCTTATTGAGTAATTCCTCTTTGCGTGCGCTGGTTTCACAGATGCTGTCAGTACAGTCTACATTTTTTGGCCTCCCCCAACTCCAAACCTCCCCTTTAAAACTGCTCAAAAGTGTGGGAGGCGCACAGACGCGGAGTTACGTTCACACATATCACGGCGATATCCGAGAAACTCGCAAAGGATTGTTTTCGCGGAAATGCGCTCGCTAGACGAGGTTCAAAGGTCTGAACTTAGAGTGACAGGATTTCACATTGAATCCAGAGATGAATTGGTGTTAAGAGCTTCGCACGTTGCAGAAGGGAAACCAGAAAATGGATTCCGCCGAAATCAGTCAGCTCAACTCCGATAACTATCGGGGTACAGTCAAAGCAGGAGTCGAAAACGCGCGCGGTGGCGGCGTCTTCACTTGAGTGATCCGTGGAGACGGGGGCAGAGCTTGCCGCCCTGCGTGGGGTGGTATCTGTTTTCACTTCCCTTGGATTCTTTAATGGCTGTGCCCCTGCGCTACCCGTATGTAGGTCAGCGCTTTAAATAGGCCCGCGTAAAAATCCAGGCCAGTATCGAGCTCTCTGTCAGTGTCACAGCGCTGCGAGACGAAGGTCAAAAAGGACAAAGTGTGCTGGTGAAACGCACTGATTTTGTCAGAGACTTTGGCCTTGTGAGGTGGTTCTGGACAATTTTTACAGTTTTGAATATACTGAAGCCAGTACCAGTTATTATCTCCACATTTCTCAACTTTGGGTCTGAAAAATAACTGAATTATAATTAACTTTACCTGTAGCCTATATCGAAGCTTAATATAGATGGTATGGCATGTTATAACATTATATACTATATTTACTGTATACATTTAAAATAATACAAAAAATTGTAATTTACTCACAGGTATTTTGAATAAACTTTAATGTTTGTTTAGGTTTAAGGCATTTAGAGTACACAGAACTTCATGAGAACTTTTAATGTGTAATATATATATATATATATATATATATATATATATATATATATATATATATAGTTTTCATATAGTTTTCCATTAAGAATTAAGTTTTCAAAGGGATACATTTGTAGTTATGGCAGGTGTTGCTTAGTTCAGGAATTAGGGCAGTGCCCTTTTAATTTGAGCGTGGCCAAAGCTATTGTTTTCTTTTTTCTTTTTGTTTTGTTTTGTTTTGGGGCAGGTAAAGCACTTAATTGTAATGCTTTTGTTTTTTTTTCTCTCCCTCTTTTTGGACTTTTTGCTAATGACGCACAGTATCTTCAAATGCATCCTGTGCGATGAAAGTACTGGCATTGAACCGCGCTAATAATCTCATCAGGCGTGTCGCTTCCTAGCGCTCTTTCGGGAGGAAGTATTTGTGAAGTAGCCGACTAAATAAGGAAACGACGTGCCTCTGACATCACAGTATTGCTTTGCAAGAGCCTGCACTTTTAGCGACACCCTTTCGATCATATCAGTGTTATCCGAGGGGCCATGGATGTCGTTTTCCAGTGCTGAAGCGGAATGTGCTCAGGAGCATTTGGAACGGTCCCCGTTCCTCCTTCGCCCTCGCTGTCTTTCTCATAAAACACCCCCATCGCCGTTTACCTGCTGCCAGTTATTCTGACAGTTTCACAAGTTTGAGCAGTGGCTGCCGCACGTTTCCCCCTCACCACCTGCTAGATTGCAGGGAAAGTATCTCTGAGCCCTGTTTCTATTTATAGGGTGATGAGGCAGTTAAAGTTTCCATTTATACCCTGTCTGTCAATCCCTCTGTGGAGCAACAGGAAGTACTACCAAACAAAGCATTGGTGTCAAACCCTGAGGGAGCAGCCAGTGAAACGATAGTCCTACCCCTCCTTGTGGTGAATTGCAGTCATAACTGTTTTCTTTTTTCAGTGCATCAGCTACTGTATGAACCCACTTTGAAACTTACATTTTTGCCACTTTTTAAATGTGTGTTGTTTTCTCTTTTGTGTGAAAACCTACAATAGCATTTCAGGGAGTTTGTGTGTTCTAGAAGGATTTTATTATGATGTCACTGGATGTGTGGTGGACATTTAGGAAACCCTTGGCAACCATATCTTCGGACTCATCTAAACGATGTAATAAGTTACAGTTCAATTATGCTTCCTCCAGATTTATACAACATTATGGACGGCTGAAAGGATGATTATATCACTAATGGATTGGTTGCATGTCCACCATTGGGTTTAGCTTTAGAGCTTGAAGGCTTTCCACGCATCATAGATCATGTTTTCTGCTGTAGAGCCAACCTGGCGCTCTGGAGAGTGGAGATGGCTTTTTATATGTGAGTTTAGTTTAGACACTCTGAAGTGAGACCAGTCGCAGCTGATCTCTGTGCTGGTGAAATGAGGTTCCAAGTGAAGGGCAAAGCTGTTGCCTAAGGCTTTACGGCAATCTCTTGTCAGCCTTTCGGCAGAGCTGAATCCAGGCCCAGGTCAACCCCCATAACTCATTGAGGTAGTACTTTTCTGATTTTAAGATACCGTATTCAAATACTGCAGGCACCAGTTCAGTTATTTGGTGCCTGCAGTTTACAATGACTGTAATACAGAGGCTTGTTCGGTTCAGTTAACACGCTGAAAACTTATGCAGTTTTAAAAATTATTATTCTTATTCCTGTGCAGAAATGGGCCACTAGGTTGACTAGGCTGCACTATACAGGAAGCTGTTTTTAAACTCGCTTTATGCCATGCTCCAATGTTAATGCTCCTTTTTAATTGCAGCTAATAAGAACCGTTTGTTCTGCAGTTAACGAGATCATAAGGAACGACCTGACTGTCCACGGCAGGGGTCAGACGTAGACGCCTCCCGGCGCTCCTCCGAGACATCGCCCTGGAATCCCACCGGCCCTGCTCCCTCCCCCCTCCGTCCCTCTCCAATTGCCGCTGCCCTCCGATTCGTCCGATTCGTACAGCTCACCTGCCGAATGTCCAGCCTACTCACGCCCGTTTTCACAGAGCACACCCGGCGCTACGTCTCACAGACACTTGAGTAAACAAGAATGTGCCTTACTTTGGCTGCTGAGAAAGCCACATTGGTCACAGATAGGAAAAGCTAAATGACATCTTCTTACAGCTATTTCACAGTATCTGTAAATATGCTCGCTTATTACTAAAGATGGGTAAGGTTTCATGATGGCTTCATGACTGTTTAACAAATTGCAGTCAGGAACCTTTTGCCAGAGAATAGCTAACTGTACAATGCCTTCTTCAACTAACATTGAAAAAAATAGTGGGTGAAAGAATTCTTTACCCACCTCTGTGTAAAAAATGTTGTTGCACCTGTTAGAAACCTGTTAGATTCATGTTAAATGAAGGAATCTATTTTTTATTTTTTCTTATCTGTCATTTTAGTTCCTTGATATTTTGAAGCATTTTACCAAAGAAACAATATATCTTTGAAGAAGCATATTTTTTCTTGTCCAGTCCAGGTCTTTGAAAATAAGCATTGAGTAGTGTTTGTTTTAGTGTGTAGTCTTAATTTGTTTCTTGCTTTTTTTTTAAGTATATGTCCGTGTTTATATGAGCGCTTGACAATAACGTAGAAGCTCTTGCTGCACGTGAGCTTTTTAAAAATAATCATTGATAACTTGACACTGAAGGAGTATCACACAGCACAAAGTTCGCAGCATATCTGAAATGCCAAAGATAAGTTCTGTAGAAAGCCATTTACACTGTATTTGCACAGCGGTTTTCTTGTTTTGTGATTGCTTTGCAGTTATTTTGATACATTTATTTTTGCAAATACTTGACAAAGAATAATCTCCAGTGCACCTAGACAGCAGGAATCAGGGCCCCTGCAGACCAGCCGGAATCAGGTCTCACTCCACTGTTCTGCTAATGGCCGTGTTGTAATATCCTTCATTTATTTGGAAAACTTTAAAGCAGTGTTACGTCTGCCTCGGGCCAGGAGACATCGCAGGCTCCTTTCAATCCACAGCCTGAAAACGTAGCAGCATAACACCTTAATTTTGGATTTCGTTTTTTAACGAGCCTCAGGTCCGTGCGAAAGCAACACATTTCGAGACACGGAAGTAACAGGGTAACACCAGATTCCCTTGCACATCGTTACTCCGGGATTCTGGCATGGCCTTGGGGGCTACCTTATTACCTTCCACTGCGGATTGAGTATAAATATTTGTTTTTATGTGTGTGCCCTGCGAGGATTAAAGTGCCTTACATTTAACCAAACTGTTAAAGTAAATTTTGCATGATGATGACCCCATAATTCCTGAAGTATTTATTCCTAAATAGTGGTGCATATGGAATTTGTGCATAAGTTGTCCTATACGTATTTGTTTTGGATTCTAATACTTTTCTGTGCTCTATTGATCTTGCCTGGTAGAATTGAGCCTGCCAATATTACCAGAAGGCGGGGTTTGCATTTAGAGAGTATTTCATTGGTTCCAATACACCAAACAAGATCAGTAAAGCGTAATAAAGTATTTGAATCCAAAACAAATACATATTTGACCCAGGTCTGGCATGGGGCCTTTCAACAGATTCATCACAACCAAAGCATCGGTTACATGTCCTGATTATTTTCCACAGCTCTCTGCTACAAGGACCGACTTTGCACCGTGTGAATGCTCTCCTGACTCGTACTTTAGGAAACCGTCTTTTCCATACGTATGTAAATGTTTGACTTTGCGGGTTTTCCGGCTATTGTAATGAAAAGGCGCAGTGCAGAAACACCGGCAAACTGTGTGTGTCATGCTTTCCATTCGCTTCGAAACGATTACAATTAGCAGAAGTCAAGGGGTAGAGATCATGCAGTGGACAGGCCTGGACCTCTGTAAAAACATAAAAATGGAAACATGATGGTGATAATACTAATAAATAGAATGACTGTGGAGTAGCACATTTAAAAAGAATTATTGGACTATATTTTATAAAACTGGTTACATTTTATATCTGTAAAATGTAATGTTATTCAGCAATACCTAAAAGACATCTCTACTGTAGTGTGACTGATGTTAATAATTGGTATGTGTAATACAATGATTCGATTTTCAGAGGCGTATTTGAATTGTTTGTGGAAGTTATGCTGAATTCCTTTGGTTAACCTTATATAGTCTCATTTGTGTAGAATGTGATTTATTAACACATTTAAAATTATATTTAGATTTTTTAAAATCGGCTTAGAGAGGACTTCAGTGCTTTGGTTTAAATATATTTTGGGAGACTGTCACATTGATGTAAATAATTTGGAAACAGTTATTTTATTTGGAATTATGTACTTTGATAGATTTTATATGTTTTTATTGTTTTGCATGGAGTGTAGAAACTGCAAACTCTGTTTCCCCTTTGTTTTAAATTCCCACGTTTTACTCCTGCCTTAATCATCAGCAAAGTCTTATTTTTGTATTGAGTTCCATGTGTGTTGCAGTACAATGTACAGTATGTCACTGTTAGAAGGCATTGTCTGTAATTTTGCCTTGAAGGCTAATTGCATATGCAGTTCAAAAGTAATTATGTATGTTTTGCTGTGTAGTCATCTCAGTTACCCTTGTGTACAAACTATGCTTTAACTTTGGAATTTATACCCTGAATGTACTCTTTAGCCAAATATACTGTTCTTACGTACTGTAAATAGACAACGGCTGAACTTTGTATAAAAAAAATACATTTTTGGAAGGGTGTAGGTAGAAGTAAAAAAAATTTTAGTCATAAACTGAATCAGTTGGATACCCTTCTTTGGATGCCTTATTAATATATTAAATGCGGATCTACGTAGCTAATTAAATATTGAAATATAGTAATGCATCACTTATAATGCATTAGACTGGTCATGTTTTTGTTCCGGTTCATTATTGTTTACTTTTTTGCTATGCAATCTTGCTATCTTGTTGCAATTTTACTTATTAGAGCATTTTACCTACAATTCAACAATAAATTTGAAACATTCTTGTCAGTGTGATAATTTTCCTTTCTTTCACCAATGTCATTGAGAGCACTGGACAAAGTAGACACTTCGCGCATCTCCTTAAATCTACCATTCGCAATCTACCACTGTGGATGTAGGTAGATTGTGCGAATTAATGATTCGGTGCGAATGAAGGCTATCATCCCCTGCTGGAATATTTTCAGGACGGCAGAATTTAGAATCCAAATAAGTCAGTCAAACGAGTTCCAGGCAATGTCTTAGCTTAGCTGTACATTTTCAGCCCTTTTTAAAAAAGTAAACTAGCCAGAACAATGAAGAGTGAGTCAATTTGCCTTGTAGTAGTATTCAGATTTGTCAATACTTAAATAATTTCCTGGACATATCCCACATAATTCAGTATGATTGGAACAAAAATGTTGAGTCAGATCATCCAGGTTATTTTTTAATAGCAACTTTTCCCTTGAATTTGTTATACATTTGTGAAATTAGAGTCTATATACAAGAAAAAAATAGACTCATGATGACTTAATATAATAACGCTTAATAAAGAATGGCAGTACCACGTTTTATAGTCGTATACATTTTACAGCTGATTTGTCCTACACAAAAGGTGTGCCCAGTCAAACGTAGGAATTTCATTGGTACAGTAAACTAATAATCCTGTGGAAGATGTGGGGATATTCTGGTTGCTAGGTGGCAGCATGTTTGGATCAAAATCTCAGTCAGCTCCTCAAGATTAATAAACTGTGTCCAGGAAGTTTCTGGGTGTGACCACTTTCTACTGCCTTGCTGGAGAAACTTTTTTTCATTCATTTGCAAATGTTTCGACTCATGCGATCTTTATCGCATAACATCATCACGTTTTATATAATACATAGACTGACCTTTATGGCCCAATACTCAAGTCATAGCGGGATGAATATCATTACTTTTTTAAATATTGCATTCCAAACTAATTTACAAGGTCACTGTTTTTAAAGCCATATATTTTTTTAATATATATTTTAAAGCCATATTAAAACCATATATTTTTCTTGTCAGACTGCATGGAAAAATGTCACATAATGTGACCATAAGCCTATATATACTGTATTTCAAAAGGAAATAAAAACAGTCTGGAAGAATAGAAGTGAACTGGTGTATGCAATTTAACAGTTATCAAAAATAACCACAATAGTATATAAGAGCACTTACAAATGAACTATGTCACTTATGATTCTTATATTGACATAGCTTGTACAGCCTAGCACCCACTGCATTTATATTTATAGGCACATAGATGTTATTTCCCAAAGTTACACCAGATGGCGCCAGAATTATTTCAATGTAGAAGTCTCAAAGGTACTTGAACATTCATCGACCCCTTCATGGTGTGAAATGTGTTTTGAAGGATCAAAATCTACCAAGAAAAATGAGCAGTTGTCAATGCCTGAAGGTCCAGAAATACAGTAAGTATAAATATTTGGACAGTGACACTTTGTTGTTTTTTTTGGCTCTATTTTGGCAATATGAAAAATGAAAAGTGCAGACTCAGCTTTAATTTGAGGGTATTTACATTCATATCAGGTGATCCATGTATGAATTACAGAACTTTTATACATAGTCCTCCCACAAAAAACTAAAATTGTGTCACTGTCCAAATACTTACACACTGCACTGTGCATTACAGAAGGCCAGTCTTACAAGGAATAAGACATTTTTTGGATAAAAAAACCTTCTCAAGAACTGCAGGCCAACTTGATGTTTCCAACAAGGAAAATGAATGAGGGTTGACGTAAATTAAAAGCAGGTGCTTCCACAAAGGTGTGGTTCCTGAGTTAATTAAGTAAGTACCATGCCAGCATGTTCACAGTCGTGTAGAATCATTCCGGGCAGGCCTGTTCTTCATTATTTTGGTTGCCATTTCTAGAAGAAGATATCTCAGTTACTTGGAAAGAAGAATGGCTTTTGGTGCATGTTTGGCAAAACATCTGGCTGAATCAGTTGATTACAAATTTCTTGGATACTCAAATCTGGACCTCAAATCCAAATCCAGCCCTGGTTTTCTTTCACCCCAGGTAAGTAACTGAACAATTAGTGCTACTGATTGGCCAGACAGGACTCACATTTTACTCCCAGGTAAAGGGAGGGTGGAAAACCGGCAGTTCTTGGACCTTGAGATCGTGATTTGAGTAACAGGGATCTAGGGTGTGTTCTGGTCATTTCATCAAGAACAGCCTGCCAAAGCTTAGAGAAAGAACTTTGGTCTTTCCTTTTGTTTTTGCAGTTGCCTGTATATTCAACCTTTTTATTAGGCTTTTGCTCAATGGAAAATGGAAGCTTTCTACAGCCCACGATTGCTAAATTATGATATAATTGCATTAAATGTGAATTTGCATACAAAATGAATTCCTTCCATTGGCATAATTGTCCATATTATTAAGACACAATAGCAATGATCTATCTTTCCCTCCTTAAAATTTTAAGTAGCTTCTTCAGTTGAAAAATTGAATGTATTTGCAGAATATGCTCGTCACCTCAAGTGGTCTCTTCTGATTTGTTCCGCCCCATGGCATACGACCTAAAAGCTTCGTGACATTAATCCAAAGATTGGTGGTTTGACTCGCAACAATAAATCTGCCATAACCATCAAACCCATCATGAGCTATCAACAGAAGTCCTGAGACAAAACGACTTTTTAACATTGAAATGTGAAGAGGAAATTGCAACCAATAGTGACATTTGAATGTGATCAGTTCAGGAGCTGGGATCAAGACTGGACCAATTAAGCCACAACAACCATGATATCAACTAATTCTTTGATCTAATGTAGTGGTTGTTGAACTCGATCCTGGGGGGACCCCTGTGTATGCTGGTTTTCATTCCAACCTCTACAGAAATCCCAGATTTTTAACAAGCTGTTAATTTTTCTTAATTAGGTGCTTCGTGTTTTATAGCTGGGGTCTCCAGTCTTATCCAGAAAGGGCCACTATGGGCGCACACCTGATTCCACTAATCAAGGCACTTAGCAAAGACTCTAGTGGTTGATTAGTAGAATCAGGTGTGTGCAAAGCACCTAATTAAGAAAAATTAACAGCTTGTTAAAATTCTGGGATTGCTGTTGAGGTTGGAATGAAAACCAGCATACACAGGGGTCCCCGAGGACCACTGACTTGGTGCAACCAACTCTCGGCACATTTCCTTGTGGCTCGGATGAACCCCTGATAGAACTGTAGCTGTCTGTTAACAGCTATCACACTTATCTATTGCTCAGCTGAAGGAGGTATATCTAGGTTTTGGTGACCATAGTTTCTTCTCATTAGACCAGCCATCTGGTGAAGTGAGCTGATCATTTAAAGACACTCTTTTTAAGAAACAAGAATAATTGCACAACTGTGCTGAACGAGCAGCTGATTTAAATGAATGTAATTAGAAGTTCTAGAGAAAGAATGTAATGTCGTAGCAGATGTTAACTCTTCTCCAAACAGTGCAATTCTCCAACTACTCAAAGTAATAGGGTTAGATAAAAATGATCAACAAAAAAACTGGTTCATTTAAAATGTAACGGCTTCCATTCTTATGGTTATTACAGATGCACTGTAGTTTGTATTCCATTGTGGAATATTGCTACTTTGAAACATTTTTTTTTACCAATGTATGTTTGGTTTATATTTGTTGTTCATAGTCTGTATTTGCTTTGTCTTTTTGCTTATATGGTTTCTTTGAAGATAACGAAGAAAAATAACTGAATGTCAGCTCAAAATGAATATCTAAAACCACTACATGAAAACCTAGTTTTATTTTAAGTGTTCACAGATAAACATGATTTATGCCCTGGTGACTTCATTATAACAGATATATAAATAACATCTTCACAAAAATGAACGACACTTTCGTTAAATGTGATCTAGCAGAGGTGACTGGCCAACATTAACCATATATATTGGTTATATTGTTTTGAACAGAGATAAAGATAATGTATAGAGTATGTTTTGCATAAATATGATTTCTGTGTTGCTTTAAAATCTCAATGTCTTGGTTGAATAATAGTTTCACAGGTGCTAATAAGTAAGGCTGTCACTCCCATGCTACACCACAAAGCCCCCACCACCTGCAATGGGGTAGTGGATTAACTTGTTTGAGAGGCAAGGGTAACTGTTCAGTGCCATTTCTTGCATTAGCCAGCAGGAGCTCTGATCCCTTGGGGGCAGTTGAAACCCAATGCCTTACTGCGTTGTGCTGAAGGGGACAGTGTGTTTCAAATGTTCATATTTTCATTAGATACGTAATAAAGGGATAATCAAGCCGAGGCCCAAGAGCTTTCCTATCAACTTCGAAATAATCCTGAAGCTGAGCTTGTGTCCTATTCGCAGTGCAGTGAGGTCATGTGCCAATTGACTCCCGGCACTGCACTAAAATGGCTGAAATTGTAGTTTACTGCACCACGAGCGACTGGTCTGGAGTCTGCAGTGGTGCCGAGGGGGGACTTACAGGGCCAGCGCACCCAAAAATGAGCTTAAGGTATGTTTCCACTTATTCAGAGAGCTATCTATCCATCCAGATATTTTTTCTGAGGTTTGACCAGTTTTCTAGGTATTCGCTGCAGCTCACCCTGATGCAATGGGCCTCAACGCTTTTGTGGTGCTCAACGCGGCAAAGCTTTATATTTCAAAAACTAAACAGCAATGCATTTTTTTCCAAATATAATGCCAGTGTTACTCACAGACATGCACAGAGCTTAGTTTGTGCCCTTCAGCTCACAGCTTTCTCGTCTTTTCACACCACTACCAAGGAACTTCATCCCAGGGGAACAATGGTTCCCGGCCGGGAGCCGAGCCTTTTCGCAAGCACCCGTTCCGTCTCTAGACTGTCGACTTCTGACGCATCGCGTAAACAAGGTGAAGTAAATATTTCCACGTCTGGTAAAAGCTGAAGTATTGGTTCGCTGCTCTTGATGTACTGTAGTTTCCAACATGCAACTGTGACTCTGACTCACCCATTTCCAGCATTACAAATAGAACTGCCGATGTCAAGAAAGGATTACTATGGCCATGTTCATAATCGAATGAGAAACAAGGTATCTCATTACCAATTAACAGCCTTGCTCATCTGCAAAATGTACCTCACCTAAGAGTTGTCAGGAATAAGATATCATCCACTTGGAAAATATATTTTGGCTTTCTTTCTTTTATTGATTGTTTCCTTGTGCCATCTGTTTCCAGTAATATTAATTTCTCTTTATTTGTTATCTCTCTCTTACACGCACACATACACACATACAAACTTGCATTTGTACCTCCATATTTTATTTATGTTACTTGACTTTTCTTTTCAGTGAGAATTTTCAACAATTTTGTTACTCTATCAGGCTACATCTTACCAATATTCTGTGGGACAGCAGAATATTCACAAAAACAGGCGCTAACGCCAACAAGACCATCGTTGATTGTCCAGCATTCCTTAAAATAATAAATAAATAAATAAATAAATCATGCAAAATCAGTAATGAGTTATCGGTGTGAACCTGAACACTGGTCTACACCTTGTCCTGGGTCAGCAATTTTGTTTTGTTTTTCCGGTGGGAACATTTCGTGAATTTGTCAGCAGCCCATTCTCTGTACTCCTTCAGAAAAAGACTGCGAAATCACTGGATTTTAGGCAACGCAAGTGAAACCAAGCATTTTTAAGCATTTAGTTTTTTAGTCATGTTTACTGAGATCCATTAGGGGTGAGCACAAGTGCATGACATTGCCGTAACACATGCAAAAACATAGCACCAATCTAACATTTCTTGGAATGTTAATTCCAGGGATCTTCTAACCCTGCAGTGCACATTTAGTTGTTAAAGCTTCTTGTGACATTCGAAAGACTACGCATTACGGTCTCCGAACCACTCCGCTGTCCTTTGGTCAATGGTTGAAATAACCCTTTTAGCATCGGCGAAGGAACCCATGAAACAGCGTCTCAGTTTGCAGTTTCAATTGTTTGCTGGCTTTTATGGAAATACATGCCAGCTGTCTCCTTTTATCACAATTAGGGATAGTGCGCTCTCCCCAACAAATGCGTTCCATGTCTTGTTTGGCCATATCTACATTTTGAAGGAGGTCCCTTTGTTTCTGCATGCGTTGAATGCTAAATTATGATGCGACGTCCCCGGCATGGCTGTGCCATTCTCTGAGCTGCTTGACAGGACATACTTAAAGCCGGACGCTGAATGATCACATGACCAGCAACAGAATCCTGTCCCTTTTCTGGCTTCTGCAATGAAAACAGAAATTCTGTTCTTCTCCAAAGTGTGTCAAAGGGCGGGAAAGCTGCTAATGCAAAAATATAGACAGGTGACAAATTAGGAAAGGAAAAAACCAACTTAAAGTGTCTTAGTAAGGTGTTGGGCCACCACGAGCTGCCAGAACAGTTCTAATGCACCTTGGCATGGATTCTATAAGCCTCTGGACATTCTATGCTGTAGCATTAAGATTTCCCTTCACTGGAACTAAGGAAACCCACTTCATGAAGCTCTCGACAAACGGTTCTCCTACTAATCTTGCTTCCAGAGGCAATGTGGAACGCAGTAGTGATTGTTTCAACCGAGGACGGATGATTTTTACATGTTACACACTTCAGTTCTCAGAACGGTCCTGTTATGTGAGTTTGTGCGATCTACCGCTTCGCGGCTCAGCTGTTGTTACTCCTAGATGTTTCCACTTAACAATAACAGCGCTTACAGTTGACTGAGGCAGCTCTAGCAGGGCAGAAATTCGACAAACTGACTTGTTAGAAAGGTGCCATCCTATGACAGTGCCACGTTGAAAGTCACTGAGCTCTTCAGTACATTCTACTGCCAATGTTTGTCAATGGAGATTGCATGGCTTTATGCTTGATTGGCTGTTACCAATGGGTGTGGCTGAAATAGCTAAACCCAATAATTAGAAGTGGTGGTTTTGGCTATGTAGTGTACAATGAAGTGTGTGTCCCTTTCTATGACTTCTATGGTAAGTGCAGCACCATAGATGTCTCTCATACCCGACCTTCAGAACACGCAATGGAAAAGTACCATAGAGCTACAGTCATGCTTTTAATAGGATGTATGACAGGACTGTCTCTCCAGGTGTCCTAAGGATACAATGACTGACTAATGCAATGCCATGTTCAGTTAATTATTTATAAAGTTTCAATTCAAAGTAGTGATCTACCTTAACAAACTGGTTTCACTCCAGTGTATAAAGAACCATGATTACTTCTACAATGTGTGTGGGCAATTCTAGGATATCGAAGATATGTAACTACACACAATACGCTGGTAATAATGGTCACAGTGGGGTTCATTTAATACACTGGGCTAAAATATTTAAATAAAGATGTCTACTAACTCCTTAGCACTCCCTGCCCAATTAAAGGAGGGCTGAAGCTGCTGTCCATACAGTTAATTGTCATGTTACATTGGGAGATTACAATGGTCAGTAGGCCTACAATAAGACTGCTATGTATTTCTTTTTAATTAATTTAATACAGTAAGAAAAATGAAAATTACAGCCATGACTGGCAGAAGGCAATAACGCTGTAGAAATCTCACAGACACATTTCCACGAGGGTCACTTCCAATTAATTTACTCGAGTTCGTACTGTTCAGAGAGGTACGCAGGATATTGTGCGCTCGCGGCCACTGGCAGTAGGTGAGCGAGAGCGGAATAAAGGCCTGTCATCCTGATTAGATTTCTCACCCCACGTCAGGTGACTCGCGGAACCAGCTTTCACACTTACGGCTCCCGCCGCAGCTCGCTGCTCGAACAGAGGCGCCTTGGACCATCTGATACAATTGAGGATGAGGTGAATGGGGATTCATTTTTTTTTTAATGACTCGTGGAGGCGGCACGAGCCCTCAGCAGAACGAGCGCGAATCCGCAATATCTGCGACCGCACACGCACATGCATCCATGTGCATTGTGCATGCATCCACGCGCACACCCTCACTCAAACACGTGACCTCTTCTTTGGCTCATGACTGACCTTTCCACGAAATCTTGTGCAAATCTGCGCATCCATTTGGGAGTTATGCACCTTTTTGTGATAGGCCACGCCCATCGCCACGCCCCCTCTTGGTCAATCGGCTTGAAAGTTACTCAGCTCTACCTTTGGTCGCCAAGGGGTGGGACACTTTTGTGGACCAACCGACCGACCGACGGACAGAGCTGTATAACCAAGCTGATGTTTTTAAGATCATCTCAAAGATGCCGATCATCTCTAAGTATCTCATATTGACTGTTTTTAACATTTGCCGTCCATCTATTTGCAATACATGCTGTCATGCTGCAAAGTCCTATGATTAATTTAATTTTTGGATTTTTAAAAAAAGAAATGTCAGTTTCTTTTATCATTTAATTAAAATGAGATTACTTTATACACGCTAAGGTGCACATTTGCATTTCAGATGTTACCAGGGACCTAGCTGTGTTTGAAGTAAAATGCATTTGTTTGAAGGAGAGCGGCCTTTTTGTGTCTCTTTGGTACTGTCCATTTGAAATTCATTTCTCTAAAATCCCAGCATTAAAAATGTGCAATTTATGGCTGCACAATCCCTATCTGTAAAGATTGTCATTGTGAGATTAAAGGTTTCTAAGACTTAATGAGGACAGCGCACACAGCAAGTACTATTGGCTCTATGAAAAGGCTATTGGATAGTCTTAAACCCTTTTACTACCAGTTGGCCATAGAACTCAAAGAAATGTACCCTACTAATCTGTTCTACCTTCTTTTTTTACCAGAAGGGTGTCCGACCTCAGAAATGCTCTTCAGGCTGAATGAATGGAAGCAAATCCAAGCAGCAGTGCTCCAACATCTAGTATAAAGCCTTCCAAGAAGGGTGGAGGTTGTTATAGCACCAAAGGTTGGACCAACTCCATATTAATGCCCATAAATTTTGGATGTAGTGTGTCAATTGTCCACACAATTTTGCCCATGTAGTGTATAAAGGACTAGTCAGCTACTTCTTCAAGATACTGTTCAAACTTAATAAAGTCCATGTAATTCAACAAAGTACCAATTTAGCCAATTCATATTGGGAAGATGAAGATGCCTGTTGGTTTGATTGCAGTGATTAGATTTTTGCAGTGTGTTATCTTGGCTTGTGTGCTGCTCTGGTTAAGAGACACACACAGTAAATTATGAATGAATGTAATGTAGCATCATGTAAACTCACAGTAAAGGGGGGAAAAAACCCTTCATAACTACCAGTTCATTTCCAGTGGGAGCATTCCCCAGCATTTGTAACATCACCACTACATTTATATGATCCTTCGTATTTCTGTGCCACTGTATTGGCCAATAAATTTCCCTCTCATGGTCAGACAACTGTCCGCAATTATAGTATCGTTGCGACTCCCTTTTCATTGGACAGAATGCTCTGACAGTGTTATACGGCTCATACTGTTTTGCCAAGTGGTGCGCCTGTTTTGGTTGAAAGGAAGCCTTGAATAGTACGGTACCATTTTACAGTCTTGGAATGGCGTTGCTAGCAGGCAGCATGGTGGTGCAGTGGGTAGCACCATTGCTTCACATCAAGAAGGCCTATCCCAGTCAGGGCATTTCTATGTGGAGTTTGCATGTTCTCCCCTTTTCCGCGTGGGTTTCCTCCGGGGCCTCTGTTTTCCTGTAGTTGGAGAGTCTAAATTACCCGTAGGCATGAGTATGTGAGTGAATGGTGTGTGTGCTCTGTGATGGATTGGCGACCTGTCCTGGGTATATTCCTGTGTCTTGCCCAAGGCATGCTGGGATCAGACCTGGGTCAAATACGTGTTTGTTTTGGATTCAAATACTTTTCTGTGCTCTATTGATTTTGCCTGGTGTAACTGAGGCAACCAATATGACCAGAAGGTGGGGTTTGCATTTTTGAGAGTATTTACTTAGTTCCAATACACCAGACAAGATCAGTAAAGCGTAGAAAAGTATTTGAATCCAAAACAAATACATATTTGACCCAGGTCTGGCTGGGATATGCTCCAACCACACACCCCCCACCCCTCCGTACACCCGACCCTGACTTGGATTAAGCAGGTCAGATAATGCATGGATGGAATGTTGTTAGCCAGGGCTGGCACTGGGTGGATGCACTTATGTTCTCTTTTCATTGCAAGTCATCTGTATAAGAGCATCTGGTGTATGAATGCATTGTTTTTAAAGAAGCGTGAAAGTATGCCTTGAGTTCGGTGAAGTAAAAGTACCACAGCATTCTCGATCTTTAGGTAACAGAATTTACACTTATTATACATTTCACAAATATACAGTTTAACTTCCAGTGAGCCTCAAGCCATAAAAGGAAACGCATCATTACGCTTTGAGGAAAGAGCAAGAGTAACATTGCATTACATTACAGGCATTTAGCAGACGCTCTTATCCAGAGTCACACAACTTTTACATAGCAGCCCCCTGTTTGTGACACGGTTTGTTCTGATTAATCTTATTCCCGTGTCACTCTCATATGTATTATGCCTTCCTCTCAGTTTCAAGTGTCTGAAGTGAATTTTAAATTGAAAAGGTTATACCAGGCTCACAGCTGGGTCAAGTAATTAACACCGTATTCTTCTCTTTGAGACGTTTATGCCCTTTTTCATCACGCCGTTGCTAAAGCAACAAGAAAACTTTCTGTTTCATTAATAGCCCCCCATTCACAGTCCAAAAGATGATTCCAAAGAGTCTGGACAACAGACTCATTGAAATTGCTCTGTGGAAATGGCACTCGTATGAAGTGAAATGCTTTCTCTTACTGGAAAGTACTTGAATGAGTAATGGTTGTAAAGTCCCATTAGCTCAATAGGCGTACTTATTAAATGAAGTGCAACCATTTGCTGTCTGCACTTTTAATCACAGACTATTGTAGCTGAGCGATGTGCATCACAATGCCAGATCCAGCCTCATCAGCGGTCAACTAAAAATTAATCAGGGCTAATCTTTGATTAGAACTTCTGAATTAAAACAGAGTTGGTTTCTGATTAGATCTTGTTTTTTCATGATCACATTATACATTATTTATGTGGTAATATGCTGCATGATATCATTTATGTTGTTAGATATGGACAGCTGCATGGGAGGTGTTATTGTGGTGATCTCCCTTTTACTGTAAACTAGCATAGTTTACACAGAAGGAAAGGCAGAGAAACAGCAGTGATTTGCTCTGATGTACCTGCAAATTTACAATTGGAAGTTTTTGTGATGAGAATCTATGACTTGGTACAAGCACAAGTAGGAACTTTTTAATGTTTATCATATAGGGCTATATGATGGCATTAAATTGATAAAATATTGTTGGTTGGGGAAAGTAAATATTGGTATTTTTCTACCATGAATCAGTGTAACAACTGCAGTTATTTAGTATAATACAGATTGCAATGATTACAATAATGCAAAATCAGAGATTATACTATCTGAAAGTGTAACCCATGTGAGAAAGTATGGTGAAATGGAAATATAAGCAACATTATTCTTCATTTCTGCTTAGGATCCCCCCGAGGCTGAACTGCATGTTTGAGGTCCCCTGAGATTAGGCAGTATTGGTCATTTGGACTGGATGGTGCAGATTGTACTTAGACCAGGATGGCTGTTTTCTTTCACTCCACGTACATTGCATGGGAGTGAAGAGGCCCGAATCATATGTTTGGGGGTGTAGATTGGCACCATCACGGTGCAAGGAAATGGCCATCATAATCCTCCGGGACTGTTTTAATGGAAGCAAGCGTGTACTTGACTGTCTTTTATTTATCTGCAGGAAGATGGTATTTTAAGATGTTGATCCATGGCAGGGCTGCCCAATCTTGTTCTCAAAGACCAACCATCCTGTAAGTTTTCATCACAACCATAATTTCCCACACTTGATTCTACTTATTAGCAGCTCAATGAGATCTCTAGCTGTTGAATGAGGTGTGCTTTGTTAGGGTTGAAGTGAAAACCTACAGGACGGTAGATCTCCAAGAACATGGTTTGGCAGGCCTGGCCTTCTCTATAATGATGTTTGTGAGTTTCTTGTAGGCATAAATGAAGCCTATCTTTTGGGTCCTGTACCTGTTTTACAGACAGAAGTTTCCCCTTGGCACAGAAACAGTGAGATAGATAGTCAGATTCATTTAAATGACATTAGGAGTCTATTGTAAAAACAACAATTGATATTTTGATAGTGAATATAATGACTCTGGGTAATGACCCGGTTGGAGTCTTCCTGTTTAGAAAGATATATGGCTGAGTCTGAGGTCCTGTGTCCTGTGCTAATGTGGTGACTGTATTGGAATAACAGCGAGAGTGAGAGCTGACCTCATTAAATGGGCTGGAACTGATGACATGTCTCATTAAGGCAATTCAGATATTACACCATTACTACTGCACCAGGAGACCAAATGGGAGTAGAAATTTCCGGTTGATAATGTTAACACACCTATAAAAAAATGCAAAAAAATTCACAATATTTGTGTGAAGCATGTCATATTTCTGCATATTTTATGGAGTCGCTTTTCAAGCTGTTTTTCTTTCCGAATGCAACAGTTTTATTTGTTTGTCTGTTCTGTCCCCTGTGGATTCAGGATAGTAGTCCCGCGATATTATGTTTGAAAAGTATACCTTCATGTGTATTTGGTCCAGACAGAGGCAGGTACTTCATCTACCAGAGAACCCTTCATTATAAATGTGCCTTCTCTGCCTTCTGAGTGATATTGCACTTCTGAATTGCTGAGAGTGACTCTTATGTTCTCCGCTTTTGTAAGGAGCTCTGGATGAGAGCGCTGGCTTAGTGAATGTAATGCAATGAGACAAGGACGATGTCTGCAGTACTTAACTGCAGTTACCTCCGCACGAGCCGCGTCAGCTTAGCTGTCGCTTCTGCATTGATCGGTCACAGTGACGGTTTCTGTCGCGGGGATGCAGTCACAGTGCTCGTGCTCGAACAGCAGGTCGTGTCTCCCGGCAGCTAGTGCCTGTCCAGGGCAGTGAGCATTGCAATTCCCAATTACATCTTATGAAATCGTATGATTGTATGTATCAGATTTGTGTACAGTAAGAATGAAATCTAATCAAAAATTCAAATGGTTAAAGACTGGACAGTATTGACCAGGGCTTATTGTAAGAGGAAGTGGGGGGAGAAGGTTGGTTCATAAAGTAATCCTTTCTTATCCCCATTTGGGAAATTAATTTGATTTCAGTGATCATTTCATAAGAACAACCAGACAAGTAAAAAAAATAGAAACAACAATAGACATAACAGTACAGCACATGAAGAATATATGCCTTTGATCAGCCAATGAAATGTATCTCTGCATCCATTAGTCCCCATATCTCCTTTTGCTTTGTTTTTAAGCTGTGAACGTATGTACCCTATCAAATTAACACAATGTTGCAGGGATGGGACAGAGCTAGAATTAACGCTGGACATTCCAAGCAGGAGAATAACAGAAACTGGGAATACAAATTTATTTTCCAAAGCAAGAAATGGGTGGCTCATTTGCTGTGGTGCAAGGATGAGCCCCACAGACTCTGATCGAATCAGACAGCACCAGTGCTGGAGATCATGTCCATTAGCTCCGTAGGGCAGTGCGCATTTGGATATTGTTGCTCATGGAATGGGACGGTTCAGTCTGCTAGCGGTTCCTGTCGGTGGCTGTGAAAGCGTTGGTTGATTGGGCACCCATGGACTGCACGTTAAAGTCGCATATGAAAGGTCGTCCTCTGACTCCACTCTGTGAGAGCTTACAGTAGCTGTCGTCTGGCAGATACTGTTGCAAATAATTGGACATTCTGAATTTGGGTGAGGACTGGACATGTTCAGTCCCGTGTTGGTCTGCAGATAAAAATAAAGGTAAAAAAAAATTAACATCCAAGAAATTAGGGTGCCAAATGTTAAGCTTGTGCAATACTTCGAGGAACATGATAATTCTTATTAATGAAATGATGAAAAAAATAAGATGGCCAAATCATGGCGCCAGCAGTCACTGACACGTTAGCGAAAGTAAAGATTCCACTGAATGCATTAATGCTATTCACCTATAAGCGCCAAAATAATCTGGGTGCAATGCTGCAGACAGTGGTGTGATATCACCTCATTTTGTGTTAAAATAATTCCTACGTGCATGAGAGCTTCCGTGCAGTCAGCTCTGATAATTCATTTGAAAAACATCTGCAACAGAGACATTGACATCGTCAGGCGAACAAGGAGCTTTTTTTTTTTTTACCGTGCGTTCGGTAATTAGGTAAGGATAATGGATCGGCACGTCGGAAAACGCACAAATAATCCCTCGTGGGAAAAGGAACTTTTTTAAAAAAAAAAAAAGAGGGAGCAATGAAGTGTATAAATTAAACGGTTCCGACTGTCAAAGGAAAGCGTGCGCTCACATCAACACCTGCGAATACAGCGAAGCTCTTATTTTCTATACTTCCTGTGCATGCGAGTGAGCACGCTTTGCGTGCGTACAATGTGCTTTTGAGCGTTAACTTCCTCATTAATAAGAACATCTGAAAGCGTTTTCCCCATTCATTTTCCTTTGGCAGAGAAAAAAAGGGTTGAATTCAGTGGTCCATAGAAAATGATAGCAGGAAAAGGAAGGAGAAGATAAAATACTTTAATGACTGTAACGCGGTGCGTTAAGCGTAACTAATAGGTGCAGTTGCGCCTATGATGGAGACGCTTGCTATTTTCTAAAATGAATTGGCAGGGCGCAGTTTGATGCCTTCTCATCACAGATGGGGTGGCATTTTCATTTCCAGACGCAATCTGATCTTGATGACTTTTGGAGAACACCAACTGTGCATGAAAAACGTGCAGGACAACGTGCGCCAGTTTAGAGGCAAAAAGAGGAACAAAAATGAAACAAAACAAAAAAAATAGCTGTCAGTGTTGTCCTGTTAATAAACTGAAATACACGTTTTTAAAGTTTCTTCTGATCTTCACACAAAATATAATTCTGACCATTTCAATTCATGCAATTCCATGTGAAGTATTTGCCTTACTTCAGTGTGTGTGTGCATAAATAGGCTATGTGTGTGCATGTGTGTGAATCTCTTTTAGCTACTTTGCAGAATTTCTTTGTTTCTGTGTTATGATTGTAACGTAATTTATTGAGGTGTACTGTATGTCTAGCTTGAAGGTACTTGATTGCACTCATGTCTGTTTTTTTTGTTTATTTATTTTTATGTCACTGCTGGTACTACTTGTGTCTTGTGGTCCTGGAGTCTGTTGTGAAAGAGATATTTGAAAATTTTATGAAACTGTGCACATTCAAGCGTTTGAAGAAAAATTTATGAGAGGCAGAGAGTGAAAGTGTGGAAAAGAAGGCTGAAGGCATAGGCATGACTCATGCCTGTTTGAAGTCATCAGAAACCAGGCAGAGGTAATGAAGGAATTAAAAAAGAGGGGATGAAGGAAAGCAGATCAGGAGAGGGGATGAAAGAAGGGGGAGGGGATAGGACCAGAAGATGTGGTCAGGGAGATGTGGCCGCATCTGTGGAGATGTGGTGGAGGGGGAGGGAAGACTGGGCGAAGGGCTGTGGTTTTTGGAGGCTAGAAGGACACACATCTGAACTGAGTTATTTAAGACACTGTATGTCAAAAATTCAGGAAACAACTTCAAAAAAGAAAGAAATCACTGCAGAGAGAGAAAGAGGAGAAAGGTGGAGGAAGAGAGGTTGGAGAATATAAAAAGGAGGGGGCAGTAAACAGCATTTGCCTGAGTTAGCGCTGTAGCTTGTACTAATGCCCAGAAGATGGCCGTTCAAGCCAAGGTACAGTAGAAGTGCAGGTCAGCGGTGTTCGTCCATTTTCTTCACCCTTCTTTCTTGTGACCATGGCTTTCCAGCAGAGCCAGAGGAGTAGGTTTGTGACCTCATGATGTGCACGTGAGAGGGCAGTGAAGCACAGAGGTGGACGATAGCACAGGGGGGAGAGCGGATGTTGCATAGTCCAAAGATGGGAGAAAGGGGGCAGGGTGGTACAGCCTCAAAGAAGGAGGTTGATCGTGGAGAATAACAGAACGGGATGGAGAGTGAAAGTAGTCATGGACACAGAAGGAAGGCGGTCATGTGACAGGGGAAGTGAGAAGGATTGTAAATTAGGTTATGCCCAGTTCTTAAAATTTACTTGTACAAAATGAACTGACCAACATGAAGTATTCTCTCCTAACAGTAGCCAGTCTTGTTGAGGAAAAACTTGTTGTTCAATCGACAAAACAAAAAAAAAAAAGTGACAATTCTTTTTCAATTTGAAAGGGAAATTCCCTTGCTCACTGGCTGGCTGGTTGCTATGGATTTTTCTCAGAAGCCATCCGAATTACAGCACTTCCCCCCGGTGATGTCAGAGCAAAGAGCTGTCTATCTGAGCTGTAGCCTGTTGCTTATTATCATTAAGTAACGCTCTCTCTCCCTCTACACTTCTCTCTTGCACACAGCGCTGAAGCAGACGGCGATTCACAGAGCATCTGAAGCAGCTGAAGCCTCGTTCAGTCTCTCTGAGACCTTGGTTGGCTTTTGCTTCTTCCCAGACTGTCTAATGTCAGATGCTGAGAAATCAGCCCTCAAACACAGTGAGTATCATGTTTTCCTCATTATGAAACAAGTTGAATCTGTCTCCAGTGCATAATGGTATAATTGTAAGAAATGCTCTCCGCAATTATAAATGAGTGTGCGATCTATGACGGCTGATTGCTTCATTTCATTTTTCCCTCTAGTTTCCTAAAGGAAACAGACATAATTTGATATGGCTTCTTAAAAGCCTGCTATATGTCATATTCAATGCTGATGGTTCGCACGTTGTTTTTTTGTCTGCTTCTGCTTTAAAAAGATATGTTGCGTGCAGTCTGGTTATTAGATACGATTTTTAAAATCGTGAATGTGGTTTAGAATGGGACTGAAGCTAATCTCTGAGACCGATATTATTTTTATAAGGCATCCAACACTTTTTTTTTCTCGTCTGCATGCTCTACCTTATTTGAAAAACAATGTTTGTTTTTGAGTCAACTGATTTCTGTTAAACATCTATGAGATGTTTAAACAGACACCTGATGAGAGAGAGAAATTGTTACCGAGAGCTTAGGTGGAGGCTGAAATGTTTGTTCAGTTGGATGTATAGCGTAATAGTTCTGAAAAATATTGGAATTATATAACATACCACTTAGCTGTGAACTTGGTAAGGGATTTTTCTCAGTCAAACATCTATGATTGTGGGACATTATACCAAATGCCACTGTTTAGCTTAATGTTTCACTGTTACTTATTCTGCACCTATTCTATGTGGATAACTTCTTGCATCACTGCTCTTATGTTGTGTAGTTATGTGCTGTGTCATTCTGTGATACTGTGATCACTGTGGATCACAGGGTCTGCTAAATAAATAATACTTAAAATGGCTGTTTGTCAACATTAATGCCAAAAACCAGGTTTTTATCTTGATGTATATTTGTTCTGACAGGAACAGGACAGAAATCTGACACTTGCTGCATATTATTTACAGGCAATGGGACAAGAAAAATTGCAAAGGGAAAAAATAAATCTCCGTTATTCAAATAGACAGGTTTTACAACACATTTTTTTTCGAGCATGTGGTAATTCAAATGCTCATTGGCATAGACAGAGTATAATATTTATACTGGCTATCATGATACACTGGGGTCAATTTGATGTTTGAAACCAAGATGTCAAGACTTGATGTAAATCCCCTAGACTGGTGGTTTACGTCTCATAGAAAATGTGCAGTATTCTCATTTGTACCTGTTTGACACCTTTAGGCTCAACATTATTACAGTTAACTTTAAAACTACATCAGAAATAATACAACTATTTGACCCTTAGGAGGGAACATGGTCTTCTTCCATTTTGGCTCCATTTTCACACAGCCAGTATTAAATCGGTAAATTCAACTGCATGTCAGTGCATAAGGAAAGAGGGCAGGGAAGCAAGTCCAAACCGCACACCATCAAATGGTTTTTGATTATTATTTTGGCTGGTGGTTTGGTCTGAAAACTGGATATATGAAAATACCACCATGTCAAGAGACATGAATGGAATTAAACACTGCAGCACTGTATTAAGTCCTGAAGACACACTGCAGTTATCAGTTTATTGTGAGGAATTGATCAGAATTAAATTAGGCTATGCCAAGGGAGACACCACTATTTTAGAAAATGTTAAACAGTTAAAAGAAATCAGTGAAAATTGAATTATAAACTAGATTAATTTGTGTAATGTATATGCCTTGAAAGTAATGTTTTAAAGTAGAATTTAGTAATATTGGCCATTAATAGTTATAATGAAATTATGTATTTATACAGTCAACAGTACAGGACCATTCCATTTATTTATTGAACAATTTATTTTTTTATTTAATCTTTATTTAACCTGGTTAGTCTCTTGAGATTCAAAATCTCTTTTGCAAGAGGGACCTGGCTAAGAAAGCAGCCAAAATGCCTGCTGTAGACAATGACACACATAAAACATAAAAATAACAATGATGCATAAAAAACATTGAAACTTAAAACTTAAAAAGGAGAAATGCTGGTCAATAAATGTATTGGGAATAAATCAATGCCTGTGGATATTCTGTGAATAATTTATCTTCGGTTACCCCCACCCCCCTTCTCATTAAAAAGGTGCCATTTATTGCAAAGGACACAATTTAAAAAATACTTAATATCCTTGAGTGGCAAGAATAGGTAAGAGCAAACAAGGACAGTGCATAACTGTTCTTCTCCCTCCATTGAAACCTTCAAATCACAATCTTTTTTTTTTTCTTCAAATCTCATTCAGAACTCAACTCTTTAGTGCGTCATTTCCTTTGTGTGATTATCTTGCTCTACTTGCATATCTACCATCGCATAACTACCACTCCTATTTACTGTATGTACTGCTTGTCTCTTCCTGTCAGCTGTTGCTCTATTAGCCAATGCATGTATCAATGGCTACCCTGTATATTGTCAATGGGTCAGTAAAATGGACTTTAAAAATATTATTATTATTATCACTATTATAATTGTTGTTGCTGTCCAGTTCTTGTGTACAACATGGTATAACATGGTGCTGATTTTAATATGCAGACTTCTTTTTTTTTTGCAATGTAATACTGATTCCAGAAAGATCTGCATGTTTTGTGTATTCATTCAGAATCCACCGCTATGGTAGAAAGATTATGCCTTATTCATTCTCATGCATTATGCATTAGGCGACGTGTAATTACAGCAATCTTTTCCAGGGCATGAATAGGACTTAAAGGCCAATGGTGGGAACAGGATGCAGTTCAAACACAGTAAATCACATTACAACTGACAAATTCACCAGACAAGTCATTTCAAGCAAGGGATTGTCACATATGATCAGCATGCATGTTAGATAATAGAAAATGTAATGTTGTTTTTTCCATTATAAATGTAGTGCATAGATGTGTTTAGGTGGAAGCAAAGAACTTGGTTCATGGCTTGAAATATGTAACTTTTCTTCCACAACAGTTTTACTGGAAAGCTGAAGCTCAATCAACAATGTTTATGACTTAGCACTCTAGATGATTAGACCTCAAAATCTCAAAATTCTGTGTTTTTTTTAATCCTTTTTGGCATTCACAAATGGCCCAGAAATATTTTTAAATGATTCTTGCAACAAAAATACAAAAAAATGCAGGCACTGAAATACTGCAATAACCCCAACAGTTCACATCTGTAGTGCCCATTTTCATGAGGAAGACTTCACCAACTATCTACAAAAACAATGTGGCTTTGCTAAAAAGCTAGCGCTGGTGCCTGGTGCAGTGCCTTCCCTCTCTCCATCTCCCTCCCAACTGTTGCTGCTAGCGACACTCCCGGTTGTCGCAGAACAGATGCAGGATGGATTGGCTAGTAGGCCTACCATTAGCCAGCGATAATGAAATCACTCTCAAGCTTCCAGTGTAATGTCCAGAGCTTGAGATTGCTGTTGAGTCTAATGTTAGTGTGCAGTAGTTCAGTGTTACAACGTTATTACACATTGAAATATCTGCAGGTTCAAATATACGATGGTAAAGCCTGGCTTATGTTGCTGTCTTTCATGTTGCCTGGTAGTCTAATGTTACTGCATGGCACCATCTGCTCTAACCTAGCAATGAGAAATTGGTTTACATATGACTAGGGCCACTAGTATGTCTTCCCTTGTTTTATTGCATTGTACTTAAGTCCTCTGCCAGCTAGAGGTCACAGTAGCCTCTTTGTCAAGCCCCTTCCTAAACAATTACCCCATTTTCACCACCTCAATAATTTAAGTTAATAAATTGCCACTAATTAAGCACCAGTGATGACTGACCACAATGTTTACAAGTAACGCTCACATGTTAAATTCACTTTGATTACTTACTACAATGCACATGCTGCAGTATTTTTAAATGCTGTACAGGTGCATGATAGGTTTTGGTTGGAATCAATGGTAAATTCCAGCAATTAAAAATGAGAGCAGTTATATAATATTTAACTTGCACAAAAAGTTAAGAAAAAATTAATTAATTTATAATTCAGCTAATTAATTTCCTTGTCTTCAATCAAGACTTTAAGTAAAATGAGGTGTCTAAGCCAGCATTCACACAGCAAGCAATTCGACTGACCAGGTGTGGGAAGTCCATTCATTCTATTTGAAGCTGAGCAACGGCCAGCGATTTGAGCAACTGGGCAACGAAAGTTGCCAGAGAAATGTGAGCCCACAGTTTTTTTTTTCTTTCTTTCTTTTTTCAAAGACATGCTTTTCATAGCATTCAAATTTACATCCATGTTCACTTTCCTTTTTTACTATCCCCACATTAGATTAATTTATTGTTTTTATACTGTAAATGTCTCAGTTAGAAAGTCAATTGTGCAATTAGTCACTTGCCTGTATCATTGGAGTGCCTATGGGGACCCATGGAGGACAATCATTGAAATACAAATTTAAATCCGTGCAGGGCACATGGTGGAGAGAAACTGGTGGCTCTACATATAACACAACTTGCGGATATGAATATTAATAAGCACAGGATACACGCCCACCCTGTCCTTATCTGTTGAACATGTCACAATAATCTAATAGTGTTTATTACAATTTAATGGTTATAACTGGTTTGATAAATTGATAGAAATATTAAGAAGACAATCAATTCAGAACACAGTCACTTCTGGGGAATATAACCACAAATTGAATCCAGTTTTTCTGGACCTTCAGTAAACTTGTTGAAAAAAAAAAAGGTGATATTTTAAAAATAAAAATGTCATAGAGAAATCATATTCTTATCCACATGAAATGAACATTCCTCTCCCGTACCTGTCTCCAGGCCAGTAGGCAGTTTGCCACATTGTACTGTGTAAGGACATAAAATAGGGCTCAGTGAGTTTGTCTTCTTGAGAGTGCAGGTTCAAGTCTGTACATTCAAGTAATGTGAGTCATTCCATTTTCTTGGAATCCGTTAAAGCTGTAAAATATCTGTTTGAAACGTTCTGCATAATATGCTCTGGTATCTGTTATATGGATCTCAAGAAAAATGTAGGTGTAACACAGATGAATTGCAAATTATTTCCACTGAAAATGATTGCCAGTGATCACATTCTCTTCGGATGGTAAGATGAAAAAACACAGGACCAAGTTACGTGAGATAATTTAGGAAACATTGGGTGGCATTGCTATGGAATAGAGCTTGTTTACTTTGTGCGAACTAAAATAGCCACCGCTGTTTGTTGGAACCTCATTTTGATATCCATACTTTTAATGGCAGGCCTAGATATTGCAAGTTTTAAATATGATTTATTGGCAGTGCTTTGTATGTGTGAGTAACTTGCCATTTTTGTATAATAATAAGCAGAAGAAGAAGAAATTATGATTATTATTATTACACACATCCCAATCATTAGAAGTACTGCACAGAGGATTTCATTATAAATTAAATTAGAGCTGACACCCCTCCAACTTGCACCTTTATTGTACAAGAATAGACCAGGATTTTCATCAGGTACACAGGGTGAGTGAGTGTTTCCAGCTCTGCATTTGTATATGAATTCCGTGTTATATCCTTTTTTGATATTCTCCAGTGTTCCCACTGTGAAGTGTTTATGGCATATTTCACCGTGGGAGCAGAGAAAATGTTGTCCTAGCAAAGGTGAGACAGTAATAGGCAGATAGCACTGAATTTGCTTTCGGCTGATGTATAATTTTGGTCTTCCGAGCTGAGCACAGACAAGTGCCCTAGAAAAACAAACTCCTCGCAGGTTCAAGCTGACTGGCGGAGTGAGTCATACGTTGCAAACAATTTGTTCGCTGCACGTCGGTTCCAGCTTCGCTGTATAACGTGTAGATATGCTTGATCTGAAGGGACAGTATTTGCTTTCAGTCCTTCTTATTTAAAATGTGCTTGATTAGATGTGTTCAGTCTGCCTTCCTGTGCTAGCAGATGGCCTTAATCAGAAGAGATGGGGAAAAGACATTTTTGAGTGGGCTAAGGATTAGTCACATATCAGTGAACGCTGGTGAAACAGATGACACTGGCACAGGTCATTAACAGGAAGCAGAGACACATCCATTGCAGTCCAAATTACTTTACCAGCGTGCGGGTAAATAGTGCTATTCTTCTGCTGCCCCTTTGGACTGTAATGGAGGAACAGAAGAGAAACAGATGGACTTAAGTTCTGCCATCGTACTTGACTGGAAAGTTGATGAGTGGTGATGCTAGCTTTCCCCTGCCAACAAATGAACAAAATAAAAAAATTGAATCAAGAGCCTTTTGTAGAATTCATTGAATAGATTATAAACTGTTCATTCAAAGAGCACTATCCTGTTTTTGATAAGATTATCTCTTAGTTGATCTTAGGTTATTCTTTCTTCCCAGTCAGCAACAAATGTAACTGCAACATTTTCGTAACACTGAAATAAGGTTGGGCGAGGTTGGTAGATAAAAACAATTCACATATTTAAAATGTTTCTTTTTTTTAACACACTCAAACCACACCTTCCCAGCTATGTTTACATATGGCAAGATCATACATGCTTTTTTCAGGTTGGATGTACATACATACATACATACATGCAACTTCAAAAAAATCACAAGACCATGTTTATATAACTTAAAAGACTTTAACAAAAAATTGTGCTAGCAGTGTTTTAACTTTAAATTTAATGTGTTGTGCTGAGATTTTGATCTTTTTGCCCCAGTCAGTTCTATGAAAAATCTACTTCCTGCATGCTGATGTGGCCATTCTCTCAGCTCAGACCACCACTCTGCTCCTCTTTTTAGACGAATGTGAAAGAAGGATCAAGGATCAAACACTTGCACTAGCCCCGTTATCATTTCCAGCGATTTCCATGAGTAACAAACAATAGATTTGTTGATGATTGAGCTGACTTGGCCTAAAAGCACTTGTCAGTGAGTGAGGAGGCTCACTCAACCACCACTACTATGTAGCACCCAAATGAGTGATGCTGTACATGGAAGCCATCTTGTGCCAGCATGCTTGCCACATATCAGGAGAGATTGCGAGAGATTAATTTATCCATTTATCCATTTAAATGAAGGGGATAATTAGATGGCCACATTGAGAGAGCTATACTGGGAATTTTGCCAGGCCACCAGGGAACCAACCCCCCCCCCCACCCCCTTTGAAAGTAGTGCTATGCCAGAATTGTAAATGACTTTGACCAGTACTGTATTGCTGTGTGAAAGACACTTCATTGAAGCAGTTTCACAAAATGACAAAAGCAATTCAAAAATTGTACTCCATTCCATTCCAGGTTCCCAAAATGATGACACGTACGACACTACTATACTTACCGATACAGTTTGTGCTGACAAAGCAATAACCAGTTATAGCCAACATGGCCAAATACAACATTGTATATGTTATATTTCAGTTCAAGGTGTTTAGTTTGGTAAAGATCATTCTGACTCGTAGGTCTACATTGAATACATTTTTCTTCACTTGGCTTATGTTGTCCTGTTTTAACAGCCATGTTGCTGATATGGAAGAGAGAGGCCCTATGAAAGTCTTAATGGTACCTTTCAAATCTCTGTTTTGGGTCTTTGTAAGACAACTATAGTGCCCCCTTTCTTACAGGCATACTATAGGCATACCTAGCCTTGTTGTGGTCCTGTGTTTCCAATAAAAGAAGTCTCCTCCTCCGTCTTCGACCCCACCCACTCACCCCGAGTACCCCATCTAATGTAGCTAGTTGGATAGCTAGAGGTAACTTTAGCTATTCATGAAATGAGTTATTGTGAGCGATAGTAAGAAGGCAGATTTGATTATAGGTTAATTAATTCCATTATGTTGAACGTAATAGTGGTTTTCTCGAGCTAACAACAAACACTCCACTGAAATCTGATCCCAAAGCACAGGCTCTGTAGCCACACCCACACCCAGCCCTCCCCGCACAGAAAAGAGTGCCACGCCCAGAAAGGTACAAAAACCTTTTAGAATAAGTGATGCTGGTAAAGGTGCACACATTCAGCGAAAGTACGTAAAGACCGACATTGCCATTGCATCGTAGATATGCATTAGCATTGTTTTAAATATATATATATATATATATTTGCCTTTAAATAATACAAGTTGTTAAGCCGCAGGACAACGAGAGTTGCACTTCATCCTGGCAGAATATTCATTTTTATGATGACTTTGCTGCTGAGAATAAAGAATTTACATACTGTGTCACTCACAGAGTAAATTATATTAGAAGGCTATAGCTCTTTGTTTTCTCATTCATGAGCAACATTTAACATTCATGAGTTTATAACACCCGCTAAGCTTGGTCCTCTTCCCATCTCTATGGTAACTGACAAAACACTTTATGGGGGCTGACGCTATTTTCGCCAGGGGCCAAGACCTATCTGAATGTCAGCATCCCGCTACTTCAATCCCAGTCTCTAGAAACCTACAATCTTCAGGTGTGAGCCTCCGGGCTCTGTGCTAGCGCACACCGGAGACTGCTGAAGACAAACGGAGAAACCGTTCGCGGTGATTTGACAGGCTGGAGACAAGGGGCACACGTCATTAGTTCCCCTGCAGCGTCGAACCCCGTCGTGTGCTTAATCACTTGGCGGGTATGCAGGTGCCTGCTTTCTAAAACCATCAGCTCTTTCCTCACGCCGTGATTCGTTTATAATATCCCCAGGCTCGGCCGTTAATCCAAGGCGAGCAAAACCCGCTTCTACATTCATTACAGCATGAACTTTTACAAGTAACTACCAAAGAAAGCGATTAGGCTACTGGCTATAAGATACAAAATTTCCCTTGAAATAAACCCCAAGCTTTGACGCCAGCAAAAATGATGGGAAAATTTAATAGCCTACATAAATTCTAAGCGTATTAATGTGATATGTAGCCATGTGTTCCGGTCTATAACACTGTTTGAATGTTAGATCCGCTCCCTCTCTGTGATGTGTGCATTAAAGACTTGTCACCAGGCATATCCTAATTACCATGCATCTGCTGTGCACTCGGAGAGCTATGGCGGGCTCCTGAAATAGCAACAGTTTGCAAGAGAAATCTCAATCACCATCGCAACCGTGCCGACACCATTTCTGAAACACGCTCCCCAGTACTGTCACCACACAGCGCGTGGAGGGCCGTATCTGATTCTGGACATCATACTCTTCATTATTTAATTAGCCCAAATCATTAATTTATTCAGATTTATGTAAATGTATTGATAAGCTTGTGAATAATAGCTGAAGACTTCTTGTGTGACCGGTAGGACCAGTTTTACTGCAACTGTGGTTTAACTGGTCCTGCTGTATGCAGCTGATTAGCTAATTATGGCTGGCTTAACTGGTGGAAACCGCTGGCTGGGGTAACAGGTGGTCCACAACAATTGTGAATTTCTAATCAAAACCTGCAATGCAAATGGCACCTACCCAGCATTCCTGGAGATAGGCTCTGTGGGACACTTTCTCACAGAGATTGGCAAGTGTTGGAACAAATGGAGTGTGTCTGCATGCATTACTTACAGTCTCAAGCTGGGGATGTCATATATTCATGTCTGAATACCGACATACTTTCTAGTCTGGTTACCCATGCTGACCTGTGTGATGATTAAGCTGGTTTCTGTGACTATCCACCACTCTAAAAGTGGCTGAGAAAAAGCTTGTTTTTGTTTGAAAGCATGTTATCCCTCTGTCTTCCAGCAGGTGGCGACATGACATAACGATATAGTGTGACCAAAAGTTATGTGACAGCAAGATGACTCTTCTGGCTGGAGACGGCTCAGACTATGACTACAGCGCCCTGAGCTGTACCTCGGACATCTCCTTCAACCCCCCTCCCTCGCAGGAGCGGGAGGCCTCCAAGGGAGTGTTCTACAAGCGGGCCCGGCTCCTACCCCCAGGCGAGGAGGACGGCGGCGGCGGCGACCGGTGCCCCTACCCCGCGGCTCGCAAGCTCCACGCCCTCATCAACGTCGGGGGCCTCCGCTACCAGCTTCCCTGGGCCACGCTGGAGGACTTCCCCCTGACCCGGCTGGGCCGGCTCCGCCTCTGCGCCAGCTTCGACGAGATCATGCGCGTGTGCGACGACTACGACGTGGCGCGCAACGAGTTCTTCTTCGACCGCAGCCCCTGCGCCTTCCGCAGCATCGTGGCCTTCCTGCGGGCGGGGGAGCTGCGCGCCCTGCGGGAGACCTGCGCCCTGTCCTTCCGCGAGGAGCTGCGCTACTGGGGCGTGGCCGAGGAGAACCTGCAGTGGTGCTGCCGGCGCCGCGTGCTCCAGCGGGCCGAGGAGTGCCGGGAGCTGGACCGCGCCGCCGAGGAGGACGAGCTGCTGGGGGGCGCCGACCGAGGCGCCCGTGACCCCCTGACCCCCGAGTCGCGGCTGAGCCTCTACATGGCCCGGCTCAGGGACATGGTGGAGAGGCCGCACTCCGGACTGCCGGGGAAGATCTTCGCCAGCCTGTCGGTGCTCTTCGTCACCATTACCGCCATCAACCTGTCCATCAGCACCATGCCGGCCATGAGAGAGGAGGAGGAGACGGTGAGCGCAGATAGATATGAGTAGTAGATACTCTACTCAAAGATACTTCAATCTGGCCCTTGAGGCCAGTAGCACTGCGGGTTTTGTTTGCTACCTGATAGCTATTTGATTGACTAATGCCACTGATTGGCCAGAGATTGAACTCACCTGGTGTCCCGGGTTTAAAATCGGTCCTGATTAGAAGGGAACGATCGAAACCACGTTCGTTCTTCCCCCGCGCGTGTTCACGAAGCTCAGCAAGACAACTGCACAAAACACATAATGCACGACCACGGCACGCATCATTCACAAAATAAATGAGTGGCGCTAAATGGGGTCTATTTGTGAAATGGAGAATGGTGCAGTTATAAGCTGAGCCTGTGTTTAATTTGTTTTTCAGCACTTTTCAAACAATTGTTTGCTTCAGGGCCTTTTTAGCCAATTTCTCATTCCACAGACAGATATTTGTCTCACCTTGGTAGACTGATATTTGTCTCACCTTGGAAGTTACTGCCAAACTTGTGAAGATGTTCAAAAGCTCAGTAAATTTGTTAGCAGTTTGTGAATATCTAGCATTGGGCACACACTGAATAATTATTCAGCAACATGGAACCACAGAATGCTCACCTTATTTCGGATTTCCTGTAGACTCAGATACACATGGCTTATTATGTTGCAGTGGAGTGATACATATACAGTTAAAGTTGAATTTGAAATAGAACAACGAATATGAGGTTAAAATTCAGACTGTCAGCTTTAATTTGAGGGTATTTAAACCCATATTGGATGATCAGGTATAGGAATTACAGCCCCTTTTATACATAGTGCCTTCATTTAAGGGGTGAGGGGGAGGCTTTGGATCATGAGCAGTTCCTTTCTTTCGCCATACTTTCTTCTTTCCCTCACTTTGGTACAAGTTAATGCTCATCTCATCTAATCTCATCTCAAGACTTTGTTCCAGGACTCTACAGTTTTTTCATGTATTTTATCTATCGTGGGTATTCTGTTCTTTAGGCTAACCAGAGGTTTGCATCTTATGGTGAACCCCTGAGGTTATGCTGGTATAGTCTTTGAAACATATGACTACATTCTGGAGAGTGTTGTTGATCTGTTTGACAGTTGAAAACAGGTTTTTCTTCACAAATTAGAAGTCCTGTTTTGGCATTCACCACAATGGTATTCTGTGGTCTACCAGGTCGTTTGCTATTCCTGAGCTCACCAGTGCATTCTTGCTTCATAATAATGTATCAAACAGTTGATTTCAACACACCAAGTGTGTGTCTGATCAATTTGTTCTGATTTTTCAGCTTCATGATGGCCTTCTTTTCTGGCATTGACACTTATTTTGTCCTCATGTTGAGCAACAACAGCAACAGACTCCAGATGTAAATTCCACACTTAAAATCAACTCTAGACTTTTATTAGCTGTCTTGTGCTTGAACCAATGATGCAACTGCACACAGCTGACCAAGATACAGTTGAGCAGCCAACTGTCCAATTACTTTTGCATCTCTAAAATAGGGGTGCTATGTATAAAACAGGCTGTAATTCCTACACGGATCACCCATTATGGATGTGAAAACCCTAAAATTAAAGCTGACAGTCTGCAATTTAACCTGATATTCATTGTTTCATTTCGAAACCAATGTGCTGGAGTACAGAGGAAAAACAACAAATTCTATCACTTATCCAGTACTTTTGCATTTAACTGTATTTAATGCATATTTGCTAATACATGCTACTGTTCCTTACTTAATGATCTTAATGATTTGCTTTGAACAGATTGATGATATTAAGGCATTGCAACTGTTGCCATGGTGACATACTCACATGCATTTCTTTTATTACCTCGCTTGACGACGACTGCGCCGCTCTTCAACGTACAGAGCTGGCTTTGGTGCATTTACAATGAGGAGGCACCCCATATTCCAGTAAAGGCATCTTCAGTTCAGTTCCTGGGCCCTGGGTGTCACATAGACATCTTGGGCCAAGCAAAGAACTTAAACCAGCATTGAGCGTTAATAAACTCTGCTTTGGAAATTCTGACATCTCCCTAAAAATTGTTGGAGTGTTACATCGGCACGGTATTGGGGTAGTGTGAGGCAGCGTGCTAAAAACATGCAGCGTCTCAGTTTGAAGATCTTGACTCGTATTTCTGATTTAAGCACTCGACTGCTATTCATCAATAGTCTTCTTTGTGTCTTAAGAACAGACTTTGTTGCCCTGTTTGAAACAAATAGTCAAATTTTTTGTGTGGGTCTGTACTATGACATACTGACAAGACTAGACAAGACATAGACTTTAATGTCATGGCCCTCAGGTACATGTTCACGCCTTTTCTTGGAAGGAACAGGGAGTGAACATAGCACAAGTATTATTATGAATACAATGTGAAGGCTGGGATTCAATCAACGTTGATCTGTAACTTTGTAACTTGGTAAACTGTGTTTGTGAGGAAAAACATTTGCATTTACTTGTAAGTCAAAGTTACGGACAAATGTTGACTGAACATAGACAAAGTTACATTAATTTATCAAAGGTGTATTGGCATTAGAGTTGTATTGCTATTAATGCCCCAGACATGTAATTTATGCAAAGTTTATTTAGCTTTTATCACCTTATAGAAATGGGTGCCTGTCTTCATTATGCGTATTTGTTTTGCTGAAGTATGGACTGGGGATTCATTAAATTGTGTTTTCGTTTGCCAGCTGCAATACCACATCTCCCCCTAGTGTTAAATTTGTAGTACTGATGCTGACAATAGACTAATATAAAAACCTGCGACACCCTCTTTTTAGTTCAGAAATAATTTCATTTTGTCATATAATTGAGTAAATAAGATAAAATATCAGTGTTAGAAACATAATAGGAATAAGACTAACCTAAGTAAGAAGAATATTTCTATTCCATTGTGGCATTGCTGATTTGCCTTCATTCATGCATTCCCCTTAAGGTAAAGCATAAGTGACAGAGCGCATGCTTGGTTGCTAATATATTGTTTTCCCAAAGGGCAAGTGTTCTCAGATGTGCTACAACATCTTCATCGTGGAGACGGTGTGCGTGGCCTGGTTCTCCCTGGAGTTCACCCTGCGCTTCATCCAGGACCGCCGGAAGCTGGCCTTCCTGCGGCAGCCGCTCAACCTGATCGACGTGCTGGCCATCCTGCCCTACTACATCACCCTGATGGTGGACAGCACGTCGGCGGCGGGGGAGAAGCGGCTGGGCTCGGGCAGCAGCTACCTGGACAAGGTGGGCCTGGTGCTGCGGGTGCTGCGGGCGCTGCGCATCCTGTACGTGATGCGGCTGGCGCGCCACTCGCTGGGCCTGCAGACGCTGGGCCTGACCGCGCGGCGCTGCACGCGCGAGTTCGGCCTGCTCCTCCTCTTCCTGTGCGTGGCCACCGCCCTCTTCTCGCCGCTGCTCTACCTGGTGGAGAACGAGGCCACGGCCTCGCGCGAGTTCAGCAGCGTCCCTGCCACCTACTGGTGGGCCGTCATCACCATGACGACGGTGGGCTACGGCGACATGGTGCCGCGCAGCGTGCCGGGCCAGGTGGTGGCGCTCAGCAGCATCCTGAGCGGGATCCTGCTCATGGCCTTTCCCGTCACCTCCATCTTCCACACCTTCTCGCGCTCGTACCTGGAGCTGAAGCAGGAGCAGCAGCGCGCCACGCAGCGCCGGACCCGCTTCCTGCTGCGGAGCAAGGCGGCGGGCCTCAGCGACCTCTCGCTGGAGAGCGACGGCTTCTTCCGCAGCGAGTCCTCCGACCCCAGGGACAGCGAGGACGGAGAGGGCTAGACGCCAGGGGAGGTCTCCTTCAGCTTCTTTCTCTTCACATTTCATTCACTTGTTTATTTACCTTTACTTAAGCGGGTTGGTCAACTGAGCGCTCAAATATCATTGGCAGTTATGGCCTGGGGAAAGCAAATCAGGTAGGGAAGGCAAGGATTGTGTGGCCAATCAAATTGTAGGGAGGTTATATAAGGTGGCCAGATTCAGAGAGCCGTTTTTGTAGGAAAATGATCAAGGCATCAAGCTGAACACTCACATTTCATGTTATTTTAAACCGTATTCTCTTTCTTAATAGTCTGAGCACATTAGCCACCACATCACGTATAGGCGTAATATCATATTGTAATTAACTTGACTGGCATACACAATTGATTTTTATCTGGTGTAATTTTCATGAAGCAGTGTATGACATACCATCACTGAGCATATCTACTGTCAAGTGTAGATTAGGAAAACAGGACTTGGGTAATACAAGTTTGCTTTTTTTGCCGTGCAGGTTATCAAGTTATTTACTATATGGAACATGTCAATAATCATCCCCAGCACAAATATTTTAGGTTTTTTATTTTTTTCCCCCCTTATGGGTGTTAATCATGTTGTTATATCATGTGACTAATAAAAAAAAGAGACCTTAAAATGCATAGCCATTCCATAATTAAGGTTATTGTTAATAAACAAATATAAAGTGGAAGGGACTAATTTTTGCTGGTATAATTTCACAGTAATACAGCACATTGCGGTAATTATACTTGGAAGCATATTTAGTTTTCCTTCACTTCGTATTTTTAAATCTGATTTTACGCACAGCCTGAAGAGATTAGCCTATAGCACTGGCGAATTGCAGGCAAATTTTGAGCTACGGTGCACAGTGACTGCATCTGAATGTACTCCAGACTGTTTTCACCTCCCCGTACAGCGTGTCCCTGCTACCTCCTACTCATCGCTCAAGAGCCTGTCGGATTGTTTTTCCAACTTTCACGCTGTTTGCCCGACCTGACGATCACAGCTTGTTGACCTTCATCTTAGTTCTCACACGCCTGAAGGAGTGGCGGCAATGACTCGAGACACGCAACTGATGATTTCAAATTGAAGATGGGGGGGGGGGGGGAGAGAGAGAGAGAGAGAAAACAAGACCAGGTTAAAACCTAGTATATGGCTGGACCTAACACACGTGATCCGGCCTACCAATGGTGTAACTTCATAACCCGGCCGACCAATGGTGTAACTTCATCACTCAGTCACTCAGTCACAGACATTTGCGTTTTTAGGGCTGGCCCCGCTGTTGCGGTTCAGCCAAAAATATTTCGGCACAGTTTCAAGCTATATGCCAGAAACAAGAAACACAAATGCATCTGTTAAAACGCTGATTGTTCAAAACCAAGTGTCACACAAAAAAAGCATATTTCTTCCATGATTTATAATGTACTCTTACACCGTCTTATGTGGCCAGCGTTGATAGAATAGCCCTTTTAACAACATATCCCACACGACTGTGTTCTGTCCTTCTATCTTTGCGTTTTGGTTTTCTCACGTAAAATGGGGCTGCATTCGCATTTTAGAATTTACTTCATAGTCTGTCACTATATGAGTAAATGTAAGTATGACCATATTTACTTCATTATCATTGATAGAAGAAAATACATAATCTTGAACCTAGTCTGTTTATCTCCCCACTTTATTTGCTGTAATGGTAATTGCAGGTATTGTTATAATGATTTTGAGTCGCTTCTGTTTTAGACTTGTTACAAAACAAAATGGTCCCATATTTGTGGTCAAATAAACTAGTTAACAAAGTTGGAGAAAATAAAAATCAGTGTCTTAAAAATCACCGTGTTGTTTGTGCCAGTACAACCAGATATGCCTCATTTCGCCATTTTATAGTGATGGATCTGAGAATCTCGTGTTTGCATACCGTTTGTACGTCTGGTGACCTGGCATAGAAACGTCTACGTTTTATTTTGATTCCTTATACAGGTTAAACTGTAACAAGCTTGGCTCTGTTGTGATGTAAGTGAGCCTTTTTCGCTTTCATTGTTCTGTAATACGGTGACAAAATAAAGGATCGGCCTCAATTTCCTCTGTGTGGTGGGATGTGGTGTCGTATTCCTCATGTGTAAAACCCGTAGTACATAGGCCTACGACATTTTCACTGTTGTGTGGATGACCACATAACATAATGAACACAATTATCCATGCTTCAGTATGTATTACAGCTCACAGTCCACTGCAAAAAGTCTGTCTGAACAAGTGTTTTAGTCTTGTAATGCGACTTAAAATCTTTCCTTGTTTCAAGTTACTTTTTGCTTGTAAAGTGAATTTGTCTTATCCCGCTGGCTAATCTTGAGAAGAGTCAAACTCCCTCACCCCATTTGCAATCTTTTTGTCATATTTAGCAAAAAAGTAATAGAAAAAAATATTATAGGTCTGAACATCAGACTAAAATACTTATGGCCATTTGTTTTCAGTGTTAAATGTTTCAGCATACTGTGCAACAGTTTACAGGAAATTTTGTTGTAAAAGCATACCCTTTCTGGAAAGGTCTTAGTGCAGTGCTTTGGTAAAGAAAGCTATACATTGTGATCAGTTATTGCACGATAAGTTCAGAAATACAGCCTTCTGTGTGAGTGTACTCCATTACAGACCTTTTTATGTATCTTGAACTGGCTTGAGCATCTTTGTCACACCACACTGGTCAGCAGAGATAGAGTCCCCATCTAAGCTTGCTGCACAGATTTAGTCACATTGCTGATTGTTTTTGCCCTACTCTTTCAATGCTTTCGCATCCCACTGGGGATTTATACATTTTTATTTCACTTTGGTGTTGTGGAGGGCCTGACCTGGTCTTTCCTATTTTTCCCATTTTCATGTTTTCTTGAGAATCAAAAACAGTGGAGCTGTATTTGTTTGTTTCTATTCTGAATGCTACTTAACTTGCTGACATGCAATCAATTTGAAACCCGTAAAGCTGGTGTCATTATTTCAAGTAATTGAAACCTGGTGATAAGAATTCCATTACAAAATAATCAGAATGACACTCAAATGAAACCCAACAATGCATTTTTTCCTATAATTAAGTATTTAGAATAGTACTGGCAGTCCAGGCTTCATACAGTGCTAGATACTATCTAATTTGTAGGTAAACGATAAGCACTAGGTATCCTTTGGTGGTAGGGAAATTGTAAGCATCGTTGGGCTGAATGGCCTGTTCGCCTCATTATGTTATGTTACATTAATTATATTTTAGTTTACATTCTCTGTCTGTTTCCAAGTGGCAGGCTTCTACAAAACTGAGAATCACACTACCTTCTGGACACTACTACAGGTAAGGTAACTAGTATTCAAGCTGAATCTCTGAGCTGTGACACCTAGTCAAGGAGCGTAACTTCTTCCTTTCCCATTAAAATGAAAATGATCCTTTTTTTCTAGCATTCCATGTCATCGGTGAAGGAAAAACGTGGATGAGAATTCCACCTTAAACATGAACTGTCTTCCCAGGAGGAGGCAGAGTGATGACAATGGGAAGCGCTGAGCGGATCAGGAAATGGCAGAAGTCAAATAAAGAGAGTGGCAGGGGGAGATAAGGGAGGAGAAGGGGGTGTGATTGGCAAGTGGCAGCAAATGCCAAGTGTAATGCCTGTGAAAGTGGGGATTTGGGGTTCACCGCAGTTAAGTTGCGTGGCCTGCAGCCCTGGTCTCGAATCCACAGAGGATGCAGCAGGAATCACAAGAGAATTGTGCACGCACATTCTCACAGATTCCACACCTGATAACCTCTACAGGATGATTCATAGAGGAAACTTTAAAGGGGACGTGAAGCAGTCAGTAATATGACTCTGGTTCATTTGCTTTTTACCATAGATAAGATACGGCCCTGCATTCAAATCTCAAATTGACCTGTATTTACAAAAAATATATTTTTTAATTTTCTTTTTTGCAGCGACTAGCACTATGGTGCAGCCCTAGGCAGGTCCTTTTGTATTGCCTTAGGATGCCCTAGGCAGATTGTGAAAATTGATATGTTTTGCTCGCTAATACTCCTGGGGCAAGAGAAAATTATGCTTCTTGAATTCTGTTTTGTTTTTCCCTGACGATTCATCGTTGAGCTCATCGAAAGTCAGCAGCCTAGTAATAGGAATGGATTGAGCAGCCAAAGCATCACAGCCTAGCTTGTTCCAAGATGGCTGTCCTACTGCCAGTGGCTGCAAAAAAGCAAGCTTGTTTATTTTTATAGCAAATGCAGGTCAATTTAAAATTTGAATGCAGGGCCACATCTTATCTGAGGTAAAAAGCTAATGAACCAGAGTCATATTACCAAGTGCTTCACATCCCCTTTAAAAAAATCTGTAATGGAACTAATGATAAATGTTCTTCTTGTTGCTCTTAAGGCAATGGAGGAGTGAAAATAAATAAATACATAAATAAATAAATGTCTGTCAAGGATTTCAGGGCACAATGCACTCTTACTGAAAATGAACCACGATCACAGATGGATTTAAGCCTTATTAAGTAACTGTATTAATTTAATGGGATTACGTTTATGCAATAGCGGCCCTTCTCTCTCCATGTCCATATAGTAGCAGTAAGACGGGAAAACTTTTGAAACAACATGACCTCACTACTCACCACCAATGCATCGAATGGGATTTCACGATGGTCCAAATTTTGTCGGTCTGAACAAAGGTTGTAAACAGGAGCAGTATTTGCAAACTTTCTCCAATTTCTTAAAACTTTTTACTTCACATTTACTTTACAAATTACTTACTTATTTTTGACCAGTAAAACTGAAAGTGTTTTTGTTTGACTAAGTTAACTGTCTCCGTGTCTGCAGAATGTATTTTGTGAGGTAAAAACAACATTGCAAGACCGGGCTTGCAACTCTCTGTCCCCTTTTCTTACAGGCTCAGACATGTTTTATTCAAATATTGCAGACAATGTGACTCTCTTGTTTTGTGTTTCAGACTGAGAGCTCATATTTCCAGCTGTGTATTCTATACTTATACTGAGAGTCAAACATTATACTTAATAAGGCAGGCCTAATAATAAATGTCATCTCAGCAGTTGTTCTGAGTCAGGCTCTTCTGAGTAAGAGTGAAGTAAAAGAAAAAAAGTAAGTGGTTTGAGCCTACAGTATGTTGTGAACATAATTAGCATTGTCATTTGCTTCTGTAATGGCTAATAATTTCACAGGTTTGGGAACCTATGTGCATTTTGGAAATTAAATGACATATTACGTAACAGGAATTCCCTGAACTTTCCAAGCCCATTACCCACGTAATGAGCAAACAGTTGTGACCCACG
This sequence comes from Anguilla anguilla, assembly GCF_013347855.1. Classification (NCBI taxonomy): domain Eukaryota; kingdom Metazoa; phylum Chordata; class Actinopteri; order Anguilliformes; family Anguillidae; genus Anguilla; species Anguilla anguilla. The sequence continues at coordinate 14,139,904 of NC_049213.1, forward strand.
GCTTATTCAAATTCAGCAGCTATCATTACTGAACGCTATAATTCAATTTCATTAGTGTTGACGAAATTGAAAACTGCATCTACACAGCAAGTATCACATTGCATGTACCTAACGCAGTATTCAATTTAGCTGTTTGAATGTCCATGGGTGTGTATATTGAGTACTTTTATTACAAGTATATCACAACTTTCCTCAGCCCAACCCACTACTAAAGTTTGGGAACCATTTCATCAGTTAAAGAAAGACCAACCCACTGATCCCAGTTCAGCAGTAGGTCAGCTGTACCAAAGAAAAAAAAAGTGTTTCAAAAGCAAAATGACATGAGCCTCCATGGTATGTAGGCCAAGCTCACTTCCCATAATATGGGACGAAGTAGGATATGCATTTAAATGAGAGGTGACTCGCATATTTAAAAAGACAGCTCTGAGAGAAGTGAGGAAGTATAATATGTAAAAAGGCTCAAGTTAAATATGAAACAAGGGTGGCTGAAAGCCTCTTTGAAAAGCAAATTTCCCAAGGTGCTAAAAAAATCCAATTTATTTGTTGATTTTTTAACAAGTGTCTCCATGTCAGCCAAGTGCTTGGCACAAAACAAATGTAACTGTGGCTTTGTTTACAATGCTTTGTCAACACTTCACAGACATTTGTGGTTCAGAAGCAGACAAGTGTAAATATTCAAGTTAGGCCAGGTTTAGTCTACTGGGTGGCTGACTGAGTTCAGAAATTGAATTAATGATAGCAAAATTATCTTCAAATGGACAACATTACACAGTTACAGGCCTTTATTTAAGTGGCATGTAACAGGTACTGTGTGAGAGGTTAAGAAATTAAACAGGCAGTGTTAATAGCTGCAACCTTTGATTGTGAAAACAGGTAAAGCTAAGGAAGAAAGAAACCTAAAAAAATATATGTTTGCAGTGTGCTGAACTATTAGGAACGGCAACACTGATGCCATTGGAGTACTGGACCAAGAGTAAAATATTGTCCTCCAGTCAGCGATTTAATGGTTCCACTGTCCCACGATGTAATTCACTCAGTCTTATTTACCCACTATGTCCCATGCCTGACAGCTCATCTTTTAGTTGTGCCCTAAATCAGAAACTCAGACTTTGGCTGGATATAGTGGATTTTATAGTGGATTTTTCATATAGTGGATTTTATTTTGACCACAATTACAATTTTTATCTTTTAAAGTGCTGTTTATTTCTCTTAACAGGGCATTTTAAAGTCTAATGTGGGATGTGTCCATTTAAAGCTACAACATGTCATACATTGACTATATACATATGATTTCAAGTTATTATGAAGTTTGCCATTTTAAATCAAGATGTTACAGGAGTATGCAATAACATTAAAGAAAATGTACTTTAAAGTACTGACATCTTACAGCTTAATTACAAGTGATTTTGCTAACCAGAAATAGGCCTATGCGTCTTCAAATCAATATGCAAGTTGAGAAAGAGAACAAATAACCCAATAATTATACGCGTTAAAGCAATATATTGAATATACTGTAAAATACCCGCTACTGTTGCATAGAAATACATTAGGCTAAATCTCTAACCAGAAAAAGTTATGTGGACCTGGGCCTATATTCGTCTACACTGGATTGTTCAACATACAGCACAGTAACCCACTAATAAACTGGGTAGTGAACGCAGCATAAACATAAACAACCCAAACAAAGTCCACACAGACTCATATCAAGTAGTTTAGCGGATTGAATGCAGCATACTTAATTCACCGTGAGAACGTGGCGCTGTTTGCGTTTACTGTACTTGTCAACTCCTCCGAATCCATGGCTTCTCCCTATTCTAAAACGACAATACGCAGGCAAGAACGGCGAACGAACGATCTATCCACTGCTATCCCACCCTATGAGGGTTCAGTTCCAGTCTCGCACTCCTGCAGTTACGCAAAAATCGCATCTCCGCTTCTATCACATTGGCTCTTCGTGTTCCGTCAATAAAGCAGAATGGTGTCGCTCCCTCCCGCACACTGCTTGTTTTCCCCATATCGGACTCGGCAGCGCTGTGGCGCTACACGTTGTTTTTGTCTCCATAATATTTTCATATGTTGTGCATTTGTCAATTTATGCACTGCGGTGCTCAAACCTAAGGGGATCAGCGGGGTTAATGGACGCTTGCTCTGTTCCGTTGGATTTTAACGAATTTACAGCGGCAAGAGGACTGAAGCCAGTAGCTTTCTCAGGCAATCCCAGTCATGACCTCACTACGCACCGTCAATGCATTGAATGAGATTTCACGTCGGTCCTAGTTTTGCCTGTGTGTCAGCGAACGTTGTAAACGAGAGCAGTTACTTCCAATCTTCTTCGATGACGATCTGAATGAAGATTTGCTTTGGTTCACACCAAGAAATCACACCACGCATCTGTTTGACCCAGGTTAAACCCCAAGCCACTCGCGTTTAAGAGGTGAGCTTTTTTTTGATAGCCGTATAGTGCTTGTACCCGTTTTGAATGGATACGATTTGAGGTCGCGTATTTGGAAATAGCCTGGCTGTATTAACTGTTTGCATGTGCGCTGACCAGACTGTGTTGGACAGCAGTAGTCTATATGTCTTAATTCTGTAAATCTAGTGTATGATAACATAAATAGTACTCGGGTTTGTGACGTGAATTGTCACGTCTGGTTCACTTACCTTGGCTACAATTTTTTCCAGATTACCAGCTGCTCTGAAATCGTTATTTTCTAACACGATGTTGAAAAGCAGAATTACACTTCGCATCAAACTAAATGCGTATTATATTGTTTGTACAGTCTTGTAACCTAACCTACATAGCCTACTGTAATATCTTTGTCTACCTCATGTCTCATTGGCTAAAAAGAACCAGCTGCTCTTAAACAATCGAGCTATGTAGCAAAATATAGAATGGAGTGGCATTCACGCGTAGTCTACATTTGTGTTGTAGACGGTTGCTATCAATTTTCCAAGCAACGTCTCTTCAAACGAAATTATGTTATAGGCAAACTGCAGTACATTTCAAGAATATCAGAACGTGCGCGACTTATGTTGTTGGGGTAACCCCTATTGATTTATAGCTACAACCCATTAGATACTGTCTTGGGCTTTCCACAAACTTAAAGCAATAGACTTATATTAGGCAAGCCTATATCTATGTCGTATGCGTGCTTTTTGTCGTGTTAGACGGTTCTGTTTGCGTGATTCACTGTCCTAGTTTTAGCTTGCCAGTGTATGACAAAAAGGAAAGAAAAACGCCCATCTCTGGCACACAGTTGCAGTTGGTTGAAAGGACGGGCCGTTTAAATGCTGTCTGAACTTATGTTCGGAGGCGTGCATATTAATTATGGGTTTATGAGCGTCATGCAGTAGCCCATGGCACGTGTGCTCACTGAAAACTTTTGAGAAATGTGGAAAGGACCTATTGAATGACAACAGCGACGATGCCTGACTGTCAGTGTTTTAACATCCGTTTTGCTGATGGTTGACCTGATGATCTGACACTTGAAGATGACTTAGGCTACAATGTAACGCATTGTGACTGACCGACATATTCATGGTGGATTGCAACACCGAGCATACATTTCAGTGTGAGAACGCCCCTTTAAAACTGAAGCAGACGCTATAGCCATGCCACATCCAGTGATTTCTCAGATAACCGTCCAGCTTTTGTCTGCTTGTTATATTATCATGATTTCACTTTTTTTATTGGAATTGATCATTTCATGTCATGGCATTAGCATGTTTTCCCAAGTCTTTATTTTAAAGGACTGCTAACTGAGCCCTGAAAACAGGCAGAGTATTCAAACACACATGCACACACACCACAAAACACATTTTGTGCGCCTTGTGCATTGTTTTTAATGTCCCTGTATAGGCTAATTTGATCTCCCTACAGACTTAGTCAGTGTGAACCAATGATGAGAATAGCTGTCTTTCTTTATCACTATCATGGCTATCTTTTCGTCCAGGCACTTGAAAATAATGTTGACGGCATAACTTGTTTTGGTTTTTAATGCAAATGTCCGCAACACAATATACTTATTCTAATTTGGTAAAAACTGGTTTAAACTCCTCATTTTGAATGCAAAGGTAAAGTGAATTCAGTTACTGTTATTACCACACTGAATTGAGGAAGGGGGGGGGGGGGGGGGGGGGGGGGGGGGGGGTGAAAATGGGTCAGCCCTGATAATTTGTAATTTGAATTTGCATCTTGTGAACAGACTGACAGATCATTTGAGTCCAATTTCATTCTGTAAACATTTTTTTCTGCCAGCAAAATTAACAGATTAGATTAGCCTAGTTTGAAAACTGGGTGTAGTGGTCTGTGTTGTATACTTTACACATAGGGACTATAATATACAGTAACCATAGAAACTTCTTTGTGGGTTCAAAGAGCTCGTGTCAGTGTTTCTAATGTTTGAAATCTGAAAAAATGCTCTCCTCAAATTGTTTCCATAACAATTGCACTCTTTGCGGATTTAATGTTCATTTTTAATATAGAACACTGATCCATTAAATCTGGTACAGTATGGGGACAAGTAGCTTAAGTTACAAGGATTATAACAAAGTCCCTATTTTGAACCACAAAAAAATCTTTTGCAGAGTGATCAAGATGCATAAGCTTTTTCTCCCATTAATTTGGTGTAGTGAGAGGCATATATTTTTGGCAGTTTTGTGTGCCTATAGAATGTGGGTGTACACATTTCCTTTACAGATGTGTTTGAATTGGATGTGTGACAGAACCTACCACTCTCTCATAATGTGGCAATTTATTGTTGGGGATTGTGTGGGTGGGTGTGTGTGTGCGCACATGTGTGTGTGCATGTGCATATGTTTGTGTGCATAATGGCACATGTCTTTGTGTATTTAGATTTTTTTTATTTGTAAAGTGATTGTTCACTTTCTGGGGTTTTTCAATATTTAGTACATCCTTTTAAATACATACAGTTTTTTTGTGCAATGAAGGATATTTTGAATATTTATAGAAGTTTCTCTGTGTGTGTGCTGGCTTTTCAATGGTTCCAAAGTATCTTGTACAGCAATATTTTGCTTCCAGAAGGCTGTATCTGTGTGTATTACGTGATTTTTCTTCAGAAATAATGTTTGATCTTATTTTAGTTCGGCACTGGCTCCTGTGGCCCATGCAACCTGAGACTGCTGCACTTGAAATTGAAATTGTGGCGTGGCTTCCTGTATCAGCATAGCTACATGGGTCTGTGGGAAGGAAGAGCTTGTTTTGCTTTAGAACTGAGAAGAAAGAGGTAGCGCCACAATATAAAAACTTATATTTATGTTTCTACTTGTGAATAAATTCTGTAAAATGAATCTGTTAATATATATGGCCTCTGGTAATGTAGCTGACGAGCTGCTTTTTGGAGTTACTTGAAATGTATTTTCTTGCTTTAAACCTCAACGCCTGAATGCCCCCATGCCTACTACTGTGAAGCTGTCTGGTCATCGGAAACTTCTGTATCAACAGTATCATTCATTGCTCATAAAACTGTCTGGGCGAATCAAAATCATACACTAAAACCGAAATTATATTAAGAAACCTCGGAAAACGAACTTTTACTTTAAGGTCAACCCTTTTTTCATGCTGTGTCTTAATTTCTGATTTTACTGAGAGCAGGGCATTGTGAAGGAAAATTCACAATCTTACATTTATAAACGTGGTATTGATTGCATGCTGCTAAAATAAGCTGAGTCAAGCAACCCTTTCCTCAGTTTGTGCAGGCCCTGTGTGGGAAAGGCCAAGAGCTCTGAGTCATTCAAAGTGCAGTGATAACCAAGACAGGAGTATAAAACACCTAGGCAAGTTAAAAAGGCCAATATCTGCAGCAAGAGCAGAGTATTACGGAAATGTGTCCTTGCTGTTTTCGGTCACCTATTTGTAACCAATAAGAAGACTTCACAAGGGCACGGTCTCTTCCTTCATGTTAAAGTGAGATTTTCCATTACAGCATCCCACTATTATGCTGTGATTGGATTTTAAAAGACCGTTAAAAAAACAACTCTCTGTCAAGAAAGTCATGAATAAAATGTATGCCAACCTGAACAGCAGTCCAAGCTGATATGCAAAGAGACTGCAGTCATAACACAAAGTTGTATTTCATTTAGAAGTTATCGGCTTCAGATTAAGTAAGCAGCCATGTCCCCATTGTGTGTCTTACACAGGTAAGACCTTGCTGTTTGGGGGGCCACGGAGGCCATGACATTGTTTACCATACATTCTCTTGGATTCTTCGCAAAACTCATGGTATGCAACATTGTAAAACTGACCTTTTCATATCAAAGCGATACCATACCATAGCAATGAATTCCTTGTTTAGTTACTGCCTTATTGGTTGCAACACTCATGTGGCAAATATATAGGTCAATGTAGCGAAAATGGACGAATGTAGTAGCGGTAGTGGGATGCTTGCTGTAGCAGCAGTACTGCTAATAGAAGCACGGCTTCATAAGAGCCGAACATCCGGTCCTTGGAGGCGTTTCAGTGGCCGGTACTTGGCGTAAGCACAGTTGTGCAGGGACCTGGATTTACCGTCGTTTCTCAGCTTCACCCGTCCTTTCCCTGCACAGTATGCGCACCGAAGAGCTCATGTCACCGTTGATTTGGGACGAGACTGTTCGTATATCTTGAATTACCACAGCGATTTTTAAAAGTGTATGTTGTCGCCAGCACCTGCCGCGTGCACCCTCCCTCCCTCCGTCCACATCAGCTAATTCATCTAATACCACTTTTCTGGGGAAAACATTGCATGGAGTGCATCGAAGGAGATCTGGAAGTTCACAGGCTTCCGGTGACATCATCTGAATGCTTGCTTCTCTTGAAGCGGGAATTCCTTTTAATTAGCAATGCGACCGCAACGTGGCCCCCGGTCGCCTCCGCTCTGCGTGCTGGTCCCATCTGCGCCATTCGCCGAACCGCAGTACAAACGAGCCCGTTGTTGTGACGCCGCTAAGACATTGGCCATCAACATGGAGGGAAAATAGCTCTTTTCCCCCCCATGCGCTTCTAAGCGCTGTAAAGAAAGGGGCGAATGTTAAGCCAGAAAGGGCAATAAAAAGGCTTCTTAGAGGAGTACTTCATTCTGCCGAGGGTCAGATGTTTCCTGTCAGCCAGTATGAAAGAGCGTTCCAACCAGGAGCAAGTGACAGATTGTTCCCTCCTCAACTGAATTATTGAAAACAAAGAGACAGTCTATCCAGTCTAGCAGAGGAAAATAATGAAATGCTCAGATAAAGCGCTCTGGAGCTGTATCCTATTTCGGTTGGATTTTATGGAGTTTACAGTTATTAAGCCTGTGAAACTGGCAATTCCAGTTCAGCAACACACAGCGTTACATTTTAAATGGAGTTGACCTCATAGTTTCTGTTCAGCTCAGAAGTGCCATCAAAATGCGGTTGAGGTTGAGCTCAAAATATGAAAATGACCTAGCAAAACTTTGACATGCCATTTTCTTCCATGGTGTGAATTTGTTTGCAAAGTTTTTTTTTAATTTTCACATGACCTGAAATAACTGAAACTACATATAATTTTGTTCGGGGCGGAATGATAGTTTGGGCTTGTTTTGATTTCACATCTTCAAGTGTGCAATTTACACAACTGCATGTGTAGTGATGCGTCGCTGGTGATGTCATCGTGGCTTGACTGGGTGATCACCACTGACATCTAACGGCAAATGCTCCAGCTATACACGTGGATTTTTTGAGCTGCTTACGCCAACATCTGATATTGCTGTATTGACATCGGGTTGATTCGTTGTCATGCTGGCAGATGGGTTTCCGAGGCGAGTCCTGGAGGATACTGATGGCCAGTGTCTTTGGCATTTGCTGAACATCGAAAGTTGTTGTTTGACAGAGAACCTGCTGTTCTTTGTGATGTTGGTTAACGGTGGTGGTCAGTGGCATTTTTATTTCAGGAGTGGAGGAGGGGGTGCGGGGGAAGTGGATGTTTCGATTCTCTGATATCACTTTCCACATGTTTTACACCTATCTCCGGAATTTTGGGGGGTGGGTGGGGTGGGGTGCGGTGGGGGATCATTCAAAAAAGTCTCTGGTAGTGTCAGCGGGTTGCATAACTGCACTTTTGGGCATAATCTGCTTCCTCTCCGCTGGGGTATGAGGGGACTGGCGCCCAGGATCTGTGACGGTCTTTTTTGACAGGCAGGGACGCGGACGCCACATGGGGGCTTTAGTGGCCGGCTGTCTCTCGGGAATGCGTGTTGGGAGATTATGACGGAGCCTCAGATACTGAGTAACAGGGTATCTGAGGAGGGAGGGGGAGGGGACCAGGCAGGGGGGTTGATTCTGCCTGCTTGTGTGTCATAAACAGTCAGGTCCCCGATGACCGCACTTGGTCATTTGACTGAAGTCGTACAGAGGGTCCACCTGCTCAGAAGCAGCCCAGTCACCCATACACTGTAAAATGTTGAGCATTAATTGACCTCTAGCAGTGTTAATTCAACTCTTAACAGATGACATGTGGTCCCACATTCCAGATTGGGACCAAATGTTATCCGTTAAGAGCAGACCTGGGTCAAATACATATTTGTTTTGGATTCAAATACTTCTTTGTGCTCTATTGATCTTGTCTAGTGTAATTAAGCCTGCCAATATGATCAGAAGGTGGGTTTGCACTTTTTGAGAGTATTTAATTGGTTCCAATACACTAGACAAGATCAGTAAAGCATAGAAAAGTATTTGAATCAAATACGTATTTGACCCAGGTCTGGTTAAGAGTTGAATTAACCCTGGACATCTCACTTTGTAGGCTTCAGAGGAAGCCTCTCTGTCTGAGGAGCCCCTCCCACTTCCATGTCCAGCAGAGAGCTAAATAACATTTTAATATTTAAATTACTGATTGTTGTGAAGAGAGGAATGGAAAGGTACTGTATCTGTGGCGGGAATGGCTTTCTGTTTCTTCCCTTGCCAGTTATCTGTTATGCAGATGCAGGGGTGTGGTGGTGTAATTTAAAAGCTGGTTATCGTAGACGACAGGTTTAAATGCAGTTGCCAGACGGTGATCTTTTTTGCTTCGCTACGTGCCAGACTGTTGATTTCCTCAATAGGGCTGTCACAGTAACCTGCGTGATGGTGTCTTCTCGGCATCAGACGGTCGTTTATTTAGGCCTGATGATTTCAGTAGAGTAATTACTTATTGTAAGGAGAAACAGCCAGCTGGCTTTGGTTCATATTCTCCCCGTATAGCCTGCATTCAGATTTGCGATTAGCAGTTTGTAGAATAGCTTGTGGCAATTAGCTGTCTTAAAGCAAAATATTATTTCTGGGAAAGCTGTTAATATGAGGTAGTCAGCCTTGTTTTTGCCATAAGTGCCAGTGGATAGAAAGCAATTGACAGTTCTCCTAGCTGGACTTTTTTTCAACAGCAATGACTGATTTAATAGTTTTATTCACATTTATACATATTTAAATCTAAATTTTGTTATGAAAATGAGCAACTCACTGAAGATACTGTTGAGCTGAAATGGCCTATCAGGCCATAATAAGATAGGGCATTCCGTAGCAGCTTTTCCCGCCATGGAAATCAAAATACAGTGGCACGCCCGATATACTCCTGCGACTCAGCGGGGAAATGTTTAAGTAACCAATATTCAATTCTTGGACACAATACAAGTGACTTGGATGAAAAAAAAAAAACATGTTGCTGTGAAAATATTTTTGGAAACATTAGTATTCATTTTATTTTTATTGAATGTGGTTTGTAGTGTAGGTTTCAGCATGGTAGAATATGTGGTTTGTTGTCAGGTCTTAGAAGGATGGGTGCATTTGCACTTGAAATATTTTAATACTGCACAAGTCAAAGATCTAATGCAGTGTTATCGAGCTGTCTGCTGTTCCCTCAGACAATGCAAATTCCCCAACTGAGGATCAATAAAGTGTGTTCTGTTCCAGGGCTAGGCAACCCTGGTCCTGCAGTGGCACAGGCCTTGGGTTTGTGTTCCAACAGAGTCTGATTGATTAGTAAGAGTCTGAGCCTGAATATTCTGTCTGAATGGTGGAACACTGGGTACCTCCAGCACACATTTTCATGAGGCATAATAATTCATCCAATTCCGTATCTTTTGGCTTCCGATGGAACAAAAACTAGAAGCACTGCTACTCCATAAACAGAGTTGCCAGTCCCTGTTCTGTGCTATATTAAATTCTGGCTCGGAAGTATGCGGTTTGATCTTCGCAATGAAGACTCTCTTAATGCAGAAGGGTTTTTTTTTTGTTGTTGAGGGAAGGGAAGTGATAGTGAATCATTCTTGTTCTGTTTCTGTACCCAACCAATTGTACCTCAGAAAACAAGGGTCTTTTTTCCATCCTGATTTGTCACTCAGCCCATTCTGTAAATATAATTTCCACTGATATGCATTTCCTTGGATTGCAGTGTTTTCAGGCACTGGTAAAGACAGTGCGGCTGAAGATATTATACGTTATTATTTCCAGTTACACATTTTTATGCTATAGTTTGGCCTCTCTGTATTTCCCTTTTCTCTGTTTCAAGATGCCCGCCCCTTTCCGCCAGGAAGAAGTATGGGGAGGAAACTGACCGCAAAAAGACAATGACAGACTGAGCATTGACAGAACACCTGGCTGTTAGCTGATGTTAATTTCAAGCCTCTGTTTTGGACCACTTCTGTCTTCTTTTGAGGTTTATTGTTTGCTTACCCTATCAGTGTCAGTGTGTGGTGCGAAAGAGACGGTGTGAGCAGGTTTTCGTCCTATTAGAATGTAGTTACATTTTATCATAGTATTTATATGTGCTTCATACTTATGATACAGACATAGTGAGGGTTGGCTAGTTGGGGTGTTATATGTGAAAGACTTAAACGTTCCACATTTCTGAATTAGACTTTTCACATTTATAATTAGACTGAGGAAAACACAAAGGCAAAGTTTCACAGGAGTATCTTTTGTCATTGAAGTAGTTATCTTTATTTTTCCCTACCCAGATATCCTTTTTTAGGGAACAGCAGACAATCCACCCTCTTTATTTATTATTTTCACTTCATTGATGGGGGAAGCAGAGAGGGTCACGGATAGTGATGCAAGCATATTACAGAATGTGCCATGGCGGGCAATCGAACCCCCGGCTGCACAGAGGGATTCATAGTTTTTAAGTATTCACAAAAATAGAATTTAGGTGAATATAAGGAATTAAACAGTAAAATATCTGTTATGTTACAAGGCTGGAGGATGCGTATTTTGGTTTGTCCTGCTGGTAATGATGAAGCATGCTGAGAATTCTTCCCAACATCAAGAGGGGGGTTGCATTTTCCTGCTTGTCATTGTACATAAGCCTATAATGACTTGATTTGTTCACATCAAGACTTGGTCTTTGTGGATGTTCCATCATTAGAGTATCAGAAGCATAGCTCACCCAAGAAAACAACGAAAATCACTGTTTTTTTTTATTACCCATTTTGGGTTATTTAAGATGTCCATGTTTTGTGACACAAGGCAGCAACCTTTTAGGAATTCTTTCATTTCTGGTTCTGTATAAGAATTCTGTGCACTGCTCTTTTAATGCCAAGGCCCTGATTCTGCTTTAGCATTAGTGGTCACTGATTTTAAAAGCGAAAGCAAAAACCAGCACTATTTCCCCAGGGCCAGGGTCGGCCGAATCTAGACCGCATGCATATGAATATATATATTTTGAAGGCCTAACGTATGGGCTGATCTTTCGGGAGTCGCCATGCTGCTGAAAAGGACCTGACTGACCGGCCGGCCATGTCGCGCGTCCACCCTTTCCCAGCGCATTCCCTGCTGGGGGTGTGGGAGAGGAGTCGGGGCTTGCCACAGCGTATCTCCTGCATTCCGACGCGACAGCGAGGACGTGCCGTTAGCTTACCTCCTCGAGGACCAGTCACTCCTGCTCCCGTCAATCCGCACTCCGCACTCCGCACTGGAAATAGGCCCCTTCATGCCGCACGCTGTGTACGGCTTCTCGCTTGCGCAACGCCCCGCAGTTAAAAGCAGACAAACGAGTATGTTTTATGGCATGTATTTCTTATGGTCGTTTATTCTGAAGCACTTTGAGTTTGAGAAAGGTTCGTCTTTCGTAGTATTTATTTATTTATTAATGCTTTGTTGATATGGATAGAAAGCAGAGAGGGTAACTGATAGCAAAAGGAGCACAGCTGAGAAAGTGCCATTTTGGGAATTGGATCCCCGTCCAAATCTCGGGAGGCTCAGAAGTCGGCCGGACCACACGTCTTGCCCGTTATTCTATTTTAATGGCAAATGACAATACATTTCATCACTTTATTTGTCTTTTTGCTTGCAAGAGGGAATACCCATTCAGCACGTTGTCCAACTGAGTCGCGATATCATACTGAAACGGAAGTCTTTGAATCCACTGGGATTCCTTTAAGTGACCCACTTGAATTATAGATCAGGGGTTAAATCCATTCGTTCAGCTGAAGCGCTGCTGAAGCTTATGGGCGCAGCTGAACTCGTTACTCTGTGACAAACTGCCTTTGTAATCCGCCGGTACTGCTCGCGTAATTGCCTTTCAGCAAGCGAAGCCTTCTTTTTGATGTTGGATTTGGAGGAGTGCGTAAATTTACCGCACGTCAAATCCGGTTTCTCCCGACAGTTTCTCTTTCACAAACCAGTTCAACGAATTCACGTCAGACGATATATTCGGTGGCGTAGCTGCGCAGCGTTTGTTATTGCGTTTGATTATGCAAAGAGCTATGTGATGCCCAGAGCCATCGTCCGTAGGGAAATATGTTAAATGTTATTCCTGTACAAATGCATTTTAAAAGCATGTGCTCCGTGGCCCATGTCCAAATATGGCCAGTTTATGCTTTTTCCAAAAGTGCCTAGGGCGTACTTTATCCAGATGAAACTAGGGTGTGCTTTATCCAAATGTGACCATGGTGTGCCTTACCCAAAAGTGGCGAGGATGTGCTCTATCCAAAAGTGGCTAGGGACATGCAGCAATACACGCTCTGCCACTCCCAAAGGAATTACATGGGTAACAGTATTCCACATTCAGATTACTTCTGAAAAGTGAAATATATCAGCCTCTTCTGTTTTGAAGTGTTAATGATACTGACTGTCAAAATAATTGACACTTTTGACCCAGTTATACCCATGTAGGCTACATTGGTGGTGGGTGAGGTGAGTTCCCCTTCACTGTAAAGCACTTTGAGCATTCGGAAAAGTGCTATATAAATGTAAGGATATTATTGCAACACTTGGCTATTATATTGGAATTCATGTTCATCTGTTTGTTTGTGACCGGATAAGCCACTGAATTAATCTGTGAAATATGCTACTAAATTGTCTGTGAAATGAGTGTTATACTAGCAAGAGGTTCACCACTGGCATTTTTACAATGGCTGATTTCTTATATGAAATACTTTATACCACCTGCAGTACAAGGAGTATGACAATGCAGTGTTAGAGAGAAGCCATATTCTTTTGTGACAGAAACTGCTTTTGAAGTCACTGGGGTAGCGTTATACTGTGCTTTAATGGAGCCTTCTGAATTACCACTTGTAAAATACCAAGTCAATGAATCGATTCCTGCATTCTTACTTGAGATGTACTAAAGTTTGTCTTACTATTTTATCTGAGAGGTATCAAAATAAAGTCAGCAACATAGCCATCAATCAGTAATTTATTAATAAATCTTATGAATCTAGGCCTAACTCCTGTATTCCTGTGTAAAAAAATTACTTAATGTTTGACTTTTATTTAAAAATCTTTTTGAACATCTTAGTTTCTACACAAACACAGTTTGGGCTGTGAATTTGGGTGATTGCTTGCTAGTATGTGTTAAGAAAGCACTTTTAAGATGCACTTTGGCGCTTAGGTTAAGGTTTGAATGAAAGACGGCAGAGAAACATTGTGCCGTGTGAGAGACTGAGGCAGACCGGCGGGCCGCCCTGACACAGAGTCTCATATTGCTTCAGAAGAAGGCGACTGCGCCCGCATAGCGCTGACTAAAATAGCATTCTCTAGCTGCCTCTCTGCTATGAATAAATACGAATGTGCAGGTCGTTGCTTGCTGCTGACCTTAATCCCAGCAGCGACTCCCCCGACTGGTCCACATTCATTAAATGAGGGTGTTGCCAGCTTTCTTCGCTTACACACACACACTCACACACACACACATACACACACATACACTCACACACACACACACTCACACACATACACACACATACACACATGCACGCACACACGCACGCACACACACACACATACACACACACGCACGCACGCAGACACACATACACACACACATACACACATGCACACACACACACACACATACACACACATACACGCATGCACGCACGCACATACACGCATGCACGCACACACACATACACGCATGCATGCACACACACACACACATACACACACTCACACACACACACACACATACACACACTCACACACACGCACACACACACACACACACTCACACACACATACACACACATGCACGCACGCACGCATACACACATGTACATGCACACGCACACACACACACGTTTCATACTCTACTGTGTTACTGTCTCAACGCATATTCCTCATGTGCATGCATTGCCCTGCTGAAAGACATTATAGACCAGAAAAGCTTAGTCAAGTTGGTAATGTGATGGTCAAGCCGGTAGAAAACTTGGTCATGCTAGACCAGCTGGTTCTGGCATAACTATCATGATTTATTCTGTTTTTTTCCAATAGGATGGTTGAAATAAGCATAATTTAAACACACAACCTCTCATAAAATCCTTTTATTTCTTTCTTTTTTCTTTCTTAGCAGGTGCAGGCTTGTTATTTAACATTAGTACTGTATTCTCGATAATATCTACAAGCTTTTTTCTTCACTGTGTCTGTGATTGGAAAAACCCATTTTAATTACTTCCCTGCACCACAGACGTACTGATAGCATCTTAATCGTCTGATTTATTGCTACTATGGGAAAATGCAAATGTCTAAATTGCCCCTCCTTTCACGCATGGCAGCTGTTTGAGCCGGCTGCCAGATCTTCCCCGCGCCTTTGTGCAGGTAGCCTCTCATGCCTTCTCCTGATTGGCCTGCTGATACTCACAGAGCCCGAATCCCTGCCTTTCGCATTTTTTCCCAGGAGAAAGCTGAAGAGTGTGGAAAAGATGTTTAACACTGCCTGTTCAGACTTGCAATAGCCCCAGTCCAAGACTTCTCTGACATTGACAGATTATTGTGGGAAATTATCTCTGCAGCATCACAAAAAAAAACAGGGAACTGGTTGTGCACAACTGAGTCAGAAAGATAGATGAACTATATATATATATATATATATATATATATTATTTTTTTTTTTTTAATTTTATTTAGACAGAATAATTCCATTGAGTGGACCCTCTTTTATTTAATTTAATTATTTTATTATTTTTATGATTAGTAATTTTATTTATTTTTATTTTTTTGTTTCATATTTTGTCTATGGAAATTAATCCCCTGTTCTGCTGGTCAAAGCTTTCTCACTCCACTTTTTAAGTGCGGTGTAGCTTTGACCTTGATTGACACAAATTTTTGATTTGGTGCATCTTCAGACAAAGGGTACAGAAGCAAATGGTGATGGCTTCTAGCACTCATAATCATAATGGCATTCCATGCATCCTATTTCGGTCCTCTCAGTCACAAATTTGTAGTTCACAAATGTATCTTTGCTTCAACTTGAAATTTTAAAGACTACAAATGAATATAGTCCACGGTTTCCCTTTTTTGACTAATTTATGTCAAGTTTAGCAAGTGACCAGACTTTAAATTTTTCAATCCGCTTTAGACTCTTTTAAGTCTTCAGTCCATTTTAGCATAATAAAAGCAATGCTGTTTTGCTTTGAGATTTGACACAATGCAGACCCCTCTCTAACAATAAGGGATGAAGACATCATAAGTTGGAAAGCTAACTTTAGGGGTCCACACTTTCCATGTTAGACCAAAACTCCAAAGCACAAACATCTTAATTTTTTTCTAATTTGACTCATAATTATATGGACGTGATTGATTGTTTCTCGGTCTTCCTCTTAGGATACCATCACCCCTGGAATGCAAGGAATTGCTTCATGGCAATCCAAAGCCCATTTCACTGTGGTGCAGGAAGTATTTACTCCAAGCAGATCCCCTGTGATTGGCTCTGAGTTAGTGAGGTGGAGGCTTGGGCAGAAGCCATCGGACAAACCTTTAGAATATGTGGTCACCGGTGGATGTGGCATCTGTGTCTGTATAGCTGAGGGGAAATTCTTTTGAGCTAGACATAATTTCTGTCTCAAAAGGCATTATTATTATTATTATTATTATTATTATTATTATTATTATTATTATTATTATCGCATGCAGGTGGGGTATACAGAACACATATTGCTCAGTATTTGCACTGTGCCGCTGATTTTGAATGAATGACCACCCTTCCAGCAATCTGGTTCCTTGAAAGCATGCCTGATGGGATGCACCCCCCCCCCCCCCCTCACCCAGCATATTGCAGCTCAGTGGAATTGGACCGTAAACAGAGTCACGGTGAACCCAGGCTCGGCAACCGCAGTGTAGCAGATTTTAATAGGGTCAGCAGGCCGGCATTACAATAGCAAGGCCTGCCAGTTGTACAGCAATTGAGGAGAAAAACATGCAAATGCATAACAGCATCCTATGTGGAGTACAGGCTAGAGTGAGTAACCAGTGAGCAGAATGATCCCCCCCCCCCCCCACACAAATGTTTGAGCAATAGATGTTGCGCTCACTGTGCTTCACCTCTAACTGACAGTGGCATTTCCCAAAAATCCACGAAGTGTTTCTATGGGCTACCATAGACTATTATTGCACAAACAATAATAGTGAAAAAGCAAACAATTACAGTAGGTGCCGATGAACCATTGGTGTTTAGTCCCATAGAATACTTTAAAATATTAATGTAACTGCTCTAAAACAGATACTCTTGTCTAATTAAGGAAATCGGTCATTCTATGCAGTGGTTACTGCTGCACATGCACCAGAGGGTTTTCACAAACTCAGATTGTGGGAAATGTCTTTGTCAGATTGTTCCAGCAGACAAACTGAGCTGCACTGGAATGGTTGATGCTCAGACCTGTAGATCCTGTCTGTGTCATTTTACTGTTTATGCTTCACAGACGGCACAAGATGGCTGATATTGATTGCGTAATTGATAATGATATTTTCACCAACAAGTAGCATTTTGGATTTATTGTTATACATTGCTTACATCCAAGGCACATTCACAGTATCAATAAGCAATAATTAAAACAAAACAAAAAAAAATAATGAAAACATACAATTAAATCATGTCATCAGTGGAAATAATTAGGCCTAGTTGTTCTCTTCAGTGATGTAGAGTTGTCATTGTATTGCACAGCACTGTCAGTATCTCTCGATAGACATTTACTGCTTCGTCCATCTTCTGAATGCAAAACTTGGGTTCACTTTGTGATGGTTTAAATGACTCCTTAATATGGAACATGTATTCAGCTGTATGCAGTGTTTTACCTGTAGAGCCAAAATGTTACCTTTCATATGTGCTGCCCAAACTAGTCCTTGTGGTTAAACAAGTTTGTCTGTGCCATGCTTTAGAGCCAGACAAAACAGTGAATGACAACATGAAGGTGTTTCTGTAAAGCATTTGACTATATGAAAACCTTTGAAGATTGCATCGCTCTTCCTTACTACATTATCTCTTCCAACAGGTTACAGGAACTGCATTTTCTGAAACAGTTCCTTAAACTGATTTTTCTATTTGTACACACATTTTGAAAAAGATTGGAGATTCCAAGCATTCAGTAGTAAACCTTACGTACAGCACTTACTCCTTGTCAGTTTGCTCACCAAAATGCTTTCAGGTTCAATTTAGAATACCTGTTCAGGGGATTGTTCTACTGACATAAATGCAAGTGATGGTGGTAAGATAATGTTAGATTCCTCCTGAAGAGAAGTAGAACTTTCGCACATTCGAACACAAAAAGGCAAGGGGATGACTGTGGTTGTGTCGGTTCGTTAATAGTCTCGCTGTGTATCTCCTGGTTGCTGTTGAAGTGGAAAATAGGGTGTTTTTTTCCTTCTGATGTCTGTGCTTTCAAACGTTCACAGTTCTTCTTTAGTTATCTTGTTTTGAAATCCACCGAAGCCTCTTTCTGAACTGAAAGTAAATGGCGGAGTGTGGGGGTTGTCTGAGGGCGCACTGCTCATGGCAGCAAATTCAATAGGTTGTGGTATAGTCGACCCGCACTGCGACCCCAATACCGGTAGCAGTTCCTCTGCTGTCTAACGTGTGATTTGTTTTTCTTTCTGGGTTCATTCTCCTATTATGTGGGAGTGTGCATTCAGTTGAAGCCTGCCAAAAGGTTTCCAGCTGTCAATCTAAAGGAAGAGACCAAGTATTCTACCTGTCTCACCTCCATCACCACCCTGTACCATCTCCAATGTGCTGCCTGAAATGGGGAATAGATTGGGACTGAAGACAAAACACAAAATACTAATTACATTTCTCTGTCATTACAATCATCTGTGTAACCTGTGCTTACAAGAAAGTGGTACAGGATTGTTGGGGAGGATACAAGTTGAAGCTGTTCTGAGTCATACTGTTGTTTCTCCTGAAATTCATTTTCTTGCCAATTGGTGTTCTTACAAAAATTCTGACAAACATAGCATTTTGTCTTTCATAAGAATGCTTGAATATGAGAAGTGGCCATTCAGGCCATTCTAGTCTCATCATTTTGCCTTCTGTCTAAAGAGCATCCAGCGCTGTGCCAATGGTTTCTGCTTCTGACATGGCAAGCTGTTCCGCACATTGATAGCTCAGATGACAAACTGATTCTGCGTTGTTTTAAATAGACAAGTACACATACTGGTGAGTGGCATTTTGTTTGGGTCTTTAAGAGTATTCTCCACAATTTAGTCAGTTACAGATAAGCTGTTATGCTTGAGATTTTGCTGGCCAAAACAAGGAGAACATAGTTTCCTTGGCTTTGTAAACTCTGTAAACCAGAGGCAATTGATATAAAATTCAGAATTAAAAGAAATCAAACAGATGTTAAACTGCACTGAGTAAACATTTATCTGTGGCTAAACTGTGACGCCACCACTATAACACCCTTTTTGCATTTTTCAAATGGATTGTTAATGTACACATCCTGTTTTGAAGGGAATTGGGTTATGTATTATCCTGCGAGCATTGTTTTCTCTATCTGATATGCATTTCAAATGACTGCGAAGAACCTGCATAGCCAGTATGGTCAAATTAAGAAGTGGTTCTTATTCAGCTTGGGGCTTGCAAATCCAGCATTGTTCTCCCATAATTAAGCAAATTTATACCCACCACCCATCCACCACCACCTCAGGTGTCAGGGGACTTTTATGCATTTATGACTGTGCCAGGTGCTTAAAAGCTAAGGCTTATTAGGCCCAAATGAGGCAATTGATCTCAGAATCTCACAGTTTGAACAAGTAATGGCCTGAAGGTTACTTTAGTTTCTGAAAAACAGAGGGTGAAGACAGTAGGCATTTATTTTCTTTGTTTTAATTTATTTACTTTTTGTTTTGTTTTTCCTGGCCTCTTCCAGTAAAGTCGGTTGCTTCACAGCTAAATGAATTTATGTTTACAGGTTTGGGGGTTATTAGTCAGGGAAGAAACTTGTCGGGGGGATGGGGTGTTTGTACTGTGTCATGATGTGGCAATTGTGCTGGCAGAATTTCTTTTGTTATTGTTCTTTTTTTCCCGACCGAAACTGAACAAAGCACTAGCTTACGTGCAGTTAGTTTAGTTATTAAAATGGACCTGGTCAGGGAAGGAAAAGAGGAAAGAGCTGGTAGAGCTTAGGTGTGTGCGTGAGCGCGCGCGCAGTGGTCTGATTAGCCGCACCGGCAGTAAATCATCCATACCTTGCGCGTGACGGCTGTACAGAAGAGACCACGGGTATTTGGGCCACGCGACTTATTGGTCAATCGTCCTTACTGACAGTCTGCCCCCCTCCCCCGGCTACCTGTAAACGTGTCGAGAACAAGATTGGAAGCACAGAAGAGTTCCCAGACAGAATGCTTCACTGCAGCGCGCATCAGTTCGCTGGAATCTCCTCAGCTGCTTGGCTAGCCGCCACCTCTATCCTGGACGGGGGTGAATCCTTACAGATGACAGGGTTTACGAGCTTTAGCCTGCCAGACCGCTCATGTTTCGGAAAAAAAATGCGAGATATTTTGTATCCTCCGTGCGTTCTTATTGGGGCTTTAACGTTTTTACCAAGATGACCGATTGCTTTAATGAATTTATTAGCTCGGAGAAAAATGCTTATTCTCTGACGTAATGTCAGGGAGACCGCAAAGAGCTGTCTATCCACCGTGGAATCATGCAAGAGTTTCTATCGTGCAGAGAGAGTGTCTTGCCTTGTATGTCCTATTCCCCCCAGATGATATTTTGTTGTCCACCTACTGTTCTAAAGACTATAAAGGGATTTGTCTTTTTTCTTGTTCCTTTTTACTTCTAAAGCTAGCTTTATGTACTAGATAGATGCACTGACAGATGTTTTTCTTCATACCTGAAGTTATGTCAAGTCCACAGAAGCAGGTGAAACCATGCTGCTAGAATGCATGCATTTATTTAAACAATGTTTAAATAAAGGTAAGAAACATATTGGCTAAACTGATTTTAAAAGCAAACTGTGGCGAATCTTTTAACTGTTTCATTTGCATTCACTCCTTCAAAGACTATACTTGAAACGCACCTATTCAAGCACAGTCTTATCTTTGCAAGTGTATGTCTTAAAGTTGTCTATGGAATTCAAAAATATTGACCTTGTCAGAACTATTTCTGGGACAATATCTTAAAACAATTTGGTACAAAATGGAAGCCTCACCAGACTATTGAAATGTTTCTTAGCCGGGTTGCTGAACGACATCTCGCCAAAAAGTGTAAAGGAGTAGCAGGGGCTGATTGGGTGTACATTTCAGTCCTTTGTGGTTTTGTGAAACATGCACCCCCAACTGGCATTGAATCAACTGAGTGTTTTCTTCCTTGCATTATGGCACTGAAATGAACCAATAAAGAATTATACTTTCTGTTGGTCAGGGAACTGACCTTAATCTTCATGCACCATCACATGCAGCACACTAGAGGTGCCACGGGTTTACTACATTTGTGTTATGCTAACCGATGAATACACAAATATGCTTGCTTGAATCATTACAGCAAGCAAAAATGCTACGTAGGCTAACGTTGGTCTTGAGTGCAGTGGAAATGCGTTCTTTTTTACTGTTCAGGTGGGCCATGTGTTTCGGGCTCTGCAGGGAAGATAAAATGTCAAACATCATTAATCCTTTGCAAGCGATGTACCCGCTGTCTGAATTAAGCATTATGCCGAGCGAACAGTAGCCATTACAGATCCAGTTACATTGTCCCTTCGCCCCCTAGGCCGCAGCGGTCAACCGCAGAGGCGGTGGCTGTGAGGGCTGCGTGTCCTGCGTAGGGGAGCAGGTGTCGACGGGACGCGCGATTAGCCCTGACCCCGCCGGCTTCGCCCATTCCGATCGGTGGCCCGGCGGCCCGGCGGCCTTCTGGCCTTTGATGCGTCAGACCAGAAGGGGCCCTGAGCGGGGCCATTTGTTTGGCACCGCGGAGCCGGAGGTGCAGACGCTTGATGCTGGCGGTCTTGGGGAGGACACCCCCTCCCGAGGCCCCCTGCCCTTTCGGCCCTGCCTCTCAGCTGTGCTCTGCGGGGGACCTCTGTGCTCCTGCCGGTGTTCAGTCCGGCTCCGCTGGGCTGGTGTGCGCTGTCGCCCGGCTCCCCGCGTGACTCTTCCTCCCCGCCTCTCTCTCTTTCTGCGTCTCTCCCTTCTACTCGCTGCGTCTCCGCATCTCTCTGTGTCCCATTAGCTTTCTTTTGTGTTTCGCTCTCTCTGTCTCCGTTTCACCTTGGCTTCGTTTGCCTCCTTGTCTCTCTATGTCTGATTGTGTCCCTCTTTGTGTCTCCCTGTGTCTGTCTCCATGTCTTTCTCTGTCCCCTTGTGTCTGTGCGTCTCTCTGTCTCTCTCTCTCGATCCCTCTGTCTCTCTGCACCTGTTTGTCTCCATCTCTCTCTCTCCATCCTTGTGTCTCTGTATTTCTCTTTCTGTGTCTCTGTTCATCGCTCCGTGTCTCTCTCTGTGTCCCCAGTTTTTTCGGTCAGGCTGTTGCTCGCTCTTTCTTCCACATCATCCCGTCTTTCCTTCCTCTATTTTTTTAAAGCAGAAACTGAGCATCATCACTGGTTTACATGATCTTTAGGGTCCTAAAGTCTAATGTAGTTTCAAGGAACATATGAAACGAGTGAAATTACGAAAATCTGGGATTGGGAAGCCCACACTACCAGACTCGGAGAGGAACCCTGATCCCTTCGGCGCATCATACCCCATTGGGAGAACGCTCCCCGAATCTGCCGGGGAGGAGACACGGAAGTCCCGTGGGAGGGTCCCACTGCTGCGGTTGTTAGGGCCGTCATTAGGGCTGACTGAGCAGCTGCGTCCACACCTGTCTCCGGCTGAGAATCCACAGTCCAGACTGGAACTAACGGCTGTCGTCACGGAGACTAACGGCTGTTGTCTCGGAGACCGCTCGCTTTTCTGGGCGTTTGGTTGTTGGAAATAGTATTCTGGCCAGGCAGAAATGCAGAATCTTTCTTTGTGTGCCCTTGAACTGGGCGGTGTATATAAGCATTTTACTTTATAGTGTGTCTTTAATTTGATTCTGTAGGCCCACAGAAGTAAAGATTAATGGAGGATAATTAAAAACTTGAGTGGAGGCTAATTATTTCATCTTGCATCCGACGTCTGTTGCCTGTTGCTAAATTGGTTTGTTATGGTTTTTGTTTTATTTATCCATCTTCTATGGTATACTTATCTTTTTTTGTTCTTGGTCTGACTGTATTTATGTCTTGGAGAACAATGAAGCCATTCAAATTCGTGTTTATAACTGTCAAAGTACAGTAATCCCTCCGAACATGATGGCCATGTTTGGAGGGATTTGACAGCCATTTTAAAAGGAGCTGGAATAGCTTCAAACTGACATCAGCAGAGAGGCAATAAGAGCAGATGTTCATTCAGTGCTGCATAAAAGGAAATAATGTGTGTGATTTGCATGGATATGCAATAGTGATACTCATAAAAGAGGAAAGATATTATGTGCATGAATATACCATACTGAAATGAATAAAACAGGACATGTCGTACATGCAGTGCTACTTAAGGAGCAAAGGCGTGTACGTGTGGACTTGCAACGCTGACATTTGTGGGCGGTTGTCATGGTTTCCCCGTAGGCCTGGGGATGGGGGCAAGCAAGAGCAAGCACAAGAACCCAGGGCAGCGGTCCCGGAGTTTGGACGGCACCATCGGCAGCAGCGGCGGCGGGTACCGCCAGAGCCCCGCCCAGCAGACCATGACACCCAACCGCAGCCCCGCCGTGGACGGGACCCGGGGCGGCAGCCGTCACCACGTCAACAGCGCGGAGCTGGCGCTGTTCGGGGGCGTGGATCACATGGGGGGCTACAACTCCCCCCATAGGGCCGGAACCCTCGCAGGTACGACCTTCGCCTCGACCTCTGGAGGAGAGGAGGCAGCGATTTTCAGGGTTCACCTTAACGTTGAAGGGACACAGGGTTCAAGTTTTTTACACTTCTGGGGAGATGTTTCCAGACAAGCCCTACTTGTGCTATTACTTAAACCTGTTAAACCAGTTTTCTCTATTGGCATAAAAAATTGCTATTACCTCCACCCTTTCTTGTTCACTGTTTCAGACACCCGACACCCTCTCCCATCTCCGAACCTAAAATGTTCAAATGTATCAGATGTTTCACACATTTTTGGACACAACTGATTCTCTGCATATCTTTAGTGTTGAAATTAAATGTTTCCTGTGTTTAACACCAACACGTGCCTGCTTGCCCAGAGCAAGTAAACCCAGGTATTGGACAAGTAAGGCTGCTTGGACACTTGCCCGAGTGGGAAAGTGAAGATTTGTGGCTAATTACGATTCAGCCCGTTCAAATCACTGTTTGGCACCGCCAAGGTAGCACAAAAGCCAGGTTGTGTGCGAGAGAAAAAGGCGGAGTCACATTGGTTACTGAGACCACTGACCAATCGTAGAACATTGATTACTTGGCTACAATTAACACTGTGAATCTGGGCAGATAGCTAGTTAGTACAGTAACATTTCTTATCTATTAGTTTCTGTTTTAGCCTGCCTGAAAATGAGCTCAACAGCCAAGTCTTAGGATCAATCTGTATTGTCCCTGTTAAATTGCAAAATATAGTTACTTAACACAAAATAAAATGAGTAAAAATACAATTTTCCATTGTGCTTTCATTGTTGTAGGAGGGGTCACTACTTTTGTGGCACTGTACGACTACGAATCACGCACAGCCTCAGATCTCTCGTTCAAGAAAGGCGATCGACTGCAGATAGTCAACAACACGTAAGGACATTCGCCCCCTCCCAATGCACACACACACACACACGCAAGAACATTCGTGCATATACACCACAAACATATCATGCAAATGCTCAGACACTGACACACATGCGTGCTGAAATACACGCGACTGAACACACCCACCCAAAACATATACTTGCACACACACGTCCACGCGCAAGTTTTCCAAGGTTCTTGTCTGATGTTGTACTGTTTCTAATCCACAATTATGCTCTGTGTCTGAAAGTGGGCTGTGGCTCCTTGCTAACCCGGATTGGTGCACAAGGAACGCAGTTCCTGACACCTGCAAACTTCAGCTCCCTGTCCGTTTCCTCAGTATCCCATGGAAACTGTGCCGCCACTCTAACGCTTGCTGTTTGTTCTCTAACCCCTCCCACTCCCTCTCCCTCTTCACACGCTTCACGGTTTAATTTAGGAGAAAGCTGAGCAGCAGGTTAGTAAAAACCGCTTTTGAGTGTGTCTTCACATGTCCGTCTGTAGCCTCGCCCTAGTTAGCTTTCCTGTCACCCGTGGAAACACAGTTCATGTGTTTTCTGCAATGGTTTTTGGTTGTTGCTAATATCGCCTTTCATTTCATTCCTGTAGTTATGTTGGTGGTCTTTGTGCTTTGACATCACAAAGTATATTTTGAGGGGAAGGATATGGCAAATACATCATTTAAAACCAATAGAATGACATGGAGATTTGTCTTTCAAAAAAGATCAATTACCCCGAAGTATCAGAAGATTTATTTCAATAAATATAATTCATTTTTAAGTTTCTGTGTATTACACCATCAAATAAACGAAAACTCGAAGGGACTCGTGTGACAGAGAATGAAAAAGTGTGAATTCAATCAGCAGACAAAGCTTTACTTTATTTAGTTAGGTTAATTTGTCAGAAACTGTGCGCACTGTTTTACATAAATTCAAAAACGTGAAATGTCATGTAGCGCACGAGTGAACCTGAAAGCTTGTTTTCATCTGTGGTCCCTGCGGCCCCATACACACCAGCTTTTTAAAAATGAAGTGGATGCACTTAATTACCCACCAAATATGGGTTGAAACTCATTACATTAGTAAAGATCTGCATGGTTATCTGCCTGGAGTACCATTGTTTTTTTCTTTTCCAGTCCTAGCATTAAATACACTCCTCTCTGGCACCATACCACATTTCAAAAGAATGACTTGAATGTCAACCAAAGCACCTTCCCTCACCTTTTGAAATTTCAAGACTCACTAAAATGTTTGAGACTTTATCCAACACACACCACAAACTGCAACACAGTGGTACATTTAACATGCTGATGCATTGTCTAAATCATGCCATTATGTCGAGGATCTGTATAGACATGTAGCTGTTTTATGCTATGAAGTAGTTTGTAATGACGATGATCAAAACATTACCAAGGATGTATGTACTGAAGGTTCATTTTATCTGATAGTCTGACGTGTCATTTATGAAATCTGCAAAAATCGACAAAATATTCTTCAAAAGGAAATGTGTATATTTTCATTTTGCTGACGGCCTCCTGGAAGTCTCTCATGGAAACACCGGGTTCCCTGGTCCCTGGTTAGGGACCTCCTCAGCTGCAACACGGCACGTCACATGACCAGACCTGGGTCAAATACATATAAATTTGTTTTGGATACAAATACTTTTCTGTGCTCTGTTGATCTTGTCTAGTGTAATTGAGCCTGCCAATATGACGAGAAGGCGGGGTTTGCACTTTCTGAGAGTATTGAATTGGTTCCAGTACACCTGACAAGATCAGTAAAGCGTAGAAAAGTATTTGAATCCAAAACAAATACATATTTGACCCAGGTCTGCACATGACACACGACACAAGGCTGTTAACTGATATCAGAGCTGGTTGTCCTGCAAACCTGAAGACTGCTTGATCAGTGCACCTTCAGCTGTATCCAAGGAATCCTTCTGAAGGGCAAGCATACTCAGCCGTAAAAACCATATCTACCTGCGTTACAGAAAATGGATCGCTTCTTAGCCACCTGTGTAACATTAATAATAACCCCTGGTTGAAAATGGCGGGAACGTCATTAGCATTTCGCGAGACCGGGGACCAGATGCAAGTACGCAGAGCTTTAATTAATAAGGATTCGCAAATGACGTTCATGAATTCGGCTGCCTGAAAAAACATTAGCATGCATGTCTTAATTCATTTATTGGCTGAGGTCATTTCTGTACCACTGTATTTCTTCACACAGCGGGGGTCTCAGAACATGAATTTCGAATATTTATTTTTAAAAGGCATTTTTGTTTTATGATGCTGGTATTTTTTTCCTTTAAAGGGGCAGTTTAAAGGTCCCAAAATGAAACAACGCTATGTTTCCACTTACCCGGCGTGCTATCTGTCCATCCAGATTTGACAAGTTTTCTAGATATCCACTGCAGCTCACCCTGATACAACTGACCTCAACAGGACCCAATTTGTGGCACTCAAAACTTTATGAAAAACTGAACAGCACCATCTCTTTCCAGATATGATGACACGGTTACTCATGAACATCCACCGACCTGGTTGCATCAAAAAAAAAAACTTTCTACCATAGTATACCAGCCGTATGTGAAACATGGCATTGCACCCCAGAATAAGTGAAAACTTAACTTTATTTCATTTTTGGATGAACTGCCCCTTTAATCTGTTATACAGAACAATTTGAGGATAATAATTCAGGGAAAGATATACCGGCCACCACTTGCAGTCAAATTCATCCCATTGGCCTTTCATACAGAGGGAACACATTGAAGACATTCAAGGCTGTGTTTTGCAAGTCTCACTCTCCCATGCTCTCTCCCCCGCTCTCTCTCTTTCTCTCTCTCTCGCTCTTGCTTGCACTTCTGCTCTCTCTCACTCTGGCTCTAACAGTGTTTATGGAGATAGGTAGCAGGTTCTGGAGGTAGTGTTTTTGAATGCTAACCCTGTTGTTTTCGTTCTTTGCAGGGAAGGTGACTGGTGGCTAGCTCGTTCCCTGACTACGGGCGAAAGTGGTTACATTCCCAGCAATTACGTAGCACCTTCAGACTCCATCCAAGCAGAAGAGTAAATCCCCTCCACCTCTCTCTTTCTCTCTTCACATTATGGTCATAATGCTTGAATTTAAACCGATGGCACTGACATAAAATATACCTCCAGCCCCCACCGCATTTTCTTAGAAACTCACCCACTCGTCACCCGCAGTTCCGACCACTACCAGCGTCCCTTTCCCCCTCCCTAATCCCGCCTTCATTTGCACCCATGTCCCCTCTCTTAATCCCGCCCTCATTTTCGCACCCTTGCTCTTGAGCCTTAGCGTACCGTCAGAGGATCACAGGAAGTAAAGCAGAGTCGTGACCGGGAGCCAGCGTTCCTCAAGCCAAGCGTAGCTCACGCTCGAGACGCCGATGGCCGCTCGCCCTAAGTCTGCCTTTCCAGCCCAGCTGCACGCTAACGCGCGCTCGCACGCACACACACACACACACACACACACACACACATCCCGACGTTCTGCCCTTCCCGGCCTAACTCTGACCCTCTCCGGTGTGCCCCCTCCTCCTCCCCCCCCCCCAGGTGGTTCTTCGGGAAGATCACCCGCCGGGACTCGGAGAGGCTGCTCCTGAGCCTGCAGAACCGGAGAGGGACGTTCCTGGTGAGAGAGAGCGAGACCACCAAGGGTGAGCGAGGCCCGAGCGAGGACCCTCAGCACGCCGAAAAGTGCATTTCAGCCGCAGTCTTTTTTTCCAAAACGAGTGTCTCTAATACGCAGGCCCTGTTATCATTTCCCTGCGAGCAATGTGCTATTGGAAAACAAAACGAGGGAACCGACAGTCCTCCGTAATTGCCGCAATGACAAATCCGAACTGCTTCTCAAAAGCTGGCTGTTTGTGTCCCGTGGGACCGGGATTTTCATTCAATTATGAACCTGCGAAATCGCTGTAATGAAATGAGGTGATTTAATCGAGGAATCATTCGTAACCATTTGTAGATTAAAATCCGCGGCGCGGCGTTTCTGTCACCTCGCGGACGGCGGGAGAGGCGTTTGACGGATGTGGCCGGTTTTTTGTTTTCTGAAAATCCGTTCCCCGTGCCGCGGCTCTTATTGATCCGTCGCTCTAATCGGATCTGCTGTGACTTCCCGTGGGGAGTGGCGTTTGTCAAACACCACATCGGTGAACGAGGACGGGTCGTGACCCTGAAGGAGCGGGGCGGACTCGGGCCTTCATACAGTCAGAGCACAGTGGCCAAACAAGATTGCGAAACAAAACGGTATTTTTGGCTGTTTTAGGGAACGCTTGAATCCTCAGGAACTTGTCCCCCCGACACGCCCGGTGGAGAGCACGTTTTCCTGAACTGTGGCTGCGCACGATTCCATTTTGAAAAGCTCAGTGTGTTGAAAAGCGGTGTCTCGACATAGACCAACTACAGAGTTCCAAGGCGCTCTCGCTAGAATTTCCCACACTTTATCAGGGTAGTAAACTTACCGCCACTTGAAGCGCAGCTCACTGTCATGAATGAAAATGTGAGAAACAGTGTGAGCGAGCTGATTCGAAGATTATATCATGCAGAAAGTGCGCGCTGTGCGTCAGAGCGAAGGCAGGGTTTTGTCATGGGAGAGGAGCGTTTCAGATCAGCAGTGAGGCACTGTGGGGTGGGAGAGAGAGGCAGAAGTAGGTCACGGGCTGGATAACCGGAGGCAATGCATCGCCGCTCAAACGGAGAGAGAGGGGGATGGCTTTGGGGGTGCACGCACTGACCCAGCTCTCTGTTTTAACAGCACCCCCTAGTGGTGTCCTTGAAGTATTGATCCTGTCAGGTTTTTTGTTTTGAGATTAGTTGTAGCTGTTGTGAAAAATGGAACTCATTTAATAAATGTTGTTTTGTGGTGAATCAGGTTCAAGGCTTTCCTAATCACCCCCCCCCCCCCCCAAACCCCCCCAGGTGCCTACTGCCTGTCCATCCTCGACTACGACAACACAAAGGGCCTCAATGTCAAACACTACAAGATCCGCAAGCTGGATAACGGAGGTTTCTACATCACGTCCAGAACCCAGTTCAACAGTCTGCAGCACCTGGTCAGCCACTACCGCAGTGAGTGAACATAGACCCAGGGGCCATGCTAGTTTGGGTCACAAAGTACCATAGAGTGTTGATACACATTATTACTCTCTGGAGATGGTCTTTAAAGGGAAGAAGATTGGAGAACTAACGTATATGGAAAGCTAACTGTGTTGAATTGGTTCATTATGTCATTTATGTTTATGTATGGTACTGACAAGAGTCCACACAGATACTGAACCAGAGTCCAAACAGATACTGAGGAGATGTCATCCTCAGATTCAATGTTTGAAATCTGTGGATGACATCTTACATGGATTCCAGTTATTTATAAATCAAAGACACAAAATGGCAAAAATCTATGCTCAAAATGTTAATTGATTATCCATTGCAATACATTGCCTGTTACTTGAGGGACTTATGAAGCCAGTTAAACTAGGGAATGATCAGGTGGATTGAGGGAACCGGTTGGGAATTTTTCCTGGGAACTGGGGGCACAGTCCCCCTTTTTTGTTCTATGAGATGCACTGTTAGGCTGTTAGTGGGTGTAACGGTGGGTCTTTTTGTTAACCCCCTCCCAGAGCACGCAGACGGGCTGTGTCACAACCTGACAGAGATCTGCCCCATCCTGAAGCCCCAGACCCAGGGGCTGTCCCGGGACGCCTGGGAGATCCCCCGTGAGTCCCTCAGGCTGGACGTGAAGCTGGGACAGGGCTGTTTCGGGGAGGTCTGGATGGGTACGGTACTCTGTCCTGAACACATGCCCATGCACATGCGCACGCCTTCATGGACACACACACACACACACACACGCACACACGCAAGCATAAATGCACATATACACACACGCACACACCTGCACACATAGTATCACACACACACATACACAAACATGCCAGGGAGGTGGTATAAAACATAAATAGCGTATCTTGAGCCAACAGCTGCATAAACATAAAAAGTTCTTTCCAAAAGTCTGTCATTCACAACATAAGGAAAAGAGGGTAATTGCGTCTGAATTTGAATGTCCGGCTGGATCGCGAATGTCCGTGATTCTGCTCATGTCACGGACGTCATCGTAAAACACCTGGTTGACTGCGGCGAGAGGGGCTGTCAGTTTTAACGTGGCCTTGCGTGCTCCCGCGCAGGCATGTGGAACGGCACGACGCAGGTGGCCATCAAGACGCTGAAGCCGGGCACCATGTCGCCTGAAGCCTTCCTCCAGGAAGCCCAGGTGATGAAGAAGCTGAGGCACGAGAAGCTGGTGCAGCTGTACGCCGTGGTGTCCGAGGAGCCCATCTACATCGTCACCGAGTTCATGGCCCAAGGTTCGTGCCGCACAAAATTATGGGAAAGGAGATTTACACACGGTACTTCAGTTCGGTGGTTTCCAAACTTTCAGAGCCAACGATTAACTTAATGAGCGAATGCCTTATCTGTCACCTTCCCTTTATTAAAACGTAGCGTCTGTCTTCAGTTTAAGCATTAAAATGAACTGGACTGTGTGTAAAAGTGCAGGACTTAATTTGACTGATGGAAAGTGTATTACCTGACCCACAGTTTGGGAACTGCTCCTTTAAATAATTCCCGAGCAGTTTTATCAAAGCAAGTTGAGAGCAGGTGCTAAATTCATGCTTCGTCTGAATTCACGCTTGTAAGTATGTTGAGCTTCTGCATGTGTGTTACATCACATGGCAAATGGTATGAATGGGGTTAAATCTTTTTTGATTCGGGTCACATGATTTCTTTAAGGGTATGAGCATGGCACCTAATTTGCGATTGCAGCCCAGTTCAGGTCATAAAACCAAAGCACAGCACTTCAGCGAAAAGATGAAGTACAATAGTCATGTTTAAGAATGCTTATTTTTTTGAATGAGGGGGGTTTAGTGGATATATTTGATTACTGTGTATGAAAAATAGCAGATGGAAAGGTTTTGTCATTTTACCCACTCGTGTCTGGAGCTGGCCAGTGTATGCTCATAATGTCCCCCACCTCCACCTCCTCCTCCACCCACACGCAGGTAGCCTCCTGGACTTCCTGAAAGGTGATGCGGGCCGGATGCTCCGCCTTCCTCAGCTGGTGGATATGGCATCACAGGTGAGGACGTCGTAGACTGTTTTATATCGTAGCTGGTTTTATATTATTTGTGCTTGTTTATTTGTTTATTATTACTTACTACGTCTTTTGTTGGAAAGGACCTCGAGTGGCCCAGACATTTGCGAATCACTGTGTAAATAAATGTGTTTTTACATTAATAGCGGCCTTTATGGTTACCCACTATGTACACTGCCCCATGGTTTGTTGCTGTGTTGGCCGCTCTCTCCCTCCAGATTGCGGCAGGGATGGCTTACGTGGAGAGGATGAACTACGTGCACAGGGACCTCCGGGCCGCCAACATCCTGGTGGGAGACAGCCTGGTGTGCAAAGTGGCCGACTTCGGCCTGGCGCGGCTCATCGAGGACAACGAATACACCGCCAGACAAGGTCGGGACAGCTGGGGGCGCCAGTTTGCCTTTCCCTCTCAAACGGTTTCAGATTAGCAGTCGTTTGACGCAAGCGCGTAATTAATACTGTCTGACACACCTTTCATTACTCACCGCTTTACTTGCCGTCTATAAAGAGCAACGAGCCAAGTCTGGTTTCAGCAACTCCAAAGGTCGATGCTTCTAATCGCCATAATAAAATTTGCAAGGGAGACACATTTTATCATTACAAAGGTTATGTTTTAATTTAATATGTTTATACAGCTGCAAAATGCCAAATTAGCCACACCTTGCTTTAAACCTGGTAATGACAAAGTCACACACCATACTGCTGATATTACATTACATTACATTACAGGCATTCAGCAGACGCTCTTATCCAGAGCAATTTACACAACATTCTACATAGCATTTACATTGCATCCATTTATACAGCTGGATATAAACTGAAGTAATGCAGGCTAAGTATCTAGCTCAAGGGTACAACAACAGTGTCCTACCTGGGAATCAAACCTGTTTAGGTTACAAGACCAGTTCCTTACCCATTATGCTACACTGCCGCTCCCTATATCCTATATCGTTTAGAATTGTGGTTCAGTTGGTGTTTTATGCATCTTGTTTGACATCTTAATTTTTTTGTCTTTTAATGCATCTTCTGCTTCTTTCCACACAGCCTAAATTACAATTGTGTGCTCTCCAAAGAGAGGAGCAAAATGTGATATTTTAATACGAGCTAAATTTCAATCTGTATGAACTTATTTTTAGGTGTCTGAGGTGACATCCAGAGGCTTAATTAGTCAGCAGGCAGTTGTGCAGTTATATAAGACTGTGCCAAGTCACACTGCACAGAGCTCTGTCTAGTGTATGCAGTAGGATGGATGTCTCAATCTGACGGGTCTCGCGTCTTCCCGAAAGGAGCCAAGTTTCCGATCAAATGGACGGCTCCGGAGGCGGCCCTGTACGGTCGCTTCACCATCAAGTCCGACGTCTGGTCCTTCGGCGTCCTGCTCACCGAGCTGGCCACCAAAGGGAGAGTGCCATACCCCGGTACAGCGCCTCCTACTGACCGGTTTATTTAATCATTTATGATATTATTTTTTTCCAGACGAAATATGAACCAGACAAAAGAATTGCTTCTTATATATGAAAATAATTTTGCACACATTCTTATTATGAAGAAAATTGGTTCTCCCTACAAATCAACTGTGCCAACTGGGGGGCATCCACCCCGGTTGTGATGGTAACGAACGTTGCTTAATCTGTGGCCTTTCTCCGTAGGGATGGTGAACAGGGAGGTGCTGGACCAGGTGGAGCGCGGCTACAGGATGCCGCGTCCGGCGGAGTGCCCGGAGTCGCTGCACGAGCTGATGCTCAGCTGCTGGCGGAAGGAGGCCGAGGAGAGGCCCACCTTCGAGTACCTGCAGAACTTCCTGGAGGACTACTTCACCTCCACCGAGCCCCAATACCAGCCCGGGGAGAACCTATAGAGGTTCCCCGGGTGTCCCCAGGCAGGGAGCAGAGGAGTTCGCCAGAGAGCCGTCCAGCCACCCCCCTCACCACCCTGACGCATCCCCCCCTTTCGGTGCCTGGCAGGCGCCAAAGGGGGCTCCCACATGCGCACATGCACAGTGGTTTACCCCTTAGTCCGAATGGCTCCACGCTGCTGGAGTACGCACGTCCACCACGGCTCAGTCTGGGGCCCGCTTCGAGGTCAGCAGAACATGCACTAAAATCAGGAAATGCACCCCGGATTTTCTCCCCAATCAATACAAATAGATGAGTAAACCAATGACCATAAAGATTTTTGGAAGACCTTTGTTTTTTTTTAATCCATGATGAGTTTTAAGAGCTTCCACTTTATTTTATTTTCTTTTCTCCTGATTTATTTTGGTACTATTTTCTTTCTGGAAAAAAAGACACCTCATTCACTACCCTGTGGTTTTCATGGAATCCAATTTTTTTATAAATATTTTTTTTTACCCTGGATTAACTGGAATGTGGAATTAATATGATAAACTTGAGTAACTGACATATAGCTTGGTCAGCTCAATACATACATTTTGCAGCTGAAGCTGATGGAAAGGGGCGGGACTAGAGGCTGTGATGAGACCACTTCTGAAACTCTTGAGAACACTGAAATGCAAGAAATTATTATTATTATTTTTTTTTACAAAAAGGCCCGAACTGCCTGAGACTCTTGAAAAGCATTTATTTTCTTGCAAACTACTGATTGCCCAGTCTCATTTTTCAGGACCTGTTTCTTTATTTGTGCCAATGAAAACCATTTTGTACTCTCATTGTGTATATAGTGTACTTTCATTATTCTAACTTTATTATCAAATTCAGTGCGCAAGGCCACAAAGTAATGTCAGATTGTCCAAAATGTGCAAAATCATGGACAACCATTTCTTGTAAAGGCACTCTACATTGGCATTGCATTAAGTGGACGAGTTCGTTTCTAGTAAGGGTTTTGCACTTGTGCTGACATAAAGTACGAATTAAAAGGCCTGTTATGGCAGGTTTTATGTATTTTTCCTATACCATTTATGCAAAATGATTTGGCAGATGTGTGCTGGAAGATTTTGTCGCTATACTATTGCTCATAGTCCTTAACCAAGTTACCATTATTGTAATCAGAAGTAGGAAAAACAAGCAGGAATAAGGGTCTATCGCTACTTTTTCCTCAGCAATATTTTTGTGTATTTATTTCAAATTTAGGATCTGAGTGAGATAGGGATATGGGTTACAATGCTCGACATGAAGAAGCTGCCGTTTGCCTGTGCCATACACTGCCATACGTTCATCCATGTGCCCATTCCTCAGTGTGAAAGGCAGTTTTGAAGTATATGGTACATATGTTCAAAAAGATTGTCAAAATGGACAATCTGCTTCTTCCTGAACCTTTGTATACTGGATATACTATCTTTCAGAAATTGTAATTATCTGTGCCAATTTTGTTTCCTGGGTATTAATGAGACTCCTATCATAAATGTATCCTGTTGCTGCACTGAGATGTGGATTGAGGTCATTTCCTAAGGAGGCTCTCATGCCGTATTGGGTGAAGGGTAATTCTGAGACCTTGAAGTTTTCTCATTGCTTCTAATTTTTTTCTTTCTTGTAAATTTAAGTCCCATTAAGTACATTTTCAACATTCAATAACAGGCAAAAGCATCTTTATATTTTAAATAGAAATCACTGTTTTTCATAAGGTTATAGAAGGATCGTAGCAATTTGTATGGCTTACAAGATAGAAAATGGATGTTTACCTGGATTTGTTCTCAATTAGAATATTTTTCCATAACAGACGAGCCATGTGACCGAGGAAATACATTTGGGAGTAAAGTAAGCATTTTAATGCACATATTTCTGGTTCTGTGTGGAGAAACTGCACTGTATGTAAACCCCAAAGGAACGCAATATGCTTTGTACTTTTTCAGGTGGGGGCGTGTCCAGATAATCTAATACAAGAATGGAGTTTCAAACCTCAGTAAAAACAAGTAGTGCAGCAGTACAGATGGCAAGAATTATTCAGGTTTTTTACTCCAATTTTTGGATGACTTCTGGCAGTGTACAGTTAAATATTAGCTCTAGCCCTTTCATAAGTGCCATTTGAGGTGTAAACATTGAATTGGTGGCAGTGGCTTGTAAATAGTCAATGCTAATGACTTCTTTGCCATATATCCTAATTTATTCATAAATTTCACTTTCAGGAAAACCATGGTACTTATTCTCATTTTGGTTTTCCGCTCTCTTTTTTATTTTAAACCAGGTAACACCACATAGGCTAGCAGTTGAAGGCTAGAGGTTATTTAAGAATTTGGGCTCTTAATAAACCAAAGGTTGAAGGTTTGATTCTCAGGTGGGGCACTGCCACCATACCTGTGAGCAAAGTTAATTTATTCTGCAAAAATATTATAGTCACCCTAGGTAAGAGTGCCTACTGAGAAAATAAATAATGAGGATCCATTGGACATCCCAAATCAAAATAGGGCAAAGATTTGGATCTACTGTTAGTCGTTTAAAGAGGGAGATCACTATGTGGGTTATTTTTTTATATCAATTTATTTTTGTCCTATTTCAGTTTTAAAATATGTTTTTGATGACTTAGACTTTTTGTGTGTGATGCAGGATATTAGAACTATGTACAGAAATTTCTGATGACTTGTCATGACCAGGGCTGTCGGGTGAAAGTTTTGGGCCCGGGACAATAATATTTTCCACAAGTTTACAGATCATTTCCCCCCCTCCAGGGCCCAGGACAGTGTACCTGGTTGTCCCCCCATCATGGTGGCCCTGGTCATGACATTGGCTGCCATTAAGCATTCAGGGTTTTGTGGTCTAAAGTAAAAATATATACATCCAGAAATTCCTAGGTAGCTTGTACAGCAATGCTGTGTTTCCAGAGGTTATATTTATGAACAGATAAACTTTATAGTGTTCCATCACAATTGCAATCATAAATATCCGTTCTTATATTATGTAAGTATTTCTTTCTTGGGTTGAATGTGTCATAATAAGTAGTTCCAATCACAAATTATATTAAATATGATTTAAATACCACCTTTGAAAACATAACATCCCTATACAAACTGTTTTGTAGATAGTTTAAGTGTGTTTTCTTTCTTTAGACCACAAACCCCTGAAAACCCATCAGCGTTATTATAAGGTTGGTAGGTCACTAGAAACTTTTATAAATGTATGAAATATCCTTCATTGCACAGAGTAACGGTCTGGGCCAATCAAAACATACACTGAAACCAAGATGATATTTTTTTAAAACCCAGAAAGTGAACTTTCCTTTCAATGTTATATGAATAGCAGGAGAATAATTCCCACATATCTCCAAGTCCTTATGGGCTGAAATGCCAGCTTTACTCTAAACTCCGAGAAGGATGGAAAAGGACAGGAAAAAACATTTACTTTATGTTATTCTACATGTGGGTAGTTGGGCTGGTAAAGTCCTTCTTTTAGAATAGTGTGACAAGCAACTAATTAATTTGTCTTTCAAGTAACTACTATCATATATTCAGTTTTACACAAGCTGCATTGTATTTTGGATTATTTAAATGTTACTCTACTCATCTTCATGTCTATATTAGTAAAGTAATATTACAGTTGTTTATGGAAAATCCTCCAAAATTTTATCTGGACCTTAATTATAATGCAGTTTGGCCATTTAATCATTTGCCCCTTTGTGTCTTCTAAAACCATCGATTTAATTAGTGCCAAGGACTCTGGTTTGGGTCACTTCACCATATCTGAGCCTGTGTCTGTTTTCTAAAGCTATGCAGTTTCTGGTCTGTGCCATTCCTCTAGCTAATTTTATTTTACATAATAATTAGATCTCAGAAGAATTATGAGGTTTTGCAACTATTTTATGTTGATTTTGCTCTCTGAAATGGATCAAAACATACCTTTCTGGCTATAATCAGCCACCTTGTGTTGTAATCTTTAAATGTGCAATAAATTATGTTTCAGAAGCGTTGTTTTGCTTTTCAGAAGGGCAACTATTTAATGGGTGAATGTTGAAATATGGATTGGAATTCCAGCTCTATAGTCTTAATATATGTGTCTGTGCCTACTTGTAAATACTGAGTGTAGTCCAACCGATAACAACTAGTGGATATGTTTGCATTATAGATTACTGAATTTATTCTTTCAACATTTTACCCCATAGTTGTTCTTTTGGCTGTAATGCAGATATTCTTTTTTAAATAAACTAATACATGAGAGGATCTGGACATTTTGTGCTTGGTCTTCCTTTTTACAGTTTTCAAACCCGAGCATATAGGTGTTGTATGAAGAATCTTTGGCCAATATTCCTGGGGAAACTATCTTTCAATGAAGGATTACAGCTATAATTAAATTCCTCGTTACTTGTTTGTCATCGGTGGACCTACTTGATTGGGCAATGAACAGGCAACTGCTTATTTTTGCTTTGTATGCTGAAGAACTAAGCCAGCATATTTTTTTGTATGATTTACTGCAATTTCACTACATTCTTTAAATAAACGTCTTGCTTATATCTCGACATGACATAAAAAAAACATTTTAACCATATTAATAATAATAACAATAATAATAATATTATTATTATTATTATTATTATTTTTATTAACAAGTAGATGTGTAGCTCAGAAACAGGTAGATTAGGGTACACATTTGGACAGTATCAGCACTAGACTACTCGACCATTCTAACTCGATCTACTTATAAATTCAAGCAAACAAGATCTAATGAACCACGCGCCAATTATTTAATTACTTTTAAAAGACCGGGCAGAAGAGAGTTCGAAGATAGCGAAAAATGAACTTGGGGGTGGAAGCCGAGTTTCGGGAGATTGAAGAAAAGCAGTGGAGCGTCTTTTTTCAGGTACACAGCTAGCCAGGTATCAATCGCAGTGTTTGGGTGGAGTAAACAATTAGACGGGCAAGGTATCACTAGCTACACAGCTGAAGTAGAAAGGTTCAAGATGAAAAATCAGTAACGTTTGCCTAACGTAACCATTGTGTCATTCTACTGTGAACGTCGGGCGGGGAAGAGTTGCTATTCAGCCTTCCTAACATTACCTCCGCTCGCAAACTAGCAGCTTTAGCTAGGCTAGTAACTAGTGTTGCATATTATACCGCTAATTGCCCATAATGAACTTTGGCTAATTACCTAGACTACCTATCTAGTAGTAAACTGCCCGTTCGCTGCATGTGCATTAGTTAAAAACAGTGATGACTAATAAAGCGTTCTGTTCTGAGTAATTTCACTGCTAGCCTATGTGATAGGGAATAATTTAGTCTGAATTTGTAGAACATGCTAATTAGAAGTGGTTTTGATTGTATGTGAGATTTGTAATCGTAACGGTAGGAAACAGTTTGGAAAAATACACTGCACGTTTAATTTGTCAACTAGAAGGCTAATTGAATTTGGTTAAAATGTATTCTTTTGTTACTGCATTATTGATGCAATTTCCCAAAAATGTGGTCGGGCTCGCAGATTATCTGACGTAGTAACGTTACCCGGTATCACAAACAACGCAAGGAAACAGTAAAGACAAGGCATGAGCTTCTGCTTGGTTGCCGGGAGACACTAGCTAGCTAACTTTAAAACAAGGTAAATTTACAGCGGTTGGTAGCATGTTGGTGGCTAGCTGTAATT
This sequence comes from Anguilla anguilla, assembly GCF_013347855.1. NCBI lineage: Eukaryota > Metazoa > Chordata > Actinopteri > Anguilliformes > Anguillidae > Anguilla > Anguilla anguilla. The sequence goes on from NC_049213.1 coordinate 14,179,024, forward strand.
TTAATTAGCTATTAAGCAGGTCACTTAAATCAGTAAGGACATGGACATTTGTTTTTCTCTTCCCATTTGAGTCTTCTCTTAAATTTACTATGCTGAGATTCTGCCTTCTAGGGATCGGTTGTGGTACTCTAAATATTGGGATGGCCCCATACTGCAACACAGAGTTGGGCACTTCTCAGGGTTTTCCGCACAGATTACGATAATGCAGCCTGTCATTCTTTACAGACATTAGTGAGGTAACTTATTTACCCTCTGGCCCCCTGTAAACACGCAGAATTCAGATAAACCATCACAGCCACATACTATAAGATCCAACCGCTTGTTTATTTGTCGATCTTAATTTTTATCTTTTCCAATCCTGCAATTCTTAATCTCTCCATTGTTCAGTATTTATTTAAACCAAATCCACTTGGTGAATCAATATTGTTCACTTTTCATAGTTGGCAATTTTTATGAAATGTGCTAGGTTACACATGATTCTATTTCAGCCAGTAAGTTTGTGTTCTTATCGTAGTTAGCCATGACAGTCTTCTCTTGCTCCCAATTATTGCTTTCTTATAGACTACCCATTATAATTAATACCTACTGCTTATACAGATTTGTTATATCTACGACAAAAATAAGAAAATAAATAAATAGGTGAAAATAAACTTCAATTTAACATGTAAGCCCTGCATCATGTAGTGTTTGACAGAAACGTTTTGTGCTTTTTATGAAGATGTACAGTATGTTAGAGGTAGCCAATATCTGGTGCCTGAAATTGCTACAGCGTTGTCCACACATGCATTGCCACAATATTGTCACAAGGACAGCCGTCTCCTGACCATCCCCAGAATGTGAGGTTTGGTTCTGCTGTGCATTTTTCTTTTTTTCTAGGAACTTGATGTGATATCAAATAATCTGCCTTTTAAACATGCAAAACTACCTGAAAACAAAGGGAGAAATCGCTACAGAGAAGTCAGCCCATGTGAGTGAAGTTTTAGGCTGCTTTTCTTGTTTTGCAGAAATGTGAATATGGTGCAATTCTCAAGAATGGGAGAATGTGAACATGGGGGAAAAAATAGTTATAATTTTCTCTTTAATTTTATTCTTTTTTCTTTAATTTTGCTGTAGATGGTATTAGCTAATGTCTCTTCCCTGAGCAATTGAGCATAGGAAGCTGACTTAGCTGCAGCATTAAAAGTGTTTGTACGCTTTGGTGTTAAGAGGGTGGGCTATGGAAAATGCGAAAGATTAGCCAGAAAGATGCCAAATCATCTGAACAGACAAGAATGGTATAATAGATAGTAGGGTAGAGGTAAGCACATACAGCAAAAAACACTTGGTTTCATGTTTTGTCTCCTCTACTGTAGCACTACTGTGTATGTTTGTTATTCCTTTACTTCTACAGCAACAGTCTTTTCTTGAGTAAGACTTCATACCTTCATTCCTTGCATTCTCAGCCTGAATAATTATATCTTTACAGTAAATACAGTTTATTCTCACATTGTTTGTCTGTTTTCTAGTCGACCACAGTAGAGTACGTCTGCAGGCAGGCACCAATGACTACATCAACGCCAGCTTAGTCATCATAAAGGAGGCCAGAAGGAAATACATTCTCACACAGGTAATGCTGCCAGTGCCAGATCTTCCTTGTCATGATCTGGTACAAGAGTGTTTCAGCAACGCACCTCCATTAAGAAACCATCTGCTCTCACTTTAACGTGGCCGTTTATACTTTCTCAGCATACGTTAGCCAGAATGTGGCCAAATGTAGTTTTATCTTTGATTTAAAATGGCTGTTTATTATGTAATTGATTAGCACTGGTAATTTGTTGAGGTAACTTACCATCGATTGATATTTCGTCAGTGCTCTTTATTTTCTAGCAAGCTTAGATCTTATCCATATCTGATCTCAGTGTGGTAATATATGTGATAAACTCAAGCAGGCTGTGCGTGGGATGCAAAGTGCATTGCCCAATGCATATGTCTTGCAGTATAAGTAATGAGATACTCTTTGATTTTGCAGTCACTGCGGCAATAGATCATATTTGGATTCAGTTAGGTATTTGCACCTGTCTGTGCCCTGTCAATAGCATTTGGTTTCACCCTACATTTCGTTCATCATAACTTCAGTTTCAACATCTGTTTTCTAAACTTTTTTCTGTCACAGTAGTAATTTAGTAGTAGTAAAGTTTTCTCTGGCTTGACCATCAGAGATATCTGCCAATGTCTGTTTTAAATTCATAAAGAAATCATAATGTAACTATTTTGGTGTCCATGCGCCTTTTTTGACCCGGGCTGGTTTCCGTAGGAGTACACGGCCTCCAAGGAAGCGCAAGCTTCTGCCAGTCATGTCCAATTAAACCATTGTGATTTAGCACACATTTAGCCACAGCACTTGCACATAACCCAGAGACAACACAAAACTCAAAAAACCACTTTGACAGTATATCAATGACATTGGGTGTAACAGTTCTGTTTGAGTAGACTAAAGTGAGCAAAAACCTGTCAGAAAATGGGCCATCTTCTTTGACTGCATGAGTGGCTGTTTTGGCCACAAGGTTTAGAAGTAGTGCAATCCAAGGGAGCATTTTACTGAGCGTAATCCACAAAAACAGGTGTCAAATAGCATTTGATTTGCTGTCAGATCTCAGATAAAATTGGATAAAATTTGATATCAGACTAAACTCTCATATAAGAGTAACATAAATACAAATGTAATTTAGATACATAAATGTAAACGCACCTATATCAGTGCTTTTGTACACTGTTGAGAAAGAGAAATTTGGATATTATTATTAGTGGTAGTAGTAGTAGGAGTAGGAGTAGCAATAGCAATGGTAGTGGTAATAGTAATAGTAATAGCGGTTTAAATCATATTCATTCTTTATTTTCTCTATATTTACCTTTATTTTAAAGCAATTGTCTACAATATGAATAAAAACAACAATATAAATAATACAAAATAGAATGTGGAAAGGCAATATAAGCTGTTAAAACAGTAGCACAGGTGCAAAAATCGATTTGTGATATAAAAGTGATCTGTGATACTAACGCAGGACATTGTCCCCCACAGGGTCCCCTGCCCTCGACCTGTGGTCACTTCTGGCAGATGGTGTGGGAGCAGAGATCTTTTGGTGTGGTCATGTTGAACCGCATCATTGAGCTGGGCTCTGTGAGTACCATTTGTGACAAGAAAACACTTTTTGAAATGTATGCTTTTCAGTGGCTCAGATGGGTTTTGTGTGCGATGAAGGATATTTTAGATATTTAGAGACGTTTCTGATGAGCTGCAGATTTCTTAAATTCAGTTTTAGTATGCTCTCATGTTCTTAGCTGTCTTGCCCAATATCTCAACATTCAGTGATAAAATCCAAATTGTTGTTTGTACTGCAATGCAAACGTTTCAAACATTTTGTGCTCTGTTGCTATAATGTATTGCTTTTAGTTTAAAGGCATACTATGCAGGATTTCTTGGCTTGTGTTTACAATCAAAGAAGTATTTTACAATATTTTGTCTTCAACTCCACCCACTCATGCTCACCACAGCTAGCTGGATAGCTAGAGGTAAAATTAGTATTGTGAAATGAGTGACTGTGACATTGAGCGACAATAAGAAGGCCGATTTGATTTTAGCTTAATTAATTCCATAGCTTAATGAACGTAATAGTGGTTTCATCGTTGGGACTTCACATTTCAGACCCTCGCAAAACCCCTTATTGTTGCCAGCATGACACTGCCTGTAATGTTCCTTGCAGGTCCAACAGAAAACAAGCCTTGCTTTTAATCTCCTTTGCTAAATCCAGCTGATGCCACCTAGGAAAAGCAATTCCAAGATTAACTCTAGTTCTTATAGAACCCCTGTCGCCTTGTCTTTTGCTTTGCTGTGTCTGGACTTCTTTGCTAGCTTGCTCTGCAGCCACACCCACCCTCCCCCCACTGAAAACAGCACCACGCCTATAAACATCTCAAACACATTTTCGAATAGCAAATACAGGTAAAGGTGCACAAATTCGGCGAAAGTGCATAAAGACAGAGATTGCCAGTGCATCATAGATATGCCTTAGCATGGTTATTTTATTATATTTTCAAGGTAGAAATCCTGCATAGTATACTTTTAATTTAATCTCTGGCCTGTATTTTTTTTTCTTATCCATTCCTCTCATTAATTGAATTATAGAGAGCACCTGTTCCTATTACAGTTTATCAGAGTGTGAAAAGCAGTAACACCATATACGGGAGAGTCAGCATTCTGTACTGTAATGACGTTCTAAAACCCGAGCAGGTGAAGTGCACTCAGTACTGGCCTCCTTCGGAAATCAAGGAGCTGGAGTTCAGGGACACGGGGTTCAAGCTGACCCTGATCAAAGAGGACGAGAAAGCCAACTGCATTATACGACACCTGGAGCTGGAGAACACAAAGGTACAGCGCTAGCCCTCATTAGCCGCCACGGCTTTGCGCCGCGGGGGCGTGTATCGCCAGCTTCACGTTCGGTCGATTTCTACAGGGTTTTTTTCCCCTATTTTGCCACTTCTTAATGTTTCATGTTTTGAAGGCGCTTAAATGTGAACATATGCGTGAGAGTCTTTGCAAAACCAACTCCAGATAAAGACAATATTATTCCACCCAGCCTGCTGTTCTAACTTAACATCTTCTGAGAGCTGTATTTTCTGTTTCTCTAGGGGCTAGTTGTGCGTCAGCTTTCTTTTGAGTCATACTTGGACTTTCCAGTGTTGTGTATAAGTGCACAAGCATAACATTACATTACATTACATTCATTTGGCAGACGCTTTTATCCAAAGCGACGTACAAGAAGTGCATTTTCATGATCGTAGACAACTGCTGAACACGGGCATAAATAAGTGCTTTTGTAAACTGCTTGGAAAGAGAAATTAAATTTCATATTTACGGTATAGAGTTGGAATGTATTTGTGTACACTTGTGAAATAATATACACTAGACCTTGTAAATTCTATATTTTCATGTCTCAGCCTATCAAAACAGATCAGGCTGTAGCTATGCAGTACATAACCTATGCATATCTGTGTGAGGGAAAGCATGATTTTTGCTCCTTTTGTGCAATTTAAGTTGATTTTAGCTTAAGTTAAGTTTGTTTGATTTCTGCCTTCATCAGTGTACAACCAAAAAATGAAGCAAGTATGCTAAAACAAACACATTGTTTGTTTGTTTGCTTGTTTATTTGTTTGTTTTGCACACTCCTGGCTGTTGCTCCCCAACCTCAGCTGTGAGTGGGTCTCTTCTGCTTGTAATGAGCCACATACCCAAAATGGTTCTCAAGCCTCTTCAGCACTGTTGCCAACTTTTCCCCATGGAAAGTAAAACATTAAAGCATGCTCAAAAAGTGACTAGAATAGCTGAACGATGTCACAATGCCAGTTGACGTATGTATTCGTGACATCATCACATGCTCGTTTGCATATGAAAACGTGTCTGACTGGTGGACGGTGGGCTGTAGCTTCTCTCTGCGCTCACTAACAATAGCGAGCGCAGGAAAGACTGTGGACCCACCGAGCAGTTTTGGCGGCTGTTTTCCAAGGAAGCTGATGTTTGCTGAAAAAGTTGCAACATTTGTAGCTAGGCGCGTTTTAAAAAATTAAGTCACTAAAGGGGTATAAAAAAATCATAAAATCTAGCAACAAAGTCACCAAGTTGTCAACAATGCTCTTCAGATGTTTTATTCATGTAAATGCTACGAAGGCATGATTATTAAAATAGTCTCACATTTTTCCCTAGACTCAGGAGGCGCGGCATGTCATTCACTTCCACTACACGGCCTGGCCCGACTTCGGGCCGCCCGAGAACCCCACCTCCTTTCTCAGCTTCATCCTCTTCGTCAGGGTGTCCGGGTGTCTGTCTGAAGACAAGGGGCCCCTGGTGGTGCACTGCAGCGCGGGCATCGGCCGTTCCGGAGTGTTCTGCCTCGTGGACACCTGCCTCCTGCTGGTGAGTCCTGGGAAAACGACCGACAGCGTATACGCTGTTCTCCGCCGCGTCTCAAAGAGCGTTTCTTTTCTTCCCAGAGTGGTTAAACCAATAGCGGAATCCGTAGGATATACATTGACGCTTGCTTACGGAACCAAAAAAAAAGGTGCTAAATCGTAACGCTTCGCTTCGAGCTGTTGTGGGCGAGGCCCGTTTCCGCCACGCCCTTGTTTGATTCGATGGTGTGGCCTTTGATGTTCACACGGCGTTTTCGGCGGTCTTGTCCATCGCCTTTCAGATGACCACCAGGAAGGACCCTTACTCGGTGTGCGTCCGCGACGTGCTGCTGGAGATGAGGAAGTACCGAATGGACCTGGTCCAGACCCCTCAGCAGCTCCGCTTCGCCTACGTCGCCATCCTCGAGGGCGTCAAGCCCATCCTGCGAAGCCTGGCCATTCAGGTGCGTGAAGCTCCTCGTTTCTCCGGCAGGTTTACAGGTTTACACTACGTCCCCTTGTTAAATGCTGAAGTGCGGAATGACCTTAGGGACCATTCATTCATTCATCCATCCATCCATCCATCCATTATCTATACCCGCTTAGCCTGGGCAGGGTCGCGGGGGGTGCTGGAGCCTATCCCAGCGTGCATTGGGCGAGAGGCAGGAATACACCTGGACAGACCGCCAATCTATTGCAGGGCGCACACACCATTCACTGCGTGGGTGTTCAAGTTGGGGAAGTGTGTCATGGATTCAGTGTTCTGTCGCCTGTGCAGGCAAGTTTTGCATATGACAGGTTCCTGCAGCTGGGTAATGCTGTAACATGTTACAGAGAGCTTTGATCAAAGTATGACAGCAGCGCGCCCTGTGTGTCATCCAGCAATCCCCCGTGATGCGCTCGCTCGATCCGTTCGGACGGATGGCGCCCAAGTGGGTACACGGACACCACATCCCGTTTGAAGGCGTGTCCTCTTGGCGTTCGCAGGAGCCCATGACTGACTCGGATGAGGAGGACGCTCCCTTCACGTTCAGGACGTCCTCCCCTCCCCGCAGAGCCCCCATTGGCTCTGACGAATCATGCTTTTTCTCAGGAACGGAGGAGGAAGACTCTATGATGCGTGAAGCCAGGTATCAAAACAGACCGCTGTGAACGCAAGTGAATATAACTGAGAAACATGTCCCACAATGCACCACAGGAATTTGATTGGAATATAATGATGGCTTTTTTAGATGCTATAGCCATTTGAATGGAATACCTCACAGTATATTTATATGCTATCCATTTGATTGGGATACCTTGTAGTATATTCATATGTTGTAGTCATGTGATCGGAATATGTAACAGTGTGGTCATATGCTATAGACATCCAGCATTGGAATGATTGAAAACGAGCACATGCCGTTAGGATTACCAGCAGGCAGTGGTTGAAATGTGCAAATGAGGTGTTTCAAAATGCAGACCGCTGCTTGGTGTGATAACTCCCTCCATGCGGGCATAAAGACCAATTTTTGGTCTGAAAAGCATATTGTTACCTTGTCAGTACTATTAACACTTCATTAATAGAAGGGCCAGCGGTCACAAATAGCCACACGCTTCATTCAATTTTGAGTGGCTTAACAGGCTACAAAGACTAGACACGCCCTTCTTAGTGAAAATGATAGTGGTCGCAGAGGTGGAAAGTCCAGGGGTCAGAGAGTAAAAGTCATGTGCTTCCCATTAACTCAGCCAGCTGATTTCACTAATTAGTTCTACATCCTTGTGATGAATTATGATAATTAGCAAATCAAGTTGATTGGAAAATAACACTGGGGAGGACTCGGGCTTTCTGAACCTGGGTTTTCCACCCCGGGCTGGTCGCGCGCGGAGCGTATTAGCGAGCCCCAGGCGGTGTATGTTCGTATGTGCGCGGCGGGGCTGGAGCCATCATGTCTGTGCCTGTCTCCCTCTCAGCTGCTCCGGGGGCCACAGCCCGCGCTGGAGGTCCTGTAGGGACGCACCTCCCCCCCCGCCCCTGCCCTTCCCCCGGGGCCGCTCGGCCAGCCCGCGCGTGGTTGGCTTTGGGCTCCGGACGGCGGGGGACCAGGCCGCCGCCGCCGCCGCCACGCCACCGCCGCGGAGGAGGGGGGACGGGTCCGGCGCCTCGCTGCTGGCCGGCCTGTATCTGTGTGCCACGCTGGCCATCGGGGCCTACATCTGCTACAGAGCCTGCCTCCACTGACACGGCCCCGGATTGGCTGTCCCCGCAGCTGCGTGCCTGTAAGCCCTTATCTCATTGGCCGGGTGGAAAGGCTTTCCTTTGATAAGGTTAAAACATGGTCATCTGGGTTTATAGAACGTATTTTCATATTTATGATGTCAAATCATATGCTCACCACCGCACACACACATTCTGCAACCACCGTTATGCATTACTGAGATGTATCGTTATGTTTTCGTATCTGGTCGTCTTATTGTTAGAAAGGGATTACCATGAATTCAACAGTGGAAGGGGTTGAATGGTACAGGTAGGGTGTTGCAAAATTTAACACACGGAGTGGTTTGTGCCGCATTTGGACGGTTTACGTTAAGCTCCGCTTTACACCGCCCATCCCAGGTATAAGAAAGACTAACTTGGCCTAAGTGCTTAAAAGATTTTGCAGAAATTTTAATAGGTTTTTTTATTTTGAAATGTGTTAAATGTAAACATTCTGGCAGTCTTTGTTTCCAAACAGCTTTCTTTATATGAGTCTCCTTTGCAGTGAATGTGCAAGTTGTTGCAATGCCAGCGGACTGGAATGATGGCTTTGCAATGTGTTGTGCAGGTCCAGAGATTGACCCGAGATTCATAGTTTTCAAATTGCACTTTTATAACTTTTTAAAATGTCCCACTAAAAATATTTCCTTGCGCATACATTGACCACCGATGCCTTGATTTTGCGGTTGTTAAATACTTGCATAATTTGCTGTTGTTTTTTTAATTTAATATCTAACTATAGGGAGGGTCTTGCTTTATTTGTCTTGTCTGTTTTCTGTAATTTTGTCTTTTCTCCTTGATGCATAAACAAAAACTGAAATAAAGACCATGAGATAGCCAAAGCTCCAATGCAAGCCTTGCGCAATATTTTCAGTTCAGTTTGGCTCAATAGGGGGGTCCTTTGATGCTTATGATGCCAGTGTAGTGTAATGGTTCGGGAAGGGGGCTTCTAAATCTGAAGTTCTCATTCTAAAAGTTAAGTTCTAAAAGTTGTGCATTTGATTGTACCTTTGAGAAGTTGCTTAAATCTTGAATTCCTTGAGTAAATTATATCAATGGATTTTTGTATGAATGGACTAATGTAAAAGCATTTGTGCCATGTGAATAGGTCTGGAGAAATATCTGCTAAATGCCTAAAACTTGAATTTGTTAAAAGAAGGGCAAAAAGACCAAGCTTATACTTTGCCATTATCCACTGAGTTCAGACCACTCCTGAACATTTATATTTTTTATCAAATTAATCCAATTAGGTGCACATTTATCATACCATGTAACTGAGAACAACACAGTGTTGTGCTACTTAAAATTCCCGCAAGAGGGCGCTCTAAATGTTTTTATTTTAAGAATCTTTTGACTCAAACTATTAGCACCAGGATGTTTTCGGGGAAAAGGAAAGCGATGGAAGTTTACGTACCCCAGGAAGTCTTCTCTGTCATGACACAATATAATAATAGAAGATAACTGAAGTATTAATTGGATATATTTAGGTGAATTGCTGTGGCTCTTGATTTAGAGCCTGGTTTTTATCATTATAATGGATGAAATTCCTCCGTATTGCTACATTTTGAATGCAGTAGTATACTCTACGCTAAGCACTCAGAAGAGATTATTTTCTTTGTCTGTGTGCTAAACCTTGCAGCAATGCAGCATGTGAGACTTTGGATGCGGCAGTATGCTTCTGAGGGTCCCTTTGCTATTCTTTTGGAAAAGTACTGTTCTAGCAATAATGGGCATTGCAAGCCAAAAGCACATTCTGATCAGGTTGCGTACTTTGTTTTTCTAAGAAATGATTCATGCCAAAGTACTACACGGGTTAGATTTGCTGTATGGAACAGTGCCTTGTATGTCTGTTGTCCGAATGGAAATGTACACAACATATGCACCAGCGTGTTAAATACATAAACCGACACCGACTTGCAGAGTCATTTCCTGTTACTCATTTTTTGATGGAAGTTAGCAGAAAACGAAATCGTACAGAGGTGCGAATGGCATGGTGCCCCTACCATTTTTGGGTTTATACCATTTCTGGGCAATTGTCAAACTGTGAACATGTAAGTGAGGCAACGGGAACAGATGGACTTTCCTGCTATGAGAAAAGGAAATAAAAACATTTGTGTTTACCTTGACTTAACAATGGTTTGGTCCCGATGTCTGTAGACGCTGACAGTAAGCAGGAAGTTCAATATAAAGTTGAATAGCATCAGCTTATTGAACATAAAGGCCACATACGTAAGTCCATCCATCCATCCATTATCTGTACCTACTATACGCTTTATCTATACCCATCCTGATGAGGGTCGCGGGGGGTGCTGGAGCCTATCCCAGCGTGCATTGGGCGAGAGGCAGGAAGCACATATGTAAGTGATGAGCCAAATGAATGGCTCCAGTGGAAGAACCTTGTCTGTAGCGTCTTAACTATTTAGCTGTTTTACAGTTGATTTGGCCACCTGACCGGTGACTCATTCAATGGAATGAGGGGAAAGAGTGAGCCCATTCAGTGATTTCCAGTATTATGCAGGTGTGTTTACGAGGAAAAGGGTGCAGAGTTTTATTAATGTTTCTTCTTTAAGGTGTAACTGAACACTCTGACGCTGCTGCCCAACTTGTCTTACACCTTCCTAAATTCTCATACATCACTGCCCTGTAGAGCTCACTCCACCGGCTACCGGTCTTCGCCAGGATCAGGTTCAAAGTCCTGACCCTCGCCTACGCTGCAGCCAACAGGACGGCCCCCACCTACCTACAGGACATGATTCAATGCTCCATGCCAGCTCGACAGGGCAACTCGCACTCCCTGCCATCCCTGTGAATGGTTCTCGCTTGTCCCAACGATGGAGGTTCTCCACCCTAGCTCCCCAGTGGTGGAATGAACTCCCTGTTTCTCTACTAACCACTCAGTCATTGCCCATCTTTTGCTGTGGCCTGAATACACGTCTCTTCAGACTGTACCTGGAATAACTATCACTACTCTGCAGGGCACTCCCAATCTAGAATCACTCTTATCACTTGTATCCTCCTAATTTTATTCCTATAGCACTTTCATGTGACACTTATACCTCCATCCAGCCCTTATATTGCAGTTGTATAGTTATCTTGATGTTGTAGCTCGTAGTCATGCCTCCTAGTTTGACTTATCTTAACGTTCTGACCTAGCCTATGCTTACTGTGTGAACCGGACTTGATGTGTTCGTGGCTATGAATAACCGTTACATAATGAGTATTGTACTTTATCGGACCTTCGTTTTGTAGTTGTTTCAATGACCTTTGGTATGCACTTGTTGTACATTGCTTTGGATAGACGCGTCTGCCAAATAAATGTAATGTGATGTAATGATGTAACTATCACTACTGTTAATTGAAAGCAATGGAGTTATAGAACACAGACTTTGAAAGGGTTAAAAAAGATGCTTAAACCCTTTAAAATGTGAGATCACAAATATGTGACTTTCAGCACATTCAAGCCAAGCCTCTGAGCTGCAGTGGTCCTGTGCATAAAAAAGTAACAACGATTGATCAGTGATACGCATTCAAGGGAATTTGAAACCTTATGGAAAGTTACAGACTTCCTGGAATCGAGGGTATGTTGTTGTATGGGAAGCTGAAGGAATGTGCACTGTAAACTGCATTTCTGTGGCAGCCTTTGGTTTCCGGCGTGGGGGGGTAGTGGGGTAGGTGAGTGGGAAGAGGAGTGGGGGAGAGGGGGGGTTACGCGTTACCAAAGAATGCTGCCTCCAGTGAGTAATGGCACTCCCAAACCGTCTCATGAATGGCTGGCTGACGTCAAAGGCAGGATGGAACAGGCCATGCAAAGCACTGCAGGATAAAATACAGGCGAGGGTGTGGCCAGCAGCAGGAAGTGCGCTTAAAGAGACAGCGCTCTTTAGCAAGTTCCGTGCAAATGTAGGTCAGCACGAGCGCAATGGCTTTTCACAATTTTTTTAAATGTTCTCTTGAGGAGGGGGGTGCGGGGTTGCTTTCGCCAGCAAGTTGTACAAACCAGATGTTTTTGTGCCGGTTTCCCCCCCAATATTTAATAACCAGATATAAATAAAGATTGGTTGAGATGAATATTTGAAATCACAGCTTGTAACACCGAAAGCTGGGGGTGAAATTTGTTGAATTTTCCCTGCTGCCTGATTTGTGTTGGGTTGCTAAATGCCGCCAATGGGATTTCAATAAGGGTTTCAATAATAATTTCAATGAGGGTGTGATTGCTGTGACCTTCATATCTGACAATACTCAAAAAGCCATTGACAAATAGAGTCATAATACGGTAATGGTCAGCACTGTACGTATTTTTGATTTTTCTAGCAGGTGGAAAGTTTATACCCTTCTCTTTTGTGTTCATATTGGATATTCCTAACCTAAAGGTAAGCTCTGTGTCTGATTGAAAGAAATTATTGTGTGACCAAAGTGATTGTGTCCCTCAGAATGCATCACACAGCCACACTCTTTCAGAGCTTCTACCTTGTTTCTCTAAGCCACTCCATACGTTCGTCTGGAGAATTCTTATGTGTCTGCACATTGTCCCTTCACAGTCTGTTTGAGCCAGAACGGCACTAGCCGGGACCACAACCTAATCAGGACACCAGTTTATCACAGCTCACAAAGGTCACCTGCATAGCCTACCAGATTGAAGGTCACCTGCATAGCCTACCAGACTCTATCAAAATTTGTCCTTAACTTTGCCCTGGATTCAATCAAAGTTTGTTTTTAAATGTGATTCAAAATAAAATATAAGTGTTAGCTTTTTATAACATAACATGTCCATGTCTTTTAAATACAGTTGTAAACCAGGGTGTTTAGAAAAGCCCATATGAATATTGGAGAACCTGATACACACTGTAAAGCTACTCAGAAGCTGTGAAGTGACAGCATTACTTGCCACTTGACTACAGTGCTCGTTTTCACATAATCAATAATGGAAAAGATATGGCCAGGATGTGGTTGGGAATAACGCTCTTTTCTAAGAGCTTGTACCACAAATCGCTCTTGGAAAACAACTTTCTAGGAAAGCAGAACCTGCAGATCATAATGCCTCCTGCCAGGAAGGCTTCCCTCAGGCTAGACTGTCCATTTGCTTGAATCACCGCTCAGAAAATTATCTGGAACATAATTAATTGTGGTTTCCGTGAGGTACGGTAACACACTGTTCTGGAAATGCAAATTTGTGTCTGTAATGTCAACAAGATATTTTTCATATCTTGGGGGCGGTGGCGGGGGCGGGGGGAGGGGGGGGGGGAGTATATTAATGGTGGGCCAGCTCAGGCCAGATGTTCAGAACTCTTACGTGACCTCATGGTTCAGTGTGCTATTTTTATGCATCCTATTGTATATAAAATAAGCATCCCTCCCTGGTTAAGTCTACACTTCAACACTTACTGTAAAATGAGTTCATATTGTCCCAGAATGCCTTTTATGTGTATGTAGTGGTTAGTGATTAACCAAGAAGACATACCTGAAGCACAGAACACTCCGTTCCTCTAATTTGATTTTGGGTGCACACAGGGCAGTTATATTGTTCATATATAAATCCCACCAGTTATTGCCATTATGTGAGGTTTATGGTACGAGAGTTGCATTTGGTTTAGTAATTTCACATAGAAAGAGCACAAGCAAAAGCTAGTTTCCATAGTTTTGCTGCTGTTATGTTGAAATCCTCGATTATTAAAAAATATATCTGTTGATTTTGTATTTTTCAACAGATTATCAACAAATATTGAAATTAAGTATACAGTACAAACGAACATGCAATTATTCTGGTGTGCTTGTCTTTGCTAAAAACTCATTTTTGGATCCTCTTTGGATTTTCATGATTAGTGCATTTTTGTGCATCATGCAAGTCCAAACCTTTTCTGTAATTTTTTTTATTTATTTAAATAAATCTTCAACATCAGCATTGTCTGAAATGCAGGGTTTTTAAATTCCATTTTAAATTCAGTAAATTCAGGAAATGAATTGAAATCTCTTGCACAGAAATTAATTTCCTTAAATGACAAAATTTAAATGGAAAAGGACCTGACCCCAACCCTGCCAAAACACGATTGATTTAGAGGAGAATTGAGAAGTCATATATGACCAGAACCTCTTTTATTTGGAAGGACCAGATTAAAATGTGCAAAAATAGTATTTGACTGTGAGAACTATATTGAATGATGTTGAGACTTTATTTTTTGATGCCTTTTGATGAATGGTTCTCTCCCAGTGTATGTGTACCTCACACATACCTCCTGACGCTACTTGGCGTGTGCGCTACTTGGCTCCCGCGTCTGCCCCTCTGATGGCTGGACAGCCTGCCTGCGAGAAGCGCAAGGCCTGCAGTTTCACAACGCGGGCCTCGTGATGACTTCTTCGTCTTGACCGCGACTGGTTGCCAGGCGGAACTGGAGCAAAGCAGAAGTGAAACTGCACGATGTGTTGAAACCTGGTATGAACAACATCTCCACTCCTGCCCTGCCCATCTTATGGTGGCTCACTGGGTCTAGCATTCTGGGAGGCCAAGATATCCACACACACGCGCACACACACACACGCACACTCACACGCACACACACAGACCACACACACACACACGCACATACACGGACGCATGCACGCGCGCACACACACGCACACACACCACACACGCACACGCACACGCACACACACACACACATATACACACTCACGCACACACACACCACACACGCACACACACGCACACACACGCACACACACGCACACACAGACACACACACACACACGGCCCAACAGTATTACAGCAAAAGCTACCTCAGAAGAATGGAAATGGGCAACAAAAATACCTTAACAATCTTTGCTTTTGGTTTTGTCTGCTGTTGGTCAAATTAATGCAAGCATTAAAAAGCCTGCCAAGCCTTGTTAAACTAACAAAAAAATGATTTAAATAATTGAGTCCCATTGCATCATTCCTGCTTGTGACTTTGGTGACTTTGTACTTTGTATGTAAGTGTATCTTTCTGCACTGTTGGAATATTTAAATTTCTGGCGCAGGTTCTACATAGTAAAGTGGTTTCGGTATTCAGTGTGTATCATTGTATTTTTACCAATGTTTAGTACTCCAAGGACATGTCTTCAATGGCTCCTGGGGTAATAAAAGAATGGATGGACCAAACGAGTATAAATCAGAAATCACATGGCCATTGCTCTGGTATGTATTTGAGAAATTCAGCAAAACACTTTATCCTAGTTTTGTTTTTTTCTAATTATGTGTGTATGTACTCCAAAATGTTATAATGTACCACAAATAGCTATTATTTTCATATTTAAATAATACTGCAGAAACTCTAGCCACCGAAATTGCATGTCTCTCAATGACCAGTTGCCAGTTCCATCTGTGGTTCAGCTGAGTGTTTGGGGCTGAAACAGTTTGCATTTCTGAACTCAAGAGTGTGAGCAATATTTCTGATGCAATTTGGGAAATTCTATTTTTGCTTCTTTCTTGTCACTCGTCCAATGAACTGTTGAAATTGCCTTGAAAGAAGAAGAATGGTTGCAAAATATTTCTCATAAAAAACTGGTACCAACAGCGGTGCCTAATATTTTAAAACCTTGGAGGATGATATTAGCTATCACCATTCCTGGGTGTGAAAAATAATAATAATGTTTTGCTTTAAAACATAGTAAAAATAATGAAATAATCTGAGGGCTTCAGGTTTAAAGAGGTCAATGCTGACCACGTGTGGTGTGACGCAACTAGTGGTTTACCGACAGGCTACACTTCACTGACAGTAAATTCGCGAGGAAAAAAAGGGGCCGGGCTTTTACTTCCAGAAAAATGGAGTCCTCCTAGCATTGTGGGAAATCCCCCTCAAAGTACAACCATCTGTGAACACACAGCACTTTCGAAGCAAGCAGACTAGCGGTGGGATTATTGAGCTGGCAAGTTTAAGTTAACCCTTATGTCTCTGGAGTGTCTCAACTCGGCCATCGCTGGTGTGTAGCCCCTGTTAAGGAGCAGCCGTTTTGCACTGTAATGCAAGAAAACTGAATTGGGTCTCTGAACTCTGAAGACACCCGCCTGAACAAAGAAGCAGTTCGGAGCTCTTATGAAAGCAGATTTAAAAACGAAACTGGACAGAAATGTGGCATTTGTGGCATATTTTCATATTATTTGACATTGCCTCCATATCTATGTCTCTGTATGTTTTAAATACTCTCAGACCTGAACAGGACATCATATCTCGCAATAGCTTGACATGGACATTGTGTACTTTTTTGCTTCCCTGTAATAGTTCGAAAGTGCAGATATAAGTTACAGGATATTGGTGGAGTTGCGCAATGTGTAAAGTAGTAGCTGTAATATTTACCACCACAAAGAGTGCAGTTGGTTTGTTTGCACTGCGTCTGAATGGACTTTTAAAAAATCCCCTCGTAAACTGATGTGATAAGATTTTCACACAATATATTACTTAAGAGTAAGGGTCAATAAAATGTTGGTGGATCAGAATATTATCTTTTTAGATAGTCAAATTTTAATAGTTCTTGCATTATAAGGCTTTAAAATGCATCACTGCTCATAGACTCCCTACTCATCACTGTCTACTGCATCATAAGTTCTGGTGGTCTTTCAGCTTGACCCACAAAAATGTGTCTGTTTTCATTTTACAAAGCTGTTCTTGGAAACGTATTGTCATATGTTTCTACACATAGAGTTAAAGTGCAATTACAGTAACTTGTCCTTATAAAATCTGCTCTCAATCATTGATTAAATTCAACATATCAAGAGTAAGCACTGGGCTAAGGAGAAACACTTCATGGCTTCTTAGTCCTGGATTAACCTTCAGAGCACAGTATAGGCAACTTCATTTCATTGACAGAATGTAAAGCAGCAGTCCAGAAAGTATTTCATTTCTTTTAACTGCTTAATTCTACAGCTCTACATGAAAATCAGACATACACTGGGGGGCCTTGTCAGATACAAAGCAACTGTGATTCAGTTCAGATCAAAATGGGGTTTTGCAGCAACACAAGTGCATACAGTATGTGTACAGCATCTAGCATTTAAATATTATATACATATTTCCCATTTTCCATTCAGTATTAATTATATTTTGAAATAATAACACTGAATGGAAACTGGATTTCCCGAGCTGAGACAAAAAATAAAAAGGGTAAAATCCCCAGCTTAATTGCATTGCATATCTGTCCACTTAGTCTTTCAGTTCCTGCTACATAAGATCACACACACACCCAGACACACACACACACACATGTGCGCATACACACACACGCACACACATACATAGGCATGTCATCATCATAATTAATGCAGAGTTAAATTACAGCAAGTAAAGTTAATTAAAATAGTATATCATACCGGCGTACTATAACAGAAAGAACAACACCTGTGTAGTTTCCTCTTTTCTTTTTTTTTTTTTTAATTATATGAGCTTGTGGTTGGATTTTATTACTCTGCTGTTTTTACAAGAAGGCTGGCCATTTCTCAGCTTTAGGGATCTCTTAACTGCAGAAATCAGTCAGCTTTGCCTCAGCTTACCTTTTTGATCAAAATGGTGACTATGCTTCACCAAGATATTTAGGAATATTTAAAGGAAAATTAAACACAATCTTAAAGCAGGCTGGTGATGACTTTCGACATTTTATTTGTATTCCTAATTTCAGCTTAAAATGAGAAATAAAATGTACCAATGACGCATTTTGTACATTTTATGATTGAGTGAACATCCGTGAATGGCCTGCTCACGTGCACACATGTATGCACGCACACACACCAAAAACACATGGGTCACAAAATGGGTCACAGCGGCCATCCGACTTGTTTCAATGATGTCATCAGAAACACCGGGGTTAGCAGGCAGGCAGACAGGAAGCTTTAAAATGCCACGTGATTTTCCGAGGGTTCCAAAAAATGTATTATGTGTTACGATCTGTTTTTATACAGTCTATGATTGTGATGGAGGATTGAGCAAGAAGGTCTCCGGAACATTACACAGGTTGAAACAGATGCCTAGTGCTTATTTTAGTAGCTGAATACATTATACCCGTCTTGTTTCTGTATTGGAAATTATCCATTTGGCTGCACCCTTTTTTGTTATGGAAATGAGCCCCGCATGACCAGCTCAATCTGTTATCAGCCGTACTATTCAATGGCTGCATGCCCGTTGTTCACTCCGGTATTATTTTAGTAACAAAAGTTACGTATGTCAACACGACTGTCGTGCATCAGCTTATTTAGCAACTTGCTTTAAGATTGACCGTTTACAAGAGAAGATCAAAAGTGTTTGAAGTTCAACAGGCATTAGTTTCACTGTGGTGCATTACTGGAGGAAAGTTTCAGAATTTCATACAAAAATGCCTTCACCTAGCAACTGTAAGAGAACGACTGGTATGAGTAAAAGCTATATTTTATACTGGTGTGCTTTTGACATTGGGGACTTGGAGTTATTTAGTCACATGGTGTGTGGCAGTTGTATAGCTATAGAACTCCATATACGTCAGTAAGTGCCGTCGTGAGACCATGAGAGTGCGACAAATGTTTGCGAGACTACTGGACGCTGCTGCACTCTTTAAATGTATTATTCCTACACCATTGACAACTACATTATTCTACATCAAACCATAGCTGAGATTATGACATCACAGGAACATCGGCCTGGATTTAGTCACCACAGTTAACGGCAAGTGTTTGCTTTTTCTTTCATTTTCTGTTGCATGATTGCTTTTGAACGAGGATACAGCTGAAGGTTACAGGTCTGCAGCTGAAATATTTGTGAAGTTCTCTAAAATTCTTAAAGTGTGGACACCTCATCATTGAAACTAAATCATTTTCCCTTCGGGTTTTTTGGAGTTTCTTCTGAATCTATGCGTTGGTACACTCAGGGCCTTAGGGTGTATAAAACATCTGTGAATTCCCATCTAGCACCACCAGGAGTCCCTGCCCATCTTCTGCCGCAGAATGAAAATGCACCTTGCTTCACCTAACACTGAACATTTTGCATGGGTTTGCTAACTGCACCTGTGCTAAATCTAAAGCTAAAGCTCCTAACCCATTAATGACCCTCCTAATACTGCTACATTCTCAATTTAACTCTTGCACCAATTATGACATCAAACTTAGTTGTAAGACTTCGTATTGACAACTACTATTGACAACTAGTTTGTGACCCTGATCACTTCAGTGTTAGCACTGTTTGTTGCTTTAGCATGTATACCTCCACTCCGCCGCTATGACTAAACACCTTTATTCTCCAGAGTTGTGACGTTCTGTGTCTCGTTATCACCACCATTTGCCTTGTGTGTCCCGTTACATTTCGACAGCATTAACTTGTTTTGGCAAAGGGGTCGGCTAACGTCTGGAAGAAACAATTCAAACTGAAAGCAAATTTAGCGTCACCCTGGTGTTAATAACCGAAGAGCGTGACTATCACTTTAAGAGTAACGCAGCTGCTCTGGATGGGGAGGTTGAGTGCCCGCAGTTCACGTGATTTCCTCCTGTGACTAAGCAGAAAAGCGGCGCGTATGAGCTTAGCGTCACGCTGTTAATGTAGGTGGTGGTCCAAGTCAATGGCATGGACTCCGAGGACTCTCGAACACTCGAGCGACAATTCGCCCAGTTCACATATGTGTCTAATTATTGTAACACGTCATGCGAATACTTACAATAATTGTATCTGTAGGAATTTTTAGACATTTTACTGAAGTGCGTATATGACGTATTACTATAGCGATATTACAATCTACCCTATGTGAGTAAAACACTTGACCTCTTTACGCAAACTTTATAAATCCCAGAGGATTTCAAATGTGATCTGCTTAGATCATCCATATAGGTTACGTAATAAGCTGTGTTGCATGTTCGGTTAATGACCTATTAGTGTATATATTGCCCTTTTTTATAGATTACATGAAATGTATTTATATTGCGCAATAAATTTGTTTGATGTCAATAAATAACCAACAAATTTAAGGGTAATGATTGTTGGTTGTCCTTAAACGTTTTACCATACTGGCCAGAATGTCCATATTTTATGCTTTTCATTTGAAATCAATCTGGGAGTGTTTTAATTAGACACTGATTCCAACCGAATTTAATTGATTGATTTTCCTACTGACACAATTGTGATCTAAGGCGTAATCAAAGACATGCATGCGTATTAATTCACATAATGACCTAACTCCCTTCACCCATGTAAAATTGGTTAATCTCATCAGTATTTCTTTCACGTCACGACTTTTAGATTTACGTTCACTGTTCAATGCTGGTTTAAAGCTCGAATAAACAAGGTAGGTAGAACACAATTCATTTAATTATATGTTATATGTTGTATGTCCGGCCATGTCCGGAACACAAGATCCAGCACTAGAAGTAAAACGATCAACTAAAAAATATATAGGCTAAACTCAAATTTGCGTGGCTACATTTACTCAAGGGACCTTATTTAACTTCTATTTTTCATCAGATTATTTTGTTTTGGCGTATCACACACACACACACACACACACACACAGTTTTGTTACTTGCATTTTGTTATTTTTGTTTTTTTCTCAACAATGTCAGACAGCTGATTTTTGGTAAAATGCACCGATTGAGCCATTCGTTTGACAGAAACAACGCTTCCTTCGCCTGTTTTTAAAATGAATCATACCAAGGGTTAAGTAAAATCAGATAACTAAGGCATGCGTGCGTAAACAAACCTACATCCAAAAAATATACTTCTTTCAAACTGTACATGGTTTAGGCCTTTTCTTTGACAGCTCGTTGTCAGATATTTCACTTCCTTATCTCCAAAATGATAATTTCTCAGTGTGCACTGGAGATTGCGTAGTCTGTCCAATGACTCCTGAGAAACCAGATAAACAGTAACTCGTAATTAATATTGGCACAGTGCGCGCTCCTCGCTGTCAAATTGCGTGACTTTGGCTGCAATGAAATTCGTTATGTTAAGAACACATAAAGGAAGTCATATAACAAATTAGAAATTATTTTAATTAAAGCATTTTGGATTTTCTGTTCAAAAACGTGTGCACATACATCCTGAATAGATTATTTCACTGCATTGCCAATACTGTTACATCAGATTGCATCATACACGTGCAGTATAAATTTCCACGCTTGAAAAAAAATCATTTAAATAACAGATAATGTAGGAAAAACTTAACCGTAAACAATATTTCAGGTTATATATTAAAACAGATTATAAAAAATAAAAATAAAAACATTATGGGGCACAGTGGCATTTCAACAAATATTGCGATGAGAAACTATGAAATCCATGCACGATGAGTTGCTAAGACTATTGTCCATACACTGTTAATCAATAATACAGTTAATTTGCTCCTTTTAAGATATTAAGGTAAACGTAGCCAGTAGGCTACACCTCAGAAAAAAAAATTAAAAGAACAATGAACCTGTGAAACAGTCCCAGCCTGAGTTCAAGGTTCCAGAAGTACCATATTCTAGCCTACACGAGGCGATTCTGGTCAGCATTGTCCTGTAGCAGCGAGCAAGTTTCGCAGGGTGGCCAGTTCTCTTGACAGCTGCTCCACGCGTTTTTGCAAGCGTTCATTCTCCGCTGCCAGCTCCAGTACTTTATGTTGCGTCTCGAGGTTGCGTATTTTGGCTTTGTCCCTGCTCTTTCTCACAGCGACGTTATTCCTCTCGCGCCGCTGTTTATATTCGTCGCTGTTTCTGTCCACATGTTTCTTCCCCTTGCTGCCGTATGGTGTCGTTCCATGCAGTGGCGACCTGCTTCGACCTGGCGGGCCAGGTGTCCCAGGTGAACTGCAGGAGGAAGCGGTAGAAATGTTCCCAAGACTGTCACTTGGGGCAGACTTATATTGCAGATACGACATTCCGTAGCCCGAAGAACCGCCGTCCATTCTGGCGTCTTCTTTCAGTTCTTCTGTTAACCCGTTCTTTGGGTAGCCGCAGAGTATGTGTGAGCTAAACACTGTGTCAACTCGGGTTTCTTGCAGTTCGGGGTAGTCAAGGATGCCCGATTCCCTAGGTTCACAGTTTTGACTGGATCCTTGATTGTTGTATGTCACGAGGTTTCTGTAGTTTTGAGTGGCGGTGGCGGTCCGTTTAGTCTTGCTTTCTTCAGCAAGGAATTCTGAGAAGATATCCTCACCGCGAGATTGGCCCACGGGCTCAGCTGGAGTTGCCTGTTGCTGGTAATGAAAAGTTGGGTCTAGGTAGATGCTAAAGTCAATCGCTTTTTCGTGTTCTGCGATGCCCAGCTCCGTCATCGAACCGTTGGCGTGCTGCTTGTCAAGGCTTTTGATTCTCTGACAGTGAGTGCTGTTACCGCCGTGGAAATCAAGGTAATCCCCCTCGTAAAAACCGGCCACTTCCATGGATCTTAGCACCCGTCGTGTTGCGGGACCATTTGAAACAAGGGGCGAGCTCCCTGACAAACCACTTGTTGAAAAACAACAATAAAGTCTATCGGTACACTCGCACGAAATGACTCGCCAGTCCTCACTAAGAGATTGCGCAATTCGCCTTTACTCAGTGTGGCTCTACACTTCAAGCGCACGAATTTACTTTGACAGCGGACTTCGACTTTAGCTCGTCTTATATAACACAGAGGGCGGTGTTTCTCTAAAGGCTGGGCAGCTGCGTGACGTGTTTAACCAGTTTAGCAACAAATCAGTGTTTAAATCTGGAGTGAAAAAAATCGAAGTGAAAATACGTAGGCTATAGCTACTATTACTAATCCTGCCTTAATAGTGAATATGCTTACACATAGGCAACGATTGTTCCTAAGCAGGCTAATAATAGCCTACTGAGCAATTTATAGAGTTTGAAGTCTTGAAGTAATGTGCTACACTTTATACTATAGCCTTCGAGAACTGTGCTTGTGTCTCCGAAGGTTAAATTCCCAGGTGGGAATGCCACTGTACTACTTAGCCTGAAATGGTTTAGTAAATATCCAACGGTATAAATTGATTGTAGCCTATGTAAAAATTCTTAAACTGTTTATGTCGCTCTGAGTAGGAGCTTCTGCTAAATGCCTAAAATGTGCCTAAATGCCAATAGCTGAAACATATTAATCAATCTGTAGCCTATGCCTAATCATTACGGTTTTTCCGACGGATCTAAATGGTGTCTGGCGGTTCAGCGCATTGGAGAGCGACCACATACGTGGGACCACATTTTCCCCTAGTTCCCTCGATATAACCCGTACATTTGTGGATCTCCGGCGGACCCCGTTCCCTTGCCAAGTATATATAACCAGACATCAAGGCTATAATACACTGAACGTCTTCTGGATATATTCCCAGAACAGATGATCATACTGACATCTAGCGGACGACATCCGCAAATGTGACATTGTCAGGAAAATACGTCCTGTTCCACAATCGAAGTTTCACGCAAATGTAGACTACGCAAAATAAACATTCTTTTACATTTATCAGTAGGCTAATGATAGATAACGTTTATAACATGTTTACATGTTACGATACATTCTGTGATACTTTTTCAGGCGATCCATAATCACACATGTATAGCAAAACATGTTTACATATGGCCTACATATGGTCCCTGTAACCACTATAGACTTGGCCTTATAAAATGTGTTCAGTTTTCCTCTCTCAAAAAATGAGGCCTGTGACTAATTTCCCAAGCTACTCCTGAGCCAGATGTCTGCTTCTCATCTGTCCGTCACTCCCCCCCACCCCAGGACCACTACCTGCAGTTGCTTCATACTGTGCTGAACGGATCAGATGGACAAATAATTGACCCGACTATAACGATCTAGTCTCCATGAACCCATAACCTGGGCTCCCCCGTGGTAGCTGATTCCTCCAAAGATTTATTCTTACTTGCCATCCAGGGAGTTGTTCCTGCCACTATCACCTTTCGCTTGCTTTCTGAGAGGTCAGGCCAGGGTATACTGTGATGATTACTGTGACAATAACGTGATAAAATGTGCAATAAAATACATTTGATTGATTGATTGAGTTGATTTTGCGCCTAGAATGTTGCTTTGTATGCTCTGAGTCTAGTAGGAGTCAAGCAAGGCTAAGTTTCTTATAGTTTAGGTTCATTTGGCAGCTGTATTTGAAATGATGCATGGGTATACAAGGACCGTGTTGATTATACAATATTATTTTGGCTCATTCTCATTCATTTTTCATGTTTCTCAATTGCAGTAGGCCTTAGTGTGTTAAACACATAAGGAAACATTTGCAGCCTACATGTAGATAAAACAGGGCATGCTATAGGGCTCTCTAGAGCAGCGTTTCCCAACCTCTTTCCTTCCGCGGCACACTTTCCAAATATACAGAATCTCATGGCACACCACTCTCAAAAGCATAAGAAATAAACACCCTGCAGCCCCCCTGCACACGCGCCAACCATAGGCCTAAATGTTCTTTTGGGGGTTTAATGAAGTGATATGCTTTTTAATGACATTTATTTTGGCTTTTGTGAATGGGATTTGTTCATTTAATTTTTTTTAATTCATTTGAACATTTAAAAAATTTTTTAAAGGATTTTTCACACGGCACACCAGACCTTGCCTGAAGGCACACCAGAGTGGGAAACGCTGCTCTAGAGGTTGTGCATAGGATTGTCAGCAGATTAAGCTGTTTTGTCTCAACTATATCCCTGCATGATAAAGATTTTAAAATTGTATTGGCTAAACCTTCATATTAGATAACCATCATCTGGGTGCACATGTCTCCCTTAAAGCCTTGTATCCTCAATGTACTCTGTAGGCTAAAGCATAAAAAGGGGCAGTGTGAAGCAAGTCTGTATTCAAAATGTGTTATCTGTAGAAGTATGATTTTTTAAGCTACTCAGCCAGAGACTTTCATGCTTGCAACTCCATACTTTATTCAACCTCTCACACATGACCTGCGCATAGAACTACAGCAACCTTTCTAGGGCACACAAGACCGTGCCCATTACTACTATTATCTAGTGATATTACATCACATTTTACATTACATTTATTTAGCAGACGCTTTTATCCAAAGCGACGTACAAAAGTGCACATCAAGGTCATTTGAACAACTACAAAACGCAGGTTTGATAAGGTACAATACTCATTTTGTACAGTTGTTCATAGCCGAGAACACAAAGTCCAGTTCACACAGTGAACATTATTCTGACCTAACCTAAGTCACACTGGGGGTGGTAAAAACGACAACATTAGGACGATAATACAAAGTACAATAAGTGCTGGAATGGAGGTACATAACATGAGTGGCATGAAAGAAGTAAATTTAAGTGAAATGATTTGCCGTGTGGTGGCAGTTAGTCCAGGTATAGTCTAAAGAGATGCGTCTTCAGACCAGGCGGAAAATGGGTGATATAAATGATATGGGTACAGTACATCATGACTTATCTCAGGAATTAATAATTAGTGAGAACGGAAGTGAAAGTCTTTATTTATATTTTAAAACATTGAATACATTTATGTAGGCTATTCACATGGACATGTCACGGTCCTCCTGGCTTGGGTACATTCATACCGGTGTACAGGCCACTCTCAAGCAAAATCAAGCTAAATTTCACTGATTGGTCAAAGTGGGATGTCGTCACGATTGACCGCATCTTTATTTTCTTTGTTATTGGTGGAATTGTTTATTAGCCTTCTTTCCGCTTAACGCCATTCGACAAATTCTTGTCGTGTTGCATGAACAGGGCGTGGCTACAAATGTATGCAGGCGTGGTTGACTGATGATGTCGAAACCGCTGTTGGTTCTCTTGCCCGGTATGGGTTTGACCTGCGGTAGACATGGCGAGTAGGGAGAATGGGGACGTGTGTGGACAAGACTTACAGAAACATACCGAACATCGGGCACCAGGAAGGGGCATATCACGGTGGGGTCCACAACATGCAGGTGCCAGGGAGCTTGCAAATCTATATTCGCCGGGTAAGCTACTGAAATACAACTAGTTAATGTCTAGCTGTCAACATGTTCCAGTGCTCTGGACGGCACACCCACTTTGGAATGTTGTGATTTCCTTGTGAAATTTCGGGGTAACTCTTCTGATTGCTAGGCCTATTTAAAGCATAAAATACGTTAATGTTAGCTAACTTAGCTATCTGGATCTGGAAACGGTTTTGATTGCGGCAGCCTGTATCATGATCCATAGCTTGGATGGCCGGATGTTTGCTAAAATCAAGTTGACTGGATTGCTAAATCACGCGTAACGAGTAGGCTATAGCAGTTCTTATACAGTTCAGTGGACTATAGCCTACATAACTTGGCGGATGGCATACTTCTGCCCTACAATGCACCAGTCAACTTCAGTGGTATCAATTCAATTTGGAGTTCAGTGAATCTACACAGTTTGCTCTTAACGTTAGCTCACTAAACACATTTTGAGCAAGTTGCGATGTGATGGTCTAGATCGGCGCGAGCTAGCCGTGTGTAGGACGTATTACGCGGTTAGCACAACCGGTTAGATACGTAATTAAAACCGTAACGTGTCTAAGTGTGGCATGCTGATTATGGACTGTTTGTTCCTTTATGACAGAAATTTCGAACGTTGACATTAACATTTTAAGAAGTTTAAATCTGTTTGTACTTGCCCCTATGTGGCGTCCCATATGTATGGATAATAGCGAACTAGGCCTTCAGTAAAGGGAATTTGGCTAACGTTACGTCGTAAACAAACTGACAAAATTGTCTTCCCCTGGTCTAGGGGACTGTCTTAAGTTAGCTATATCGCGAAGTGTTAGCTACATAGAGGAGTTTGCCAACTTTTTATATGTTTAGCTAGCAAGATGGCTTGTTAGATAGGGAGCCGCAGGCTTGCAAACTTGTGACATGCTATATGCAGTATCATAGATGTTGCATTTTTAATAATCTGCTCAAGTAAACGCATTGTGTGTCCTTTGTCTTATTAGGTGGTTTCTTAAATTGTTTGTTATGACGCATGATTTACAAGTAATTGCACAAGTTCACGCTCTGGCAGTTTAGTCTACAGAAGTCTGTTTCTCGTTTGTCTTGTCTGAAGAGCGGTCGATGCATATCGATCAATAGAAAAACAAGACTTTACAAACGTAAAAAAGCGAAACGCGAGGGACGCTGAGCGATTTTAACAAAACGAAATCGTCAGTATTCAAAGACATTCAGAGTAGCCATTAACATTATAATTTTTTAATTTGGCTACTTGATAATTTCTGAAAAACCTTCAGTTATGTTGTCTTTTCATTATATACTGGGCCACATGTCCAGGGCAGCACAGCTCATTTTCACTACACAGAACTTGCTTTATTTATATATTTATTTGCAGTTCAGAAGGCCACCTAATGTTTTTCTCCTCTCTAGGAAAGAGGTGTCAGGAATGGATCAGTGTCATCCTCTGCTTCTCTCTCATGGCTTTCAACTTCTCTCACCTCATTTTGAACTTTCATCTGAGTCACATTTGGTACATTTTGCTGGGAATAGGTGGGTGCTGCACCTCTGTCCCCCACACAATGCAAACAATAATAATAATCATTTCAAATAATTCAAAAGTAGCTCACCCTTTTTCCGTGCAAAGCGTATAGTGAGTTTTGTGCATTTCAGGTGTAAATGATTTTGCAGATGCCTTTTGTTTTCACTTCAGTTGCAGGCATTCTGACGGCGGACTTTGCCTCTGGGGTGGTCCATTGGGGAGCTGACACCTGGGGATCCGTGGACTTGCCCATCTTTGGGAAGGTGCATTAACTCTTCCTTCCCTTTCGTGGTTTTTCCACCACCATTACTCCTCCCACCTCTGGTGTCCACCCATGTCAGCTGTCTGTTTGTCTGATCCTCTTTTGCCTCTCCTCCTCTCCGCTCCCATAACCCCCTGCCATGTCTTCCCCTCTGTCAGGCTTTTATACGGCCCTTCAGGGAACACCACATTGACCCCACCGCCATCACCCGCCACGACTTCATTGAGACCAATGGAGACAACTGCATGTTGACACTGATACCGCTGGCAAATATGGCCTTCAACTTCTGCACCCTCTCTTCTGGTGAGCAGTCACTGACCACATCATTTTGATTGTTGAACACTGAAAGATGCAAGCACAGCACTGTAGCGAAGTATCTGTAAAGATAAGAATGAGATCCCTCATACTCAGTTATTCAATAAGCAGTGCAAAAGACAAAAGACTTTTTGTAACGGGATGGTTGCTACAATTCATAATGTATTTTTAATGTTTAGAACTTAAAATGTGATACATTTTGTTAAAATATACAAGCAATTTGAAATACATTTGGATTGTTTCCCCCCAGAATTCCTGTTGAAACGGTCAGTTGTGTCACAGTAATTGCTGTTGCGGAGCAAAAAGAGGTTATTTCCACCCTTCAAAGTTTCCCTTCTCCCTGTAGCGGAGCTGTATCGCAGCTATCCCTGGCACTGCTACATCTTCGCCCTGGCCATCTTCGTCACGCTGACCAACCAGATACACAAGTGGTCACACACCTACTTCGGCCTGCCCTGGTGGGTCACCGTCCTCCAGGACTGCCACGTCATCCTGCCCCGCAAGCACCACCGCGTCCACCACGTCTCCCCGCACGAGACCTACTTCTGCATAACCACAGGTCAGCTTTAACGTGGCGAGCCTGTGTGCGTTCGGGCGCTTCCTAACCTCCCACCAGTCAAGCTCAAACTGCTCCTGTACGCACTGTAGCAGGCTTGAAACCTGGACTCAGTCTTAAGCTCCTTCAGATTTTATTCACCTGTGCTGTGACGGAGGTTGAGTGGGTTTACACTGAAGTAGTGTTGCTGCCTACTCTGTTCAGGTGCTTGGCAATTTTATGCGATTATTACTTCATTAGCACATCTGAAAATCAGATTGAAAGTGAAATATTGCTATAAGTCAGTCAACCTGCTGGGATGAGTGTTGACTCCCAATTTTGTAGGATTGTGATTATGTGGTCGTTAAAACAAGTTAAAGATATCCAGGTAAGTATGTTGAAACGTATCTGTCCTGGTGAGTTGCACTGGTGTTTTTCGTTTTGCTTTTTGTTGCTTCTGAGAAAAGAATCTGCCAACAGAATAAGTGTAAAAGAATAATGTGTCCAGTCAGAGTGAGACGCAAGAGCTGCAGACATTACATCATTGTTTAACTGCCACGTTCTTCAGTGTTTACAGGGCCCACTGAACTGGCTATAGAATCAACAGTATTAAGTCTGTCTCACGTGACCTGCTGTTTTGTAACATTCTTCCATAGAGAACGTTTTTCCTTCCATTTGGCTCTTCCCTCTGGTGTCACAGGCTGGCTGAACTACCCGCTGGAAAAGATTGGCTTTTGGCGGAACCTGGAGGACCTGATCCAGGGCCTCACAGGAGAGAAGCCCAGGGCCGACGACATGAAGTGGGCCCAGAAAACCAAGTGAAGGTGCCATCCGGCTGCACCCCTACCTCAGACCCCCAAAACCCATCCCCTTCTCTGCTTGCCAAATTTCAGCACAAACCTCTGACACTTATGAAGTAGATTCAACCTGACTATATGTGCAAAAAAATAGCTTTCAATCTGTACGCTATTGCATTTTTTTGCTCTAAAGATTTCTTTTTATGGGGGAGGAAAGTGAGCATTTGGAAGAAGTGTTTTCAAATCACAATTCAAGCTTTTTTGTATGAAAAGAGTGCACTTTGCCTTGATGACATTGCTTAACAAAAGCACTAGATTAGATCTGCCCTTACTCATGCTGGAAGCAGGATATTGTTTCCCATTCCACAACTCGTGCCAGAAAAAAAGTCATTTTTCAAGTAGCGTTGAATAAAGTTTACCTAGCTCAAGAAAGACTCAAAAAGAGAACCTTTTGAAAATTTCATTTAAAAAAAAAAAGAAAGAAAGGAAATTAATAAATCTTGAAAGTTGAAGGACTGGAAGCAGCTTCCTAATGAGTCTCCACCACCTGCTTTTGAAGTGGGAAAGAAACTATCTGAAAGCAGACACACGCTCTTTCATTCCGGTATCTTCCAGGTGCTCGTCTATCTCTTGGACCTGAACTGCAGCCCTCTGCTTGTTAACTCCAGGACGTCGCAGAACCCTCCCAAATCAGAGCCTGTTTTGGGCTGAACATTTGTCCTCATCTCACGGTCTTACTTGGACACCGGGTCATTGCTTATGCTGATTTTACAGCAGCCTTATGTGTGTGTTCCGCAAATGCAGAGCCAAGAGTTCAGTCAAACTAGTCAAACTGCAATGTACTTTGGCCTCTGCTTTAAAAATACATT
Source organism: Anguilla anguilla (assembly GCF_013347855.1). Lineage (NCBI taxonomy): Eukaryota > Metazoa > Chordata > Actinopteri > Anguilliformes > Anguillidae > Anguilla > Anguilla anguilla. Next base: position 14,209,344 of record NC_049213.1, read on the forward strand.
TTTAAGGTTGCAGCTGCTATATTTTTCCTTCACTGGCACAGCATTATGGGTATGGCTGTTACTAATGAACATAAGATGTGCAAGTAACAGAACATTTTTCATTATTTTCAAAAAAATCAAGTTTAAGGTCAAGGCTGTACTTGCTGTAGCCTCTGGGGGGGGGGGGGGGGGGGGGCATTGCCTTGAGTCTTGCTGAGGTATGAAATGAAATTTGCCTTGCGTCTGCTGCCCCCTCTTACAACAAGGAACCCACACACGGGTAGCTTTGGGGCAGCAGATCCTGCTTGATGGGTTATTTAACTCCATCGCACCTTTCATGTAAACTCACAGCCCCTTTATGTTCAGTTCCAAAGACCAGACCAGCAGTGTTGAAGACCGCATTCCTAATATATGCTAAAAGAGCCAAGTCACTCATCAGGTTACTGATGTCAGATGTATGTGTTTGAATTGTCAGGAGCCTATTACAGTGGGTATTACACTTTTTTTTTAGCAGCCTGACCTTGCTCACCATGCCTGGGAAACCCGGTTGGGCGTGGCTTACTCTGTTTTCTCGTATCGCATAAATTTGTAAATGAGACGTGGACCTACATGGTTGCAGACACCAAAATGTAATTTCAAAGAGCTCTCACACATGCCTTGCAAATTACAGCACGTGGTAGTTGGCTAGCTAATATTAAAAAAGCTACCATTACCTGTCTTGTGTAATAATCTTTGTCAATAGTTAGTTTATCAGTAGTTAGTTGTTCATGCTATCTGTGATAAATTATAGCGATAGCTATTTATGCTTGGTTGGAAAGGAGGTGTAATGGAAGTTATGTATTACGATTGCTAAATTGCCTGCTAACTCTCCACAAAACACGCAGACCAAATCCTTCTATTACATTTCCTTGTGAAATCATTGCTGCCAATTGACACAATGGGCCTCATTCACGAAACATCACATTTGATCCTAAACTGCGCATAAGAACGTTTCCAAAAACATTCTGGCATTCATAATTTTTTTCTTATCTGTATTTGTTCATGGCTGTTTCCTTACGCAAATCACATGAACAGGATTGTGCATAGACTTTACAAACAGCCAGCATTCATCATCTCATACACCTGGGATATGCACAAAAACAAAGGTCTGCATGTGTCATGAATCTCAGTGTTTTCCCATAACATTTTTAAGAACAAAAGTAAGAATAAATTAAGAAAGGATATGTGAATGAGGCCCAATGTTACTATGCAGCTTACCAGAACCATCTACTGTGGGTTTATTACTAGACTACCACAATGTTGTGACTAGTTCTCATAAGCTGTTAGGTCTGAATGTGCATTCAACAAGGAGAACGCAGCCATGTTCTCCTCTAACAGTTACTGTTAAAATATTTCAAACTGTGAAGATTCTATTGTTTTATGATTAGGCTGATTTAATTAAGATGAATGCAACGAGAGAGTGATTTCACCATGGATTGCCTGAGGATTGTTTTTTAAGTTGGGAACAAATGTTACATTTCATAAAATGATTTATAACGGTCAGGTGAGTATCAATTCACTTGTTCACCCTGTGTCTGTCCCTTCAAGCAGCCTTTTTTGCTGTGTATTGCTTTTTGAGACAGTTAGCTAATGTTAGCAAGCATTTGTGATGACTGCAAATAAGTACATTTTGATGAGCATTCTTTGTCTTGTTCTTCTTTAGCCTCAGAAAAACAGTGGAAAATCATCTGTGTATAAGGTTGCGATCAGTATTAGTTGGAGAGGAGCAAAATGTAAATTGTCAGATATCTATAACATGAGAGTTAGCTAGATTTGCAAATAAGCTGAATAACTAGCAAATTGATTCATATTGTGATGTCTTTGAAAAAATGTAAAAAAATGTAAAATGTAAAGAGCTTAATGACTTGCTTATCATTGACACCTAGTTCATTCCTTGAAAGTTCTCATGTTTTTTAATGAGTGACATTTTCTCACTTTGTGTTCACATGTCATGATGTAAATTTAAAAAAATCATCATAAGTAACATGCAAATTGATGCATGCCATCCTATCATGCCTGTAAGGATATTTTCCATTACAGATGAATTGCTTATGAAAATTCTGTTTGCTATTTTTGAGTGCAAGAAAGACATCATATGACAAAAAGTGACATACTTGCAGACAAATCAAGTTTTGCTCATATTGTGTGTTGCACTCCTTATTTTTTGAAGTTACTTTACAGCCTTTAAATTTAAAAACATACTCCATTTTTGTACAGTCCGCAAATAATCTTGGGTCTTGTGACTGATTAAATGTCATTGCCTATGGGTTAATCAGTGTCTTTTATAAATTGTCATTTTCGAAATGTGTATGTAAGTTATGTTGGGGTATCTTCTCCACAACACAGTCCTTAATGTAACTAATTACTTGAAACAGGAGCTGATTCTCTTAGTAGTTGGAGGTTGTGCTCACTTTGACAGAGATAAAGTTGAGAAATCAGAACAACTTGTGGTCTATTGCTAGTAAATATTGCTGAGTTAATAATTGTTGTAATTATACGATTTGACTTGTGGGTGTACTGAGAGCATATGTTTTTCTCACTGCTGTTAATGGGCTAGTAGTAGGAGTAATCTGTTGACTACTCTGCTGCAACATTTTGATCCGAGGAGCTGTTTTTCTGCAAAACATTAAGCCATATGTGTAAAAAAAAAAAAAAAAAGTTTTTAGAAAGTGTAAATAAACATGTTATTCATGGTATGAGAAGTAAAGCTGGGTGTGTGTGTGTGTGTGAGAGAGAGAGAGAGTGAGAGAGAGATATAGATATCATAGTTTTGCCATGTTTAAATGCTTTGCAGTATATTGAAAAGTGACAAGATGGAAAATAAAAATAAAAAGTGAGTGCCTGTATGGTGTATTATTAACCTTTTTTTTTCTTTCAGAAAGCATCACAGCGACCATGTATTACCTTTTCGTTTAAGAGACAAACGAGCAATGGCTTTTACTGCTGCCAATTTCCTCTGAAGTTTGAAAATATTAGATTGTACTCGTAGTAAAAAACTTGGATTTTACTCTGAATGTTAAAAATATAAACTTAAAAACGAAACCCATTGGCACAAAGACGGATGCCTTGTTCATAAATAAGCATGAAGTAGGTTGAAAATATTTATCGTGCCAGGACTTTGATGTGCTCCATTCTTAATGCAGGCTTCTATGCTTTTCATGACATTTTGTGGATGATTTTGCCACCACATTTGGATTTTGTGTCAAGTTTTCAATGTGGTTCAAAATCAGAAGGTTAGAAATACTTCAGACTTTTGCTTACATATCTCCTTGCTGTACAAGCTGCTTTGGAGTTACCAGGGAAGTGTATTTTCTTGCTTCAGACCATAAACCTCCAAAACCTCCTGCTGTCAATATCTAATATCTGTGCCAACCAAAACCACACAAATAATAATTATTTTTAAAACTCAGAAATTCAACTGGCTATTTAACTCTTAAGGGCAACGCAATAGGAATTTGTGAATGCCATTATTGGAAGAATTAATCTGAATATTATACTGATAACTCTTTGGGGCCTGGTAAGAAACGCTGATGTACAGTATAAATTCTTCAAAAATCAGCAGAGAATTTAATGTACCGTCATCATTCATCTATTGAACATGACAGGACAATGCAACTTTTCTTACACCGCCCAGGTTATTCTCAGGCAAATAGTGACTTCCAATATTTGGCTTTAGTTTTGGTTTACAGAAGAGACTGCGCCTTTTCTACAACGTGCCAAGACCGAGTACGCGCATTGAACCAAACGTACCTGTCGCGCCCACGCAGGAAGACTCGGAAGGAATCAACCGAAATTATTTTTGGGAACTGTAGTTCACATCATTAAGCTACTTCACTTCTAAGATAAGGACAAATTATTAAAGACACCCAAAAAGCAAACAATTCTCATCGCCAGTTAAGTGTCTTTTGTTCAATGTATGCGCACTTATTTGCTAAACGCAAGACTGGGTTAATATCAATTTGTGGCAACAACTGAAACATAAAACTCTGATATCTAACATTTCCTATAGCAACGTTGACCAATCATACAAATAGACTACATTTTTAGTTAGCAAACATACAGTTTATTTTTCGTATTTCGTTAAGCGCTACTTTATTCCTATTAAACCTGTCCCTTCATTTTGCCGCAATAATGACAGCATGGATTTCAACCAGCTGGTGGAACGGTTGAACAATGTGCATACAGGCGAACATGATCGCAAAATGTTCTAGAAAGTCGCAATCTGTAAGGCACGTTTCATATCCTCCACCGGCGAATGGTAGCGTGCGCGTTCCCGCTGTAAAGCGACAAGATGGCGGTCGCCGCCGGATCAGGTAAAGCATATCTCACAATTAAGTAAAATTAAACATAGCCTGTAATCCCCTGGGACGTTCGCGTATATGCCCTAAATTAGTGAGCGATTCCCGTAATAGATACTTGTCCTTCGACCGTCTTATATTCTCAATCGTATCCATATAATTGAAATGTGGGCGGCTGGTAGACTCAGCGAGGAAGTCTTCAGTGCCTTATTGCGGCAGTCGCACAACATTATGCTACCTAATGGTATTTTAACGCTATTTAGTGCACGAGTTTATTTTGAATTGCTGTTGTAGCAATAATATCAGGTATATAAGGGAGAATTTTTTTTAAATTATATAATATTGCCCTTTTAGCTAGCTAACGTTAATTGTGTTATATCAAAAACGCTGGCTCTTCTGTGTTATCTCGTTAACTAGCTACTTCAAATTGTGCTCGCTAGCTACCAGCTACCATTATACGTGGAAAAGAAAGGTCTTTACGTTTATGTTCCGTATCAAACGTTGCTGTCTGGCAAACAAATTGCATGTACTGGCGTCTTTAATTCGCTAGTGAACTAGACATACAAAATGCCACCTAGAATTTCTAGCTAACATTTGTTGGTAATTGCGAACTAGCTACAGTACAATGTTACTTCACGCTAGTGTCTCATGCTGAATATAAACTTGGTAAAGAAGTAGCACGTATTTGCGCCCGTCCCACCAGGAATTGTCCCCGTACAACATTAAACAAGCTTCATTTAACAAGCTAACCGTACATGGCGGACGTTAGCTCATTAAAGCTAAAATCGGGCTAACAACTCATCCAACAGCCGTGTTGTCCACGGCTGTTTTGGAAAGTACTTGACTGTGTCAATGGGTAGCGATAGCTAAATGGCTAACTGGCTTTCTATCTTGGCATATTCGGTGAGTGTTATGCAACGCTGTTTAGCCTATAGCTATCCAGTTACTGGCAGTGTTTAGTGTTTTTTTTTTTTTTTTTTTTTTTTAAACTTACCTCCTGAAAAGCTCTTAGTCACAGTAGACATCGGTTACTAAATGAATGTATTAGCAACATTCAATAACGAGTTTTTTTTTATTTTTTAAAATCTAGCTAAAATGCCACTGCTATAGTAGTAGCCTGTGCTAGCTAATTCATTGACAGTGGGGTACCGAGCCGGCGCTGACAGCAACCTTATGAAGCCACCCATTTGCGGCCTAACTGCCATGATCATACAACCTCATTTTGGAGAAGGGTTCATGCTCGCATCCACAAAGTGTGACTGCAGGCTAACCGTGAGGTAACATTTTTTTAATGTTTCACGTTATCAAATGAATAAACTGGCAGGGCAGCTAGCTAACGTCTCCTCGACGACAGGCTGCTGTAAATGTAGATGACAAGGTAAGTTATTAAATTTCAATTTGCTGACTAGCCGCCCCCCCCCCCCCCCCTTGACAAGCTGACGTGTCGAAGAAGTTCCAATAAATAAGCTTTCTCAAGCACAGCGTACATTTCATCCAAATAATACATAATTGACATAAGTGTGCGCTGTAGTATTCTAACTATTTGAACCATCATTCCGTGCTCCACTCAGGTATACGAAACGTGATCATCATAAATGAATAATAGATGCTGTTATCCCTAGTCGCGCGCTAACGTCGCTTGTCTCGTGCATCTCCAGGCGTGAAAGTTCCTCGTAACTTCCGGCTGCTGGAGGAGCTGGAGGAAGGACAGAAAGGTGTGGGAGACGGAACGGTGAGCTGGGGTCTCGAGGATGACGAGGACATGACGCTCACGCGCTGGAGAGGGATGATCGTCGGCCCCCCCAGGGTGAGCACTGCGCAACAGGGCCTCTGCCATTGAGCTGAGAGCCTCCCAATATCGGGCACGTGGGGGAAAAATCATTGAATTGGCTCATGGTATTGCGCAGGACACAGAAACCTTACCAGCCATATGCTATGTTTATCCAATGCATTGAAAAATCTCAGCTGCACATTCCAACCTCCAAGGCAGAGTCTAGACTACAGCACCACCTGACCCAAAATTCAAGAGCTGCAGTAATTGTCAGCAAGTTTATCCCTCCTGTAGAGGACTCAAATATATTGCCTCTATTTTGCACTGGTGCAGAATTGGCCTTGTAATAAAAACACTGCAGGGATTCCCTTTGTATAAATTGCATATGCTAGGTTGCATTCGTAGGAGTTTGTAGCAAGGAGTAATCCAGAAGGTAACCAAAGAGAGTTTTTTTTTATTCACCAATTTTGCACCTGGAATTAATATTTTGTGAATGCAGATTGCTGTTCATACTGCTAAGTTTCAGAATGGCCACCTATCTGTATTTTTAGCCAGTAAATAGCCTATATGTATTCTGAATAGCAGTTCAGAAAACATTTGGATGTTTTCTCTGTCTTCTTTACATGTGCTCTATGGACTGTTAATTGGAGTGTATTTATTTGCCTTTTAAGAATGCATTGAGTGTGCTGACCATTACTTCAGAATATCTCTGCTTTGGATTGAATGGGGATTTAAGTACATAGAAACAGCATTTGCAATCAACAGTCAAGAATGTATTTCTAAAAATGCCAAATTTACTATAAACCAGTTGGTGTTTGTGGGCATGGATTATATGCTCTGTCCCAAAGTGACCAGAACCTACGTTCAGTTCCATTGGACCCATGTTTAAAAACCAGTGGCCTGATCCAAAGCATTCGGACCATTAGCATGCAGCAAGCCTCATTTGAGGGGTGGGGTGTTGCATTCGATAAATGAAGTGAACTCGGATGGAATTTACTACAATTTAATTAAAACTGTATTATCAGTAAATGTTTCAGCATTGCTTGATCTCGACTTTTAGATTTTACGCATTGGTAATCTGAAAAGATTACAGCGAGTCATTATTGGTGGCCAAGTGACCATTCGTGCAGAAACCAAAGGGCTACGCTGACAAAATACTCAACCGCTGGCGCGTAACTCTCATGCTGCAGTCGGTAACTGGACCATTTCTCTTTCGCCTCATCCCGGATTACAGACGATGTACGAGAACCGGATGTACAGCCTCAAGGTGGAATGCGGTCCCGGTTACCCAGACACGCCCCCCTTCGTCAGATTCGTGACCAAGATCAACCTGAACGGCGTGCACAACTCCAGCGGCGTGGTCAGTACCCCCGTCTCGTCCCGCTTACTCACATGACAAAATTGACAGAATTACACGTTATATAATAATTATATATGATTCATAATTATACTTAATTCTGTACCAGTCAGCTATGCTATTAGCTGTCCTTCGTTAGGTTCTTCATAATAATTAGTATTTTACAAAATATCTTCTTTTTATCAAACCCAGACTTCAGGTGTCCACTCTATGTGTATGACAAGTGTTCTGTAAGCAATTCGTACTTAAGTGGGAGCCACAGTATTGAATGGCTTTTCTGTGATAAACTGCCTACTTGTGTGAAAAGCAATCCAAGGTTGAATACCTGAAACTTGAAAGATTGTAAAGGTGTTTTTGTGACACAGGCGCACCATAATTACCTTCGTAAGAGATTTGATCATAAGCATATCAGATGACATTGGACTGGCGTATTTGTGCCGTATTTGAACGATTTAGGCTACTCATTTTAAAAAGATCACAATTCGTATATTTTAGTTGGCTGTGTTTATACCCGTTTCTGGTTTGCCCTAGAAACTGAATGATAAATAAATGCAAGTGTTCTTTTTCCCTCATTTCTTTTGCACAATTTGAGGTTATTTCGGTGGTCGTTATGCTCACCAAAACTGTGTTGGCTAAGATAAATACCACTTGCCTTTGATTAGATGGAATAGTACAAAGCAGTGTCAGATTTCCTGTTTTCATGTGTAATGCTGATGTTGTGCGTGCACTCGTGGTATGTGTTTGTTGGTGGTAACTTTGTGCTGGTGGTATGTGTGTGTTGGATGTGTTTGTACTGTTGGTGCGTGTGTTGGTATGTGTGTGCTGATGATGTGTGTGTTGGAGGTATGTGTGCTTTTGGTGCATGTGTTGGTATGTGTGTGTTGGTGGTAGGTGTGCGCTTGCGGTGTGTGTGCGCTGGTGGTATGTGTGTGTTGGAGGTGTGTGTGCGTGTTAGTATGTGTGTATTGGTGGTAGGTGTGTGCTTTTGGTGCGTGTGTTAGTATGTGTGTGTGTTGGAGGTGTGTGTGTTAGCCTGTGTTAGCATGCTCACCGGTGTGGCACTCTCGTAGGTGGATACCAGGGCGGTGTCGGCGCTGGCTAAGTGGCAAAACTCGTACACCATCAAAATGGTCCTGCAGGATCTTCGGCGCCTCATGATGTGCAAGGAGAACATGAAGCTGCCCCAGCCGCCCGAGGGACAGATCTACAGCAACTGAGCCCCTGTCTGCCCCCCTTTGACCCCCGCCAGCCCCATGCATCCCCGCTGAACACATGCTCAGCCCCCGTTATCCCTGGTGAGCCCCCACAGTTCCCAGCAGCCCCCATTCAGCTTAGTCACCATGAGCCCCATGCAGCCCTGCTGGACACATGCTCAGCCGCCGTTATCCCCCCCCCCAATTCCCAGCAGCCCCCGTTCAGCTTAGTCCCATTCAGCCCTATTCAGCCCTGCTGGGCCCCCCTCAGCCCCATTCAGCCCTGCTGGGCCCCCCTCAGCCCCATTAAACCCTGCTGGGCCCCCCTCAGTCCCCTCAGCCCCATTAAGCCCTGCTGGGCCCCCCTCAGTCCCCTCAGCCCTGCTGGGCCCCCCTCAGCCCCATTAAGCCCTGCTGGGCCCCCCTCAGTCCCCTCAGCCCTGCTGGGCCCCCCTCAGCCCCATTAAGCCCTGCTGGGCCCCCCTCTGTCCCCTCAGCCTTGCTGGGCCACCCTCAGTCCCCTCAGCCCTGCTGGGCCCCCCTCAGTCCCCTCAGCCTTGCTGGGCCACCCTCAGTCCCCTCAGCCCTGCTGGGCCCCCTCAGTCCCCTCAGCCCTGCTGGGCCCCCCTCAGCCCCATTAAGCCGTGCTGAGCCCCCTCAGCCCCATTAAGCCCTGCTGGGCCCCCCTCTGCCCCATGTAATCCCAGTAAACTCTACTGAGCTCCCAGTTAGCCCCATTCAGTTCCTCTCCGCACCTATCCAACCGCCATTTGCCCTGTTGAGCCCCTCCCCCCTCTCAGTCCCCATCAGTCCTGCTGAGTTTTTCATTCATCCTTCCTTCATTTGCCTCAACCTCATCCCCCACCCATCCCTTCAACAACAAACGCACACACACACACACACGCACGCACGCACAAACACACCCCCACACAGCCGCTTCCTCTTCCCAGTGCAAGCGGGACTTTCGAAAATCCACCCCCCCCCCCTTCACCTTCTCTCCCCTACACCTGTAGCTGCAGCCACTGGCCGCTCCTCCCCGGATGGACAGACCAACGGACAGATGGACTCTGCAGCAGACCAGACCATTACAATACTGTACATCTTACTAATCTTTTTTTATTATTATTTGTTATAAATGCAGACTGTAAAATAACATGAATAATCTTATTGAGTGCACCTGCCCCGTGTGTCTGCTGCTTTCTTCATTTGGCGGGTGACCGGCGAGAACAGCCCTCTGGCTACGTAAAGTAGCCCCTCGGGTGCCAGTTTGGCGTTGACGCGTGTTTATTCCACATCGAAGATGCCGCTTTTGCTTTCTGTCTGATCCTTCTGGCAACTTGTCCTTGAAGTAGGCAGAATCGGACGCGGGACATGTTTATTTTATTTTGCAATTACATATAGATTGGTGATATGAATTGCGTTCCTCCAGTGTTCCTGCTAGCGTGGTTAGCGTGTTAAACTTGTTAAAGTGTTTTTAATGGGGCTGCTCTACAAGCCTTCACAAGGGGTCAATTTCAAGAAGTTACATGTGAAGAGAAGTAAAGGCAGGGATAGTAGGGATAGTAACACATTCAAATTCCAGGTCGTATGAGCTTCAAAACTACTTTTTCTTAACCTTGGAGATTCCCAGTGCTATACCACAACTTTAAATGAGCTAGCACATTGAAACAGAACTGACTAAATGGAAAATGAATGGAGGACCAAGTCAATTAGCCTGAGCTGAGACCGTCTTGTTCACCTTTAGACGAGAACCCCGCCTTTTTCCTGGTCTGTCGCACAGGTTCCCGGGCACGTTTGGAGAAATTCAACCAATCAGGGTGCAGTCGGTCATCAGTTTGAGCAGTGATGGCTGTTGCTTGCTGTCCTGGTTTCATCAGGACCCACGCTGATCAAATACATTTCACCCTTAATTAAAGTATTCAAATAGTCTTTGCAATTCAAGTGGTTTAAAAGCATAAAAGAAAGGTTCCTTAAAGTGTATTATTTACTGCAAGTTTATGTGTAATCTCAGGACCCGGTTTGGGAGTGCTGGTGTTTAGGAGCATCTTGTCCCTTTCAGGGGAGTCGCTGTTTTAGATGGTATATGCCTAGAAACCCTCCGTGTGGCTGATGAGCACTGGTAACCTGTGGCGTTCTGTCCACGGGTTTGGAAAAAAATGTCCCCTGAGTTCAGTGGACCTCTAAAACAGCAATAATCTAATGTAACGGGTGCTCAGTCCCTCAGAGAATCAGATGAAATGTTATGAAAAGTGGGAGGCCTGCAAGTGGGGCCGCTTCTGAGGTAAAACAAGTTAGGTTGTTTCCGAGGGCTCTGACTGACAGGGGACCTTCAAAAATAGGAACATAGGATTTTTTTTGTGCTGGTGGAGCCCAATGTGAGATCTTTTCATGGGGCCTAGAATCCTTGGTAGCACAATAAACAAGGCTTCAGCACTGCACCAAACGGTCATGGTAATGCTAATACTAGTAACTTCATATAAGACGTATAAGATCATGGTATGCCTGGTGGTTCACAATGAGAAGGGAAAGAATAAAGCAAGTGTAAACTAAGTTACAGGTACTCACACATAAGAGCAACAGTCGAAGATAAAGTAAATAAAATTAACCAACAAAGACATTAAATTGTGTCTTTAAAACGCCTGTTTTTAATGAAGGCATAAACCACAGGGACAGAGGGTTCTGAGCGATCACACTGTGGCCTTCATCAGTGTTCAAATTACGGCGGGGATTGGAGGGGTCTGATTAGACAGCAACCCTAGTGACGCCACTGATGGGAAGTGTAATATTTACGATTACAGGTAAGAAGAATATATAAATGTTTCGACTCCCCCCCCCCCCCCCCCCCCCAGGGTTTCCCGGTAAGGCTGCGGACACGCCCCTCATTCAGGGGAATTGAGGCAGGGTTGAGTCATAGCAGCTTGGCGTCATTAATTGTCTGTTCAGAATGTGCGTGTCTGGGGCAGTGTGTTCCTCTGCTTGCTACAGCCTGTCAGAAACACAGAAAGTGCGGTCAGGTACGAAGCCATTTATTTATTACTCGTATGAAGCGCAGGGGACGACGGAAAAGTCGTCTCAAGTGGCGCAGTGGCAGCGTTCATCCGAAAAAAAAACGGTTCTGAAATCGAACGTAATTAATGCAAATCGCTGGGTCAAGTGACAAGCACAAATCCAATCTGTAAACGTGGAGTGTGCGATAGTTGCAACAAGGTAAAATGTGAAATATTTGCTCAGACTTCTTAAGACTTTACCATGCACGAACATTATTTGTGATTGCATAATGTTCAAATTCACGGCAGTTTTTTTTGTACAGCCTGTTTTTTTTTTTCTTCTTTTTGTAGATTTAGTTCTTAAAACTGTATCTGAGTGCTTCTGGCCAATATGCACTTTACAATAGGAACTTTACATTTAAAAGAATGTATGGGTAGGTTTTAATATAACTAGGAAACATATTGGGGCCTGCACTGTTGCTTTTAGCCTGCAACCTTAGTTGTTAGCGTGTTGCATTTGCACACATTAACACCAGAGGGTGCTGTTACACAGCACTAGTTTACATCAGAAAACATCAAAATGCCTGAGACAAGATGGAGATAATTAGAAGCTTAACTAACACATTGTAAGTTTACTGACCTGATGTCACGGGAATATTTTTTCTTGCTTTCCCTGATAACCTTTGTACAATGATGTGATGAAAACAAAGCATTAACATTTCTCATGAAAAGGTTTCACATTTTTATGCCATTTTTCACATGTACCTTTAAATTCAGGCATTTAGCAAACACTCTCATCCAGAGGGAATGTTATGTCCAAGTCATCGGTCTTGTGCTTTCCTTTCATGAACAACACAGTTTTACAATGGAATATTTACCTAGAAATGTTCTGTGTGTGTTTCCGATTGTGTGAGAATAGGAATGAAAACTGAGTTTTAATATCACAGGCTGTCTATAATGGATTAATTGTGGAGTAGCACATACAGTCATAAAATGATCACAAATTTAAACATCAGTACTCATATTACTAATATGTAAACAAAATAATGTCAAGACAATGTGCCATGACAGTAGGACAGAGTAGCACCTGGAAAATACTTTGTTTTTTTTTTAAATGCATGCGCTTTGATAAATTTTCTTTGAGGGTGCAGGTTCTTTTACATATTTATTACTTATTACCTTTCAGCCACGGGAGGTAGAGAAATCTGCAGGTTTCTGGGACGCGACTGCTATGCATATTGGTTTTTAATAAAATATTAAGCAAAGCATAGAAATTGGGATTCAGATATTACTATTCACAGGGATTATATGGTCCAGAGGTTTGATGTTTGAACCCATCCTTTTATTTTAAATGGTTTTATCATGGTGCTTTGTAAAAATCGCCTCCAGATCAAAAGCAGATTCAACACCTCAACGTCCCGACCTTCAAACTTCAAAAGTCGAGTGTCCCAAGACTGATCGTTGGACACGTGTGCGTGAACGTGCGTTGATTGTGCTATATACGTGTGTGTGTATACACGCGTAGGTGTGGATACACGCATGTTGTGTGTGAGCGTGTGTAGGTGTACGTCTGCTGCCCGTTCTCTGTTCCCTGTGTTCTGTTCCCTGTGAGGTGGTAGACACAAGGGCTTCATGGGAATCAGAAAACGGTCTTCGGTCAGCAGCTGTTCTCACCCCCCTCACCCCCCTCTCCTGCTCTCCTGGCCCCTCCCACGCCAGGGCCAGCGACGGGGGGTGGGACAATGAGGGTGACGTGACCCCGGTTTGACGGGGAAAAATCTAATTAATCACAATTAGAACAGGGCCTTGTCAGCTGTTGGCCGGGTATTGGGTCACTTAGGAACTCCCTGACCCTAATAGAGTGTAAAAATACAAGAGGCTTCAATTATCTCAACTCTCTACTGTATTCGAGACTGACTGGCAAGCTGTTCACCGGCTCAGCTGTCTCACCTCACATACTCTGTTCACACTGCTGGGAAACATCCTTTCATTTATATGGGAGTCTGATGTCATACAGTATGTAACTAAGGTTAGGTTATGATTTCTAGTCATCTATCATTTGTCCAGTTGAAGACACGGTACTGAAATTAATTCAAACTTTTAAGTTCACATTAAGTAAAATCTCATTTTTACTTTCAATCTTTTTCAATACATATTACAATACAAAAGTGTTTTGAAGATGAAACTGAATTCAGAATAATAATAATAATAATGCACCATTTTTTCCCCGCTGGAGTGTCCTTTTGTATCCATTTAATTTTCTTCTGCAAAAAATGTCTCTCACCCTTAAAAAAACTAATAACGCAATACTCTGCAGACAGTAGTCTTGTCCATAATATTATTCTCTATAATTATTCCGTTTTTGTGTGCTCAATTTAATATTTAAATACCTGCCACTTGCATGTTTCAAAAAATGTTTTGTTTACTAATGTATTTAGTCATGTAATTGAAATATTTCAGCTGTCCACAACTATTTGTTTAAACCGTGCGACTGTTTTCATTGGGAGTTGTTTTGATGAGATCTGTTTAAAAATGGGTGAAATTCTGTAAAGTGAAGACCAATGAGTTAAGTGCCATAATTAAGCCCCGCAGAGTCCCAGTATCATTCTGGACCCAATAAAACGCGCGCGACATAATTATGTCCGCCCTCTCGCCACGATAGACCGGGCTACAGTGCATCATTTGTTGCTGCATTGAAATGCAAAGCGGTGGCTGAAAGTGAATCGATTCTGTGAGGCGTCAGATGGACAGTGCTCGTCCAGCTGGGCCTGGGTGGGCGGTTACCACCTGGACGACCACCACCCCCACCGCGGCTCCGGCGAGGTTCTGCCACCGTCCCCGCCCGCCAGGCAGGGCCCGCGGAGACCCGGTGAGGTCCATCTGCTCCAGGGGCCCGACACCTCGGGGAGAACCTCCCTACGGTGGTGCCACGGTTTGCCAAATGAGCAGTTCGGCCCGGGTTGCTGTCAATTGAAATTAGATTATCTGCCTTTCGACTGCATTTTTATGAGAGGGAATGGACTCTGGGAACAATTAACACTTGTTCCAGGCGTGTACTGCTTTGTCTCTCTGATCTGTCTGTTTGCGAAATCTATTCTGTGCCCCAGCTCCTTCTCGTTTAGGAGTTTGGTGCTCAGACTGAGGGTAATGAATGTTTCAATTAATTGCGGCAGGCCAGATTGCTGAAAACAGGGCGGAGTGATCAATATTTACTTTTAGGACAGTGCTTATCATCCTAAATCAGTTTGTTTCAAGCGTTTTTTCGTTATGGCTTGATGTTATCCATTTCAACAACCTTATATTTTGGATTGTTACAGGATCATGAGCTATTGATATGCACAAAGTAAATAAGAATATTATACCTCTGGAGACAGTAAAGATGAGGCACTTACTGAGTAACTACTGCAAGTTGTAGTATCTTATTGAATCTGTGTTTTGTAGTTGTCCTATGACCATGATATGCACTTTTGTACGTCACTTTGGATAAAAGCGTCTGCTAAATAAATGTAATGTAATGTAAAATATAATGCAAATTACATTATTGATGAGCCCTTACACAGGGGGCATACATAGTTCACTGGATAGCTGTATTAGTATCTGACTGTACTTTAGCTTAGAATTACAAGCGCCATAATAGGAATTTTTACTTGCACCTTCAAGTTGGAATGGCTGATTAACCACGGTGCTTCATTCTGTTTTACGTTAGCATTCATGAAACATGAATTGGCACTTGGTATATGAGACATACTGTTTGTGTTTGTTGTGTGTGATAGACACAGACAAATAAATTAAGAATCCATGCTTCTTACCATCTGAATTAAACACTGTACAGCTGGTTGCTATATGTCATGAAACAGATGTACTGTTTGAAGATAGCTTAATTTATGTTCAGGAAGGCCAAGTTTCCCTGATCAGACATTCTATATCTCAGTTGAACTGTGACTGGTTAAATAAGGTTTAAATAACCTTTAAATAAACTTAAAAAAAACTTTAAACATAATGTATATGACCACAATGGTCTTCTTTTGGCCCAAACCCACCGTGTTGTTGTTCTGCTAAATAATTGATGGTTTACATCCATTAATTCTCTACAGCCATAATGTGTTGTTGACTGTAAACAAGGAGCTGTAAGCATCTATAAGTACTAATTGTCAAGTATCAGGAAGCTTTCTCAATGTGTTTTAGCGATTAACCAGGCTCTGCAATGATGCAGAAATCAAACATTAACAAATCATTTTGTCCACACCTCATTTTTCCTGTTCCTCTTACATTTAGCACATATATCCTCTTGAGACCGGACAGAAAAGGTTTTTGTATTTAATCATTTATTTACATACTACTCATGTTTTGGATGATGAAAATATTCTGCAATGAAAATATTTTCAAATATTATATTTTCTAAATAAAAATGCTCCCCCGCCCCACCCCCCACGTGTCCATTAAACATATGGCACTGTGTTGACCCATCATCCAGGGTTCTGAGAGGCAGTTAGTGTGAGAATACTGTATGTGGAGGGGTTCTCTCTCCCTCTCCCCTCCCCCCCCCCTCGCTCTCGCTCTCTCTCTCTCTCATTGGCGATGGCTGCTGTTAGCCGGAGCCGGGGTGATGGCAACAGTTCGGTGCGCTGCTAGACCGGCCCCATGGGAAGAGCCGACATATGTAAATGCTTCCTGTCTGCCATTGTTCCGTGGGGTCAGGGAGGGTCAGTGACTGGGCCTCTGGGAACCCTTTGTTTCACAGTTTTACAGTATCGCATATGGAGGGGCCAATTACTCGGCTGCGCGGCGAGATGGGGAACGCATAACTCGCCTCGCTCCCATACCGAGTTAATTATGACGCTACGTCAGTCGAGATCTGTCCCCGCACCGTGTAATCGCCTGGAGCGCGAACCCAACAGGCGCCGGACACTGGGGCTAAAACAGTCCAGTGTGTGGGGTGCACTGAAGTGTTGGCTGCATCAAATGTTCCTCGTCTTGATTAAAAGACATTCGCCTTGCTCGTGAGGCTGGAAGAAGATTCAGTCAGTATCAGTAGTTATACCTTGATTAGTCTGTCAAATGGAAGTATGTTTATTCCCATTAATCGACAGCTGAAATAAACTGAAAGTGACGTCTTAACTCGAACCTTAAAAGAATAGGCATCATGTGATGAACAGGCTTTTCCAATAAAATAGCCGTCAGTTTTCGAAGTAAAAAAAAAAAAAAAAAAAAATTGTGTTACTTGCTTGTAACCATTGAAATACGATACGGTATATTATGTCTGTAGAAATGCGGCCATGTGCTGCCTTGTTAAAAGGTCACTGCAGTGCAGCCAGCGGTGGGTCTTGGATAAAGGAATCAGACATCCATATTAGTCCTTTTCTGAATTCAGCAGATCAGCATTTCCTGTTTGATCTCAAACTTATTTTGACATTTTTTATAGCGATTTTACTGCAGATTGATAGGCCGAAGCATAACTCTGTCCTCGAATTAATATGAGCTGCGTTCGTAGTTTATGGGTGCAGGATATTTAGCATTCATACAACCTCCATAAACTAACCTCGTTTGAGATGTTTCCCTTTTCCTCACCATGCATATGAATGAGAAGGAAATGTTTTTGGCCAATGGCCAAACCCTGCACTGAACAAAGGAATCCTTTTTCAAGTGAGAGAGAACTTCACTGACAGTGGACTATATATAGTTACATAGATATAGTCTAGATATAGTCAATGCAGAGGACGCCGTAAGGTATAGGCCTAGTTCCCAGGCTGTCCCCTCCTGTGCACGAGGGGGATGATCTTGGCGATTTCCATTCCAAGATTTCACTTAACTGAAGACCATCCATATAGTGCGTGCTATACGCTGAAAATCTCAGAGATGCAAAGGTCCAAAAGTCAAATGCAGAGTGAAGTTCAAAGGTGTAGTCCTTAATGAATGTGGAATGTTCTGGAGGACAAAATGAGATCCTTTCAACAGCAGACATGAGCATCCAGCCATGGAGTTTATCCACTAGCAGAACAGTTTAAACCCACAATTTTAAAGGGAACCATACAGGTAGAAACAAATTCACGCACTGAAAGAAATTAACTTACACTCTTCACCTCCAGTACAGGACGTTAAAACATGAGAAATCTTTTGAGGAAGTATTCACCAAAAGCATATTACATTGGTACACACAGAATACTTTTGTCTCACGCAAAGGTTAAATATAAAGGAAATTGGAGAAACTGACACAAAATGGCACTCTAACAAAGAAACTGCTCAATTTATTCATATGATCTAGAGCTGTGGCAGTGTTAGATATCAAGGAATGCCCAGAGATGCACCTTCACAAATCAGGTGCAATTGGACCAAAACATTTCCTTCTCATTCATATGCATGGGGGAAAGGGAAACATCTCAAACAAGGTTAGTTTATGGAGGCTGTGTGAATGCTAAATACCCTGCACCCATAAACTACGAACGCAGCTCATATTAATCAAGAATGGAGCTGTGCTTCGGCCTATCAATCTGCTGTAAAATCGCTATAAAAAATGTCAAACAATTTTGGGATCAAACAGGAAATGTTTGTTCTTCATTTGTTCATTTGCTGTTTTACAAGGCAATATTTGAAAAAGGACTACACGATGAAGTATATTTTAAAAATCAACGTGTCTACGTACCTACCCAATGGATTTAGTGGACAGACAGAAAATAATTGTATTGTTCTTCAGTGTCATTTTTGCTGTACTCTTTGGGGGAAAAAAGGTTTTTGAAGGGGATCTTCTGTTTGGATAATGGTTCTGTATTGAATCTTGTCTAATTGAAGAGCCCTTTGCCAGTAGAAATGTCCTCTGTCAATGGTTCAATAGAGAAAGCCCTTCAAAGACAGTACACATATAACTTTTTACAGGGGGTTGTAGAACTTTTTTGCTGAGGAACCTTTCAAAGGGACTTGTACTTGGCACCAAAACAAGTGACAAAAAACAAGTGAAAAACCGTTTTATCTAAGAGTGTAGAAATACATACGGAAAAAGAAGGAACCCATTCACAGTGGAGAAATTTCCATTTTCTTCAACAATTTTTCTTTATTGCAACTTGCTTATTACTTGTTTGGAATTGTATATGAGTCATTAAAGCACATATGGTTGGCAGTCCCGAGACATTTAAGAATTTGCGTTTAATTTTCAAACCAGGACGTGTACTCCATTTCACTTAGTCCCTGTCGGTCTTCAGTACCTATAATGCACCATGAAGCCACATGTTCTGCCTCTCAGCAAATGGGCAGCACATTGTTAAAAATTGATATATGCAGTGATGTGTATATATGTAAATTGTTTCTTGATTTCGTTGTGTACCCCACAATTTAGATTTGCAATCAAACAATATACGATTAAGCTTTTATTTAAGGGTATTTTTTAATACATTTTGGTTTCACCATGTAGAAATTGCAGCACTTTTTATACATAGCCCCCCCCCCCCCCCCTATTTGAGGGCATCATATAATGTCTGGGACAAATGGCATCACAGGTATTGCTGATTAGTGAGGTGTGTTCATTTGCTTCCTTGGTGCAGGTATAAGGCAGCTTCAGTATCTAGTTTTGATTCTAGTCTTTTGATTGCCTTTGGAGTCTGAAATTGCCATTTGTCAACGTGAGGACCAGAGTTGTGCCAATGAAAGCCAAATCAAGAAAAAAATCTTTGTCCCAAACATTATGGAGCTTACTGTATGTATCTCAGGTATCCAGCCTTTATAGTATCTCCACCTTTGCTTTGCTCCCCTTTTTTAATTGCAGGCATTGATATTGACTTATATTGTTAGTCTAATCGTGTTCAAAGCAAATAGAAAAATACATTTTGAGAGTTAAAAAAGGCAATAGGCAATTATTTGTATCTAAATATAAATGCTCCCATCTCTATCCAGTTTTAATAAACAATACTGCAGCGTGTCTAGTAGTCTAGTATTGCCTTTGAAGTCTAGAGTAATTAGTCCTTGCAGAAAGAGGCTGGGTCTGATAAAGACCTTATTCTACACTCGCCAGCACACACAAGCATTAATGTGGCCGTTCACAGGCTAAGGCGAGAAAGAAATCACTGAAATGCCACAATATTTATGGGGGACAAACCGAATCCTTGGAGGGGAGTTTTTACTGGAGCAATAGTTTTTCTTCCTTGTAAATCTGTACGTCAGCTGAATAGCTTCACATCCGCACTTGGCCCTGAGAATGTTCGCAAGCCCTGCAGTTTGTGATGAAAACACCATTTTGCAGGATTCTGTTGTGCCATGCACACTGTCTGAATTTAGAGTCACCCATGTCCTTGATTTAGTGGCAGTAATGTTATGGGATTTTGAGTTAAAGCCAAAAAAATCCCTTGAACTCCTCCAGGCTGCTTTTTTTTCTTCTTTTTTTGTGATGTCAGCAAAAAAAATTGATTGAAAAAGAGAGGAATTTCCAAAGTAAGCCATGGACAAGCAGAGTTACTGAAAATGCATTTAGTTTCTCATTATTGATTTAGTGTCCTCAGAGTTATAGATAAACCTGCTACAAAAAAAAGTGTTTTGTGTGAACTTACTAGGACAGATTTTCACATTCCACATGTCAATCATTTGTCATTCATTTTGGAGAGAAGATCCTTCTAAAGTTAGTTAGCTTACTGTATGATGTCAGATGTAGTCAGTAAATTAGCTTAAAGTCAATACACCCTATCATGGATATTCATAAAAAACCATTCTTGCATGTAAACGATTTAAGAAGTCATCACTAGCTGAAGCAGGTGGGACTTTCTCAAAATATGTGCCATCATTCCTCCAGGGAAAAAATACACGTCAGAAGCATCTGCTTCTTTGGGTGTTTTGCACACAGGTGATTTTTTTAAAACGAGCTGGTTCTTTTCAATTTTATGAGTAGCCAAAAATGTTTTAGATGCTTCCAGAAGTTTTTAACGACCATTATAATGGCTGATATGGTGACACTCTGGGTTTCTAAAACAAAGTGAGACCAGGGTAAGGCAATCTTTAATTTACCAGGGCAATCTTCAACCCAATATCACACTCCTCTATTTACAACATTATAACAACAATATTGATCATCACATAAATAAAAGACGTTAAGGGGGACAATATAGTTTTCATTAAACTCACCTCACTGTGTATCGTATCTGTTTGGGAGTATTATGACTGGAGGGTTCCACTATAACATAAACTGCTTGAGGAAACGAGCAAAAGAAAAGTACTGGAAAAGAACGACAGGGCTCTAGCACCCCACTAGCTTCTGGTTCAGTCCCATAGGGCGTGTCAAATGTCAGTGTTGAGGTTCAGACAATGAGTGACTGCAAAGAACAGAGAATTCCATTTTTTTTTTTTTTTTTAACTGAGGGAGCACGCTCACTGCACCGCTGCATCATTGCAGGAGAGCCTTCAAAGTTTCGCGAAACGCGGACAAACATCCCAGCCCGCCGCCCGTAAAATTTTTATGCGATTAAAAAAGGCCGCTGAATAATTGATGTGGTTTTTAAGCGCCGCGGTTGGTGTTGGCGAGCGGCGACGGCAGCGTCTGAGGCTGTGCGGGGGCTGCCTGCAGAGGTACCGTTTCCTCCGCACTGGCCTGGCGGTGAGCCCCACTCCCCGAGCCCTATTCCTCACACCTTATTCCCTGCAACCCCCCCCCCCCCCCCCTCGCTGGGCTATGGCCTTTGTGTTGAAGGCATTCAAGTGGAAAATGGAAGCCTTGACGAGGGGCCACTTCACAGAGGCATCATCCTCTCCAGAGGCTTGATTGGCATTGACAGCCACGGTGTTAACACACAGCGCACACATATATGACATGGTGCCCATTGTGTAAGCCTCAGGGAAAAAAAAAGAGGTAAAATAAACAAAGAACCCCTAGGATAATGTTCAGGACCTGTGTAAATGGAGACGTGTTGGAATGATACCGCGGTGATGCAATGAGAGCGTGCTCTGTTGGCACCTTGCACGCGTGTGCGTTTGTGAGGATACACACTGTGCCTTAGACCATTGAGTAAGTAAGACGTGGGCCCTGTTTTTAGTGCTTTTTCTCATTCCTGTCGTTGCTTGTATGAGCCCTGCTGAAGTTAAGTTTAACCTTCCTGTAATTTTCCGCTTTGACTAAAATCTTAGTCATAATCCAAAGCCTTCATGGGTGACAAAACAAGCTTTTCAGTTTACTGTCCATTTGTGAGGACTGCTCGGCAACATCAGAGCTTCTGATTGGATGGATAATTCTAAAGGAATTATAGGGTGGAGCTTTTTATTGTACAGTGATATTAAACTGGTCAAAGGCATTTGTTTGTGTGTGTTTTTGATTTTATTCATGAATAACTTTTGGCAACATTTGCTTGTTTTTTGTTTTTGTTCTTAAGTTGTTGTATTATAATTTTTATTCACTTTATCCTTTCTCT
Organism: Anguilla anguilla; assembly: GCF_013347855.1. Lineage (NCBI taxonomy): Eukaryota > Metazoa > Chordata > Actinopteri > Anguilliformes > Anguillidae > Anguilla > Anguilla anguilla. Next base: position 14,231,344 of record NC_049213.1, read on the forward strand.
TTAATATTTGAATGCGATATTCTTCATTCTTATTGCTTAATTTGTATTTAGTTTGTTGTGCTGTTCCTTGTGAAAGCTTTTGTGCCGCCTCCCATTTAAAGAGCGAGTTAAATTTCTCATTTCCTTTTGTCACATTTACCTGATGCACTGCTGCTCGGAGCGCGCACAGCTCATGTCAGAGGGATGGTAAGATAAGTGGCAGGCCTCTGAATCGAGTCGGACGTTTGCCGAAACCACCTTGTGCTTCTGTGAAGGTCGCGAAAGCAAAAGGTTGGCGCGCGCATTCGTAAACAGCGGCACGTCTCGTGTGGGTACGCCCCCCCCCCCCCCCCCCCTTCAGCGCGACCTCCGACCCCCTCTTTCCTGGCATTTCCGCCTCAGTTCCCTCGCTCATCCGTCTTACGCCTGACCAGGTGCGGCGAGCACACCCTTCGCCATCGGGCGGCACGCTGGGGGACGGCTGGACCGCGTTTCCCACGCGACCCCGGGAGATATCCGGGGCCTTGTGGTCCTCTACCCTCACACGACCTCGCCACCCGTGACTCTTCCGTCCACCTGAATGCGGCACAGTTCAGCTCGGGGAGATTTCAGGGGGTGGAGCCTGATTGAGGTGGAGCTTGTGCACCTTTCCAGAGTGGGGGTGTTCGATTGGTCCGGTTTCCCGCTCTCCTCAATGACATCACTGTGGGTAGCCTTGAGGTTCAGCGCGCATTAACGTTCAAGACTACTGGTTGTCTTTGCAGTCCTGTGCCCACAAGTCTGTTACTGTTTTCTAAGAAATGTATTTATAAAGTACAGGAAAGACTCCCTCATTGAATGAAAAAACACAGGGTACCTGTAACAGAGAGCAAAATAATGAATTGAAATGAACGAACAATGAATTTGACTCCTTCCCAATGTCCAGGACCCAACATAGTGTTAGAGTTAACATGTAGAGTTATGTAGTGAGAGTCAGCGATTTGGTTTTTCTGTCCTTCTTTTGGCTCACCCTTCTTTCTGTCTGCCCATCCATCCATCTATCTTTTCGCGGGGAGGACGGATAGCATTTCGGCACACCCCCATCCCAGGCCCCGGAGGCCCTCCAGGGTTCAGCCCAGACCGAACACAACGTCTGTTTGTTCCCTGACTGATTCCGCGGCATTAGCGGATCCGCCTCTGCGCCTGGCAGCCTGTCTGCTCCCGGTTCTGCCGGGCTAATCTGCCATCTCTCCGCAAATATGATCGAGTAACTCTCCTCGTGACAATTTAGCGCGCCACCAAAGCCTGTTTGTTCCAGCACCTGCTGTCTGAGGCTGTGATTCGAAATCGTTGAGGCGATGGTGTGGAACCATTTAGACAAACTTCAGTTCAGGCAATTTGGCACGATAAGAGTTTTTTTTTCTTTCTTGTTTTGATTTTATTTATCGTGAAATCAACAGTGATCCGGCAGCCTTTGGAGCAGTAACATTGAATATCCTGCTTTAGGTTAATTGTGGTATGCATGGCCTGAACTTGGGCCTCTTCTGTGTGTATGCAGAGCTCTCTGTCTTCAACTTTATGTTGGTATAAAAAGAAAATTACTGTTGTATTTATTTATTTATTTAATTCCATGGAGAAGGCTATGGTGTGGCACAGTAATGCATACACTGTTGTGGTTTCTCTTACCTGTTCACAGAATTTAAGATTAGATGATGTGTTATTTGTTATTCCATAGGCCAAGCACACTGTTGGTCAGAAGTGACCAGAAAAAAACACTTTGCGAAACCAAAGGGCAATAAAGCAAGATTTTAGTAAGGTTAGCAAGCCTTTCAACAACAACAACAACAACAACATGGACAATTTAAGCACTGTGGTAAACATAATCTCGTTGCACGCGTAAATGTTTATTTCGCCTTTATTTCTGTCCGAGGCCAGACAGCCTCGCCCACAGTGTTTAAAATAACACAGCAGACAACACTAAAACAGAAACCAGCGTCTTTTAAGCAAACCGAATGTGCCAAATACCGTGGCGTGGCCATAAATATTTATAAAGCCCCCAGCCAGATATGAGGCACACCCCCATCTTAAAGGAATGGGTCACCTTGAATGTTTCAGAAAGACGGGGAATGTACATTGAAATGGCTGGGTTTGCAGGATCCGATACATTTTTATGTCGAGTGATAAGGATGCTTCCCTTGGTCTATCTCTGTGAGGGTCATTAATGGCCATAACTTGAGCAGTTCCAGGACACAGATAGGAGCGATGCACAATATTTCCTTTTAGGGAAGAGTGAATTGGTCGGGAGCTGAGCTTTGAGAACTCAAACAGGTGACATCTTTGTTCCCAGTGGGCGACGTGAAGCCAGACCATTGTGTGCCAATAGCACCTCATAGGAGGCCGGCCATATGTCCAAACTGTTTGTGCTGAAGTAGCACACGGCAGGGGTGGGTAATCCCCTATGGGAACCCAAAGGAAGCAACACATTTTTATTTTTCTGAGCGTGTTCCTCCCCTATTCAGCCTGACCCAAATAGTTTCAAGCTTTTGTAGAAATTTCTTGTGGAAACCACCCCGTTCCCCCTCATGCGTGTCTATTTTAAACGATTGCTCAAGACCGATGCTCGGCACATGAATGTCCTCCCTCCGAAATCTGGATGTGCGTGCTTCCATCTGGACAGTTACTGGCTTGTAATGAATATTTCAATAATGTGATACCTCAAGTCATTTTGGGGAAATGCGGCTAATATTTCAACTGTGTGTCAAAATAGTCTGCATGTCTTAACCTATGAATTGCACATGTTCCAGCCCATATTTTAAAATATTTTCAGGATATTTCTTAAACAGATACATTACTAAAGTCCATTTATTCTGGAGAGTCTCCTTACTGTACAAAGCCTCATCTGGCCATGGTGATGCCAACATTAGTGTTACTTACTACTCATTTCTTAATATATACTTATTTTGTAACATTTACTCGTGTTTGATCGCAAATGAAATACATTTTTAGATCTTTACCATACAGTGGTGTAGGTGACATTTTCACAAGGAGCATCCTTTTATGCGTGTGCTGCTGGCCCTGCAGCTGATGAACCGTAATGCACGAGGACCTATCTGGAGAAAGGATGGCGTTTGTGGCGTTATTCGCCTGCAGTCTGTTCTGAGTTTGGTGAAGCCATTTGACACGAGCTGTAATGTAGAGGCTGGTGTTGGGCTGACAGCTCCCTTTCAGCTCAATAATAAGCTTCCTGAGAAAGGCTCAGCGGCATCCTGCAAACAATGATGAATAAACCGCACTCAATTCACAAGACCGGGCGGCTCGCGTTTGTCAAGGACCGCGCCGGGCGCCTCATCCGTCTTGTTGAGAAATTACTACAAAAAGGGTCCTTTTTATTGCACTTTTCTCTCGGCTTTTACTGCCCATTTCAAACGCTGTCAAATCCCGTTTTCTGAGTGAGGTGCGCCCTAAACAGACACGCATACACAAATGAAAGGTGCTCCAGCAGTCTTGTCGAATTAAGAATCAAAGGAAATGTTGATAATGGCAGCCTGAACACTGCGTGACCACGGATGAATTATTTAGAAACGCTGGACTATGTTTCGCTTTCCCGGTTAACACACCGGTTTGGCGGTGTGACGACAAGTAAAGCAGCCTGGAAGTCATTAGAAATATTTTATATGTAGAATTTTGCTTAGGGTTTTTGTGTTTTTTGTAAATCGTGACAAGCCAGCTGCTTTAATTTTCGTTGATGTTACATTCAAATCAGTACGCCATGATTTATGCCATCTTGGCACAAAAATGTCCCATCAGTCTGTGCGGAATATTGTCATGTGTCACTGTGACACATGAAGACATACTACTGCGTATTTCACCGTGTCATTGTCTCTTCGGCTTTTAACAGACAATGAAGCCTTTGCAGAGCTTGCAACGATAACAATAACGTGGCAACTAGTGATAATTCAAACATTTCTATGATTACATAACTCACCAAGAATGTCAGAATTCTGCCAAAATATGTTCAGATTAATGTGAGCTCTGTGGACATAGTGTAAAATAACACCCATGAGTTACTGGTATTTGTTGTCAGTACAGATTTCTTCCTTACAACATAGCAGCTTTTCACCATTAATGTATGACAGAATTTAGTCGTCACAAAAAAAAAGATTGCATTGATGTCACACCACTTTGGAACTTTATCTGAATCCCTTAACTGAACTTTAAGGTCATCATAATGCTCCTTATTTTGTTGGTCACCAGGATTATGTACATGTAGGGCAGAATACTTCAGAGATCTGTACAAACACGTTTCATTCCTGGCTGTTGAAAGCACCTTTTGATACATGTCTGAAAAACTCTGATTAATTGGATTAATTGTTCAAGGGTTGTAAATTCAGAACGCGTCATTCCATTACAAGGCCTTGGGATTCAGTTAAAGTTCTGACTTCATTTAATTCTCTTATTTCCTCACCTTCTTTTTGCCCTCATTTTCTCTCTCACTCTTTCTTATTACGAGTGACTTTTCCTCAAACACAACTTCAGCTGCTCTTCAGCTGGAACGCTTCCAGCCATAATCTCTCTCCTCCTGCTCCCTGAACACCATCTGAGCCACTGCTCCACCCTCACTTCTGCCCCCTGTACACTGTATCTGAGCCACTGCTCCACCCTCACTTCTACCCCCTGTACACTATCTGAGCCACTGCTCCACCCTCACTTCTGTCCCCTGTGCACTGTATTTGAGACACTGCTCCAGGTATGAAGAGTCGAATGTGGCAGTCAGGGCTCTGACATCAAAACTTTGACATTCCATGCCTTCCATAACCTCTCTGCACATCTTTGTAGATGTGTGCCAGGAGCAGGTAAAGAGCAATCACAAAATTACTTCGACAAAATGGTGAAAAAAAGTCACCAGCGGCTACCAGTGGCTCTGTTAGCCATTCAGTATATCTCTTGAATCTCAATTCCAAAATTTGGAATAGACTTGCAAAAAGGAAGACTTGCAAGAAATAATCTTTCAAAAACACTGAAATCTGCACGTGCAGGTATGTGAATACTCTCATGGCACAGATCAACAAAGACCCCACCCCCAGGCTCGCCAACCCAAAACACCACCCCTCCCCCACCTCCCACCCCAGACAGTGACCCCAGCCTCCTCCTCTGGGGCTTTGTGAGATTGGAGCAGATGGATGAGAACAAAGAGGGGGCGAGGGGGGGTCCCCCAATATCACTATTAGGCAGGCCATGTAATCTCTGAAGCGTTGAGAGAGGCCATGCATAAGCAGGGTTTTAGCCTTGGGAGCTACAGGCCTTCTCTTATCTCTCCTTCCACAGGCATGCCAGTTTCACCCTGGACCCCATCTCATGCCCCCCCCCCCCCACCACAAACCCCAATCAACCCCGGTCTTCCTCCCTGCCCCTCCGAGTGCCGCGGTGGCCAGTCGCGTGGTCCGCGGAGATTGATTGGCGGCGTGACTTAGCCGACACCTGGCCCCCGGCGGCATAAAGGCTGTGGTCTCGGAGGCCCTTGGGGATGTGATGAAGTTTGCGCAGGTCTATTTGCATATTGACTCCCTGTTTGTCAAAGTCTGAACAATGCGCTGTCTTCACCCGCCCCCGCCCCCACCACCCATCGCAGGAGATAATTACAAATGAGTACTGTGCCATTAAAGTCAAGACTCTCATGGCGTTTGTGCAGTTATAATTTTTTTTTTTATTATCTGTTGATGCCAGGGATCTCTAGGTCATCTATCCTCAAAATCCTTTTCTCAAAAGGGAAGCAGCATCCAGTTTGTGTATCTGGAAAAGAAATGTGGTGCTTGGTCTTGATCTGTGGAATACGTAAAAATGCAGAAGAACAATGTATTCTGGCCCAAGGTTCCCTTCATTCCAAATATATTTATTGAATCAACAAATAGAGGTGTTTCAGCTACCTTGTCCTTCTATAAAGCACTGAAGTAAAATATAGTTTCTTTTTCATGTAGATGGTGTTCAAAAATGACATTTTGTTAGATGCAATATAGAGTATGTGGGTGTCATTGTGGTATGGAACACAGCAAGAAAGGGTTTCTTTGTCCCACATCTACTGCAAGTGAGCAAAATGGAAATGAGCGCAAATCTTATCTTTAAACATGAAACTTCAAACAGCTCCGTTCCCTTAAATTATTCCTCATACTCAGGTATAACCCCAAGCGTTACATACTCTGCTGTGAAACTGACTGTCAATATGCATCGCACCTTCAAAAGAAACCTCCTCCCTTCTTTTCTTTACAGTATTCCACAGAATTGTTTCTGTCCTTCCGACAGATCTGGCAGATTAATTTGCATGACAGTCCAGCAGGTGAATACATGCAAAAACCACTGCTGAAAAAATGGAGGGTGAAGGTCATCATGTTTGTGCGTAGGTGTGCGCATATACAGCCTTTCCCTGGTGATCACACGATGGTACTTTTCCTCATTTGATTCATTGCACTTTTTATGAGAATGTCAGCTTTGCGAACATATTTATGAATTTAAACAACACAATGTATTCACATTACACCGAGTACTTGGGATCTATACATATGGACATATGTTTATTATCTGTTACCTCCTCTAAAACCAGCAGGTGACCAATTTTCCCGCAATGTTCATGTCTATTTATTGTTTCCGGAATTAGGCCAGCCTGGATGTGGAGTGCGCAGATGGCTCTCTGGAAATGATTAATATACGCTTTTATTGTGAAACTGAAAGTTACGTATGAATATTTAAAAATACAGGCCTATAAAGTAAGGGCCCTGGCGATCCTGGAACGTGCGTGGAGGCTATTCTTTGAAAGCAGGCTAATTTTTGAATTATTAGGCTACTCGGACATTCCGAATTTCGCCTCGCACCAAACATTGTAATAAACATGTGCAACATGAATTTAATTTGGGCCGTGTTACTTCTGTGTATTTCGACTTGGCTAAATTCCCAATGTGTTCAAATAAAATCTGACGGCAGCATCCCCTTTTGTCGTTGCAGGCTATTCTGCAGCTCTCGGTCAGAGCAAATCCCTCAGGCTAACGCATAGTTCTGAATCCATTCTACACGAAGAAGAAAAACAGCCTCCCTTGCAGCATTTCATTTTACAGTCGCATTGTATCTGCTGGCAAATCCCTTTAGAAAAAAGAAAGATTTTTTTTTGCCCTGTGTTTCTTTTCAGTGCACTCCTTTATCGTGTTATGTGATATCTTTGTGACAGCCTGTTTGTTGCTTAACATTTATTGAAGATTGGAGGAATTCCACAATGGGGTAAATCAGATTCTCTCTCACTCCCAGAGGTCCAAAACAGGTGATTTTTTTTTAACGCCGTCCTCATTTCTGCATCCTGCAATATGCTGTTGAACAGAGGTGTTCACCACTGTTCATCTTCAGCTCGGTTATACAGAATCGCCGTTTCCCTTGATAATCAGTTCATTGGTATATCGAATTATTTTCTGTTACAGTTATCATTATTATAATTACTGTCCAATTGTATTTGTCAAAACGTGGTTGTACTTCTATTACTAGTATGTTATGCTTTCGCTAACATTTTCTCTGTTCTCAGAGCCTGTAAAGTATGCTTAAATTAATAGAACAGAGTGGGAAGGTTCAGAGAGAAAGAAGGAGGGTGAGAGGTATAGAAGAAAATGAAGAGAGAGAAAAAATGATTTGTTTTTTTCTCGTTTATCTATCGCCACTCTTCACGTGTGCTTGAGCAGTGAATCTCTCTCGTATTCGAGTACTTAAGTGTTCTCTGGATAAGAGTCCTTTAGTTAAAGGGTTCTCAGAAAATCCCTTTAAGTGACTCCACAATTGGAACGCTGAAGTAATGAAAGACTTACTGCCAATTAACACAAATGTAACCTGTAAGCTCAAAATCTTTCAAATGTGTCTCAGATTTTAAAGGCAATGTAGAAAATAATGGCTTTTCAGTTGACACGTGTCCCTATTTTTTAAAATATAGATTTGACTGGTTAAATAACACATTATTGATTTAGCTTCTTGACAAACTGAAGACAAATATTTGTGTGTCATTTATTTTGTCAAAATCTTAAACCTATACCGATTTCTAGTCTATGTTCCTGCATTGGAGAAAAAATGATGTCTTTGTTTTGTTTTTCCAAAAATCCGAAATTTCTTCAGAACAACGTTCTGTTCTGTAATGACATACCTTTTGCATCTGATAAATATTGATGATTCAACACCACTGTTTTCCTTTGTAAGGGTGACCCAGTGCTTGTTTTGCGCTATTGCAGCATTTTTATTTTGGCCAGGCTTACAAGAGGTAACGCAGGGGACTAATATTTCCTAGTGTTAGAAAAAGAGTAATTTGCTACAAAGGGCAAAATGTACAAATCCCAGCTCTGCAGAGCACTGGTTAAACACCACAGGGACAACAGCGTTGTACATCACACCATTCTGGAGTGCAACTCACAGTCGATCATTTAGCAGCCAGGAGACACGTGCGACTGTACTTAATTGATGGATTTAATTAGTAGCTAATTGGAACAAATTACTCACTGTGTAGCTTGTTTGCATAATATCAGCCCTTCAGCAAATCTGTCAGCTAGATCTTTTTTGGGGGCTGAGTTGTAAAAAGTAACATTATTAGCACGTCAGTTTCTCAGTAGCCAGAACAAAATAAAAATAATCTGCTGGGCGGGGACGGCCTTAATTCCTAGGTTTTCCAGAATTAGCTCGATTCCATCAAAGGACGGGTGGTTTTTTTTATTATTTGAAAGCCTACACAGTGGACCTATTATCTCCGTTACCGCAATGGCAAAAGGGCCGTTGACACCAAAAAGCTTTTGAGGACAATTGCAGGTAATTGTACAGAGAAAGTAGCAGTACGGGGGCTGGGAGAGGGAACGGTGACAGAAGTGCATGCTTGTGATCGTGCGGTGTCAGAGATCACGTGGGATCACATTGTCTGCGCTTTTGAGAAGTGGTCACAAACAGCTGGTGCTGTACTTAAGGGTTCACTGAGAATGGCCCAGCAGCTATGGATATTATGTTTTTTTTTTTGTCAGATCTTCCTGTTACTAAGACCCTCTTCATTAGTGCACAGAACACGTACCCTCAGTGTTTTAATGGCACTTCTTTTGCATAAGGTCTGGTGCTTTTGTTTGTTTGTCCTTTGCTACAGGGGTTTCGTAGCATTGCACTGATAATGATTTTCCTTTTTTAACAGATCCCTGTCACATTTATACTGTATTTAAAAAACATTTGTGCCTCATATACTGTAGATTTTTTGTATTTTTTTCAAAATTCATAATAAATATGCTGTCCATCTACTATGGACTCCCCTCTCCCCTCTCAGTTGACTTCATTAAAGTGCATTTATTTGTCAAATAACATTAGAAATAAGCAGAAGTACTTTGATGATTGACCATTTGCAATTTTGCATTTAAAACATAGAAATGTTTGTATTTTTGCTAATTGCGTATCTTTATGTTTGCTGCTGCTAATGTGGCAGTATATCTATCCCGGTTCAGGTCATTAACTCTCCTACACCTCCGTCTCTTTCTCCATCTTTAATTTTCAACAGCATCTGCGTCCCGGGGCTGCCCGGCTCCCCCTGGGGACCCCCCACACCCCCTCCCACAGGAACCCCAGGACCAGAGGAAGTGACATGTATGATTGATGACGGCATAAATTGAAAGGAAAGATAGAGAGAATCCTTTTATCAGGACTGAAGCATGACTAGATTAAAACGCAGTTGTACATCCCCTCTGTATAATTCAGTAGTCCTCCCCAGTATCACCCCTGTGCCAGACGGTCCGATGAGAATTCCACCACCCCCCAATCCCCTCCACCCCCACCGTCACCGCAGATCTTCGCTGATGGCTCATGGGTCCTGCCTAAATCGTTCTCAAGTGCTGAGGTACAAGTGTCTGGGGCTTGCTCAGATATAGCATCTGCATTTCAGGCAGATGAATGTCTGCAAAAAAAAATTTGTCTAAAAAAATAAATTAAAAATCTACATTTTAAACAGAATAGTGCTCACATCGCGTCATCCAGATTCGTAAGAACTGGCAACTGGACGTGGGAGACAGGCCATTTGTGTGCTTTCTCCTAAGTGCATTTAGTGCAATGGTTAGCCTGTTAGCGACGTGAATTGGCTTGATGGGGGGGGGGGGGGGGGGGGGGGTAACAATAACACTGTGGTAACATTTACTGTGTGTTAGCATCCTCTTATCTCTCCCTGGTTAGCATCACCTTCTCAGTCCCCGACTAACCTGTTTGTGGAGAGAGCTGGTGCATAACAAAAATGCTTTAAAAGAACAGGTGTAGGTTTTGACCATCTATTTTACTTCTGGAGTGTTCTTTAAAAATGATATTGTATCGATTTCGGCGAAGGAGAGACCAGGAGGATCAGTTCTTTGTGCTGTTGCGCTCATTTGTGAACATGCGAAGTAAATGCAGCTTCAAAAACAAGCAGGGAACTGGAACTGGCCGACGCAACTTCAGGAACTGGCCGCGAGCGCTAATGTCACACTCCTTAAATACTCACAATGCGGCTCATATGCGAATCCTCCTGAAACATAACCGCTAAGTAACAGTCAAGTCTGGGACTAGTTGTACGTAAATTACTGAAGTACACGCACTGACACAAATGAACTATAAACAAGCTACGGCGACTAACTGACTAGCCAGCCGCTGCTATGCTACTCCCAGCCTTCTTCCATCGGGGCGCTTCCGGTTTCCTGGCAGCTGTGCATCTCTCTGCCCCCCTGCGGCCTGCATTTACATTCACAGATGACCTTTTTATCTACACTGCCAGTACCAGAAGTCCTGCCTTGGAGCCGTTACCACCCTGGCTGGAACTGACTTCACTTCCTGCCTGCCCTTTCCTCCAAGCCCCACGCACTGCTGGGAGTGTTTGCAGTCAGTGCGCTCATTGTTGAATTCCTCCGTTGAAGGGCCAATGCTCCATTCACGTTGTTTGGGCGGGTGATGCGCACATGTTGCCTCAAGTGCACTGGACGTAGTCCCTCAGGAACGTGCGGAGGGCCGGGCTGTCTCTCACTTGACCCACTGCTGGTAGGCTCGTTGGATTATCCATTGCATGGAGGCGCAGCGTCTCTTCGGGTCTCCTCTCTGTAGAGAGGGGGCTCGTTGCTGCTGATGTGCAGGAGTGTTTGCAGCCATTCTCCTCCCAGGGGCACGGCCAGGTTGATGCTCCTCTCCTGCCAGCTCTGGCCCACCACTTCCGTGATGAAGTTAAACCATGCCAGGCATGCTTGCCAGCTCCCTTTTCTCTCAAACTGCAGCACTTTTGTGCTGAGCAGTGCACTTCCCCGTGTACCTGAGGCTAGCAGAGAGCTCCCTGCCCTAGCTAGGCCATAGCGAGGTGTGCTGGCCTCCTCTCCACTAAAAGCATGGCCCCGCAGCTCAAGCTCCTTAGCCTGGCGTGCTGGATCTGGCGGTTCCCCCTACCTGTGGTTTGTGGGATGGTTGCTCTGCCGGTTCTCCCATAGCTAGCAGTCGAACCCCGTGCCACCAACTCGCCAGCAGGGCTCAGTAGGCTTAGCAGAGGGTTTCCACGGTCCCCAGCCATCAGCCCGCAGGCTCTGCTAACACCACATGAGATAACGTTTTTGTTATTTCACCATTAGTCCTTTCTTTTGCCATGGGGTGGCTGTCTACGCTGCCATCTTCTTCCAGTCCCTCATCACCTCTGGCTGTCTCTCGCTAAGGTGTGAAAGTTCTTCAATTTGACATCCCACTTCTGGCACCAATGCAGTGATTTCGGCGCAGAAAAGACCAGGCGGATCTTTATGCCATTGTGCTCCTTTATTAACATGCAATTAACAGCAAATGCAGCTTCAAACACAGGCGCGGAATTGGATTACTGGCCGACACGACTTCAGGAACTGGACCTTTCTGCTCCGTAAATACTCACAATGCAGCCCATGTGCAAATCTGGGCGTGTAGTCCTCCTGAAACATAACTGCCAACTAACAGTCCAATCATGGACTCGCTGTATGTAAAACACAGAAGTACACACACTAACACACATTAACTATGAACAAGCTGTGGTGGCTGACTAGCCAGTCGTCGCTACAATATATAGTGATGCAAAAAGCCTGTATTTAGAGGACCACGCCTTTTCTGAACTTCTCATCCTTGTTTGGCACCTGGGGGAAAACAAACAAACCCCTTAATCCTTTTTACAGGAGGATAATCTTTTACCTACAGAACATCTGTCTTAATGCCTGAGAATATTTTTTTTCAATTGTAGGCTAATTAAGAATGAAACCTACAACCATTGTATCGACTTGGGATATATTAATGTGCTTTTGCTTCAAACTATTGATTTTACTCATGGTGGATATTTTCAACAAGAGGCTGATTAATACATTTTTCGGAGCAGTGTATCATTCATTTTATAGCTTTGATCAATATGAAAGCCACCTAACAGTATTAATGTTTGATGGAATTGCAAGAACCTGGGGTAATATTGCTTGAAGCAGGTACAGGACTTGTCTAATAATAACCTCTTTCAGTTTGTTGGACCGACGTACATTCAACATTACTGCCTTTCATCAAAGGAAGGTCTATGTAGAGTAAGTGGGCTTTGAGGTGGTGCCTGTACTTTTCGCATTTATTTTGACCCAGCCGAGTAACATATTTTCACCTCAGCAATTTTTCACTGGGAAATTTCACTCTGATTAACTCACAAAAGAATTGGTATGTCATCGTGTGGATTGAATAACCGATATCAGCAGATCTTCAGACAGGTAATCAATCGGCCTGACAAATACGTCCCGAGTTTGTATTTCGATGCCATCGCTTGCCGGTAAACGAGAACGCGCACTTTTAAATTCAGAGCAGTCGGCACAATTCGAATCGCAAAGAAAGAGCGGGGTTCACTTCAAGGTCGATGGAATAGAAAATGCTCAAGTAGAAAAGCCTGCTATTTTTTCATGTAGGCCTATTGAATGTTTAAACGTTAATTTGTTTTCCACAACATAACTTTTTTTCTTGGTAATAATCATTCACGGGCAGTTGAAAAAAATCTTTTGGTCTATTAGTCTAAGTAGAGATGAATGGCGAAAGCCATTGTTTCTAGGAAAACAAAGGAACGTGCTTCAGGACCGCAGTGATCTCGTGCCACTGGGACTTACGCCAGGATTCATATTCATCCCTGCATGCCTGGCTTATCAGTACTTATACTGCCGCAGCGCGACGCCAATAAAAGGGGATATATATGATCATGTGCGATCTCGCCGAAGGACAAGGTGATTGATACCCGTGTCACTCGCGAGGCGCATGAGCAGGGGAGCGCCAAAGCCGTAACCATGGCGGCTCAGGGCATGCGCCACCGACCGTGCCTCAGTGCTCTACTTTATGGTTTATTTTTACGGTCAGGGAATCGTAACAGCATATAATTTATTTGTCCTTTTTTTTTTCCCCCGGAGCTCCCCCCTCGGCACGCTCCACACCAGGAGAGTGGAGGGAGTACGGGTCACAGCCTCGGTCCAATGAAGCCCCCTCTGGTATAGGGGGTGGGGCTGGCGGTCTCCTGAGTCCCCTCTTCTGATGGAGGCGGACAGGGACAATTTGTCAAGCGCCCCAGAACCTGACATGGCGGGGGGAGGTGGGGACCCCACCTAGGAAAGGGGCCCTCTCTCCCCTCTGGTCCTCATATGGGACCACTGACACTACTGGGGTGGGGGTGGGGGTGATTAAAATTGTTATCGGTCACCTTCTGAGGACAGCCGTGTCTGTCCAATGTAATTACTTTCAGTTTCTCTATCAGGGTGTGCGAGCTGGTGGTTGGGGTGAGCCTTTCCCCTTCACTCTGGATCTCTGTGAGATCATGAAAGGCACTATATAAATGCAATCAATTACAAAAAAAGATGTCCACTACATCTTGTGGGCTTTCCTTCATGTTTATTCTTCTTCAAAGGTCAGTGGCAGAAACACATTGATGGGGAAAAGCCTTAGAGAGAAGACAGGGCCGCCATTTTGGTACAGAGAATTTTATGAAGCTGCAAGCAGTACCCCACTGCAAGTAATTATTTCTGTGGCTGTCCCATGAGGACGTGGAAGACTGCAATATTATATAAACCTGCACTTATTTGAAAGCAGAATGGTAAATATATTTCACAGCGGTGTATTTTTATTGCTGCTTTCAGATATTGCAAGCAGCAATAATGTGTATATTTGCCAGTGTAGTATAATGGGTAAGGTGCTGGTCTTGTACCCTAAAGCTCACAGCATGGCTTCCTGGGTTGGGCACAGCTGTTGTACCCTTGAGCAAGGTACTTAGCCTGTATTTCTTCAGTATATATCTAGCTGTATAAATGGATGCAATGTAAAATGCTATGTAAAAGTTGTGCAAGTTGCTCTGGATAAGAGTGTCTGCAAAATGCCTGTAATGTAAATATTTAATTACAGTTATTATTAATTACATTTTTATTATTAATTACATTTATATAGCACTTTCCCAAATGCTCAAAGTGCTTTACAGTGAAGAGGAACTCACCTCACCCACCACCAATGTGTAGCACCCACCTGGGTGATGCACGGCAGCCAATTTGCGCCAGAACGCTCACCACACATTAGCGAATGTGGAGAGGGAGAGAACATTTATTTATATTTTTGGGTATATTTCTGCAAGTAATTTTTAACAATTTTTAAAAAAATGTTATTGTAGGGGCGTGATTTATTGCGCTTAGTGATTAGCCTTGAACGACACTGTGCTGTTGTTCTGAGCATAACAGCATGATAACTCTGTCCAATTACAGTGAATCACGGCGAACCTGCTGTGCTGCGTGACGGTATAAATATATTGTTTAGGGTAGATTTAGAAGGGGCTGTGGAAATATTGCTTGCGAATAATATAATTGCAGTGCATGTGAGGATAGAGCGTTGGTTTGACCGAGGCGCTCTGCGCAGATGCCTGTTGAATGGCTGAGGGGGGCTTCAGGTGTTTAGGGAGACAGCGGAGCCGCGTTCGGAAGTGCACGCGAGGTCACAAAAGGAGGTGACATCACCCTCCGGCGTCAGTGGAGGGCTGCAATTGTGATTGGCTGTCAGTGCCGGGTCACCTGGGACTTCGGTGTCGTGTTTCTTGAGCGGAGGGAGAACTGAAACGTGATTCCCCCCCACAGGACCACATCAGGTTACCTTCTGCAAATGGCACACGTTTTACTGGATGTTAAATGTGAATGGATTGCACTCTTTATTTAAACCCTTTGACCTAAAAATAGAGATGGGTATATCAAAACAATTCACCCTTTTTACATTGGACCCACACCAAATATTTTCCTGTTAAAATTAGTCTACAGGTTCAAATGTTCTGGTTTTTACTGACAATTGGTGAAATATATACTGATGGCAACCTTTTGAAGCATAAATCTAAAATGTCACAGTCGTGCACAATATATTTAGCAAACAACTGCAGCCAGAGCACCTGTTTTTGCAAAATGTTACAGATCATTTTTAAATTGATAAAGGAAAGTACTGAAAGGTCTTTTTCAGGTACATTGATGGAGGTCAGACTTGAAATCACTTCGCTGCAGATCCAGATTAATCGCACTGGCACCAAGGTATTTGCCACTGAACTGATGATGTGGGGCCAATAGTCGGTGTAGGCTAAAATGCAGGTGATGTTCGTTGTGGACCTAAGACGCTAAGTGTTTTTGTAGATGGCGATATTGCCATGGCGGCATGGTTGTTTGCTTTCGTATTGGTAACCAAACCGTTGTGTACGCATGCGGGTTGTTTCAACTTTAAACTGTGTGAGGACAAGTGTCGGATATGGGTCACTTTAAAAAGTAGCTGTTAACAGGCGGTCAAGAAAATATGATATACGCAAAAAATCGGAACTGGGCATCATGACATGTGGTGTAAACATAGCCTAAAATGTATGTTCTTACAATTAATAGTTGTAATAATTTGACCATGTTTTCACTCCATCGTGTAATGTTCTTTTCTTCATACAGGAATATATTTATCAGCTAGATACCAAACTGCACATTGTTGGGCTGTTTCATTCTTCAACACGGAATGTTTGCTTAGCTGACAGTGTGACATTTCCAAAGCCTTGGGGTGCATGCGTTTTACATCAGCAAACATTCATACCATACAAATCTTCAAATCTCTGTCGATGCCTCTGTTCCAGTTCCTCTGAACTTGTTTCACAGGGGTAAAATATGCCTTCTTGTTTGGTGAACATATTCACAGCTGGCAGGGGCCCAAAATCCAGTTCTCTCTCAACACGTAGTGACAAACAGAAAAAGAGAGGCAGAGATAATATTCTTCAAGTAAAGGTATTCCAGGAATACCGTACTTGTCTGACATGACTTCTGGGCAAGGGTGTAACTTTGGGTTGATCATTGGAGGAGTTGAGGTGAACATCTCTGCAGGAGGGCCCAAAGTCATGCCCCCCAGGGATGAAAATATTTTGTAAAAAGGCTAGTAAAAAGAGTTTTAAGGTGAAAAATATCCAAAGACATATATTGATTGAGGTCTTTACATCCCCATTGTAAAATTAATTAATTAATTAATTGCATTAATTTTAATAGTTGGTAAAACATAAATACAGAGCCACTACTCTTCCCTCAGTGCCCAGTATATTATCTTCCATGTATATTAACATTACCCTTAATTCCAGCTATGTCCCACTCTGTCTCACATTATCTGGCGTGCATTTTTGTCACAAGTATAACAGTAAAAAGGAAAACAAAAACCAGAAAAAGCTGCTGGCTTCTGGAAATTTATGTTTTTATTTAGATATTGCGTTATTTAAAAAACATTACTGATGTCTTCTCCATATTTTCATTTTCATGCTGCATCACAGGGTCTTAAGTGGGAAAACTGACCTTGTTAGCAAGTTGTTACAAGCTAACATTATTATTCTATATTAGCAATGCAGTGTTGTTGTGTGCATACTAGCAGGGCAGTTAGCAATTAGTCTAATAGCCTACTTACAGTCCCTTGAAAATAAAGCCCCATATCTTGCTTCCTCTTGTGATTGCTCTGTAATTTAGGAAGTTGAGAGTAAATAACTTGTTCTTTTTACAGTCTATAGTCACCACTGTACAGAGCCCCTCAAGGGATATTGTGAGGGGAAAAAAAGAAAATACTTCTGCGAGCTCTTGCAAAACTTTTTTGTTCCCTCACAAAACTTTTGCATTCCCTTGCAACACTTTTGCAAAGTCTCACCAAAGTTTTGCATTCTCCAAAGAAAAGAATATTTGTTAATAACAGCACATGTACTTCTGGATCATTATCATGGTGTCATTTCCTGGGCAACAGTAAACATGGAGCAGCTGTTCATGCTTTACTTTGAGCTTTAAATATAAAGATGTTAGCTAGATTGTTGTGAATACATATAGCATACACTCTGCCATTCCTTTGAGACACACAGGAGTAAGTAAATACATAATCACTTGTCTACTTTTATGCATAATAAAACTCCTAGACTGAAACTTGTCATCATAGCTAGACAGAAACACATCAAAAGGCATACCATTAATCATTTCAACTCTCTCCCTTTCTTCACCAATGACAAAGACCATTACAGTTGCAACACAGATTGACAGAACCAAGTTTTAGAATGTAAAGGGGCATAGAGAACCAAGTATTTTTGGTTTCCTCACTAATGGGCATTAAAATGATCTTTTCTGATCATTTTTAACAGCAATTTTTTAAAATTCATCATTTAATTGGGGAGCGTTGTACTGCCCATTCATGATTTCTGAAGGGGTTCCCACCTGGAGATTTCGCCCTTGTTCCTGGACAAATCAGCTCCTGTTACCTCAGGTGGAATGGCCCAGGGTGAGTTTTCAGGGCGTGGGGTTCTAATTACCCATAATTCCCAGTTTTACCTACAAGTCATCCCCTTGTAGATGGTGTGTGTATACACCTGCTCAGAGGGCTAGATTGAAAAACTGTGAAAACCAGTGATTACAGTTGAGCTTTGTTTATGCCCAGCTGTTCCTACACATACACAGATAGATAGACATACATATTTAATGGCCATATGAAAGTGGGCAGGCAGTAATGGTGGGGAATAAAATTCAGTGTGGTGTAATGAACCGGCAGGAAAACACATTAACTATTAATTCATGCTAAGCTTTTTTAATCTTTTAAAGTAAAAACACATCTCTGCAACTGGTCCCCTACGCAGCCAGTTATGGGTGCAGCCATCGTCCTTGAACCCCCCATCCCCCAACCCCCCACGCCCCTCCCACCCCACCTGCACTGCCTGTTTCCAGTCAGGTCATATCTGCTCTGTGGGTACGTCTGTGCTCATGTGTGCTCTTCGTCACCAGGCGTGTGCATTCCATTGCTAAATACTGAAAGATCTTCCTTTTTAAAATTTGGAGCAGGGTGTCAGAAACTTGTATTAACTGAAGAGATAGCCAGAGCAAGTTATGGATCGAATTATTGTGACAGAAAATTTTACCCTTTTCACATTGAATGACCATAATTGGCAGTGATTTGCAATCTCCAAAAGGAAGGCTTGGATGTTTAAAATTTGGCTACAGGTCTCTCAGGTTAGGGGGCCGTCTCTTCACGTCATGATGCTTGGGGCATGTGCTGTTTCAGATGATGGCATGGTGAAATTTAGGCAGTCGGACTTGACGTTGTGTAGGAGTATTTTGCTGTTTCAGATAATGATGGTGTCAGGGGGGCGGGGGGGGGCTGTTTCAGCAGCAAGACTGGTTACAGCAGGTCATCAGCTGTACAATAATTACATCACCTGCCCCCACATTCACCTTTCTGCCTCCCTGTTGGGGAGTGGATTCTGGAGGTGGAAGTTTTATGATTATTGACCTATCAACATGTCTTGTTGCTTCAGGCAATGGAGGCTGCATGTGATAATATAACCCGCTATGTCAGACAGACACTGGCTGAATGCATGAGAGGCTAGAGGCACTGAAATTTCTTGGTTTGTAATGTAAGGCTACGTGCAATTAGCAAAGTTATTAAACAAAGACGGGAGAGAAATTTTCAGACGACTCCTAATGCAATTACTTTGACCTGCTACACTGGATTCCCCTACAGGCGTGAATGATTGTGTACCTCCCCTCCGTCATATGAACAGTGCCAGACATCTCTCCCCCCCCGCCCCCCCATCTCCACCTTCATGGTTTTTTATTGTTTTCACTTGTATTCTATCCCTTTGTCTTTGTTGCTCAAGCTTTACGTCAGGCGTCACATCGATCCCTCTTGTGAAGAGAGGTAACCGCGTTGAGAGAGATTTTTAAAATACCTTCGTTGACGAATGTTGATTGATTCCAGGCCGTTGTTCTATAGAACACCTTTCTAATGACTGCTGATCACTGGTAATCACTGGTATCCGGCCACGTGTCACAATACAAATAAATACACAGCACTGTTATCCTTTTCCTCAGCTTTGTGATTCTGAATATGATAAACAACGTACAGTTCGCAATCTATTGAAACCATATGCGTAGCTATCTGTTCAAAATACAGCGGAAATTCAAAAAGATATTATATCATCAAAGGGGATGGAGGGAAATGTTTGAACTGTGTTCCAAATTAAAGGTTAGAGATTTCAGTCCCAGGGGAATTTTGTTTTAGAAGGAGAACTCTACCCTGAGGACAACTTCAAATTAAAAGGTCCATTTAATGCATTATTCTAATGGACATGGACGGATGGATATGTTTTTAGCCTCAGGGGGCCAGATGTGGGACTTCTCATTCCCAACTCTGGCTAAGAGAGATGTATTAATTAGGAGGTAGATGGCCAGTGAGTGGGCTGTTTTGACAGGTATATTTTCTGGTTAAATTGTCAGCCAATTTCTTCGCTTCTTACTTCACCGCCTCCTTTTGATAGAGGTCCTGCATGTTCGTGTTTACTTCATAATTTTATTGTACTTTTCAGAAAAACAGGTTGTATACTCTATGTACTCAATCCCCTCTCGTCATTTTGCAGTATAAAAAGTAGGATAATGTCTATTCCTTCAGGATGCCATTCTAATTTTTACTGGTGCATTTAAAAAAAAAAAAAAAAAAAAAGATTTATCGTGGAAAAGTAATTAAACGGTAATGGAGCTAATTAGAACAATCTGTTATTCGTTTTCAACGGTGTGCTGGGATTGGCTATTTTCCTTTTTAGTTCTTGCTCAATATGTGGTTTGCATATTCTGTGTGCAGGGTATAGCTTGGAGCAGGAACCAAGCTGCAAGCTTTTATTCTGTGAAAAAAGCAAGCCCCAGGTGCCAAAGACTTCTGTAACCATTCCAGCTTAGAGATGCCTCTGGCAACAGACACCCCTCTGCCAGCTGCATCATGTGTGCCCACACACAACATCAGCTCAGCAAAGGACACACACACACAAGGGTCAGAATCTTTACGGACGGTGAAACTACATAATAAACAATAAATAACAACACATCTGTATCTGTCATTATCATTATCTAAAACTGGGGGAATTACATAATTCAAATATTATTTGAATGAGAAATCTTGACTCTGGTAGGAAACCTAGGGTTTACTAGGTACTACTAGGTAAAAGGTGAAAAGTTTGGTAGAAGAATTTGTGGCAGTATGATCTGAATATCAGACTAGCATTCAATATTTTTACTTAAAAATGCTGAATTATCTCTGCGTTTTATATGACTATTATGTGACCTTTGACATTTAAGTCTTAATTGTGGCCTTCTTGGGCCAGTGTTCCTTTGACCTGTGCTAACCAGTGCTTCTTTGCCCATAGTAATGCATGGATCTTACAATGTTCTGGCTTGAATAGTACTTATGCCCCACCTAAAATTCACTGAATTTGCAAGCACACCACAGGGTTGTTAACTACGATAAGGATGGTAATGGAAATGGTAGTAGCAATACCTGAACTGGAAGAACGCGTGAACTAATTTCAGCCTGCCTGTGACAGTTTGTTGTTTGACATTTACAATAGCAATTTGATTGTTTTTCTCTGATGTAAAAATTGTTAACCATTCACACACATTACATTTGCAACTGACTGCGTTACAAGTCACGCAAACTGAATATATAATATAGTTAGTCGTGGAGTCATTGTAGTAGTTGTCAAAGAGACATAGCTATTCCTTTTTAGCTAGCTAGCTGTTTCACTCACTTAAATGCTGTAAGTTTGCTGTGGCTAATGAATGAGCTAGCTAGCCTTGTATATTGCTTGTTAGTTAAGTGGCAAAAAGAAATGTAGCTACGTTTTTTCTGTTGCTCGTTCCAAGATTGCTAATGGCATTGTATGTAGCTAATATATTATTAGCACGTTAGCACATTTTGCAAGGGATTTCAGTTACCTTGTCATGGAGTAATAGTGTGTTTATTTATTTCAGTAGGATACACAATGCATAGATATAAGTAATCCTCACAGATTAAAGCAGTCATTCAAATGCAGAACAATAAAAATGTAAACAATTATAGCAACCCAATATAAATTGCAGCGATATGCAGTTCTATGAGACCAATGTCTCTCAATAAAACTGGAAGTGTGACCTTATTGGTGCATCTCATTTTCAATTTGTTTTCACTGGGCAAAAATGTGCCATGGAGCAAATGCATGGAGATGTTAGTCTCTTTTCCAGATTGATCTGTCTGCTTGAGTCTCTCATGGGCAGTTATGGACAAGGCTCAGACAACAAATGATAGAGGGTTTGTCAGCCTCCCTCTCCCTTGCTGTAACCAACCAGTAGTCTACACAGTAGTCAATATATATGCAAATGATGACAGGGCCCCAGGGTGGAGTTTCACAAGGTCACATGACTCATTTGTGTCTCAATTCTTAAGTGTTCATTTTACTACCCAAGCTGCGGACAAATGTCATATTTCTTGAATGTTGATAATCTCAGATAAGTTATTTTTATTTTTTTTATTTGTTACCAGTGATTTAATATTTTCTGTTTTACAGTTGCCATTAATTATGCTAATCTTTCCATTTAAAAATCACTGGGTCTCTTGGCTGAAAATGAAGACTTCAGCTCAGCAGTTTTGTTATATGATTAGCCATGGTTCTCTCCTGTATTGTACAGTGGCTATTGAGACAGCTTTATCGGTCCTCCTCGCGGTTCCGGCACGTTCTCACCGCCAGGCCGTGAAGGTTATTTATTGGATGGTCATTACCGCCGTGCCTCACAGAGTCACTAACATTCTGCTCATCTACAAGATAATAAAGGACTTAATGCTCCCGAGGCTGCAATCCAAGGTGCAGCTTAAATGGGATTAAGGTGTCCTCCCGTTCACGTATTGGATTTAATACATTAATGATTTTATTTAATTTAATATTTTATTAACGGCTGCTTCAGTCAGTCAGAGATTGTTCCGGAAGACGGTTGCAAGATTAAATTACAAAGACAACACAGCAGTAACAGAAATATGCCTGTGCAGTCACTAACCTTGCAGTCGACTGTCCATTTAAGACCTTTCATTGAGAAAGTAAAATGAGGCTATTATTACGTTAACCCATTCAAATTAACCTCACTGAAGTCCAGAAGACAAGAACACTTCACAAACAATTCATTAAAATAAAATATGAAAAATGCGAACTGATATTATGATCAATATACTTCCCAGCACAGAGAATGACAGTATCGATATATTTCTCTGTTGTATAAGAAATGCATGCTGCATGTTTTATAAATTGCATGTGAATAAGAACAAAGGAAAATAATGCTTGCCTTTGCTCCTCAAATGGCATAGTTTTGCAGATATATTGAATATGGGCCAATCGGTTCATTCCTTTTCAGCTCTCGCCAAAAAAAAAAAAACCAAAAACAAAAAAAAACTGCAATTCAGGTCCATTTATTAATAATCTCTGTCCATCTGAGATGCCTTATGTGGGGTCATAATAATGTTCCTTTGATGCAGAGCAGAGAAGTTTAAATATATTTTATCCTCTCATATGAAGATTCTCTCTCTCTCTCTCTCTCTCTCTCTCTCTCTCTCTCTCCAGTCGTATCTATTAAAATCTCTGCTGCTGTCATTTTTTTAAAGCAAGCCGATCCTGGGATTGGAGTGCTATTAGCATAAATTATCTTTCCCCTTGTCTCTGAAAAGACGACATTAGCCTTCTTTCTGCTTTCACACTAAATTACCCCACTTATTCAGCAGTTGGTTGTGTGTGTGTGAACAAAAAACTGCACTCACATACGAGTGGGCAGGCATACTCAAGACACCAGGCAGGCACTAGCCAAATAGGGCATGAGTAATATATTATATGCTTACTTGCACCCATTTGCACTGGGTATGTTTTCATCAAGAGCAGACACAGTAGGGATATCTCTTTGCTATTTATCAGAAGCAATAGATCAGGATCACAATATTTAGTTGCTTTCCATACGAAAATTGAATAGATATGCTGTAAAATGTGTTTGTTTTTTTTGTTTAGCAGGAGAAGCGAATCCTGATCCCAAAAACCCACAGGGTCTCCTGGTTTTTGTTCTTGCATTGAAACGAGCAACTAATTGAGACCAAAGACTCTGCTCAGATGAGATAACTGTGAAATCAACAGCTTTAAATGACCAATTAAGCGCTGAGTAAACACAGAAAACAGCAGACCCTGTAGGTCTGCAGGACCGGGGATGGAGACCGCCGGCTGGCATGCTAACCGCCGAACACATTTTGGTGTACACTACTGTGTGAATTTCATGAGCCGCCGTGCTTTACACACCAAAGTGCGCTTGTCTCATGTTTCAAGTGCTGACACCTACCAGCAGAGCCATTTCCATTTTGCAAGCAAGTAATACAGCTTCCCCCATAGTCCCTCTACATTGTGTCAAATGTGCAATTTCATAGTTCTCATAATTCAGCCCAGTACCATGTATTGTGAATACCCTCTGTGGACTCATAGGAGCTCTATTTGAATTTGCATCATTGACTTTTTCAATGGGCTTCCTGTGAGTATTTGTTCTTGTCATTTATTTATGAAGGTTGCCATTTTCAATGTGTACAGTTCATGGCCCAGATTCATTCTAATGCATAAGGCCATGGTACGTGCACACGACTGAAACTTCAGTGTTGACACTGAAGAATGTTGGAGTGGAGTGATGGGTGCCTTCACTAAGTTTGGTATTTGAAAGGGTTAGGCAAGGGTCAGATTCAAATTCTGGGACTGTACATATGCATGAAATGTAAAGATAATATGTCAAAACACTATTCTGAGATATATTGCTTCGAACAAAGTGCAGTTAAAAATTGCACAAGAAATAAAGAACATTAATTGTATACTGTATTGTAAATATTGAGTATTTTGTTTTGCATATTGTATATTTCAGTTCTAGTACCTGGGCAGTGTTGCACTTCATAAGGAAAAAGACATTACTGCATGGATTCCTTTTAATATGTGCGTTGCTTAAACACATTTTTATGAAGTATGGTGATAGCCTCTAGTGCTCAATATGATTATAGAAAGCATGCTAAGGGGGGGGGGGCACAGATTTCTCCACATGATATAGGGTGTACAGAGGCTGGTTCACATTGTACAGTGTGTACAGATCTTTGTCCATATAATGTTATTTTGTTTATATGAATGTAGTGTTATGGTTGCATTATCAACATTATTTTCCATTTCTTCACCAGATTAAACTGAATTGAAGGCCATGTATTTTTATTTATTTGTGAAAATCTTTTCCAATTTCAGTACAGTGACACTACATTAATCTAACAACTGTGCCAATGAAGCAAAGGGTGAATCCAAATTTAGGCCCACAATTTCCATAATTTGCGGCTGCCTGTTGTTGTTGTAGTTGACTATGGTTTTGTCAGCTAAACTGTCGGCGATACCGAGGGGGGGGGGGGGGGGGGGGGGGGGGGAGGACTCGGCTGCGATATTGTTTATTAATTTATGCTTTTGTTGCGGTATTCCTTTTTCTGTCGGTTTCCCAATTGCAAGTGCAGTGCACGTCTTGGAAGGTTCCCCATGGACAACACAGAAGGGAGACTGTTCGCTCTCCTAATGCACAATAAATGAGACCTTCTTGCCGCCCTTTGAGCTTTTATCTGGCTCTTGAAGGGAGGGAAATGTTAAATGAAAAGAGATAAGGATGGCAATTGCAGATGTTAAAAGCCACAGGGGGCCAGAAGAGCTTCATTGGTAAACCAATGAGGTGCTCATCTCACCTTCATGGGCCCTACACCTGTCTGAGGGAGAGATTAAATTATCTTCCTGGATTCTACCTAAGGATTTAATAGATGCTAACCCCATGAAATGTCCTCCTCTAATTCTGGGGGGTGGGGGTGCGAGGAGAAAAGTTGCATCTGGACTATAAACCAGTTGTCTGAGTTTTAGTTTTCGTGTGTATTGGACCCAAAGGACACAAACTGATATATGCAGCCTTTGTGCTTAATTTCTCAGTCACCACAGGTGTTTCAGATTAATTTACCGTTCCACCATGGACCAAATCCAGCTGGACCTGGTGCTTGTTTCATGAAGTGATATGGAAGAATTTTCTTTCCTGGATAGCAAATTATTGTCAAAATGGTATTGAAAACAATTTTGTCACTTGCAATTTCAAAATAAACCTGCTACCACTTTCAATTTTATCTCAAACCTGCATTTCCCTTGAAAGTGTGGCTTTCATGTTTTTTTATAAGGAGTGCAATTAAACGGCTAACCTATTGTCAACCTTTAATAGATCTTTGTTTCTCTTTTTCTTTGAATGGATGATTTTGACTACATTCTGTCTGCAACTGTGTGCATTTTGCTACAATAGTAAAGGCTTATTCTCAATAGGCGGTCTGTGTTTTCATGTTCAGACTGCATAGATTCAGCAGACAACCAAAAAAAAAGGTATTTTTTAAAATGAGCATGTTAGAATTGCTTCCCTTGATATCTACCCTAACTTTTCTGATCTCAATATGATTTCCACTCATTCTAATGATGATATCCATCTTCATTATACCATATAATAACTGAATATGATAGTATTCCCTTTGGAATTTGCATGCCTTCTCATAATTGAAATTGAAATAGTTTTGTTTTGTGCTACTGGGACCGATTCTCCGTGAATGCAATTTATTGAATGTGCGCATTTTC
The DNA here is from genome assembly GCF_013347855.1 of Anguilla anguilla. NCBI lineage: Eukaryota > Metazoa > Chordata > Actinopteri > Anguilliformes > Anguillidae > Anguilla > Anguilla anguilla. The sequence goes on from NC_049213.1 coordinate 14,257,295, forward strand.
AAATATAGAAGAAAAAAATGATTGCCAAGTGGCTGTTTACTCTCATGAGCTTCATGCACACACATTTAGAGATTTGATGGCGAAACAAAATATTGATTATTTCCTGAAAGGTATCACATTTTTGTTGAAAATCCCTAGATAACACGGTCTGCTTGGTTCTCTCTTGGTGTGTCCTCTCCTTTGCTACAATTATTTATCCTTGTTAGAGCAGTACAGTTTATCCATACCGTTGTCTGTGATTGCATAGCATAGTTGTTGATAAGAAATGATATCATGCGTTGCTATCAGAAAGAATACAAATGAACAAAGAAGTGCTGTGGGGTGATTTGCAAGTTGAATAGTTTGATTGTTAAATGTCTAGCTAATTATGGGTCTTGCAGGAGTACGCTGTGGCTAAAATTGGGGGGTGCAACTGTATGCTGTCGGTGTTTGGACATGCAGACCTGCACAAAAGCAGGCTGGGCTGGCAGGGTTAGTGGGGAGAGGCTCTGGGAAAGAGAAGAGCGACTTTGTGTGAGCATGAGTGTGGGTTCCGTTGGGTTTTGGTTCAAGTGACTGGTTGCAGCGGTATTTCTTTGGCTTTGTCTATAGTGACTGTGTGGATTTCTCGTACGTACTTGGTGCCACTTAGTCTGAGTCTGTGTCAGTGGTAGCCTGTTTGAAAAGGTTCCTGTGGAAGTTCGGAACCCAGGACCGGTGTGGGAGAAGTAGACGCGGGTTCGCGTGGTGAATGCGAGATGGCACCGGCTACTTCCTGGAGTGGGAGATTACGGCATTGATGGACTTTTATTTTATTTTATTTTTTTACTGATCTGTCCTTTCACAATTTGTGGGCGGGACTTAAAATTGGAGAAGCATCTGTGCAGTCGTTTTGGGCAGTGCCACTCAGGCTCTAACATTAACGATTTGTAGAATATTCACCCAAATAATCCTACAGTAGCATTTCCTTCTCTGACAGCTTCAGAGCTAAGTGTTTCAATGTTACAGTCCAATGTTACTAAACCAATCGCCAGTGAGCCTATTGCTAGCAAACAAGTGCTACATAAACAGCAACACGTTCTGTGTTTAACTCTGAGTGCATTTTACTCCAAAGAAGGATCACATGTACTCTAAACTGTTTAAATGAACACTGATTTTTTACTGTGTGCCTGGTGGGGGCAGAATTTAACAGTTTGGTTCTCAGTTTAAGGAAATGTAAGGTTGCAAACCGGCAGATTGATACTTGTGCTGCTAACACTGTGGCGTCTTCACAGTAGCACAAAACCAGATGTAATTTAGACCCATTTTTCAATGCTATCCTTGTACATCAAATGCCTATAAAGCAGGATAATGATATTTGCCTGTATAAGAAACACACAGAAAAAAAAATGTTTGAGACTTGCTAGCAGAGCCATTAACATATTTTACTGGAGAAAGTTTGCAAATGCATTATCTGCTAAAGCTGTGGGCTTACAAACACGTCTTTATGTCTTTATGGTAATCAGTGTTTTTTACACACTGCACAACATATAGTAAACATTTGATTCATGGTGAGCATTCATAGAATTTTATGCTAATGTATTGATTGTACCTTTTTCAAGGTCACATAAAACTGAAATATTCATTCAGATTTTCAGTATTTAATCAGAGGTTCTTTCCAATTTCATTTAGAATGAACATTTCATTTAGTGGAGGTTCATTTAGTTGGAGCTCATTCTAATAGGGTGTCTTCCTGTTTGTGGAGGGTCATTCCAATTCCTGAGGTTTATTCTTTGCAGCGTTAATGGGATCGATGATGCAGTGTTGGGTTTCCCTCCTGTAAATGGGGCCACCTTATCTTCTGGTAGCAGGAGGCTTGGGGATTTGCCCCCGACATCAGTGGGGGTCTGTCTCCCCTACTGAGCTCTCGAGTCTTGCTTGAGTGAAGCTCGCCTTCGAAACAACAACAAAAAATCAGAAAAGCACGCATGATTGGGCCAGTCAGCAAGTTGTGGGCCCACGAGAGGCCAAGATTGAGCAAACACTTCAAGCAGCCCTGCTCTGGTCAGACCGTGAATGACACCAATGCCCTTCTGACACGCAAGGTCAATCCGTCATGGGACCAAGGGTGCAAGTCGCTATGGTAACACAGCTGAGGCCACTGGCTGGGGGGAAGCAGAGTGTAACAAGATGCCCAAACAGCAGAACAATAGAAAGAGAAGGAACGCTTGGTAAAGCTAAAGTTGTGGGGGGGGGGGGACTTTAGAATTGCCCGTTCCTTACATACACATCATACAAGGAATTACGCAATAGCAGAAGGTAGGAAATGTTTAGTGATGCAGGAAATGAAGGGTTCCAAATGCTCTAACTATTCTAAGGTATCTGGTTGAGGTGATGTTATATATAGGTGATGCTCAAATATCATAGAACCAAACTAAAAATAAAAAACTTATGCCACCCGTTTACGCCAACTATCCGTACTAAACAATGAACTGGTATAGGTTTTGCCCTTAGAACTCTTGTCATTGTTCTTAATATACCTCAGATGGCTAAAGTTGATGAAAAAAAATCTAAATTAGATGATTGTTTTAAGGTATGTTCTAAATCAGCAGTGAGGGAGAAAACCTGTTTCAGTTGTTTGATTCGGTTTTCACACTGCTTATGAACACTGCACAGAGGGACCAAAATTCCTCCCAAATGTAACAGTGATATTAAAGGAGATTATTGAGGACCCTGCAGTGGCTACATTCAGTGAGGACACTTACACATAAAGCACAGCACTTTCAGCTCCAGACATGCCATAGTGGGTGTGAGAAGATTTTGTTTCGTGTCGTTGAAGTGCTTTTCCTTTTCTGTCCCATAATTTCCGAACAAAAGGAAGTCGAGCTCTCAAGTACCCGTTTAGTAGCAACAAAAGCTGGAATGAAAGTCCAGGACTGATGCCATTTTGAAAACAGAAGCAGGCCCTTGCATGGATTTATAGGGCAATGAAACATAGTCTCAGCCTGTTTTTTTAAACAGTCCTTCATTTTTATTTTGCTGAGTTCAGTCAACTGTAAAAATACTTGAACTTTTTCCCTGAATGAGAGAATGATTGAGCACTCTCTTGAAATTGTTGAATCTCACTCAGTTCAGTGTGACTTAAGTAGGAATTATTCACAGCAGCCATACTGTTAAAATATGCAGGATGACTGCTCTGTTTCTATTTCCATCTACAGTACGCCTACAGTATGTGGAGAGTGAGATCACACCACTCAAACGTTCCAATCTCAAACTGCAGACAAAATGGCGGATGTTGACCATGGCATTCCTAGGCAATGTGCTTCATTTAGAGATTTTTCTTTCATTCCAACTTGGTGGGCTTGCACATGATTCTACTAAAAACTGGAATTCACCAGCATTTTTCTGAATTAATAAACAAGAAGCCCTAATTACAGTTGAGTTTAATTGTTTAATACAAGCAATGTGTTTCTTAATATGTCATAAAAGACTCTTGAGTTGCAAAGGACTTTATTTTTTTGTTTCTGCCAAATAATGCGTTTTGAAAGTAGAACATCTTTGTCACTCAAAATGTAATCTGGAGAACAATTAGGCAAAGAGTTGACAATTGAGCCTCAGCACTTGGCAGCATGAGGCAGTGCCGTTCAAAGGCTTATTTTGCATATGAAAACAAAGAGACAATATTATTGCAGCTCAAAGGAATCACTGATCGACCAGATGCTTATATTAACCAATTGAACCAGGTCTGTACCTTTAGATAACAAAAGATTTGCTGTGACATTCCTGAATCTCTAAGAATATTGCATGAAAAATTCCATTGCTTAATATCTATAAATAAGCACAATTGATCCCATGTATATGAAAATATTCAGATTTATATGGGGAAGAATGTATGTATTTTCAAGTTAGAGATGGAAGCCACATGCATGGTAAATACAGTTACATGCACTGTGTTGCAATGTATTTTCTCTGTTCCTGTTTCCTCTTCCTGTTCCTGTTTTTTATGCAGAGAGCATAATGGTCTTGCTACTCAAAGCAAATTCTTCTTAGTTCTTCCTGTTTTAGTGTATCTTTGGTTGTTTTTCTGTTGGTTTTTTTTTTAATGCAAGGCCAAAATTCCTCAAATATTTGTTCTCTTGTTTCAGGCAATGAACTTAATTTCTTGTTATTGAACTGGTTTTCATAATCTCATGACTGCACAAAACTGTAAGTATTGCACAGTGGCAAGTCACATCAGTGAAACCTGCAGCTAATTCATCTTGTTATGTATATCTAAGAATACGCAGCTCATTGCTGCCGGAACAGCGCATGGTTGTAAAAGTTGTGAGTTTATACTTCCTGTTACCTGAGTCACTTGATCGATACCCTTGTCTAGAATTACTTCCGGTACTTTCTGCATTTGTACTACTACATTTCATGGCAGATGTATTCAAACATGGTATTCAAAGCCACAGTCAGTCTATGCTAGCTTTTGTTTCAGTGTATGCTCATTTTTGTTCCAACCATAATTGCAACCTCTGAATTGTAACAAGCTGCTAAATGTGCTTAATTAGACTGTTCCATTTCTACTGAAGTGTGAGTTGGTTTCATGAGTTATCTTCTTCAGGTGACATTTATGTGCCATATTTGGATCACAAAATCAGACCAATGAATGCTTTCAATTCCTGTAATGTTTTATATTACAGGAATGTATTATAGGGCAAATGATTCCTTTAGTAAGAGGTTACATTGGAAAAACGAAATGAAAGATTCGGGCTACCAGTATGGTCTACTTGTTTCTTATTTTCACCCTGTATAATGGCTACTGCGTTATACATTTAAAAAATTAAAAACAATGTCCAATCTGTAGCCCTCCTGGACCAGGATCAGGTGCCTGACCGATGAAATCAGTCAAATCCCAATTGCTGAAAATTTTGACCTGGTCAATGAAACTAAACTATCATCTGGCAGATGAAGAGTTCAGAAACAAGACAAATGAACCAAACTTATATTGTGTGAAAAAGTTCAAGGAAAAATAAAGGCAAGAACTTACAGTTGACTTCAACACCGTCAGCCAATCAATTGATTGGCTCTAACAAAACGTAGCATGCACTGTGGGTCTCCAGAATGGGTGTTTCAGGGTGCATTGCCTGTACGAATGAGATGGTATTAAGTTCTGGTTCCTGTTGAAATGTACGTGAATGGAGGGGTCTGTGAAAACAGAAGATTGGATTCAGTCAGCAAATTTTTCTTGACTTGCAAAAAAAAAAAAAAAAAAGAAGCAAGTTGTGCTAATGAAATGTTAATGACAAACTTCGATTGAATCCAGGCCACAAGGTCTGAAGTTAATCCATAGCTACACTTTCTTGGCTTAGTATGGTTCAGGTAAAAGCATTCAGGGTACTGATCATTCAAAAGCACTTAGTGCACATGAAAGACTCTACATGTGACCTTGGTCCACAGAAACAACAAAGCCTGTAGCATGGCTATTGGCTTTGGTATGCTATTAACAGTGAGTTGCATTCAAAGGATTTCAACTACCCTAATAGGGCACCCACTGCCTTCAGTGTTTCTAATAAGCACTGGTAATGACTCTACAGGTGAGTAACCCCCCCCCCCCCCCCCCAAAAAAAAAAAAAACAGGTGGGGCTAGGTTTCCCCTGCCACTAGCCATTAAGACATGGGTTAGGCATCAGCAGCATAACTCACATAGCAGGGGGTGAATGAGACAATGAGAGCTGAGTCCTGATCTTTTGTGTGGCTGCAGAGTGTGGGACGGCTCCACACGGCTGGGAGGCTGGCATTGTCCACGGTCGAACCTGCACTCACTCTCATCCACAAGATGAATATTTCAATATTATGCCCATCAAATGCATGCTTGGTATCTCACTGGCTAGGGAATTTTATTAACATAAATGAAATGGACTCAAATTCAGTGATATTGTTTGGTAATCAAATTATTTTATTACAAGACTGATGTGCTTGCAGTTTAGGAAGTATTTTAACGTATATTGAAACTGTAAAACTAATTTTAAAAATTAAAATTAAAGACAAAGATAAAATATCCAGAATGTATGAATTATTATGTAATCATTAAATACATAATAAAATATGTATACTACTACTATGCTGACAATTTAGAAAGTAGTGTTATGATGATTATTTTTATTTATTTATTATTATTATTAGTAGTAGTAGTAGTAGTATTTTTGGTGGATTCATTATCTTCAGATCTCCTGTGATAACACAAGCATTTTTACTGCACTGTGTGCTTACTTTATTACTGCCCTCCCTCAGAAACATGTGTGATATTGTGCAGCAGCATTATATTCCTAACTGACCGAAGGAGGCTGAGAGCTGCAGGGCTATGGGGAGGCAGCGCGGCCGCAGGACGACGCAAACTGTGTCACTTCACCAGAAAACGGCGGAGGACCGGACCCTCCGTACGCTTCCCTCCACGTGTCTCCATTGTCTGCCTTCTCCCTTCTTTTCTCAGCGCACGAAAGGAGGGAGGGGTGGAAAAGAGGGGGAGACTGGCTCTGCTGCACTCTCTCTCTTCCTTGTGTGTGTGTGTGTGTGTGTGCGTGCGTGCGAGTTTGTGTGTGTGTGTGTGTGGAGGCACAGACGGTTCAGTTGTAATTCGATGTGTGTCCCCAGGGACATTTGATGGATTAAAGCTAAGCAGCTCCATTTCGAAGGACCACCTGATCTCACTGCTTGTGCCCCATATAAAAGCAGGCGTGATTGCTGATCTCAGCTAGTCTGACAGTCACTCTCTCTCTCCTCTCTCTCTCTCTCTTTCTCTCTCTCCCTCTCTGTCTCTGTACTCTCTCCCTTTTACTTCTCTCTGTCCATTTTGCTGGCTTGCATCAGAAGAGCTATCCAGTACTGAACAATTTTTTTTAAGCTGCTAAAAGGAATCGCAGCACGCAGCATCCTCTTTCACTGATTTTCCTTTCTTCATCTTTATTTTTTTTCTTCTATTTTTTTATTTTTTTTTGGACGGGTGTCTTGAAGTAACTCACGGATTACCATCAATTTTTTTTTGTTTGCTGTTACAGTTTTTCTCTTTTTGCGTGTTCGGTTTTCTGCTGCTTTTTTTCATGCTCTTTCCTTGGGCTCGCCTTGCCGGACAGTGAAACATGCCCCGTTCGTTTTTGGTGAAGCAGATTAAGCTGGATGATTTCTCGTCGTCTGCAGTGTCCTCTAGTCACCACCACCACCACCTGGATGAATCCTACACTTTCGCACGCTCCATCACAGAGTCTGTGGCCAGCCTGGGGGTCCATCTCAGTGAAAATGGTTAGTATTAATCCCTTCTTTTTGAAGAAATTGCTGTGCAGCTAAATGCAAGCTCACCACAATCCTTCTGATATTTTGTGGGCAGAGAAATATGTGTATATAGACTATAAAAATGTTTCCAGTATGTGCCAGCATGCATGAATTTGTTGAAAATGAAAACACCCCTATTGAGGTTCATGTTCTCTAATTAAAATATGTTACATAAAGCTGAGTTGCTGTTGCAGTGATATCCAAAATAACCCCCCCCCACCACCACCACCACCTCCACCCCCATCCCCTCCAGACCCCTCCTCCCCTCCCCCCCCTTGCTCCATGCGTCCAGACTTTTGTTTTTTGACTCTGATGGTGCGCAAATGCAATTCAGGTCACAGCAGAGCAATCGGCTTATGCAAATGAGCTTCGGAAACGGGGCTTGATTTCTCTGGGCCATTGTTGCTCGTTCACACGCGTACACATCCGCGCACACACACACACACACTCTCTCTCTCTCTCTCTCTCTCTCTCTCACACACACACACGCACACACACGCACACACGCACACACACACACACACGTCTGCGTTTGTTCCGGTGCGAGGCGTGTCTCGCCGGAGCCTCTGTGGGAGGCAGCATTGTGGAACTCGGATCATCGTGGGATGATGTGTTCGTCCTTAGCCGCTGTTGCCCTTGAGTTTTGCTCAGCCCCCGCCTAGAGTAGAGCCCCCTCCCCTCCCCTCCCCTTAGCTGGTCCTACACAGTTCTACAGCCCCATCAGGGGCAAAACTGCTACTGGACAGAAAAAAAGAGTCATCAGTGGACAACTGATATATAGTTGGAGGAGGAGGAGGAGCAAATGGGGGAAAAACAAAAAAGATAAATTAAAAGCGGTGGTGGGTGCGTTGGAAGCCACATGACTGTACGTGCGGAGCCTCGTCCTCCAATCGCCAGCCTCCCTGGCGCCCTTCCTCCGCGCGGCGCACGAGCGGCGGGCGTGTTTCAGGGCGGCGTGTTTCCGAGCCGCTGCGCCCGGCGGAAGTTAAACGGGCGCAGGGTGCCCCTTTTTTTTGGGGGGGGGGTGGGGGCGGGATGGTCCGTTGAGGAGCCGCCCTGCCTGCCCGTTTCCCCCCGGGTTCGGGACGCCAGCTCTCTGGCTCCCTTTGTTTTTCAGCGAAAGCGAGCAACGCAGCGCTACGAGCTGGAGGCTGTGCGTGAGCCCGCAGACCACACTCCGCCTGCTCAACAATCACTCCCACAAAACCCGCAGCTTAACAACTGTTTACCACATATCTCTTTACTGAGGTGGTGGACTTCAAATCTAAAAGCCTGTTTTTCTCTGCGTTGTGAGGAAAATGCATTTACCTGTAGGTCCTACTTTTGCAGTGTGGCCGTGTTTCATTCTAAACATTAAAATGGCTGTGCTATAAATCTTTCTTCCGTTCAGTTATCATAACAAGAGTAATCCTGTACTGTATTATGATACTAAAACAGCAATTCCCAGTTCCAAAGGCCAAAAGCTTTTCTGCACCTCAGACTGAACAGAGTGGCATTTGGTTGAAGCTTACGAGGATATTGTTTACCCAAATATTACCAGTGTCTTCATTTGTTGCAACCAGAGTTCCTCAGCAGATGATGAAAATAACTCATAGTTTATGTTTAATATTTATAAATGAGTACACTATATAAGAATGAACACGTTAGCTGTCTAATAGTCTATTGCACAGTGTGTTTACAAGGCCGCGTCAGTGTAGTTATAGATACCTATATTCACATAAATGTGCATGAAAAGAGATACCCTGACAACACAAGCCTAAGTCTGCAATCACTGTGTGCTCTGAGCCGACCTTGATTTAATTTGATTCCATACTTTAATGTGTCTTTACTCCGCAGACATGGTCTTATTGCATCATTGTCGTGTAAACTAAGTTATGACAGAGCCATGTTAACTAGAGTGTGAACAGGAGGATGCAAAATGCATTGACCACTTGCCTTGGGTTACATAAAAGGGTAAAGTTACAACATCCCCCCCTTTTGCTTAAAAAATTACAGTGGACTCCTTGTCTGACCTCGATTGGTATTGATTGAAACTTGCACATGCTGGTTGTATAGTCATTTGAAACTAGATTTCGAAGAGGATACATTAGTTATTTCTATTTTTTAGTTGAGCTTTCATTTGGATTCTGTGCAAAATGTACTTTTTTTCACAAACACACACATAATTTTTCAGTGACTATGTGAATATCTAAATGCAGGACTTATAATATGCCAGACTCGTGTACATTTTACATGAATGTTAGCCATCAGCTATACAGGATGCAGGAGTCGGTGGAGTCAATTTGAACCCAGTTGAGTTCTTCTGTTGACAGTTTCTACACATTTTCCGAGCTCTGATCAAGACTGATACAATAGACAACACACAGAATGTAGTGAATCTGAAAACTCTCAAACAGCTTATTAAGAATACACACATTTGTTGTCTTGTGACTCAGTCATAGCAACAGGCTTCCTGTAATCCACAAGTGAACCATAAAGAGCAATATGGGATTTAAAAAAACATATTAGCTGATTTTTTCCATTAAGATTTTCTCACGTATTGTCATTATATAATGCTGAATATGGAGCTGTAGGTGCTTCTCTCTCCCTTAGATTCATATACTCACATGCACCCAATGGTTTATTGATCAACACATAACCTAGAGTTTTATTAAAGAGAGGTTAATATTTAATTTCCACTGCTTGCTGCAAACAGCATTTCAGAATAACCTATTTTCTGTGGCTGAACAGATTTCCGCTCTGAAACAAATATAAATGAGCCCTCCACCTGCTTTCTGGTGAGAAGATAATACTATCCTGAAATTATCTTTTATAAAATATGTAACCTATGATCTATAGAAATTTACAGATTGTACTGGTTCCGGATTCTCATGGATATGGTAAAATCCTGTTCAACTGAGTCACCTCATTGTGTGAGAGAAGTCAACGTGACTTAAAAGAAACCCTGGTATGAAATGTATATTTATCACAAGTGTTTTTATCAACTCAAGCTTTAATTTGTGAAATCAAAACAAAGTGTAAAAAGGGCTATGCTGGAAAATTCACTGGAGAGCGGCATCTACCACTAAGCTGTGTAAGCCCTCCTATTACAGACACCCAAATCCAGCATTTTACACAAATTCATTTTTTCATAAATTGTTAGGTGAATCTTAAGTGGAACGTTGACCGTTAGCTTTGAAATGCCCATCAAGGTTAGAGCGCCAGAAATGCCTGAACCTTCATCATTCAGGCTACACCTGTGCTTCCCGCAGCGGTTTCCCATAGCCTGCCGAACTGCTTTCTGCTTTCGGAAGCTATCAAAAATGAAGTCGAGAAAACCACAAACCACGAAACCATTCGTCAACTAAAAAGTAGAACTGCTCAGTGTCACTTAAATACAATAACCAGAACTGTACCGTTTCTAAATCGACACCGTTTCAGCGCTGGTGTCTATTTGTCCGGTCATTGAAAAGACGCGAATGTGCTGTGGACGCGGAGCTCGATGCCCCTCAGGGCAGCTGCTTCTCACTCATTTGCACGTAATTGTGTGAACAGAAAAGCTCGGGACGCACGGGGCTTTCGCTTCCTCTGCTGTGAAAATCTAATCAGGCGTCGGCCTGCAAATCAATCTAACGGCCCCTCAGAAGAAGCTCCCTCTGTGCCTTTGTAATGGCAGAGGCTCCTTCTTCGTATCGTCACATTAGCCTCAGAGAAATCAGACCCCAGGGGACGGAGACTACTTAAACACCGGGGGTCTTCAGCTGCAGTCCGCTCGGCTCGTCCCGCCACGCTTTCTCCTGGAACATTTTCGCCGCTGGTTCGATAGAAATGAGAACCAGAGCACATCTGGCAATCCCCACAAGTGCCTGGTTGAAAATGTAATTTAATACAGAAAGTACATAGATGTCTTTATTGAGTTCGTGAACATGTTTTGACAAGAGGGGAAAGGCGGTGGGGGGGGGGGGGGGGGGGGGGGAATTGGGGGATGGGAGGTTTTCCAATATCCGATACCTTGTCCCAGGTGAGAGAATGTCCTGATTGTAATATAGGCTATACACATACCATTTTTTGGAATGAACAATCACAGAGAGGCTCAGATTTAAAATGTATAAAAAGTAAAAGTTCTGAATGTTCTCTTTACAAAATCTTGGGATCATTTAAATATACTATACTATTATATTTTGATCTCTATTGCAAATGGTCATCATATTTGCCACCAACAAATTTTCTGCTCTAATTTTCTTTATAGAAATTTAACAATTAAATACACTTCTGTATAACAATTATTTGGTATAAAATGATTCTTAATGTGTGTGTGTGTGTGTGTGTGTGTGTGTGTAGATATTCTTGTGTCTGATTTTGGTCAACCCCATAAAACTATCTATAATACAATGTAATAATATAATAATAATAACAATAGCAGTATTTCTCTAATGGAATCTGCACTTCATATCAGAGTCAGTAAATCTTGTAAGTCTGCATTAAAGACAGAAATAGATTAATAGGGGGACTTCACGGCACCCGATTAGAAAAACGCTGCAATAGGTAACATTGCCTTGCTGTGTGTGCCCCCCCCCCCCCCCTTTCAGGCTACATTAAGGACTACATCACGCCGTCAGTGTACCGGAGCGAGAGACGGGTGGGGCTGAAGAAGTACTCCCAGACCAGCAGCGGGGGGGAGGAGTACTCCGACCCCGACATGGAGCACCCCGACCTGGAGCACCCCGACAGCCCCCAGTCGGGCGTGACGGGCAGCGGCTGCTTCTCGGCCGAGGCCGAGGCCGAGGCGCTCAGCGAGGGCTACACCATGGACGCCTTCTTCATCTCCGACGGGCGCTCCCGCCGGAAGGGCCGGGCCACAGAGGACCGCGGGCGGGGCGAAGCCGCCGAGGCGGAGGCGGAGGCGGCGGAGGCAGGGGAGGCGGAGACGGAGTCCGGGGGCGGGGCCACGGCCCGGCACGCCTGCGGCGAGTGCGGCAAGACCTACGCCACCTCCTCCAACCTCAGCCGGCACAAGCAGACGCACCGCGCCCTGGACGGCAAGATGGCGCGCAAGTGCCCCACCTGCGGCAAGACCTACGTGTCCATGCCGGCGCTGGCCATGCACGTGCTCACGCACGACCTCAAGCACAAGTGCGGCGTGTGCAGCAAGGCCTTCAGCCGGCCCTGGCTGCTGCAGGGCCACATGCGCTCGCACACGGGCGAGAAGCCCTTCGCCTGCGCCCACTGCGGCAAGGCCTTCGCCGACCGCTCCAACCTGCGCGCCCACATGCAGACGCACTCCGCCTTCAAGCACTACCGCTGCAAGCGCTGCGACAAGACCTTCGCCCTCAAGTCCTACCTGAACAAGCACTACGAGTCGGCCTGCTTCAAGGGCTCCGCCGACGAGGACGACTCCGGCTCCGAGAACTGATCCGGGCCCACGCGGGGTGGGGAGGCTTTCCCGACGCACCTCTCCGTCCCTCCCTACGCCCTTTTCTGCTTCCCTCTTTTTTTAGAAAGCAATATTTTTCAAGTAAAACAGTAATAACGAAAGACGGTGACGACAAACGATGCTGGATTTCTTTTTGAACGATCGCTTTAGACGTGCACACATGCACACATACGCGCGCACTTGAGGAGAAGGAGGCTTGGCATGTGAATTCGTTTTTATCGACGGCTGAGACTTTGTCAACGACAGCAGTCGTCTTCCTAGTCCTGATATTTTATAGCAAATAATGTGGGGGTGGGGGCAGGGGCGAAGGGTGGGGGGTATGACAAAGGGACATGTTGAAAAAGAAATCTCTGGTATTTTTATGCTGTTTTTGTTTTTATCTTTTGCTAAGAATCAAATGCTTTTTTTGCAACTGCTGACTTTTTTATGAAAATTTTAATATAACAGTATTTGCAAATGGTTTTTTTTGCCATATTTAAGTATTAAATAATTTAGTGTTATATTTATTTATTTATTTATTTATTTATTTATCTGTGTGTTTATTTATTTATTATATATTTATAGAATTTTGTGATTTTGTGCCAATTTCTCCCTAAACTTACCAGACTACATCATTATTATGGGCGTTTAGTGGATACAAAAACAATTGTTTTTATGAAGAATGACACAAGTATTGAGTGCATCGTCAGATGTACAGCATTTAATTTAAATGTCCTAACAAGCTACACGATTGCTTTTGGGGAAAAGATGCAAATACAAGAATCAAAACACAACTTGAGTCGTACAGTAAAAGTTTAGTATTGCTGTACCTCAGTACTGTCATTAATCCAAACTATCAATATAGCAATTTTTGGAAACAACATTTGTAAATTCAGGTTTGCTGGGCATTTTATTGATGCCCGTGCAACAGGTGAAGGTAGAGAAAGTTCTGGACCAAGCAATAGCAGTGTGTGTGTGAACCACGCCGACCTCTTCACTCCTGCGACAGGTGCTTCCGCAATAATGGAGACACGGCCGAAAGCTATTCTTCCTCCGTCATAACTGTCGAGTTTAAAGTCCTTTTTTATCGTTTCTTTGTGGTTCTGCTGGGTTGACACCATTGAGCACAACAAACAATCCGAGTCCAATCGACCTGGGCTCCTCCTTCCTAACGATTACCTCAAGCATGAACAAGACCCTTAATTGCGATGGAGTTGTCCTTTTGTTTAGTCTTTTTTGTACGTTGCCAAAATGATTTGACACTTTGGACTAACGGCATCTTTTAGTAGTATTTTGTATCACTGCAAATTCATTGATTGATTATTTATTTATTTATTTATTTATTTACTTATTTATTTAGTATGTATGTATAGCCATTTAACAAAACTTTGTAAAATGCTGCTGATCTTCAAAGAACTTGTTTATATGCATGAAAATAAAAAGCTGTAGAAAGTCCACAAGGCATTGGTCTTAAAAAGGAACAATGTACAGATCATTTATTTGGATGTAATTAAGACACAATATATTTATTCCACAGGAATGATTTTCTTTTGTACAGCAACTGTTGTTCTACACTTGGCTTGTGGACATTCACCTGCAATAAATAAAAAATACAACAAGTAATAATCTATCTTGTTTTAGACTGAAACGCTTGGTTTGTTTCGAAAAATCTGATAATTTTAGCTTAATAGTTCAGCATTCACAACTTTTATGCTTTCTAAATTCAGAAGAACATCAACAAAAGCTCTAAAAGTTCACTGTTGTACTTTTTAAGGACCTGCTCAAGAATGTGTTCATATTCACCTAGTGGCAATTGCAACAAACTGAGTAAGCATTTAAACCCCATATTTAAAGAACAAGGCCACAGTACTGCATATGACCTGGAACAGAATTTCCTAATTTGTGAGATAGGGAGTGCCTATTCCAGATGTAATGCATATCTGTGGTTTTGTGGTTTTAACATGACATGTAAACTCTAATGTGGCTGTGATTGCAACTAGGTGTGTACACTCCGATTAATATGGTTGCAATTGCCCTGTATAATCAGTTGCTTTTTAATGTATGAATTTATTATTATTATTATTATTATTATTATTATATTCTTGGGTGCTCCTCAATGAAATTCTATTTCCTGTAATACAGAGGATGATACAGAAATGCAGTGGCATTCCACATGTAAAGCATGTAAACCTACAATTTGCCATGGTGGGGTGGTACTTCTACTTTTTTCTGAAGGACGGTTTTCTTTTCAAATGCTGGGCTCTTCCTCTTTGGGTAAATGTTATGTACTTCACCATCAGTCAGCTTTGGCAAGGAGTCTTATGACATTCAAGGAAACTGTAATTTCAAAAATGTGCTCCACATAAAATAGGTTTCTCTTAAGGGCATTGCGTTTGTTTCTCAGTGTTGACTGGTACTATAAAAAATAAAGAAAAGCCAGCACTCACAATTAGCAAAACAATTGGCAAGCCATCTTTGTAAATAAGATTCCAATCTTAATTGACCTCTCTGGAAAAAGAAGGTTAAAAAAAATGTTACTTTGCATTACTCTCAGTGCTCAAATTTATTCATTATTTATACTGTGCTAGCTGTCTTTCTCAAAGCTTTGCTCAAAGTGACATCATAGCCACTTGTATCTTGTATCTGGAAGACACTTCCAGAAACTAATGTAATAAAAACATCAACTAACGGTGAGCACCAGGGCTTTCCACAGTTATATGGATAACAAAGCCAAGATTAGTTTTGGTTTATTCAAGAAATTAAGATGATAATCAATCAGTTTAACAGAAGCTGGCATATACAGAAAAGGCATTGAGACACAAGGTACAATACAAAGAAAACATAGAAGGAACAATAACCTGATCGTTCATATATTTAATATTATCAAGCACTATTTTGCAGTCATCTTCAGTTCAGACTAATGCTCTGCGGACACTCTTGCATGGAATGATTAGTTAACAGAACAAAAGAAAAACATAATTATGGTTCACTCTAGTGTTTCTTTTGCGCCTCTACATCATGAAACCTATGCACTTGTTGTACGTCGCTCTGGATAAGAGCGTCTGCTAAATGCCTATAATGTAATGTAATGTAATTAGAAATACATTACGCAGGAGTATGAGGCAAAAAAATAATACAGGTTTATATACAGTATCCTGGAGACAGACTGCAGACAGAATAAACTCATGACAGCGAGTGACCTCCAAGTGAAGGTCAGAAAGCCAGCAGTTAAACGCACCGTCAGCTCCTTGCATATTCATTCAGCAACAGACAGCACAATGCTTTCAAAGGAGTGGCTGTGCTGCTTTGATTTATCATGCTCTAAATAGACTCTCGAGTCGTATTTTTATGGAGTGCAGTGCGCGATGTGCCTTTTGTCCTAAAATGCATAAATACATTTCTGCTGCTGAAACAGAGGACGGGCGAACTCCTGACGGCGTGTGTACGGTCAGAATCGAAAATAAGTCACGTCCGCTGAACGCTGTTGCTCGAAAGTTCAGGACGAATCGTGAAACCCTGGCGTGTTCCTGAGAGCCCACGTACAGGCCCCCAATTCGTTTATTCATTTATTTCATCTTTGTGCTCGGCTTGTCTGCGCAACGATGACACGTGCCAAACAACAACAACAAAGGAGGGGGAGAAAAAAAACAGAATTTGCATAACAAAAGTGTCCAGCATATGGCAGGCTGCTGGAGGCCTTCCATATGGCTCGGAGGATCGTCTCATCCTCTACTTTCACTCTCCGTGTCACGTCGGTCCTTTGTTTCTGTCATTTGCACAAAGAGTGAAGCAATCTCAGCTTCTAAGTACGGGGGACTGGCTGTGAATTTCTGTGCCGTTTTAACTTCATTAATTTATTTCCTCTGCCATTATCCTGAAAGTGCCTTGTGAAATGGAACTGAACCAGTCCACTCTTATACTGCTGTCTACAGTCTATCTGCAGCATATCCAGGCTTACATAATGTTAGACTAGTATAAATGTAAAACATCTACCACTGTTCATATGCAGTAAATTTAAATAATACGACACAATTATAGCACTTTGGGTGTGAGGCATGTTATAAATAAAATTAATTATAAGCTTTCTTATTATGTTTTTATCATACAACAAACGCTTTTTAATTAATCAAACGAGTGACATTAAACGGACTGAAAACCAACTTAGTATTACAAAGATGCACACACATCACACACATACATACAAAAACACGTACACAGTTCATGATACATGCACTACTCTTTTTGATAGATAACCGTGTATGTGTGTGTGTGTGTGTGTGTATGCCTGCTTGCATGCATGTGTGTGTGTATCTGTGTATGTGTACATATAGTACATAGCAGTGGTAACCAACCCTATTCCTGGAGATCTACCAACCTGTAGGTTTTCACTCCAACCCTTACAAAGCATCTTGTTGAGCTGCTAATTATAGTCAGGTGAGCCAAATTGGGGCTGAAATGAAAACACACAAGATAGTAGATCTCCAAGAACATGGGTGGTTACCACTGGTATATAACATACATATAGTACACACACACACACACACACACACACACAGTTATCTATCATGAAAGAATATTGCCAGAGGGATATCAGTACCTTGCATTTTACATTATGCTTCTATGCTCAGAGTCTTATCTCGGTCACAGGCACCGCATCATACCTCTCCTCCCTGCAACATACCTCTCTTTTCCCTCAACTTACGCACTTGACAACTAGCTAATACATACTGTAAACAACCAACGACACAAAAGATTTGCCTTTCTTCTGAGGAGCACAGCCCCTTTTGTGTTTGGTATGGAGATCAGCTTCAGGGGGTGGTGTGTCATTCTCTTCTTGTAGCTCAACATTTTTTTCAGTATTTTCTATTTATCATTGTTTTTAAAGTCCTTACTACAGCAAGACCATTACTTTGAGAGGCAGGTTGTCAGGTAAGATTACTGTATGAACATTTCTGAAAAACAATGAGGACACTCATGCACACATTAGACATAGAGTAATGTAGAACAATATAAATTAGAATTATGTTCATATTTTATATACAGACTGTCCGCAACTAAGCCTGCATTAAGTATGTCAAAAAGAATCCCCTTTATAATAACAAATATAATTCATAGAAATACTGTTGTGGCATTTGGTCCGGCAGTGAACTAGATTGGTCGGCTGGTGGAGAGAGCACACGCACCTGGGTTGCGTTAACTAATCAGCCCAGGTGCTTAAAGGTATGTTTCTCCCCACAGTTTGGGGCCAAGACCAGAAGCACACACCAAGAGAGCATCTGTTTTGAGTTCCATTTGTCTGAGCATGCAAGACAAAGAAAGAAACTGGTCATCTGAAAAGTGGTGAGTTGAAAAGCTGTTGCTGGGGTTTATTTTTTTGTCTTTATTATTTTAGTTTGGTGTTTTGGTTTATTGTTTTCGCCTGGAACCTGTGAGGGGGAACGTGTGAAGATGTTAATTTATTTGTTTTCGTGTTGGTGTTGGTGTGGGTGCGCTCTCGCTCTCTCCATGCGGCAACCGTCAGTCCACTCCCGGAACTGCCGCATCTCCCTCCCAGGGGTGTCATACCGGCCTGTGACAACTGTGTTCTAATCAGCTTACCACATACTGCTTGACAGGCTCCAGGAAATCGGGAAGCTGGCAATAGTCTAATCTTTTTTTAGAGTCTGCTCTTCAGCTAACCTCCATGCCACCCCTCTCCATTTTTCTGACCATCACTTTGTTTCCTTCTCCATCCCCATTGTGTTAACCACCCTGACCTGGTTTCATCACATTCTGTCACCACTCAACGCATTCTGCGGTCTGTCTCCCCTCTCTCCTTTTGCTCTGTTCGCTCCTCGCTCCCTCCTCTGGAGTCCTTTCTGTCTCTTTCCACCAACTCTGCCACTTCCACATTTCTGTCTGCTGTCTCGTCCTCCTTTGATCTTTAATTCCCAGCATCCTCTAGACCTGCCTGCATGTCCCCATCTGCTCCCTGGCTGTCTGAAACCTTGCTTAAATGAGCGCTGCAGGCTTCAGGCTGCTGAGAGGTGGCGGCACTATCGTGGATTGTCAGATGACCTCTCCAACTTTCAGTTTCTCTTCTTCTCCGCATCCATCTTTGCTGCTAAATCAGCTTCCCCCTAGCCCTCCCCCAAACCCTACCCTGTTCGACCACTTCTGACTCAATGGCTTAATGTCTCTCTCTCGTGTTTCCCCAGATAAAGTGCTAAAACTTGTCTCCATGATTCAACCGACCCCCTCCTCCAGACTATTGCTGCTGGCCTGCTTTCTTTCCTCATGACCATCAGCAACTCCTCCCTGGCATCTGGCTGCATTCCAACTGCTCTCAAGTCAGTAAGAGTTACTTCACTTCTCAAGAAGCCTTCCCTCCACCTGCATAATGTCAAAAATTACAGACCAGTATCACTCCTTCCTTTTCTTCCAAAAGTACTTGAACATTTTGGTTCTAACAAACTTTCTCAATTCTCTCTCAGAAGAACTTGCTGTATCCCAACCAGAGGCTATGCTCCTTGCTGTCATTGAAGCCCTCCATACCCTTAGAGCTGCCTCCTCTTTTCTCATCCTCCTAGACTTGTCTACTGCCTTTGACACTGTAAATCACCAGCTACTCCTTGCCACCTTGATAGACCTGGGGTCCACTGGGCCTCTCATTGTTTACCTCCTACCTGTCAGACAGCTCTTATCAGGTATCCCGGAGAGGGTCTCTGTCTTTACCATGGAACCTCTCTACTGGGGTACCCCAGGGCTATGTCCTGGGCCCTCTCCTTTGCTCTCTCTGCACCTGATCCCTTGGCTTAATCATTACATTCCACAACTTGTCCTACCATTGTTATGCTGATGACATTCATCTGTATCTCCCTTTCTCATCCTATGACACTCAGGTGACACTCCCCCTGGTTTTCTTGTGCCACCTCCCTCCTGCATTCCCTCCACTGGCTCCTGGTGGCTAACTATATCAAATTCAAAACTCATCAAATTGGTGTACAGGCCTGCTAAAGGAGCTACACCCCCAGACCTCTGGTCCGTGGTCCAGCCCTACAACCCAGCCTGTGGTTTACATGGCTGTCACTGGGCACCTAGCTCCCCCCCCCTCCCGGCAGTGACCTGGTTCTCACCTCCCAGCCTTGACTCTTCTCCTTATGGGCTCCTGCCCACCTGAGTTAGGGGAGTCCCTCCCTACCTTCTGTCATAATCTGAAGACCCATCTCTTCTGGAATTATCCCCCCCCCCCCCCTTCACCACCTGATTCCCATTCCCCTCTTCCAGATCTTCTCCATCCTAAAAAGAAGACCTTTATTTGTCTTTGCATCCACAAGTTAATTCCAAAAGGATTACCTGGTGCTGGTGTATCAAGCCCTGACCATTATACTTCTCATTCATTGCTACTTGGGTTGTTGGTGGTTTACAAATCTAGGCTTATTCTTAATTTGTATTCATTGTAAGTCACTCTGGAAAAGACCAATCAGCTAAATGCCTAAAATGTAGATGTAAATGTAACTGCACAACCCAAATTATATTTTGTAATGATAGATTCCAGCATATTCTTCAGAGTGTGATTAAATTCATCCTTGTACTCTGAAGTCCACTGGCTAATTATTATTTTAAAGTACAAAATCAGACATATGAGCTACGTATGTCTGAAACCTTTGAAATGGTTCTGTATTTACATTGTATTTTACCCTACATAAACATCAGTGGTCGGCCATGTCGTTACACTTTGACTACAGCGCCCTCTCATGGCTCACAAGCACAAGACAATGTAAGTGCATTATAAAAACAGTGATAACTGAATTAGTGATATTTTAGTAATGACACCTCTGTAGTTCACATCAAGCATCACATTAGCAGATGCACATGCAAACTGATTCAAACTCAACTCAAAACACAAGACTGTGGCTATTTTTACACCGCGGGAGATATGATTATATAAAACGAATAAATCACCTGGAAAAATGCCTTGTGCTGTTAGATGCCAGAAAAATCTAAGCGCAGGTACTGTTTTATTTTTATCATTATTATTTTTTTTTTTTTTTACCACATTTCAAACAGACTGGCACTTGAAATACAAACCTATAATGTTCATAATAAACAGGTTGTAATACATTTTGAATTATTGCATTTCAACCAGTTTGCAAAACACTGAAAAATATTATACAAAACAAACAAAAAAAGGAGCTAGAAAAATGTCATGTTCTGTCATTCACTCTCAGGTTATAGTTGGTAGCATTTTTCTCAACAACCCGTGTGTTGTAGAAATCAGCTTTAGACATTCAGAGATACGTGTTTTTCACCTCCCAAAACGTGAATATGTGCAGTTTCCCAGTTTCAGTTGCCACGTTGTTCAACCACTGTTTAATGTTTAATGACCTTTAAAGATGATCGCCTATAGTGAAATTTTTATGTCAAAACAGTAAACAGAAGCCATATTGGCAGTTGTGAAACTATTCAGCATGGAAGATATGATGATATATACAGAATGTGTCTGTATAAGGTTTGCTATGAGTGTTGCACAGGATTTCTAGAAAAAAAATATTGGACAAACAATCCCCCAACATAGCTCTACCCTGGGGCTATACAGTGGGTGTGTGGATTTCTATAGCCCTCTGCAGATGTGATGGGTTTTATGGGTTTTTGATAAATTGTCTGGGTTTTATTGCTTAGTTTTTGTCCCAACTGGTGGAAAATAATCCTTGTTATTCGGCTGGTATGTGTGCAATACATAGTGAAATGCAAATACTGTAGGTCATCCATGCATTTGCGATAAAAACCAGGGCCCAGATTTAATATGACCACAACACACCTCGCAGTGTGTCTCTTTATTTAAAAAATGAAATGTAACACTTGTTTGTTTGTAATTGAATATTAAAGAAAATTCTGTTAGTGATGCATTTGGATTAAGCGTGGGCCAGAGTTGTTTTTATCAAAACTATGTGTTTTTTTTTCTTCAACTCAGAATTCTGCTTCAAAAGTGTCTCAGCGTGAGATGAAACAATGTATTTTAAGCAATTCTTTCAGAACGGTTCAGATATCTGAAATGATGTTGATTTGACTGTGTCCTGGTTGTCACACCAAGACCAGACATTTGTTGCAAAATCTGCAATCCTTAAAATCCCTGCAAAAATGTTGGACCTATTCCTTTGAATTAAACAAACAAAAAAACACCCTCGCTGTCAGGCAAAAAACATATTTCCAAAAGGTATTCCTGTTACTTTCGTTCACTGTCTTTTTCAACAATGGCACCAATCGCAAGGATGTTTTAATAAGAAACACTTTGACCCTGTGAATTGCAAAATCAGGTTTGCTTCTCTTCATTGAGTAGAATATGGGGTATAAGAACAAACCATTTTAAAATCCCCTTGAGGTTTATTCTGTTTGTAGGGTCATATTTCCACATCCAGCAAAAAATACTGTTTGTATTAAGGTCACCTATAGCATTCTGATTATGCCAGTCTAAAAGGCAGAACAATGCACACCTCTCACATGCACATAGATCACAATTGATCTGTGGTTCAACAAAAGCATCTTAGCTATAAAATGTTTATTTCCAATCAGTGGAGAATAGATCAAATAGAATCACCCACATTCACCACATCAACTTAAGTCTTTTGATTTGTGACTTTATTGCAAAAATGTTTGTTACAAAGTGTTTGTTCTCCATGCCTCTCAAGTATTTATTTTCCAATGAAAACAAAACAGCATTGACCTGCTTTCATTTTTTTCATCCATTCTTTCATTTAAAGGTGTGCAAAATAACAAGTCCTCTCACTTTCACACTTACAATTAGTCAAGGCTGGAACACATATCATGAAATAATAATGCAATTGGCCATGTGGAAGCTAAACCAGTCTACCACAACATGATATTTTAAGAAGGTTTGGAAAAGAATAATCCTTTTCGCTCACTGGAACCCGTCCAAATTATGGCACGGTCTGTTCCAGGAACATACCGTAATCAAGCAACCTCGCAGAAAAGAATGGACAAAGGTAAAGTCGCGGTAATACGGCCGGATGCATGTTCGATTTGCAGGCGAAAAAAAAATGGAGGAAAGCTGGAGTAGAAATAGGCTCTCTGTCTGGGAAAGGATACATGTTTGATCAGTGGCCATCTATTATGAATGCTAACGGCCTGGTCTAATGCTGAGAGAAGCGCTGCCTGGAAACAGCTGCTCGGTGCAGGAAAGAAACAACAAAAGAGGCCAGGAACTTTATTGATAGAGGTCATTATCCCAGCATAACATTACAATGCTTTTACACATCAGTGTCTATATTTATTATGTGCAAGGAGGCCGTGTACATACAGTATTATGCCAAACTATGAATAGGCCTAATATCAAAGTTAGCATTTGCTGGAGAGCTTAATACAAAAGGAGAAAAAAGGTCAATGTTATTTTCACACTGGTTACGAGATGGTATAACCAAAAGTGACATTGTACATTGAAAGAATTGTGTGCTTTAATGTAGTATAAATAATGACCAGCAGATGGGAGTGTAAATCTTTTTCACACTGATGCCAGGTGGGGCTACGGAGTCGAATGTTGAGAGTCGTTCATCAAAGCCAGATTTTTTAAAGCTGATTCCAAAAAAATATTGCACAAAGTGTATTATATAACTAACCATGGTTTTGATTAAATACATGGTTATTATTTAATCAAAACCAGTTCTCAGAGTTATTAAAGTTTGTACAGCTTGAACAGAACTTGAATAGTCAATCTATCTTCAAGCAATAATTTAGTGGTTAGCATTTAGTATTTAAATGGAACACACAAGTCTGTGATCAATTTGAACTGAAAATAATAGTCAAAATAGAGAACTTGTGATTCAACATATTTCAACATGCATCCAATGCTACTGTGCTACCATACCACCATGTGAATTGATTTGACAAAGAGATCTGAAGAGATGGTTCCTGTTACTTTGTCTAGAAATGAATAGAAAAGCAATTAATGCCCATGGGTTAAATTATATACCATGAAAAGGGTAGCACCCCTTAGTTTTGCTACTGGAATTTGGAACAGGCATCAAACTCGCCCACTATCACCAACATATAAATTGAATTAAACATATCACACACAACTATTAATGTTCACACAGTTCATGTCCAATGTTCACAGTGTTCAGTACTTAATTGTGGCTATGTAATTTGCCCTTATTTGTTTATTTAAAAATGAGAATTTAATCAATTTAAGTCACATTTTTTTCTGCATCTGAAAAGAACTGAATTACTTTCACTTGATTATACCTATGAAACAACATGAAGACAGATTTCAGGAGTTACTAAACTTGTGTCTTTTGCAAAAGCTGCAGACACTGGCAAAGCAAAGGCATTTTAGCAATCAACTCAAGTGTGAAGACTTCCCACTCTGAATTGACCTCTTCAATGTAAATAATTAGACAGCAATTACATCTTGTGAAAAGTAGCTGAGACTGATTTAACATCCTTCGGAGAACAACGTGAAAGCACCGCAACATGAGTACAACTAGGCAAACTGAGACACATCTTACTAGGCAAAAATAAATCACTGTTGCTGCCATGATGTCTAATATGTCAGACTGTCATTCACCAGCCATCACATCTCCTACAGTTATGCATCATAATGTACTTTCATCTTCACTTTTTTCCAAACTGACATTTTAAATATTGCACTGTAGTGTCAGTTTACCTGCTTAGGGACTACAGATTAAAAATCTGTTCTGTGAAACAAATACATATATCTTGATGTTGTGAGACTAATAAAGTCCACAGGCAGAAAACATACACTAGAGAATGACCAGAGGCTACTAAGGGACTATAAGCATGACAGTGACCCCAATCCTCAGGCCAAAGAATTACTCTGGGCCAGTGACTGCAGGCCACAGACTGACCACAGGCAGTAGAGTGACTGCAGGCCACAGACTGACCACAGGCAGTAGAGAGACCACAGGACACAGACTGACCACAGGCAGTAGAGTGACCACAGGACACAGACTGACCACAGGCAGTAGAGTGACCACAGGCCACAGACTGACCACAGGCAGTAGAGAGACCACAGGACACAGACTGACCACATGCAGTAGAGTGACCACAGGCCACAGACTGACCACAGGCAGTAGAGTGACCACAGGACACAGAATGACCACAGGCAGTAGAGTGACCACAGGCCACAGAATGACCACAGCCCATTGAGTTCCTGCCCCCCTCTGATTTGGCCTGTTCTCTCAGTACTCTGCATAAAACAAGGGGACAGGATGTGCAATGGGTCAGGTGTCATGAGAACTTAGCATTTCTGTGCTCCAGACTAGCCTAGGCCCTCTTCGACCACAGGACCTGCCAGGGCTCCCGTCTGGGGAGAGACAGATAAGAGCAGCCCTGCTGCAGCCTAGGCAGCTATTTTAAGACTGAAGTACCCCCCCCCCCCCCCCCACCACAAATGTTCTTTCTTGAAAATGTACATTTGCCCCAACTGCTCTCCACACAAAAGATGTTGGTAGTTCAAATGCTAACTGTTATGCGTTGCTTGCAGGTGAGGAGAGGGGGACTCACGAAAATGCACAGAAATTGATTTTAAAGGGAATTTCATATTGTTCTGTCAGAACTTTGGCCTTAGCGATTGCTAACCTACATTGTTTTTTAATTTTGTATTGACAAGAGAGAGAGAGAGAGAGAGATGCTTCGATATAGGCTATATGTTCAGCTAAAAAAACATACATATTTTTGTTGTATGCTGATATATCCAAATAATATTCTGGTAATATTAATATTATATAATAACATTCAGAATGTAGTTGTACATACTTTCACTCCTTCATAATCTGTTGCCAAGTATATTTGTGACAATGTTGTTCATATAGGCCAAACAACATTTTCAAATGAGTAAGTATGGTACAGCGTGTTGCTGTGTATGTACCATACAGTAGAAAGTTCTGTCGGCAACATCCCGTGGGACTCCATTTAAGCTGCTGTGCGTTGATAAGCTCTTTAGTGTATATAGGGTCAAAAACAAAAGAGATTTAATAGCCCCTTTCTTTAGCTTCTTTCATCAACTCTTTGACCTTGGAGGAAGAAGAAGGTTGTTGCTCTCTTGATGATCGCCGCGCGAGATAGGCAGGACGCGAGAACCTTCCAGAGACACGGAGCAGCGGTTCCTGAGCGAAAAGGTAGGAAGCAGACAGAACTGCGCCCGGGGGGGGGGGGATGAACGTTGCCCTTGCAGAGCGATCCTAAATGGACGTTAAAGCCCCCTCCAAAGAATCGTCGCGTGTGAGAAGATTTCCTGTTACGAGGGAAGGCTTTTTCGCCGGCTGGAAGTAACAGCAATCCCTGAGGGGATCTTGACACGCGAGAATCGTATTCCGTAACATGCCCAAGAGACCAAGCCGCACCTGCTGCTTTTAGAAATCAATTCCAGGCGGACGCTTTTTTGATGCTTTCTTTAAGCTGAAAAAGTAGTTCATGCACCACAGGGGAACACGGATGTCTGCCAAGAGGAAGTATTGCGTGTAATCGTTCGTAAGAGTCACACAGTGGGGGCATTCCTCTCTGGTCCGTGAACCCCTTGGTTTTTTCTGTGAGCCATAAACCCACAGAGACACACGTGTGGGGAAGATCTGATATTTTTCTAATGCCACTGTTTGCCATATCACCGCTTCGACCTGACATTTTCAGTGAACCATAGCTCCCCGTAGACAGTAACTTTACGGTTCATTAAAATGAAACAAACCTTTTTCTTGTGTCTCATCCAGATTGTGCTGGAATCAATGGTTTGCTCTAGTAAAAAAAAAAAATTACTGTTGACTCCCCTCAATAAATTCTTAACTCAAATATGATGTTTTGGCCCCTTTTTTAGCCAATAACCGTAGTACTGTCAGAGCGTTGGCTCTTCCTGTTTGGCCCCTACTTTGAAAGTTTGAATGTTTCCAACAATTACATCAATTCCAACCCCTCCTAACCCCATCATATTCTGAATAAACCTTGCCTTCCAAAAAATACTGGCCTAGATTCATTCAACATTTGTCCTGAACCTTCCGTCACAATGAAATGGAAGTGTTTTTATTTATTCACAAAACAGTTTGGCGAGTTCAGCACTCACAAAAATGTATTTGACAACCTGTGTTTGGAAAGGTAAAATACTGACACTCAGGCCTCCTTTTTATTTAGGACTTGTGGAACTGCACAATCGTCTGTCTTTGAGAGAGTTTGTCCCACTCAGTTTACTGATTGAAAGCTTGGGCATCTCCCCATAGTTCGTAGCCGTTTAATTTTTTCAACTTAATGTGAGAGTCTAAGTCAGTGTGATAGCTTGATTAGCTGGCTGAGCATTCAGACAAAGGCCTTTCATTAGAGCGTCCATGTTCTTTTCCCTCAAGCTGAGGCCCTTTCTGTGCATCCTGCAACATTATCCAGCCCAGCTTGAGAATCATAAAACTGGAAAAATTGGGACCTTGCTTGAGCCTCTCTCTGGAACTACACAGGAAACTTTGATTTCATGTTGATCCCTATTGTTCCAGGGACTAACTTCAACGAGAAAGAAAATTTGAAAATGAAAAGCGACTTCTGGTGAAGCGGCTCAGCCGTTTGCTTCGCCCCTGGAGAGATTACCGCCACGCCCCCTGGCTGGGTGTTTTCCGGCATTTGCTGAGACCAGCGGCGCTAATGTGTATCCTCTCAGGGGTCCCCACCTGGAATCCCAGTGGACTGACCACCATAGCAGGCATAACGAGCACCAGCTTAAGGCTCCTGTGGGATGCGAACCACTGACTGTTATTGCTGAACACTGCCGTGGTGAAGGCTTAGAGCTGGCTTATTGAAAGCTTATGGCCGACTAACAACACTTCCTCCTGTTGGACATGGCTGACCAACCACACTTCCTCCCGTTTGACATGGCTGACCAACAACACTTCCTCCGATTGGATATGGCTGACCAACAACACTTCCTCCTGTTGGATGTGGCTGACCAACAACACTTCCTCCTGTTGGATGTGGCTGACCAACAACACTTTCTCCTGTTGGATATGGCTGACCAACCACACTTCCTCCTGTTGGATGTGGCTGACCAACAACACTTTCTCCTGTTGGATATGGCTGACCAACCACACTTTCTCCTGTTGGATATGGCTGACCAACCACACTTCCTCCTGTTGGATGTGGCTGTTACAGACACGCTAGCCGTACCTCCGTCGACGCGTTTTGGTTGCGTGCTGTCGCAGTTTGAAAAATGCTGCGCCTGGCCTCCGATCTGCTTGGCATGTCACAAAGGATAAAAAGGTCCCTGCACAGTGTGACGGCTCCAGACTCATAAGCCTCATAAGTGCCTGAAGGGGATTAGTGTGTATCGTTTTTAATTTCACTGCACGCTCTATTCTATAAACATGTCAACACGAGATCTGAGACAAAAAACTGCAAGAATTATGGTCTCTTGAATTTTTGCAAGGATTGTTATTATATCACAATTTGTCGTGGACCACCTTACCTTAAATCACCTTACAATCACAAATTTTTTTTAAATTTTAACATTTAGTAGGCGTGATACTTTTTTCGAAAGGGGAATCAGCATTCAGTGTTTGAAAAGTGCAAAGTTAGATTTTCTTCAGGTGCATTTTCCTGCGTCATCGGACGCTGTTTATTCTTTCCTGAATTATTGAAGAGGCCTGCCGCGTTCCCCCACAGGCCAAAGTATTTATGATAGAGAAAGGGTGATACATCACTGCGTCACACGCTGCTCCTCAACCTCGGGCCCTCCTAGCGGAGCAGCGACGCTCGCATTTAAAAAAGGCGTAGGGTTTGGCCCTGTCAGCGCAGCTTGCCCTCAGAGCTGTGCTCCACACGCTGGGCCCTGTGTTTGTGTAGCGTTCCCCTCCGGTGACCCCTCTGCGTAAACTCTCAGCCTCTGGAAGTAGTTAGCAGCTCATCCCCTTCTGGTTATTTTCTCAGAAGCTGACTCAGGCGAGGAGAGAGAGGGGGCGAGAGAGAGAGAGAGATAGAGAGAGAGAGGGGGAGAGACAGAGAGAGAGAGAGAGGGATGGAGAGAGAGGGGAGAGTGACAGAGAGAGAGAGAGGGAGAGGGAGGGAGAGAGAGAGAGAGAGCATGTGTTGCTTTGGAAATATGACTGTAGTTATCATGCCAATAAAGCAAATTGAAATTGATCATTGAGAAATTGAAAGAGAGAGAGAGTCATAGCATCAGTCCCTTCCTCCCTTTTATACATCTATCCGTTTTATTTGCTCAACACTTTACTCACGTCCTGCTGTACAAACAAATAACAAATGAGGACTGTGAAGTCGCATTTGGCTCGCGAGGGCATTTTCTGCTAATTCAACATCTCAGTAATAAGCACACATGCCCTCTGCCCCCACCCCCACCCCCTTCAGCACACAGCTTTGTGTATGATGCTTTTTTTGGAGGGAAGCCGAACAGACAGAGGTGGGGATGCACCCTGGAGACCAACGCTTACCGTGCGGGCTGTTCAAACTGCAGCGCGCCTTTTAATAGCAAATTTTCTAATCTTTTGTTTTAGTGACAAACAGAAGGGAACACATTTGCGAATCTGGCCTATTGCCCAGTGGTGAGGGTTTTTGTTGCTGTGTATTATATGATTTTTGTATTGTATTATATTAATTCTATGCATAACTGATTTATGCACACTATGCTTTTCAGTTAACAGAATTCATTCATAAACACACTGTATGAGGTATTTGTGCATATTTCATCTATATTATTGGAGTAAAAATGTATGTTTTATTAAACAACACACAGTTTACAAAATAACAGCAGTTTACCCAAGTGTTTCAATTAATCATATTTTGGTACGGGTACTAGCCTAAGAGAGAATAATAAATATAGGTCCAATAAATGAACACAAGTGATGAGAGCCATTTTAAATAGTATTTTTACATTTTTACATTTAATTTTTTCTGATACCTGACACTCACATTTCCCAAAGGGTGTGAATAGCTCATGTATTTTCAGTCATATGTATATATATATATATATATATATATATATATATATATATATATATATATATATATATATATATATATATGTATATATATATATGTATGTCGCACACCTGATATTTAAAAAACTGATCAACATCTTTGCAATAACTATTCAATAAACATTGCCAATATATTATTTTACTTTCAAAACCAGTTAAACATGCTCTAGGTTTTGCACACAGAGGATGGAATACAATTCTTTGCAAACGGTATTGATGTGCAAGGGCTCTATGCCGATTGGATGGATCTTTGCTTACAGCACAGTATAGATGTGCAAGAGCTGCGTGCTGATTAGATGGATTGATGCTTACCGCACAGTACAGGCGTGCAAGACCTCTGTGCTGATTGGATGGATGGATGCTTAAAGCATAGATGTGCAAGAGCTGTGTGCTGTTTGGATGGATCTATGCTTGCCGCACAGTATAGATATGCAAGACCTCTGTGCTGATTGAGTATATCTCTGCTTACAGCACAGCAGTGCTGATGGAAGATAGCTGACCTACAAGTTCAGTACACATGTCCCTCCCCGTTTCTTCTCCAGGCACTATGGGGGTGTCTGCAGTAGCAGGGGAGTGGGTGAGGGGGTGGGGGAGGGTGTTCGTGTATACAGGTGGTGACACAAATGGGACCCACCTCAAAAAAACAAAAAACATTTAAAATAGTCTTTTCCTGTGGCTTGGATGATGGAAAATGTGCAACATCCACACCTGCAGATTTAAAAACAAAAATCTAATACACAATCAAAGAAAACAAGCCACTGAGCCAATTCTAATACTACTGAGAGCAGTGACTTGTCAAACAAACTCCTATCAGCTTACGAAACAACATTTTATGCTGTTATATAAACTTAGCTCAATTGCGCAGAGGACATTTAATCTGTTTTAATTTGCGAAGATGATTAATGGGCTGTTAATTTGAGTGATCTGTAATTACTATATGTGCAATTACTTACTGCAACTGTGTTTTTAACCTTCTGAAATGTGATGAACCTGTGACCCTCACACTCTCCAGTTTGTGCTGAGGTAATTTCTCACACTGCAGACAAAAACATAGGTCTATAGACTGTTTTTAAAAACGATAAATTGCATATCAGGAAACAGTTCATGCCATTCTTTAGATTCCACACAGTAAACTGTATGAATTCAACTCTAACAGTGTTAATTCAGCTCTTAACGGTCTCACTCTGGAGTTGAATTAACACTGGACATTTTACTGTGTACTTTAACATTGGTATTCTTGTCTCGGACCGTGTCAATGAAACTATTTGTACCGTTTGTACTAGTGGGAATGAGACTGAAAAAGGACCGACATAGGCCTACGTGAATTCATTGATAAATTTGGACGCGGAGGAAAAATGCTTCCTCCTCTGGGAAGTAAGGAATTTGCATGTTGCTAACAACCCCTCCCCTCAGCTATAAGAGCTGTGTTCGAGCACTACGGAGTACTGACTGTCCGGGTTTGACTCCACGTGCAGTGAGAGGAAATACACCTACTGACTTGAAGCTGAAGTGCATGTCTGTTGTTAATATTATTATTAATAATAATAATAATAATAATAATAATAATAATAATAATCTACCATATTTTATTACGTTTAAGAGGGAATTGTATGGATAACCTGTGAGAGGATTAATTTATTTCCGATCAATTGCACTGGGAATTTTGTTTCGATTATGACGTTTACCATGATGAGGCCTATGGCGACCCACCTTATTTATCCTGACTTGAGCAGCTTGTCCGAGGACGAAGAGAATCGCAGCGAGAGTGACGGCAGTTCGGAACAGAGCTTCGAATGCTGCGCCGGTGCTGCCAAGCGCCGGAGGATGGCACGCCTGCCCGGGGTCAGTGGGATTGTTTTGGTTAAGCAGCGGAGCTCTGCCAACGCCAGGGAGCGTGACCGGACCCAAAGCGTGAACTTGGCGTTCACTGCGCTCCGAACCCTCATACCCACTGAGCCAGTGGACAGAAAACTCTCCAAAATCGAAACGCTTCGCTTGGCGTCTAGCTATATCTCGCATCTTGCAAACGTCCTACTGTTTGGAGACGGTAACGGAGACGGACAGCCTTGTCTGAGCGCTGTGTACAGTCCTGGAGAGGGAGACGCGAAACAGCCCAGGACGATTTGCACCTTCTGTCTCAGTAACCAGAGAAAAGGGGTAAGCTTTTCATTCTTGCACAATATTTCATAAATCAGTCCATGTTTTTAGGGCTATACTCCAAGAAGGCAAGGAGCATTTGCAGCGCATGCTTAATGGCTGTAAATGTTAGGTTCACAAACGGTTTCATAAATTAATTACATTCGTACTGATGTCAAAACAAAATGTACGAGATATTCTGTTTGATTCGTTTCAGACTTCCAGTGTGCACATGTTCAAACCTACATGACTCTACATCATGATCACTACATGACTCTACATCGAAAATTTGCGGAGTGACCCAATTAGTATTTTTTACTTAATTTTATCCTTGTATCCATGTCCACCAGGTTTAAATGCAACTGCTATAGTTTATTATATTGAAACACTTTGAAACACACACAGTAAAATGTACAGTGTTAAATTAACTCTTATTGAGTTCCTATGGTCCCAGTTGAACCATAGGTACACTGAGGGTTGAATTAACTCTGGTCATTTTACTGTGTAATTTATCTTAACCAAGAGCAGTCATTACTATGTCTAAATGTGATTTAAGTTGTAAATTATTTCAACATTTGGTAAAATTAACAGGATTCTCACACAAAATGTAACCACATTCAAAGTTTTCAATATAGTTTTTCAAATACAAACAAGAAGTTAAGGTTGGAGGTAGGCATTACAGCTCAAAATGAGCTACATTACTCAAATTATTATATATTTGAGTGATGTAGTTATTATAAAGTATTTTCCAGCACACAGTGAGGTCGTTATAGTGAACTTTTTTTTTCATTTTTTTTTTCAATTGAAGACTAATATAGACATGCAGTTTGTGGAATTTATAGAAGAAAAGTCAAGAGATGTTTCCTCCAGGGTGGGTTAGGGCAGGGTTTTATCAAAATGTTTATCATTATAACACCCCAAAAAATGGCCTGAGGTTGATGAATCCCACCTCTATAAAATGGTTACATTTGGGCACCTTCCCCCAAAACCCATCATCATCATCAACCCAAACATCATATTTAATTCACAATGTGTCTATGTCAGACATGCATTAATGCAATATATGCAAGGAATGCATTACAATTATAATGATATTACCAAGGAATGTGTAAACTAGCCAAATTCACTTTCCTTGAATTTATATCTTAAATTAGCTCTTAATATCGTATTTAATTTGGCATACCAGAGTGGTCATGTTGGGTTGGAATATTATCCTACCTACCTCGTTTGCATTTGCAGACCTGAATTTATATGCTTTATACCTTCGGTACATAACAAGCTTTACCCCTGTAGAGCATAAAGTATACCTAGTATATAAAACTGAATTTATACTTGTACAATTGAGGTAACAGTAGGCCTCCAGAATTGAACATATTTTATATTTGACAACTGAGTTAAAGTAAGCATTCTGTGTATAACTGAATTCATGTGAGTACTGAGTTTAAGTAGTACTATGAGGCTGATCTGAATGTATATGTGTACAGCTGAGTTAAAGTATCCTTCTCAGTGGTAGGGCACCAAACCCTCAGGAACAGTATAGTGCTGGAACAGGCAGGACGTGTAGGCAAACTGATGGCTACCAAAGGTATTAATCTGCATATGTCAAAGGTAAAACTATGGTCTAGACTAGAGCTAAGCATTTTCATTGGCTCAAACCACAACAAACCATAATAATTTGAAAAAACAAAAAACAAAAAGTCATTTATGAAAAATAGCTTCTGTTTTGCAGAAATTTGTGTTACAAAGCAGTTTTTTTATCCTCAACACACAACAATAAAGGTAGTACAGTAGTTGCAGTATAAAAATGTCTATTGCTTTTTGAACTATCACTGAAAAAAGGCACAGTTCCACTTTTAGACACAGGTTCAGAAAGTAAAAGTCTTCCCCAGTATTTTGCTCCAGTTACCTGTATTTTCTAATTAGCACAGTTCTTCAGCCAGGAGGTAGAACTAATCAGCTAGTTGAGTTCATGTGTGGAAGACACATACGGCAGGACTTTTACTTTCTGACTCATGGACTTTCCACATCTGCGATTATAACAATTTTCTGTTTTATCCTATTATAGTCAGTTTTCATGGACACAGATATCAGACATGGTATCACAATCTGGGCAGTGGCAGTCATGTTCCTCATGATGCATTAACATTATACTGTGTGTATATATATATATATATATATATATATACACACACACATATTTATATAGATATAGTTATGTACTTACAGTAGTGAAACTAGGTGCTTAAGCACACAAACACACATGCATTAATTTTAAGACAAAATCTTTCATTTGTGACTATTAAATGATAAAATGCAGAAGTTCGCTTGAGAAGGGAGATAAAGCCTTATATAACAGTGCTTTGGCTTTGATTTATAACAGTTTACCAGAAATATGCACATTTTTACATTACTTTTTTCAGTGAGCAGAAAAGAATGGCGGAAGAGGGCAATACTTGCCCATTTAGTTATGTATTTTCAAGTATTTTCAATGTTTGCATTGAGTTTAAATTGTATTATATGAACACAACATTACGCAGTTCTCTATCTCTACAAGTGCATATTTTTTAAATGCAGTTTTACTATTAATTCAGTGTTAATATATTGGGGGAAAACACAAGGTACATTTACATGGTAGATTATTAGACCTTTAGAAACTCTCCTTATTTCCACAATTTGGTGCTCTCTAATCTCCTTTAAAGGGAATGGAAAGAAAGAATGCATTTTGATTAGGGAGACAGTCATACAGTACATGAACAAAAATATACTCAAATTGCTCTCCTAGGAACAGCCTGGAGAGCCCATTCGGATTTCAGTTTCTGTACAAGGGAAAGTGACCATATGGGAAGTATGCTGGCTTCGGTACAGCATTTTTGCATTCTTTAAAATATTACTGTTTATGAATTACAGTTGGATTATCCCAAATTATAGTTCAGCAACCTATTTTTACAGCAAATGCTTGAGTGGGTTATCGTTATTATCAGTAATGACTGCCACGAAGCTGTGGAATTATTTCCTGTTAAAATTTGTGGTGGTGTGAGATGTGAAAGTGTCCGATGGGAGGTTGACTCTGCACCCATATATGAACCGTGAGGATGGGGGGGAGGTTATTCTCCTCCATTCCCTGTCATTTTCTGAGCTGTGCTTCTGTACTTATTTATCTGTAACTCTCTCTGCTTTCTGTCTGTCTGTGTGAAGTAAAATTATGAATGGAGGGCGAACTGTCTGTGGAGGGGGGTAGGGGGGTGTGTGGTGGTGGCATATGTATTCATTGGAGCTGAATGCTCATTTCATTTTGTTGCCGTGGTTTTTATTTACAGATGAAAGACGGACGGGGCTGCTTGAAGATGAGGGGGGTCAATCCGCTGCATGTCAGCCGTAGATAAATGCAGCTCCGGTCGGAGACAGAACCCAGGTCGGGAACTAGGGGAGAGCGAAACGGGCCATACAGAACTACGCGCAGGGCCGAGAGCAAAACGGAACGAGCCAGAACGACAACTGTCCGGGGATACACGGAGGAACCAGAAACACGAGGTGTGAACGGAGAACTGCTTCGGTTACCAAAGATGGAAGAGGCTCCTCCCGAAGGCACTGTACACTTTGGCGTGGAGCATAATTTTCAGTTCATTGTTTTTAATGATTTCTTGAGACTGTGTAATTGTGTTTTTCGAGAATTTGTTAATTATATTAGTGTCATTTATTGTTGTGTATGTCTTACATTTCTTGAACAAAGATAAACTATGTTTTTAGATGCTGTGGAAGCTATTGAAGTAATTAATTTGTAAAACATCCTGATGAGTTGACAATCAAAAGCCTTGTGATTGAATCATTCAAATACGTATTATAGTGTTATTAACCTCCGTCGGTTCATCTGGTTCTTTTTTCTGCACATCCACCAGGGTGAAGTAAATTTCATTTCTTCTGGAGGTCTACAGTAAATTTAGGCTGGAGGAATAAGTATCCAACATGGACTGTGCTCAGGTTAAATAGGTTCATTAATGGCCAATTTACCCTGGCCATATGCACATTAAAGGCACTGTAGCCTTATCAGGGGAGTTCATTATGAGCCTGCAGACTTCATGGTCCAGCTTAAACTGCAACATATGTCGGCATAAAGGTATTCTCTGGTAGATTATTACGGGATCCATTTTCTTTTCTTTCGGACACATTTTTATTCTCTTAGCACCAAGAGTCAGGAGACTATATGAGAACATTCGAGAAACATGCCAAACTCTTAGCGGGTAGTTCAATAATGAGATTATTTATCAGAATATATTACGCTGGAAAAGTAAACTTGACGAAAAATTGCTCTGTACTTACCTGACAAAACATAAATTCCAGTTCAGTTTTGTGAGTGAGAAAATCTAAAACAAAAAAAAATTGTCTGCAACTTTCACTTATTACAGTAGAAATCACACTTTTCTATTTTTATATTATTTTTTAAATTACTTTAGTAATAATACTTAATAAATTACTTAAGAATTAAAGCGTAATATATCTCAACAATGGACTATCCTGTTGTTAAGGATTAATACATTTTGCTGCTGCTGGTATAACTATTAACAAGAAACGAAATATTACAAAAGAAACGAGTATTACTGCTTGATAAAAATTATAGAAGTCTTTCAATAGCAAAAGTTTCAGATGTACTGTCAATTAATTAAATACTGACAAATTCTTCAAGATTTCATTTAAATAATTTTGTTCCAATAATCCTGAGGATCCTGAGAACTGTGGAAAGTCAAGTTTTTTCTATGTCCTCACCATATTAGATCTTTGAAACTGAAACCTTTTTAATTAAGCTGGTTTGTGAAATAAAACAGTAGTTATTTTGCTACTTAATCCGCCCTCTTAAAATGACATATTTTGCTTGTTGCTTCACTGTACGTTGGCTTAATGCCTTGTAACTCCAGTGAAGTACAGCACGTTTACAACGTCTGAGGCGTTCATGGGAAAACTAGGCCGCTGAGCTGAGATTGGCAGTTTTACGTTATTCTCCAGAGAGAAAAGCTCTCTCAGTGGAACTTGATTTCCATTGGCCAGAAGGACCGGGTGGAATGTTGCTCTCTATAGCTTGCTATGGTTCTAAGGACGGAACGACAATCTGTCATTATTAGTCTTCTAGCTGCATGGCACAATTTTTCGGCAGGGCACTTTTATACTTTCCTATAGCTGGGGTCGGTTGGCTTTATATTTTCCTCAGAAACATCCCGTGACCCCAGTTTAATTCCTCGGACATATATGTCAAAATGTCGTGCAAAAAAAAAAAAAAAAAAAATTATATATATATATATAAAAATCATCACAAGTTGCAAGTTGCGCAAGTTACTGCAGGCTCTCGTTTCATGTAAACTTGCTAGATCGCACACATTGCTCTAAGAGGCATTTCAGAGCAGACAATGATCTGACGTGCATCCTGTTTCCAGAAACAACCTCTTAACGGTGAAACTGTGGCGTATGGCAATCTTTTCATTCCAAGTGGATCATTGTCAGATCAGTCTCATTACTCTCCCAGATAACTGTGGTCTGTGTTTTTGCAATGCCAAGAGTGACATCTTTACAGATGTGAACATCAGCATGGAAACGCAAAACTCCACCCCATTATCATGTTGGAAAATATGTGGGAGCACAGAAGCCATGAATGGTATGATTACTCTTTTTTTCTTTTTATTTTTTTAGCTTGATGATGGTTGCAGATGATTACTTTTGATGATACATTTTTCAGGCTGGAGATTAAATGAGGATTGTTTGTTTCTTTTTTTCTTTTCAAATGAGCTACTCCTCTGAATTAATAACTGCATAGAAGAAATATTATCTCTGGGCAAAGTAGGTGACATAAAACAGTTACTTGGGAAAAAAAGGTGCATGTTTCACTAACCTGGGATATTTAGGGACAAAGAATCTGTGCATTTTGAATTAAGCATCAGTTGCTTGGCAGTCAGCACCCTCCAGATATATCTACATTTTTAATAAGCCTTCCATTAGCTTCTCCAAGAAGTTGTTTGTTGATTCTGAAAAGCTGCAGCAAAAGGGATAGGCAGTTATTGGTGTCACCGGTGTGTTTTCCCCCAAATCTCTCGGTTGCTGTACGCGAGTATGGTATTTATTAGTCACAGTGAACATTACCCAGCGCACCGCGCTTTAGTCCTGACGCAGCTGTCGGCATATCAAAGGCGTAAATCACAATGCCTGACACGGGCGCAAGTGGCAGAGAGAGAGAGAGAGAGGGGTGGGGGGTCGGTGTGGAGCAGAAACGTCTGAGTCACTGCTGTGACTCACACTCTCTGAGTTACATTACCGCAGGTGCCTGATACGGCTAGCGTGGCGGTGGGTAGAGGCACAGAGGGTTAGCGCAACTGGTGCTGATCAGTCCCTGCATGTAGCTTAGGGGAGCTAAGGGGAGCTAAGCTTCAGTCCCCTCCCCACCCCCCCCTCCACAAATAACAGATAGTTCAAGGTCCCTTAAAATGATCACCCTCAGTCCAACCCCCCCGCCCCCCCCATAGGCTGTAATACAGTGGCCCGTTCAATTGACAAGTGCAAAATATCGCCATGGGCTTGCAAATCAGATACTTCAGCTTGTCTTCTCTGAAAATCCAAATTATGTTCAGTGCAAAATATAGAACCGCAATCCAAACATTCCTCGTAAGAGTAGCGCATTTTCGCTGTTCTTGCTGGAAACCCCTGCCCGTTTCTCGCCGTCTCTTCCCTCCGTTTTGTTCAGACCGAGGCCCAACAAACAGGAGTCTGCTGCGTTCAGCCCTCCTACATCATGCACGGGGCCTCCGCAAACGACCCCCTCAGGCCCCCCCCCCGCCCCCCCGGGCAGGAAGCTGTCACCGCGGCGCAGGAAGGAAGCGCGTGTGCAGCGACCCAGCGGCGGCCCTCACCGCGCGGGCCTGTCCTGGGTCAGCGCCAGTCCTGACATCATCCGGCACTGGAACCCAGATGTCCTGCTCCTAAATTTAATCCCTGGCTGAAAAAGTGAAAAAAATAAATAAATAAAATGCTGCATTCCGAACAGGTCTGCAGAAACAAATAAATTAGAAATTAGGAAGAAGCCCTGCTTCAGAACTCTGACTTGTACAGGGGAAAAAAGCCGAATGTTTGGTATTTCGAGGTAAGGATTGAATGCGACTGTGTACGTGTTAGTTTGGGTGGGTGGAGGGGGTTTATGTGTATTTGCGTATGTCTGCGTGTGTGCAAGTGTGTATGTCTGTGTATGTTTCTGTTTCTGTGTCTGTGTCTGTGTCTCTGTGTGTCTGAGTCTGTGGTGTGTGTGTGTGTCTGTGCATGTGTACTTGTCTTATGGGCCAGGATTATATGTAGCCTACACATGGGACCCCACAACCTGTTTAATTCTAAAAGCATATTTTCTAACAGCTCATCACTCCACTCCAGCCTAAGCTGTTGCTGAATGCCTTGCACTGAGGTGAAACTGAGCAGGATCTCATTTTCACCTCCTCTCTCACTGACCCCTAGGCTGAATAATCTCTTGTATGTGTTGTTTTTTGTTGATGTTTGAAAAAGCTGCCCCTAAATTTAAAGACTCAGATTTACCATTTAATGCTACATTTATTTGTAAAATTCTGACTTGTACTATCAATCACTTCCATTTTTCTAAAGACAAAAAAATCTGGAAAATATCCTCAAAAAGTATTTGTGTACTAGTCATTGCCTTTCAATGAGTCTGTGAGCAAGTACGCAATACCCCTAATTCTGCACATTAATGGCAGATACTATTACACACAGCACCCTTTATGTCTTTGCTGATTTTTTTTCTTCTTATTATTTATATATAATCTCTATGCATATCATTTATTTTACTTTTGAATGGCAAAAGATTAGTTACATTCATCATATCATGAATAAATAAAACAAACTCTCAGTATGTCACTCATTAATAAATAATGTGACATTACATGATGTAATTGAAATTATATATTTCATATATATATATAATATTTCATTGCTCTTATTTGTTAAACTTACTAATTATATTGTACCTTTACATGTGAACAGCAGCACTATGTGTGCAAGCAAATCCATCTTACGTAAGCCGTGTTTTCTGTGTAGTTTTTATATTACATCCCCTGTAGTGCACTCTTTTTAGGAGTTGCAACACAGCAGGTCGTGCTAAAGCGTTCCTGCAACCACCGAGGGCACCGATAAATGTTGTAATAACATCCTTTCCGCAGAGCTCTGCTCCAAATAAACTCTGTTGTGCCATATTTTAGTTCAGCTGACCAGTGAAATGAACCTCTGGCTCGGGGATATTAATGGTCAGAAAACACGCAACCTGCCGCTTTCATCCAAAGGCGGCTAGGGATGTGCTGCTTCCGACTTTTAATGATGGTTTTCCACGGAAGAACAGAACACCTATGACCGGTACACGGAGAAAAGCACTAGGAAGGGGTAGTTAAAAGCGGTGGCGCGTTGCACACAGGCTACATTGTTTTCGCGTCTCGTTGTAGCAGACTGGGAAGTGGAGGAATTCCCAGAGAAGGTATCAGCAGACATTACCGCTCACCCTCACCGACACCGAACGCGGGCGATTAAACCCTTGTCCCAGCTTATCCTCCCAATCAATTTGCTCAAAACAGGAGGTGAGAAGCCGGTGAATTTGGGGTCGCCGTTTCCCTGCGTAAACAATAGCCCTAAAACGCTAAGAGAAAGAGCTGTGCACATGACTAATTACGCAGAGGGCCCTCGTCCAGGGCAATCCAGATTTTAAAGGTGAAAATGTCCCTTTGGAGCAAGAAGCCCCTTCACATTTGGTGTAAAAAGTCCCTGGGAGCTCCTTGCCCCAAAATAAATTTATGAATATTTAGATTAGGGCCATGGGATTTTAGGGTTAGGCTTAAACTTGGGGGTTAGGGTTAATGGCTAGGATTATGGAAGTGGTTTACACTTTTTGGCTAATGATTAGGGATATGGTTTTCAGTTAGTGTAAGATGTCTTTGTGTGTTAAAACCAACACATGCTGTGTTTTGTCCTTGATTTATTATGAATAATGCAAAATCCATTTGTTTTTACGTGTTTTGTGTGTGTGCAGGCTACATTTGTGGTCAAGGCCAATAGGATGCAGCATACTACCAAAAGAAAGAGAACTGGACAGTAAGTAGGCTTCATTCCCATTACGCAGAAACGGTCAACAGCACTGACAGCGAGAAGGGCAGATCGACACACTCCCTTGCTGCGAGCGAGCTGTGTTTTTCACTGGGGACCTGTGAGAAGTTCAGCTGCGAGAGTTTGGCAGGTTCGTCTGCTGGAGGAACGGACGCTGCATTTCATCACCAGCAGCGATCGCAGGGAGGATATCCTCAATCGAGGGCCCGGAGAGTGCAATGAACAGCCTCAGTGAGAGACATGTCAGGGGTGTCACACAGCTGGGCTCGCTAACAACCTGAGAGACATACATTGTGTCACTGAATGGAGCGCACCGCCAGGTTGGAGTGTGCTACAAGATCAATTTATCTGACTTTGTGTACGTAATATTTATATATTTTTTATTTTTTTATTTTAAAAAACATGGGTTTTGCCACAATGCAGTTTGTAGGCTATGTGGTCTGTGCCATAACTTATAAAATTACCACAGAAATCGATGGAGACTTCCTTAAATCTTAATTGAACCGCTATCCCAATTACAGTTGGCAAACAGCTAACGTGTCAAAACTAGCCCACCAAAACTTCGGGACCTCAACTACTGCACACACTGCTCTCTAGTGGTAACATTGGAGGACATGGAGTTTCAGCATGTTTTTTTATTTTTTATTTTTTTAAACTCTCATTGTGCACGCGTGTACAAGTCCAATCCGTTTCAGGATGTTGTTTCTTAAATATTTAATTAGCTCAGTCATATCTTGATCTGACATTTGTATAAGCACTAGCTGCAAGTGCATCCTAAAGATTGTACTGTGCTCAGTACAAGAGTGAACCAGCATAATTTTATAGATCTGTCTGAAAACAAAAAACAGCACACAGAACGGACCTCCAGGAGTTGTGCATCTCATGTGTATGTTATAATCTGCGGCAACATAACTAATTGTCTACAGTGTCAACTATTCACTGGAATCATTAAGTGTGACATTTACAGCCTTTAATCAGTTATTCCTTTAATATTCCTCGTTAGTTTATTGTCACATCCCAGTGTTGCAATATAGGACAGACGACTGGACTATTGTTTTTTGCTATGCGAATGCATTCTGTTTTTGAATTTTGAATTTCCCAAATTGTTAACCATCCAGTACATGTGGGGTTTCTTGCCGTTTTGTCCGCTAGACGGCGCTACGTTTAGAGTAACAGCTGAGCGAATAATAGCAGTCTATGGTAAGCTCCAGTGCGTTGTTTTCCTACCGCTTCCGAACCTCGCATCTGTGCTTCCTGGGGTTAAGAGAGCGTGCGGTCGGCCATATTGTCTCTGATACAGCAGAAATCTCCAGTGTCGACAAGATACCGGTGAAAAGAACGGAACTCACAGCCTTCCCGAGGAAGGGGTCCGCACGGGGAAGTTTACGAGAAGGTAGCGACCTACAAATATTGGCACTGGAAACGAGGAAGCTGTTTATAGTAGGTAGGTAGTTAGCCGAGTTAACTTAACGTAGAGATATTTCGCAAGCTAACATTTCCTGTTGATTAGAAGCTAAACTTAGCTGGCTTGCTAGCGAGGTAACAGGCGGCATCCGGCGCGTATTGGGCGAGGTAATTGTGATGACGAGCTAGCACTGTGGCTCCACAGTTAGCTAACTGGTTTTCTGGAATGTGTTGCCAGCTTAGTTCGTTCTATTGTACTGCATTGTGTTAAGATATAGTTATTAGTTGGCGAAGTAATGTGTAAATGGACCACTCTCATCGACTATAATCTGTCGAGTTAACTAGAATATAACTTAAAACGTAAATTTGTATTAGCTAAGCTAGTCGCTTGTTTGCTAGCTATTGTAGCTAGCCAGCGAGTTTACTGGACTTGCCGGGGCCCTGGCGATCACTCATTTGCCTGTAAGGCCTTGTCGTAACTAGACTAGCTGACATTACCGTGGTCAGACCGCAGTATTCTTGCAAAGAAGTTAGCTATTGCATACCTGCCATTAGTTTATCCGTTTTGTTGCATGGCGAGGTTTGGTTAACCTGGTTTATTTTGCCTAGTTGAGGTAACGTAGTGAAGATTATGGTAGACGATCTCAGATTTGTTGCAGTATTCTGATGCATCGTGTAAATTGGCATGTCACTTGCTATACTGGTAGTTAGAGTAATACAATTATATTATTCGTAATATTGTTGAACTGATATATGGGTATAAGCACGCTAGCATGGTATTGTAGCCGATAGCTCAGTTTATCCGTTTTTCACTGGATAGACTGCAAGCACCACGGTAATAACTTGCATATTCAAGCGTGCATAGAAAGATGCTTTTCGAGAAGGGTAGCAAGCAACTGAAAACCATATTTTAACGATCACGCTTTGCGCAATGCCGGCATTTATTGCTGCCAAGGCAGTTTTGGAAAGGTTATCGACGTGTTAACGTTAGTTGGCTAGTCTAATAATATATCTCC
This sequence comes from Anguilla anguilla, assembly GCF_013347855.1. Classification (NCBI taxonomy): domain Eukaryota; kingdom Metazoa; phylum Chordata; class Actinopteri; order Anguilliformes; family Anguillidae; genus Anguilla; species Anguilla anguilla. The sequence continues at coordinate 14,300,611 of NC_049213.1, forward strand.
ATTTCAGACTTGCGCATCTGCAATAACATACTGCTAGCACATCCGTATGATTGAGCTGATTGGGGTGCAAGCTTGTTGAAGCTAGATATGGGGCAGGTTGATTCTTAGCATAACCTAGCTAATAATTGCTTTGACTGTGCAATGTTTGTTTTCCGGGGGATTCGGTTTTAAAGACGGCCGAGGTTCAGTCATTTTTGTAACTCGACTGCAACCAACTGACGTATTCCCCCCTTTCAAGTTGATTACGTGACTCCTTGAGTAATCCGATTTTAATTGTTTTAATTTTTCTGTCTTTATCTTATAAAATCAACACGGTTAATAATTGAGGTCTTGTTTTGATTTTATTTTTACTAGTGACTACCGCACTACAGTTGCGTAAGACTGTTGTACTTTGCATTCCTCGCATTGTATTCCTCATTTTTTGAGTTAATGTGTGTTGAGAATCAAACCGTTGACCAGCTGTCCTTTGAACAGTCCAACCAGAAGTCATGGTGATTGTGCTCTCGTTAATCCATTGCTTGGACCCTTTACCCTCTACATTTAATGCAGAAGAGATACCTAACTGTAATTGATTGCCTTGCATGTTCTTTTTTGAGCTCGATTGCTTTGTGTTGGTAGGTTTTGTGGTGCTCACAACGTTCTCAGCGTTAGTATACTGTGTTTTCTACATCAGCTAATATATCCGAACATTTTACCCAGTGGCATTGATTAGGAACACGTCACCTCCTTATGCGCAACTGTTTGGAACATGGTCTTGGTATCTGTAATCCATCAAACCGTAAGTCAGGGCTCTACATAACATTTTTTTCCATGGACCACATGTGCTCCTAATTTGAAGAATTTAGGAGCAGACTTGTGCATCTAAATTAGTGCTCCTAAATAATTTTTCCAGTTAGCACACAACAGTTTTCAGGACTAAATGCTCCTAACATGGGAACACTAGATTCCTGTATGTGCTTCCAGTTATTTCTAGGTTGATATATAAACCTTTGTATTTATGGCTTTGTCAGGCGATGCACGTTTGAAAGGTAAAATTAGAATTTTTTGGCTCAAAGTGAATTGGAAGCTGCCTGAAAGAGTTCATATCTGTTCGTTTGACTTTTTTTTGGTATGGAGCACTTACTGCTGGTCTCCCAGTCTCAGAAGTTGGAAGTTTGGCTATGCAGTTCCTTCGCAAAGGATGCAGTTGCATACACACAATTTGCGTACATACATGTTATTTCTCCTCATTTAACCCCCTGTGTGCACAGTGCTTGCTGTAGTATTACATGGTAGTGTCTATAAACAATTAGAACAGAACATTATACTACCATTGTACTTTCAAGAACTTCAGTGAGTGGTTAGTCTGTATCGTATTCAGATTAGGCTAATTAAGGGTTACCATGGTTTCCCTTCTCTCAATTCGCTGTAATGTTTAGAGGCACTGGGTTCCCAATATTGTGTTATCATCCTGAACTGTTAATTTTTCCACAATTCTGTTAGTAGATGATCCCTTTTTTCTTCTGTCTTTTAATATTTTAGAGCCACTGTGCCACCCGTGGCCCCCCCTGCTCCTGGCCGGCCCCCCCCCCCCTTCCCCTCCCCTCTCATCGGCGTGTTACCGGGGGAACGACTGCGAGCCGAGCTCCCCAGCGACTCCCATCCTTTTGCCACAGGACACGCCCCCCGCCTACTCTGCCAAGCTGTCGGACATGTCGGGGCCTGTGCCGAGTCGGGCCCGGGTTTACACCGAGGTGAACACACACCGGCCCCGGGAGTACTGGGACTACGAGTCCCACGTGGTGGAATGGGGGTAAGCCGAGAGCCGAAATTCACCCGCTCGTTGCGTTTGCGCACCGTCGAAACGACGCCCTTCTTACACGTTTAGGCTTTGCCGTCATTCAGAAAGAAGATAAATGGCTCAAGCAGCTGTCTGTAACGCCGATGGCTCTGCACAATGGGTGGAACCCAAAGTGCAATGCCGTGATTGGCTAAAAGCGGCAGATCATCAATCGGACTATCTATCAAGCGCTGTATGCCTGCTGTACATGCAGTTATAAACCTAACCACACCAAAATGTAATCAAATAACTGCAGCGAACACCCAACATTGTGAAAGGAACTGTAAATCCTTGTGACATTTTAAGCGTAGAATGTGGCACAATGAAAGCACCACTTGATATGGCCATGCCACTTTGTTCAACCATTGTTGTTTTTTTGTCAGAAACCAAGACGACTTTCAGCTGGTACGGAAGTTGGGGCGGGGAAAATACAGCGAAGTCTTTGAAGCAATCAACATCACAAACAACGAGAAGGTGGTGGTGAAAATACTCAAGGTATGGGCCCTGCATTTTGCTAAACGGCTTTGCCATATGAATGTTACTGCGTGAATCTTGAGTTGTTTTTTCATTTTGGCTGTAGTTATTTTTTACCCAAACATCTGTGTTGCCACTTAAACGACAGTAGAAGCAATTTCAGTTGAGCTGGGTAGCCAGAGGTCCACACTTTGCAGATCACTGCTCCCCTTTCCATGTTCTCTCACTGACACCATGTCATTTAGATGTCACAAAGACGGGTGGCTTGCCTTGAACTCACAGTTCTCCCTGTGTATCTTTTTAGCACTTATTTGGGCAACTTTCAGTTTCTCTGCAATCAACAAACATGCACTGCATCCTTTGTTACATTATTAAATGATATTTATATTGTTTTAGTTTGAGAAGTCAGGTAGCACTTTTTGCTAGCCTTTGTCAACTATAGTCACGTCCTCAATAAAAAATAGTTAGTTACAATCCTATATTTCAATTTGCTTCTTGTGTAATTTCTGTTGGAAAATAAATACCACCATAGCGTCAATAATATTGAAAAATATCATATGATGTTTTGGCTGTATCGCTCATAGTCCACACTATGTAGACTACTTTTTATAACCAGAAACTTTAAAACATATCTTTACTGAGTCTTTATACTGTGTGACATTGGTAGTCTGTGGTTACCCTTAATGTTTTAATGTGTCAAAATTCTGTCTGTTACAGCCAGTGAAAAAGAAGAAAATTAAGCGTGAAATTAAGATTCTGGAGAACCTTAGAGGCGGTCCTAATATCATCTCCCTCTTAGACATTGTCAAAGACCCTGTGGTGAGCATGGAGGCTGATGCATTGAAAATAATGAAAAGCTTTGCAAAATATATGCTGCTTCCAACTGATCAATTTTATATTATTTCCCCCTTTTCCAGTCTCGAACACCTGCTTTGGTTTTTGAACATGTTAACAACACAGATTTCAAGGTAAGATCATTCTCGAAGCACTAAAAATATTAAGCATGCATTTTATCCCAAGTGTGGAAAACCTCAACAGAGTGGTTGAGGCATCTGGAGATATGTTAATTCCTGGAACACAGGTTGTATCTTCACATTTTAAGAACATGTGGTTTTGGGATGTGCTCGATTTGACAGAGTTCATCCCTTTTTGGGTTTGGACTTTTATTTGTGTATTTTATTTTTGTTCAACCAGTGGGTATGACAAATAACTTTTCCAAACTGGTCTGAATGGTAAATAGTCACTTTTATTGACGTGTTTATTAAAGGTTTTTTAAAAATCTTTCTGTTCTTGATCAACAGCAATTGTACCAGACCTTAACTGACTATGACATAAGATTCTACATGTACGAGATTCTTAAGGTGAGGTTAATTCCCCTTGTGGTATAATAATCATCCTTTCCTTAACTACAGGAAGAAAAAGAAACGCACATTATTGTTTAGTTGAGTGTTCATTTTCTGTACATTGAGATTTTTCTCAAATCTGTAACCTGGCTTACTTTGTAAACTCCTTGTACAAAATGGTTGCCGTGGATCTGTGTTGTGCATACCAGTCTAGAGCCCTCCAGTTCTTGGCATGCAGGTTGCTGTTTGGTGTGTTTGGAGGAATATCAAAGCAGGTGCAATGTCTTCGGTACCAGAGTGTGTCCCATCCTCTGGTCCTATCCTCAATCGCTGGTACAGAATACACAAAAACTAACAGAACATCAACCCTCAGAGCCTGGCAGCCTACGGGGTGTACAAATATTATTTTTAAAACTAATGTCAGTTATACATTTGTCACCAAAGGTTTGAGTGAAAATGGTCTGAAAGAATCCCATTAAATGAACAGATGAGATGCTGTGTTTATTTTCGATTAGTCGGGGGAAGAGCATTTAGCAGTTCCGCATTTCATCTTTGGAATTCAATGCCAAGCCACCTCACAGATGTGGTTCAATTTGCTATTTATAGTCAGGTCTCTTCTTGTGTCAGGTCTCTTCCCTTCTTTTGGCTCATTCTTGATTTAGCCTAAGTGCTTATGAAGTACGCTAGGATGCGTGCATGAGTGCTACGTAAGAACTTCTGGCGTTGTCTGTTACTGTATTACTTGATTATTTTGGGCCGTCTTTTCTGTGGACTTGTTGGACTCGTTGTTGAGGTGCACCCTGGACCTTGTAGTTCTGTTGGTTTAATAAGTGCCATTTGGGCTGTTCCACCTCCAGGCTCTGGATTACTGCCACAGCATGGGTATCATGCACAGGGACGTGAAGCCGCACAATGTGATGATCGATCACGAGCACAGAAAGGTAAAGGGTCCTTCTACCCCCCCAGCTCTGGGGCTGCTGCCATTTTGTAAGATCCAGTGCCCGTTAAAGTATTAATTACATGAGTGATCTTGCCACTGGCTTTCGAAGCTGGTTATTGAGAGAGAATGGCAAGTATATATTTTGTATTTTTTCCTTTCTTTTGCTGGAACTAGGGTGGCCCACAAGGATGATCACACTCAAAAGCGAAAGAATCATGTTCCAAATCCATTTACAATGCAAATTTTAAAATCCATGCAAGTTTGTGCTTTTGCTTTTGAAGTTCAATTGTCCCTGTGGGCCACCGTATGCAATACTGTTTAAATATTGAAAATTTTTGACATTGTGTTTAATCATTATAAAATTGGTTATCTTTCAAGATGTGGATGTTTTATTTCATTCTCAATCTAGTTTCATTCTAAATCCTATAAAATGTTTTTTTTGTTGTTTTAAAAAGCTAAACAAAGCTATATTGTTACACTAATGAAATGCGTATTGCTTACTACAGGCCAGGATTCAGTAAACATTTTTCCTAAATAGTATTGAAAAAATGCATGCAATTGTTATCCTTTGCACATACAATTTGGCAAGTTAATTCTGTAAATCACCAAACTCTCCAAACTGTTGATTAAGAAAATGATTGAGTGTAGTGAATATTCTTTGTTCTTTGCACAAAGGCTTAAACAGGCTTTGTATTGAGTTTGACGAAGAGGTTGGTGTCCAGCATATGTGAGGGATTTTTATTGTAGCCACGGAGGGACATTAAAAGAACCCGTCAAGCAATGTTCCTAGTCTTTCATCAAAGTATTTTAACCCTGGGGAAAGAGCAGTCACTGGTAGCCGCTGTGTTCCCGGTGGCTGCTGTGCTCCCGGTGGCTGTGTAATGCATTGCCTCTGTTGTGTTTGTAGCTGCGGCTCATTGACTGGGGTCTGGCAGAGTTCTACCACCCAGGCCAGGAGTACAATGTCAGGGTGGCCTCTCGTTACTTCAAAGGGCCTGAGCTGCTGGTCGACTATCAGGTACGTCTTCGTGACCTTGGTTCCTTGCTGTTAGAATGGCAGGGATGTCTCCAGGGCTTTTGCGGATAGACTACCATGTCTCTCGGGCCATTGTTCATGGGATGTCAGTCATGAGTCTAGAATCTAAGCTTACAGAGCCAGGTATTCATGTATGTGTAGGTCTTGTAGGTATATTATCAGGAATGTCTCCATGCCCTTGCATATTCATTGTCATGTCTTCAGTGCCTTGTTAGTTTGGTTATAACTTGGTATGTTCCTAGGGTCTATGGTGGTAAATTCAAACGTGTACACCTTTGGCTCTTTTTTTCAAGGGAAACCAACCCCACATTATGATCTGTCAAATGACCCAAATGTTTAATTTCTTTGCAGATGTATGACTACAGCCTTGACATGTGGAGTCTGGGCTGCATGCTGGCCAGCATGATCTTCAGGAAGGAGCCATTCTTTCATGGTCATGACAACTATGACCAGGTAGGCTGCCTCCACTACCAGCCACTTTGCCTTCCATAACAGTGTGGAGAGGTTTTTTTTTTTGTTCAGTTTGCATTATCCATGGCTGATACCATGCCAACAGTGATTCCTCATAGACGCAAAGGCAAAAATAAGGCAATACGAAACCAAAACCTCGAAACATTCTTGAGGTGTTTTAAAATGCTTAATTTTGTTGACACATTGTGGCCACATTTGTCCAGCTTTAATTTTTGTGCCCTTGGAAACTGAATAAACAGAATATTCTACTTTGGGATCGGATTGAAGTTGACATTTTCAAGGACATTTTGGCCATTTTTGTGTTGTCTTAATGAGTTTGTCATAATTAATGAAGGCTGATACAGTGTAGGTACAGGTGTTATGTGGCTTTGAATTCCACGGAGTGGAACTTCAACAGACAAATGAATGAATTTGGCGTTGTGGGCAACCTGGGGACCCAGGAGAAACTGGTGGAGCTCAGTGAGCGTAACGGCTCTCCCTTTCCCTTCCCCAGCTCGTGAGAATAGCCAAAGTCCTGGGAACTGAAGATCTCTACGATTACATCGACAAGTACAACATCGAGCTGGAGCCTCGCTTCAACGACATCCTGGGAAGGTGAGCGCTCAGTATTCAAACACATTTTAATATGATTTCTTGGGAATTGTTTAATTAGAAATAATACATTGATTTATTTTTAGTTAGAATGACAATATAATTCAGTTTCAGCCAAATTCTTTTCTCCTGTTTCAGAAATCAGGATGAGATGGTATCACACATGTATGAATGCAATTTTTGCCCCCCAAAAATCATTTTGAGCTTGTGCATTGGATTGCAAGCAGCCAATCGGTAACTGGTTCCAGAGGCATTAGCGTTGTCCCGCTTTGCTTCCTGTACAGTTACAAAATGGAGTCATTTCCCTAATTCTTAAGGGAGTGTCGATGCAGGAGAGTCCTGAAAGGGAATTCAACCCAGCCAAGTGCCGGCTAGCTGCTCCCTCCACTGACGGTCCTCCTCCCACAGGCATTCCCGCAAACGATGGGAGAGGTTCGTTCACAGCGAGAACCAGCACCTGATCAGCCCCGAAGCCCTGGACTTCCTGGACAAACTGCTGCGCTACGACCACCAGGCCCGGCTCACCGCCAGGGAGGCCATGGAGCACCCCTACTTCTGTGAGTGCAGCCAGCGGCGGCCATGGAAAGCCTGTTTGGGCCCAATGGCCTTTCTAACATTCACCCCGACCACAGAGCCTGGTCACTGAGTTATGTTGTCTAATCCCCGTGAGGGTGTAATTTATATGTACTGGGATGTTAGACTTTTATTTCTCAATCCAGTGGTATATATTTTTTTTGTCGTCCCCCCTTCTTCCCCCTCCATTGTCTCCTTCTTAGTCTTGGTAGTCATTTGTAAAAAAAGTAAATGAGTAAGTAAACACTATTTGAGCCCTCATGGTGGGAAAACTGCGATGACCCTGAAGAGCTGAAGGAGGAACCCCTGGAACATGTTGCACAGAGAATTGAATAATGCTTTAAACCAGATGTTTGACGTATAACCACATCTGTCCCTGTGGTTGTAGATCCCATTGTGAAAGACCAGACTCGACTGGGGGGATCCGCCAGCTTGCCGAGCGGGAACACCCCCGTGAGCACAGCCAACATGATAACAGGTACGAACGCACCTACCGCCCGTTGCTACTGGACACAGGGACTTCCTTTGCTCTGTCATTCCGACCTAATGATGTCACAGGCTCCCATGCAGTTACAAATGAAGCACTCGCTTACTGTTCCTGAGTTTAGAGCGTTTAGGAATACAGTTGGATGCACTCGACACACGATTGCCATTAATCTGGTTTGTTGACCCCCTTTACCAGTAAATGGAAAGTGAATTGCATACACGGTCATTTTTGTGGCGTGCTATCGCTGGCCAGCCCCTGCTCCCCAGTAGGTCCCCGCCCTGTCGTTACCCGGGTTTTTTTTGCGGGAGAGTGACGTCGCCCTTCTCTCTGCAGGAATCGCCGCCCTGCCGGCCGCCACCACCCTGGGCCCCCTGGCGGGCTCGCCCGTCATCGCCGCCGCCAGCGCCCTGGGAGCGGCCGTGCCCGCCGTGGCCGGAGCCCAGCAGTGATTGGCCCCGGCCGCCCGCCTGCCCTCCTGTCCTCCCCCGCCCCGGTGCCCCCCCACCGTGCCCCCCGGCCCGTCTCGTCGCAGCCCAAACGCGGGCAGCTGCTCTAACTCCCCGCCCCCCCACACCGCAGCCACACCCCTTTTTAATTCGGGCCTATCGTTCCCGGGGGTCCAGGAATGCCAACCTCCGTGCAGTTCAGCTTGTGGATTCTTTTTAGTTCAGTCGACCTGGAAAAATAAGATAACTGAATGTTTCGTACGTCATATATACCGGTATTCCGTGCATTCGACAGCTGACGATGATACACATGCTGCACCAGCGTGAGCATGTGTGTGCTTGTGTTTACACTGCAAAATGGATAAAAATTTGTAGATAATGAGATCCTCAACTGGTTAGGTTATGCGAAGAAAAAACACAGTAGATGACAAAAATAGTTAGCTTAAAAAAAGAAAAGAAAAAAAAACCGAAAGGAATATAATAGCATTCGGACCAAAACGAGCACGCGCTCTAAACCCGTAAACGCAACAGTAAAAAAGATCAACCAGGGCCACCTTCAGCGGTTACACATTCTTTTTTTGTTGGACCTCTCCAGAAGCGTTGCCATGGCGCCTGTGACGGGTTGTGTTTGGTAATTTGGTGGTCCTTCAGCTGAAGCTGCATCGGTTCACCACAGCAGTGACCACAGACACTTTCAAGGCCGTCCGGCGCACTTCGAGCAAGTTCCGATAAACCTGATCCATCTTGCATTATCGACTGGGGGAAAACGGAGGGATCCTGAACACAATCTGATCATCTGGAATGCCATATATATCTGAACTGGGATGGGATGTGGTTTATTGGCAGTATCCCATCATTCAATGTGCTCAAAGCTTACTTAAAGCCAAGCCATCTGTTCTGCTGTCATTTTTAACTTGCTGCTTTACAGTTTCTTGAATTCACTCAAGTAGCATAACCAAAGTTAATACTGAATTACTTGGGAAGAAGAGACTGACCAAAACTGACCTTTTTTTGTTTGTTTGTTCGTTCGTTTGTTATTGAAAGATGGATACTGCCTTTAAAATGACTTAACTTGCCATTGTTCGAGACGGACATTTGTAGTTCATTTTTTTCTTTTTAAGTAGCCAGGAGTGTATAAGAGAGAGCACAAGTGTTACACTTTTACTGTGCTTGAAATGGTTTTCTATTGTCTGTTATTTAGATTTAAAGGAGAATGGGGTTTTCTTTTATATCCCTGAAAATTTTGATTTTTTTTGGACACAGATCCTCTAACCTTTCTGGTCTTTTTGTTGTGATTAATTTCAGGGTAATGGTTTTTGTTTTGTTTGTTTGTTTGTTTGTGTCTGCCTTTAGTGAGTTTTTGTTTGGACTTGCATTTTGAAGGACATACTGAACTTGAAGGGTTAAATGTTTTCAGCATTTCTGTGCCATTGATTGGGAATCTTGTAAACACATGGTCTTGTATGCTTAGACCTTGCTGTAAATAGGCACACTGCAACTTTTTTCATTTCTTTTTGAAAACTTGGAACATGTGATACTTAGACACCACCATTACAATGAAGTTGTTTGGGCCCTTAACATCACTGTATATATTTTTATGTCCCCCTTATGTGGAAGACCAGTATTTGAGAACATTTGTGTAAATAAACACGTGTTTTATTTATCAAGGGTACTATTAAGCAAATGTGACTTATTAAATAACCAATCATGTTAATTATTTGGAAGTGGACAAAAAAAATCGGCTAACGATAAGCAACTAAGTCCAAGCACGTGCAGATTGGTGGATACAGTAAATCTTATATTTCCCAGTTTAATATGTGGTGGTAGTCCTTTGTTATTTTTGTTTATATGGCATGATTCTTTGGTCCAACAATTTTGGGCTGAAGTTTCCTGCGATTACTTATGATTACTTGGCAAGACGAGGCTTAGTCTCAAAAGTGGGGAATGACTTACAAATTTGTTGGAGATTAAACAAGGTTACTTGGTATAATCTGGCAAATGAAGGCATGGGTCAGATATCAGGGCTGCTTAAGACTGCAGCTGGCCATTGTTTCCCAGTGCCGGTGGCAACACTTGATTGATGGCTGCAATTAATTAGATTATAAAGTAACAGAATTTTAGTGATAGAAAGTAACAGAATTTTAAATTTGGCAGTATGAGTACAGTATGAGCTTATGAAGATACTTTCTGATTAATCTGATTAGTTAAACTATATGACTGGTAGTATCAGAATTTCTTTGTTTGCCAAATGTACAGGGTACACGGGGGAATTTAACTTGGTATTTCTCTGCGTAACATGCAACAATTATAAGTGTAAAAGCAATTGCACCTAAGTGTGATACCTAGAATATGTACAGACATGTACACGTATGCAACATACATGTCCCACATACAGCATGTGACCATCCAAATAGTGCAAAACAATGTAGTGCAATTTTAACATGCTGCAATTTCACACACATGGCAAATTTGTTCTTATTAGGCTTTGTAGTTTTATTTTTGGTGGAGTGACTTCTTTAAAGACCTCTGCCACTACCTCAATGCTGGGGTACGATGACACTTGAGTAGTTACACTGCGTGGCCTGACGTCTGCCAATATTTGAACTTCTGGTTGAATTTTAGTTTAATTTCAGCTCTCAAGCTTAGGTCCTCGGTCTGGGTGTTCTTCTGATCTAAATTTACCAATAGTAATTGTTTATGTACTGAAAATGTATGGTTTGACAGTTTTACACCAAGAATGTCCTTAATGGAGCAGGCCATGAACTACAAGAAGCCATTTAGTGAGGGTGATCCTTTGAATTTATTACTCTTGGTGGACTAAGAAAGGACTTCTTTTTTTTCTTTCTTTCTTTTTTTTTTTGCTTACAACTGAAGTACTCTTGATTTTTTTTATGCCTCCGCAACGGCACAGCCAGCACTTGGAATCAAGGATGAACTGATTAGATTTTGGTGGGCAAAGGTCACGGTCACTGTGACCCCACAAAGCATGTTTTTTGCCATAACTCAAGAATTCATATGCTAATTATGACAAAGTTTCACACAAATGTCTAATAGGATAAAATGAAGTGATGGCATTTTATATCCAAATGGTCAATCTAGTCAGGAAAAGGAACCAGGGAAGGAGTGAATTATCACATGCATGAAGCCTTGATGAAGTGATGACATTTTATATCCAGACTGGCTACTGGTTGGCAGAGGCATACAACCGTGAGGTGGTATTTCTAGTTGTTATTGTCATCTGAAATGACAGGGAAATGCTTGTTTGAACTTTAACTTCCAACTTTCACAATTTTCTGAATTTAGTGCACAGCTGTTGCTACATCAGAGTGAAGCATTTAATGGTAAGGTGCTGAAGAACCAATAACGTTGCTGTTTTCTCCAAATCCACTATCCACTCTGCCAGATGGAGGGGGAGGGATGTTCTCCTGCTAAGCTTCGCTACTCAAGGATTTTCATTTAGTTGGGGAGTGTGCGAGACATTTGTGTTCTAGACTATAAACGCTGTCGAAAAAGTTTAAATTATGGAAAATAACCGTAATTGCCATGCTCAGTATTCTCTACTGTTTTAAAAAATATATATATTTTTACTTTGTGTTGCTTGACATTCTGTAGGGTTTAAAGAATGCAATGCAAACTGTTCAGAATGTTGAAATGCACAGTGGCACCTGACACTAAGCTGAGCTGAACACCTGGTCATGGTTTTGGTCGCAATGTTTTTTTCCCACTTCCCTTTTGGGGCCCAAAGGTTCGCAGTTACCCTGCTGTATTTAGATTTTCTTCTCCTTCCTGGAAAGTGGCAGGCAAATGAGGGCTGAGGGTTTGCACCTGTTGAAGCTCTGGTGATCTGGTGATTGGGGATTGTAGTCTGGCTGTATATCAAGCAAAATGACTTGTAGTCTGGGTGAATAGCTTACCAAGCAGCAATTGACCACCAGTCACAGTAAGTTTTGTGCAGTGTGGTCCAGCAAATGAAGTATACAGACAACAGAAATGACACTGGGAAATCTCACTTCTAAAAGCCTTTAGAACACATTTTGAACATCTGTTTTAGTGCACTTTTTTTCATTTGTCCTTTATTTTGCGTTACATTTCGTAACACAAAAACAGTTACACGGCAAAGCTAACAACCAGACAAAATACACTGAACCAAAATACTTAATATATATTATTGGGGAAAAAAACCACATCGTTCTTTATCCTTGCAAAAAAAACTTGTCTATTCTCTTGGGTGTTCTTTTTTATTTGGAACTTACAGTTTAAGTGCTCTTCAATGGGATGCATTCTAAAAGTCTTGACAGCAGGGAAAGGAAGGTTGTTTGACTGGGGCAAGCAACAGTCCTAAGATCTGTTATCCAGGGTAAGTGGAAAACAATTTTTGGAAACCAAGTGATTCATATTGTTAGTTGAATTTTGAGTTGGCTGACAACACTTGCAGTAGTTTTGTTCTGAGGCAGTAGGTTACTGGATCTTTAAGTTGATGCATATACCCTCTGGTACCCAGTGGAGCCGTTTTTCACACACCATAAACCACTACTCTGAAACCTGAAATGAAACAAAAACTACGTCTGAGATGATTGCTTATAACACACACAGCAGATGCAACACATGCCAACAAATAATCTTATTCTTCCACTTTAAACATTCGCAGATGTACCACAGTAATCATCTCATCAAACTGCTGCAGCTGAACAGGTTTGGGCTTTTTAAGTACTTGAATGGGAGACCTGGGTAAACTAAGTTGCTGCTGATAGTGGTATTGGTGAGCCAGCAGGGGGCACTGTTCTTGCTGGACCAAGTCCAGTGCTCCAGCACAGCTGTGTGGTAGAAGATGCAAATCTTGAACACTTTCAACCAAGGCCCTGACTGTCATTCAGTCAATGTGTATGGGGTTCCTACAAAAAACCGGCTTCCTGCAGTGGCCACTTAATCACAGCCCAGATCCGATTGGCTGCACAATCCTTTGCTCTCTCTACCTGCTTTAATTCTCCAGGTTGCCTTTGCAACTCAGAATTTCTCTGGTTCTCTGGGCAGAGTATTGATCTCATAATCTTGGATCAATCCTGAGTGTTCAGGCGGAATGTGACCAGGAGCCAGTGAGCTGGGAGAGTGACACATAATTAACCACAACATCACATCATCCATGGAGGAGGGAGGGGTTGAGCCAGTAGGGTTCTCCCAGTTACACTTGTACATTAGCCTCGATCTGGTCGATCGGAAGGGTGCAGCTCTGTTAGTGGACCCGTTTTGGATGATGTGCACACTGCACTCTGACAGTGAAAGCATTGCAGCAATAGGATGAGTTTAAGGTGTCAATCCTTAGTTTTTTCATATTAAAAATGGCATATTTCACACCTTTTCATCTGGGGTCTATGAATCTCCCCAATAAAAATGTTAATTTGCTAGAACTCATTTTGTGCAATCTGAGGATTATTTCATAGTTAATTTCAAGCAAAGTTTTGTTTGTTACCTAGAATCAGAATGAACATTTTTTCATGCTGAGATAAAGATAACTTATTATCAGTTTTAAGTTCCAACAAGCAGGAGACACATTTTTTCCCTTTACCTTTTCATGGAGAGATCCCTATCTATCTCCTCAAGGGATTTTCCTTTCGTTTCTGGCAACATGAAGTAGATAAAGACAACAGCTGCCACTCCATTAATTCCATACAGCATGAAGGTCCAAGGCAGGCCGAGTGCATCTGTTAACAGATAAAACAGTTAATCCATATGCGTTTTATTTCATCACAAACTTCCAAAAGTAAAACGGAGAACCTCTCTGTGCATACTAACCAATAAGATTTAAGAAGGTGAAAGTGACAAGCACATTAGCTGCCCAGTTGAAGCAGTTGGTAAATGCAAATGCTCTTCCTCTCAGACCAGCGGGGAATATTTCACTCAGGACAAGCCAGGTCACTATGAAGGATAAAGAAAGAGAGAGAAACATGAGTGAAACTCATGACTGGTGACTGCAGAAAATGTGTGAAAACACTATATATTTATAGGAAATGAAAATTATTCCTGGCAGTTACTAAAAAAAATCTTGCACAACAAAATGATCTGGATTACTCTTATAAATACAGTAATTCAATTTACGAAAGCTTCATATATACAAAATGTATCATTAACTATATAAATAACTACACAACAGCCAGTTTGTTAAACTTGCATCTGACTGAAAATAAATGAAACAGAAAAACATTCTTACTTGGTCCGAATCCAACTGAATATGCACTAACGTATGCCATCATACTGATCAGCATTATCCAGTTTACAAGGTCACGGCCTGCAGCCTTAGGAGACGAAGGTGCCCGGTTAGCCAAGATGCCAGAGGACCCAGAAACTGCACTTTCATTGGAATGGCCAGGGCTCTGACCGGCAGAAACATTCAGAGGTATTAGTTTTTCTCCCATTTCATTTTGCGCCAGGGGTGTGCCATTTGAAATGGAAGCGTTGGCGCTACAGGGTCTCCTGGAATGGAGCAGGGAGTGCTTGCCGAGCAGACCAATGACAAACAGAGATGTCGTCATGACAACGCAACCAAAGATCAGCAGTCTTCGCCTGCCCACCCTGTCGGCGGAAATCATGGAGATCAAGGTTGCGATGACCTTCACGACCCCCAAGCCCACTGAGGCCAGAACTGCGGACGTGTCCCCTTCGAAGCCTGCGGACTGGAAGATGGTGGAGGCGTAGAAGAGCACATTCGGCTGGCCCGTGAACTGCTGGAAAAGCACCAGGCCGAGGCCGATGACCGTCCTGGTTCTCATGTTGTCCTTGCTTTGGAAGAGGGCCCAGATGCTATACCGTTGGTCATCTCTCTGGCACTTGACCACATCATCCTCCTCCGCCACACCGGTCAGCTGAATCAACCCAGTTTGACCTTGCACCTCACATGCTTTTTTCACATTGGTGACAGAACTGGACGGGAGAAACAAAATTGAAATTAACTGAACCAAAGCCGGAGCGATAGCCAATCCAAACATGTATTTCCATCCTTCTCCGACCTTGGATAAGAGGTAATTCATAGCATATGCCGTCAAGATGCCCATGGTGATCCCAGCTTCGTACAGAGTCACCAGTAACCCCCTCCGCTTGGGGCTGACCATCTCGGACACAAAAATACAGCAGGACATGGAGGATATAGACATGGCGAAGCCCACGGTGATTCGGCCCACCACCAGCACAAAGACAGACCCACTGACGGTGAGCAGCAAACTCCCGCCCAGGACCAGTAGGTTACTGAACAGGATGGAGTTCCTCCGGCCATGACGGTCTATCAGAAATCCACCAATCACAGAGGCCAAGAGGGCTCCAATCAGGAGAGCGCTCACGACAGCTTCCTGTTGGAAACAGCTCAGGTGAAACTGGGATTGCAGCTGAAGGAGAGCCCCGGAGATGATAGCAAGCTCATATCCAAACACCAAGCCGCCCAGCGTAGACACCACAGAAGAAAGAGCCAGCACAGAGTTACCTAGGTATTCACAGAAAAAAAATTAAATGTAAATATTTTCCACTCTAGAACACTGACTGTTAGAAAATTATGATTTCCTAATGAGTGGGTAAAATCAACCTTCAATTTTCTTTGATAAGCAGTTTTCTAATTAAAAAAGGCACCAGTGGCAATTAGCTACATTGCTAAAGTTTCAAAACAATGATATAATGTATCCACGATTACTTTTGCTTTTGCTCACTCTGTACAAATAATAAATAAATGAGTCATTTAATTTTACTTGTATATTCACTTTTCCATTCTAACTTTTACTAATTCCATGCTCTCTGGCACCATATCTCAATCCATTTGATTGAACATTTTCTTGCAACTTTTTAGTTATTAGTACCTAAAATTCAAGCTTCCATGTTTTTTAAATATATTTTTTTATATCAACATTTATATAGATTTAAGCATCAAAGTCTAAAAACAAGTTAACCTCTGGGTATTTGTGAGCAAAGTAGTCATGCTTACATTACTGTCTCTCCTTTACACTATTTATGCTACTATTTTTCAGTTATAAAAAAAAGAAATTACTGCATAGTTTGCTAAGCAGATTAGTTTTAAATAATATTAAATGGATATAAAGCAATAAATTATTTTTTGTAAATCGTCATATCCAAGTACAATTATGACAAATGAGATAATGTCAAGAGAGAATCTTTGAACCTTTAGGAATTGGCAATCCATAAATAGGTGGACATTCATTTGTTCTAATGCAAGTGATGTACCAGATATTGCCACTGTTCTCTCAAAAAATGTTGCAGCATAAAACTGTAAAATGAATCATAATCCATCTAAAAAGAAAGAGTGAAACAGCTTCTCAGATCTGAGCAAGTCATTACTTATAACACACACTGTGTTAGAGATCCCATCACAGAGGAACAAGGAAAAAACAAATGTACACACCCAGAAAGGCAGTTAATTATTCACCAGGACTTACCCATCTTTCTTTTTGTTTGTTTTTCCGTGAAGAATATTTTAAATGCATATTTTATTTGAAGCTGGGAGGTGGCCACGGCCCAATGTTATCCACATCATATTGAAGACAGGCTAATAAAAAGAAGAGAACGTATTTTAACATACCAAGAACAAGTATCGTTATAATCCTCAAATGCAGACTGCTTTTTGAAGTGCACTGCCGTAATATCAAAGCCAATGCACTGTATAAGTGAGCTGAGGTGAACGGTCCAGCGGCCCGCAGAAAAGGTTTGAGAGAAACGCAAATGAGACCTTGGAGCTCTGTAACCATGACAACCCTCTTGTTGATGCTCATTTAATTACACAACTCCACTTGAGACGACCACGACAGCCCTCTCTCCATCCAAACAAGTGTCTACATTGCCCACTTTCTCCTGTTCTGAAGCAAATCATTTCCGAATATTAAAAATATATTACAAGGCGGATTACTGTTCTGGCCAGTCTCACCTCATTCCTTTAGCGTTGGCTAAATGTGACACTAATAAACGTAATCGCCATCATTCCATTATACCAATTTCTATTAGTAAATCACAAGGGCTGCTTAGCAATAATGTGCGCTGCAGCTAGCCTATCGCAATAATTCGTTTTCACACGTCAAGTCTAAGCATTTTCCTTATAACACCAAAAGGGTAAGACGGGTTTTATAGCATTTATGTAAAACTTAATAGGTACCACACACCATACCACAATATTTCCCTATACAACTGTTTGGACACACAAGCCACATGGAACATAACAATAGCGTACAAACCGTTAAATTGGTTAATTAAATTAATAATACAAATTAATGATAGGTCAAATATAGCTACATTAAATAATGCCTGTGCATATAAGCATCGCTTAGCTAATAATTAGTATATCTTGAAAAACTAAATAAAATCAACCCAAGCGTTTTATTAGCAGAATCTATCTACGTTGAATTTACTGGGGAATAGGCTACAAGGGGGTGAATGCACTTAAATGCAGTTTTAGACTCACCCATAGACAATAGTTGACTATTAAGATTAAGGATTTTTTCTCCTTTTGTTAGCTACAAACGCGTATTCCCATTCCCACTGCGGTTAGCAAAATCATCAGCACCAAGCCCGTTACCAAATTAAACCCTATCCTAGTTGTCGTCATGTTAATTAAAATCAGACAAAATACAATTGCGCAGTTTCCATGGTGAGTCCAAAGTAACCTAGCAAAAATCTCACAAAAAAGCTATTTAAAAAAAAAAAAAAGATCCTTAAGAAAACGATGCGCACTTGCTGACTGTCGCTATGCTCCGAAACTTCTTCAGGAAGTTCATACTACGTGGCAAAAAGACTCCTGTTAACTTCTCAAATTGCAAGAAGTTACTTCCAAAGGTGGACACAAGAGGCCGACACTTTCCGAACTTCAGCTTTCCTTGTCCTTTCACCAGTCAATAAAATGATAATAAGAAATATTTTAAAAATAGTCAATCTTCTAGAATGCCATTGTTTTCAATTAAGACAATGGACTGTCATATTTAAATGGTTCAGTTTCATATATATTTTTGGGGACAAAATAAATTCAAATAGTTTACTATAAGCGCTAAGGATGTGACATGATAGTTTTTGTCTAGATTCTTCGGCTTCTAGCACAAAATACATAGGCTATTATTTTTGAACCACTGCCCAACGCAGTTTGTGCTGTGTGTTCAGAACCCTAATTGAATTTGTCCTGGTGGTAGTTTATGTCTGGGTTTGAAGGAAAACAGATGAGGGTCCCCCGTTATGGTGCTTGTTTTGAGGTATCAGTTTATTTCACCAAGATGGAACGGGTTATGGAACTTTATATGCCCACAAAACATGGGCAAGGAAAAAGTATTAATAAGTGTAGCACTGACTCAAAATGTCAGGGGAGTGTAGAATTTTTATAGCGAAATCCTCATGTAATCCTGTGTATAGCCATTCGGACGCCCTAGTTCGCCAATAGGTCCTGTCAGGGTTCTTTACGACGGTTCTCGAATACAGCCACTGCGGTAGCAGTTACACTCCTGTACAGCAGATGGCGTATATTTTAGCCATAACGACACTTCGAATACGCTCTTACACAAATTCGAGTAACATCGGAAGTTTTTTTTTTTTAAGTATAAACTTGCATTGTTGTTCGAAGCAATGGCTGTCGAGAAAACTAATAATCATGTGCTACATTTTCTTCGTAGTGCAGAGCTGTTGAAACAGGGCGCTGAAGCCCGTGTTTACAGGGGAGAATTCTTAGGGAAACCGACTGTAGTGAAGGAAAGGTTCCCGAAGTTGTACCGGCATCCGACCCTTGACGAGAAGCTTACTCACCGCAGGACTGTTCAGGAGGTGCGGTCAATACTTCGTTGCAGAAAAGCTGGTAAGTAACTAGCAGGCCTTGGTTTATTTGGCTGTGTGCTTGTTGTTAAAAATCAATGCCCCGTAACGTTAGCCGACCTGTTGTCTAGCTCAGGGTGATGCAAAAAGGAAAAGTGGATATTATTAGCAAAAAGTGTTTCATAGAATGCAAATTGATGGCTAGCTTTGTTGGTTGGTTATGGTTAGCATTAGTATCTACTATCTAGCATGACATCTAGCCAGATAACATTAGGTTAGTTAACGATAAAAGTATGATGTCCAGTGGCTAGTAGCGTACTCCTAGCTTTTACCTGTCAAAGCGCAAAACACATGCCCTACATGTGTTCCTAGCAAGCCAGCTGTTCAACGAATTAACAATAACATTACCCAAGAACGAATAACGAGTATCTGAGAACGAAATTAATTGCAGCCAACAGCTAGCCTGCTGCCTGGAAATGTCAAATCCATGTAAATATCCGATAATAATTTAATTTTTTTTGAAAACAACAAAACCTAAGTATCAGCATTAGAAGCAATAGACTTCTAGCTTAAAGTATCTTTCAGATTTCGTGTTTTATCAAGACGAATTACACTTGAGAGATGAATTTCATAACCAGTGGCTAAACCATTGTAAACTGGGTTCTCATTTTGTGTTTCTTTTTGTTGCTAATCATCTGTATTTACTTTGCAATAACAATCTTCTGCATGAAAACCTCGTTTAATTTTGTTTCACAGATAAATGTGATCTATGCCCCTATGCCTTCATTATAGTGTGGATTTATATAAATCATCTTTATCTGAAAAAATGAATGACACTTTCATTGTTTAATATAATGTATCAGAGGTAAATGGCAACCATTAACCATATATATAATATTTCTCTATTGCTTTAAAATCCCCATAATGTTCTGAGTACATATGACCCAGTTTCACAGGTGCTAATAAGTAAATTAAACCTCAGGGTTAGGTTAGTTAGCAATGTAGTTACACAAATCAAGTCATGAAAGGGGCTAGTCTTAGGTGGCTGTGTTTCATTTTTGATATTATGCTTTACATGGCTGTCTGTGATATAGTTAACATTAGATGCAGCCTGTGAAGACTTGCCCCTATGTAAGCCTATAGCATTTTACACAGCATTTCATACACATAATGTGCGTTTTGTTTCCAGGTATCTCCGTTCCTGTTGTTTATTTTGTCGATTACACGTCCCATTGCATCTTCCTGGAGGACATTGTGGGATCGGTCACTGTGAGGGACTACATTAACTCTGCCCACACCTCGGAGGCGAAGAACCTTGAAGTTGTTGCTCGGAAGATCGGCGAGATCCTGGCGAAGATGCACGACGAGGACCTGGTTCACGGGGACCTGACGACCTCGAACATGCTGATGAAGCGCGGACCCGGGTGCGGGGAGGCGGACCTGCTTTTGATCGACTTCGGCCTGAGTTACATCTCCGCCCTGCCCGAGGACAAGGGGGTGGATCTCTACGTCCTGGAGAAGGCCTTCCTGAGCACCCACCCCAACACCGAGGCCTTGTTTGAAACGTTACTCAAGAGCTACAGCACCTCTTCCAAAAAATCCCAGACTGTCATCAAGAAACTGGACGAAGTGAGACTGAGGGGGAGAAAGAGATCTATGGTTGGCTAGGGATTTGGAAGTCCCTATTACAGATCCATGCAAACAGTGTTTGTTAGAGCAGTTACTTTGCAACTGTGTTGTATGCTTTTTGTTCTATGGCAGGGTTGTTCAGTCCTTGTATTTGCTTCACAGTTCTTGTATTTGCTTGTATTCACAAGGGGTCAGGCAGTCCGCACGGGACACTGCAGACTGTGTTTAGCATAACAGCGATGGCTACTCAAATGCATAGGGTGAGAACCCCGTTACCACTTTTAAAACAAGCAGTCAGTGGAATTTCCAAAATTTCTTGATATCCAATAAAACCACCCTGTGGCTCAAAACCTCATCTCTGTTAAGTGGTTCATGTTTGACACCTTTATCCAGCCGTCAGTACAGGCTTCAATGCATTGGCTATTTAGCACACTAATACATGGCATTTCTAAAATGGGATTGTACTGTGGATCTGTATCATACAGGTACTTCCAAAAGCATTTGTTTTTCACATGGGTGATATGGGTGTTTGATAACTTTTTCATTAAATGAAATTATTTAAAAAGGGTGTTTTGTGTTTACTCAGGTTCCCTTTGTCTAATATTACATGTCTACAGATCTGAAACCATTCAGTGTAACAAATATGCAGAAATATAGGAAATTAGGAAGGAGCAAATAGTTTTTCATGGCAATGTAGAATTAAGACATCTGATTGGTCAGGTTACAAATGAAAATATTGAACAAGGTTTGTTCCTTGGCCATATGTTTGCATTTAGAATGCTTGCCTTTATTAAACCCTCCTTTTTTTCTCTAGTCAGCTGGACCGTAGATCACGCCTCCTTGTGTATCACATGACCTGGGATATTCTTCCTGTCAATGGGGTGCGTCTGGAGGTGTGCTGTCATTTAAGCTTCCTTTTTAAAAAAACACTAGTGAGGAGAAGCAAAAAACAAATTATGTAGAAATGGATGGGACACTAAAAGCAATGCAAGTGATTGCTATTGTCCTGCAGTGTTCGACATGTAGAGGTAAGAAGAGTTTTGGTTTATTTTCACTTGTTACTGAATAGACGTGTTGCACTTGCAATATGCTGCTGTAAGTACAAAGGTCAGTTTCACTTGCAGAAACCTATTCATTTTGTTTTTTGAAGATAAGGCTTTCGCGTTGTGCTTATTTTATTTTGCAGTGATTTCCGTATGCAAATTTGTTTAAGAAATAAAGACAAGGAGATTCTACAGTGTTAGTATTGCCTTGAAGCCGAGGTGTGCATTCAAATACATTTGTCCTTATGTAATGTATGGAGCATTTGTACATAACAGGGAAAGAGCTTTAATTCCAACACAGATGAGCCGAATGGATGTGAACACGCTGAAATTGAAACTGGCAGTCTCAACCTCACTATTCATGGTTTTATTTAAAATCCAATGTGCTGGAGTACAGTGCCAAAACAACACCAATTAGGTCACTGTCCGAATAACTTTTCTTTTAACTTATATATATATATATATATATATATATATATATATAGATAATAGAATTATTTTTTATATTATATTTTTAATAACTAGGGTAAGATCCCTGGAGGGACATGGTAATATGCCTCTATTCACAGACTTTTGTCAAAAATGCAGTACATATTTAGTGACGTTATGCCTGTAAACATGATTATGGCTTCTTGAAAAATGTGTTAGACTTTGGCTCATTAGGTTACTACAGCAGTTTCACAGAACTAATTTGTCTTGTGTCCTCTAATGTAACCCGTTTACATTTTCTTTCTGCTCTTTCTCATTGATTCTCGGAGTGAAAAATGAAACCCGTTGGCTTGTGCGTAATTGTATGCATATGTTTCAGGTTCATTGGGCAGCTCGCACTCAGCGCATTGCTTAACTGGCGATAGCGTAGTGTTGAACTGTCAATCTACGGCCGCAGGAAAGAGACAGGAAAAAATAGATGTTGAGTGGAAGAGGTTGGACCCGTCGGGTCATGAGGTGACCGTATTTAACTCCATTGAGCCCGAGAAGAATCGGATCGGAGCCACTGTGGACGGGCTGGGGCACGGCGATCCATCTTTGCGCTTAGCCAATGTGACCTTGGCCGATGAAGGGATCTACCTCTGCTCGTTCTTTTTAACACCCACAGAGTATAAAGGAAAAGCCCGGCTGGATGTATCAGGTATTCTCGTGGAGTCGCTTGGTTTTGCACATTTGTGAAATACAGTTCCCTCCATAATGTTTGGGACAAAGACATATTTTGGCTTTGTACTCTACAATTTTATATGTGTAATCTAAAAATGCACGTGGTTAACATGCAGATTCTCCGATTTATTAAAGGGTATTGTTATACATTTTGGTTTCACAACGTAGAAATAACCACTTTTTAACATAATGTTTGGGACAAATGGCTTCACAGCTGTTTCTGATTCATAAGGTGTGTTCAATTTCTTCCTTAGATTCATCCTGGAAAGTTGTGAAATATGGTTAAATATCCCACTGACACTATTCTTGAAAAGTCTGGAAAACTCCCAAAATTATAATGAACTGTTTTGAGCCAGCAGAAACCATAAATATTTATTGCTAATTTATGAGCAAGTCTTGCTGTATCAGTGTGGTGAGAATGCAAACTTATTAGAACGCTAATTCATTAATTTCAGTTTCAAACGTTACGTCATCAATCAAAGTTTGTGCCTTTGTGAACACAAAATGTTCTTTGAAAGTAATAGAAGGGGTCTATTTATTATTATTATTATTATTATTATTATTATTATTAATAATAGAAATGAAAAAGAATAACTATGAATTAGGAGATACAATAGCCTACCACTAATACATTGCCAAAGAAGGAATATTAGGTGAATAGATAACAAAGGAATATTACAGCATAATTGTGCATAGTTGCACATTAAATTGATTGTATTTTGGACGTTTTTATTTGAGATGGCAAGATTACGTGTCACATTTGCACTGAAAATTTGTAATTTGTTGATTATGAACAAATGTGCATGCATTTCTGGTTTTCCAACAGTGAGGCCGACCGTGGAACTTCCTGCCGAGCTCACTGTGACGGAGGGCGAAGAGAAGACTGTAGTCTGTAAGATTAACGGGTTCTACCCGCGCCAGATCTCCGTTTTATGGCTAACCAGCGGCAGCTCGAGCCGCGAGACGGCTCACATCTCCCGCGGTGTCTGCACGGCCGAAACGGAGGACAATGGCGATCGCACGTTCAGCGTATCCAGCCGCATCACCGTGACGGCCAACCCAACGGCGAATAATGGCGCAGAGTACGTCTGCATGGTTAAGCACAGGGCGTATGCTGAGCCTCACAACAGAAGCGTCATACTGAGGGTTCAAGGTGAGGGATTCACTGAGGCAAACTCATCATCAATCTATTTTAGCCTACGCAGAAGTCACGTAAAAAATGAGCCTTTTTTTTTTTTTTTTTTTTTTTTTTTTACAAGTGGGACCCTGCCAGGACTTAGCTACATTTGCATGACATTACAATCGCTTACCAGGTGCTGTTATCCAGAGTGATGTACAGTAGTTGAATACACAATATGGTATCACCAAGAAGAAACAGTCGCCCAAATCAATAAGTGTAATGTAAACTTAACAAACAACTATTTGTTGTGTAATGAAAGAAAGTATGATTAGACAAATATGTTTACACAGCTATACCTATACCATAAGTCCATTATCCAAAAGGAAATCCACTGAAAGGCTATGTATCACAGATACTGCCAGACAAATAATATGTATGGATTTGCTTCCCAAATTGTTTCACAACTGACTGTGCAAACCTTTGTCATTTTTTGTCCAGGTCGATATGACGTCACACGACTGATAGCTGGCACCATGGTCACCAGTACACTTCTGGTTCTGCTTGTCGTGGGCTCAATATTTATTTACTGCAGATATTTTCAGAGAGGTAAATTTAATCTGTGTTCCATCAGATTTTCTTGAGGCGACATATCACTGTCCACACATGTTTATTTGTCCATTTTAATTTGGAGGAAAGTATGATATTACTGAAGCTTACTTAGTTGGTGTGGATTTTGCATATAAACTGTAAAAATATACAAAATAAATATACAATTTATGTAGGAATACAAATAAAGTGCTAGCTAGCTGCAAAAGAAGAACTATTTTTTGTATTTGTATAAACATGTTTATACATGTGCGCAGTATCGCCATATGGGGTTGGGGGGGGGGGGGGGGGTTATGACAATTCCAAAAAATAAATAAATAGTGCTGTGGTTGTTCAGGGGTGGGTTGGCCTGGGGTGGTGGTGCCCAATGTGAGATTTTTTTCATGGGCCCCAAAATCTCACCACTCTGATGGTGCTCATGCTTGTGTGAAGTTGGGTCCAGCTACCATTCCAGATATGGTCACAGATTTTATAACGTCTCTTTTCTCACTTTACAGCTATCATGATCACCCCACTGTTTCTGAACACAACAAAAAATTATGATGAACTGTCAGTTATTTTTCACATTCAGTGTCCTAGTGGAAATGATGATGCTCATCCATATCTATAAAACAAAATGATAATGAAAATGACTGGTCTGGTAATGGAAGATCGTTGTTTTCTCCTCTATTTCCTCTCTTCAGTTCCTCCAAGTGTGTCGGAAATCATCAAGCCCTCTTTAATATTTGCTAGAGTGCCAACGGAGTTGAAGTGCAATATCACCAGTGACAGGCCAAGAGACATCAAAGTTAGTTGGCTGAAGCTGAGTCCAGGGTTGGACAGTGACACTGCAGTGACCCGGAAAAGCTTCTCAGAGGCTTCCCCTTTGAATGGGTGGTTAGACCTGAGTGACAAAGCTGTCTTAGACAGTGGCAACATGCATCTCACTTCCACGCTACGCATCCAGCTGACCACCTACGAGGATAATACTAAATATCAATGCCTTGTCCGTTACGGTGACAAATCGATCACGAGAGAGACCACCGTGAATGTTAAAGGTTAGCGCAAAACTTTTTTCTGAAGTACACAACCTGAAACAGTTAATGGTCTGCATTAAGAATGGGAGAGTTATTTCTCTTCACTAACAGTTTGAGGTTTGGTGTCTGCTGAACTTGCCTGTTAGTGAAGGTGAAAACATTCCATTGTTCAATCAAAACGGACTAATGATGTTCAATGCAGGCCAGTGACTGAGGTGATAAACCTGTAGATGTTTTGTTTTTTTGTTTTTTATGTAGCTGCTGCCGTCATTTATGTTGCTTCTTTTGGAACTCTTTTAGCACAACCATCCGTTCTTCAAATCTCAAGCCTGCCTCATATTCCCGAAGTGGGGAAGTTGCTGGTTTTGTGTTGCCGCGTTGAGAAGTTCTACCCAAAGGACGTTCACCTGGAGTGGTCAAGGCAAGGAGAGCCGGTGGGGAACGTCACTCAGTTCGGACCCTTCCCCGACACAGACAACAAACACAGCGTCTGGGGAAAGACCGAGCTGATGGTGGCCCAGGAAGACCACAATACCATGTTCACCTGCCGCGTGTATCACGACAGCTTCCACGAGCCCGGCTATGAGGATGTCACCTATCAGGTCAACATAGATGGTGAGGGGAGGAAATCTGTTCCGTCTACCATTCATTTTTGTTTTAGGTACTTTTGTCATACACTTATAACTAACACCTCTGATATTTCAGTTTAGTTTGGACTATGTAATCCATTTTAGTCCCAATGGTTTAGTCCCGCCATATGTTCTAGTTGGACAGCCCACAGCCACACATTTGTTGGAGTCTAACAAACCTTAGACCTTCTGCCACACCTATTTATGGACGCGGTCAGACCGACCTTCTGGCAATTGTGGTGGATGCCAAATGGGCCAGTCCACTTTTGAGCCGCCGGACAGCTTTTGGGCTGTAATCGCAATCCCCCCCCCCCCCCCCCCCCCCCCCCGTGATCGCAATCCCCCCACCCAGTCTGCGATTGAAAACTCCAACCCCATCACATGGTTGTCTGGATTTTATTCCCTTCTCATCTGGTCATAAACCGGTCACGGCGGGCCGGCCAAGGCAAAATCTGCCGCAACTGAATTTTGCCCCCAGTCTGGCCCTGCTCATGGGGTTATTTTGCCTTGCGCTTACGTGGTTAAAATGCCAGAATCAAATCAGACAGCTCTCCCTTTGGTCAGCGCTAACATTTGTTGACTTTTCACATAGTCAAAGTTCAGGCCAGGGACTCTGACCAGAAAACTAGCACATAAATTCCCAGACAAAGACCTGCCTGCCTTCGTGCAGGAGTTCTGTTTATACTCTCAGGCCTGTTTTCTTTTGTCTGTGTCAGGCGTTCCTCCAAGCGTGATGTTCATCAACTGCGACCCGCCTCAGCCGAAGGCGGGTGAGAAATGCACACTCAGCCTTTACCTTGGCGACTTCTGCCCCGAGCACGTCTCCGTCACCTGGTACAGGAACGGCCGGCCGGTGCACACCGGAGTCTTCCTCTCCCCCCCTGCGCTCGACGTCAGCGGCCTGTACTGCCTGTGGAGCTTCCTCCAGCTCACGCCCGCGGGGGAAGACCACGGCTCGGTCTTCCGGTGCCTGGTGGAGCACAGCGCTCAAACCGAACCGGAGGAGAGAGAGTACACGCTCAGCCTGTGCTCCTGAGATTTCCCCTCGATCAAAGACCGCACCAGGGGCTCCTGCTGTCACCCTCCTGCTGCGTGACACCCCCCAATTCCATTTGACTGGTCCCACCATAGTGCCCGTGACAGAAGGTTAGAGAAAAGTGTAAACATTTACAGACTCTTAAAAACTCTTTCTTTCCATTGACATAGGATTTTGTAACAGTAGGGATGCTTCTCACAGCGTGGAAAATAATCTCAGCCTCCCAGTTCCTGTACCATATGAACACCAGATCCTTTAGTCCTTAATAATAATAATGTGTGGTGGCTAATTGATTGGAGTTTTGCGTTGCTTTTGAACCACACATCAAACCATGGTGTTCATATTGTTTCACAATTGTGGTTCAAAATTTCATTGGCAAAAGCTTCCAAAGACATTTCATTGCATCTCCATAAAAGTTTTGGTTTTGTGTATATCCTGTACAACACATGTGAGGTGTATATATATGAGGTATATAACCATACTATTTTATGCATGTCGAGTATTTAGTATATACATTTTATATTTTTTGTAAAAGGGTGCTTTCTTAATAAGATGTTGTGTGAGCAATTTCAGGTTTGTGTGTGTGTGAACGTTTTTTCAGTTTATGTGTGTACACACTGTTTTAGTGTTGTACTTCTGCATCTGAGTTTTGAATTACAGCCCAGATGGCACTGAGAAAAAACCATAAATAGCACTGCTGTTTCGCTGAATAATTTATCGCTGGAATGCGTCACTAATTAACATGTTCAGACATTTCATTGACAAGGTTTTCACCCAAACTCAAAAATAACTGAGTATACCTGCTATTTAAAATCTTGGAAAGGCAGCTGAAAGGAATTTTTCATTACTGAAATTAAGCACTTTCCAGACACTAAAAAGAGCGCTCTATTAGACTTGTGGATTCTGAATTAATAATACTAAACATATGGACAATATGTACATCTATTGTGTGGAGGAAAACCTCCTCTTAGGTTCGGAAGGTGAGTCGGCGATGTAAGAAGAAAGACTAGAAACTATGATTTCTTCTAATACTTTTTTATTTGTTTTACATCCTTTTTTATACAATCAGATCTCCTTCTACCATGATGTATCTTCCCTCTGAAACAACCAATCCCAGCCTAGGTCACACTTATGTTTCACCAGCTAGTTTAACAATAACTATTATATAATTTTCAATTTCAATAAATGACAGATATTTCACCACACACTTACAGAGGTATGTATATGCATGACTTGAATAACAAGTATTTGTTCTCATGAATAACAATTGTTTAATCTTCCGGTTCCAAAGTGCATGCACTTTAAATGCATTCAATACATGCTGTAATCCAAATGAAATATTTAACTCATATACAAACACACCAGGCTGTTCTAACAGAATATGTGTATATTATTACTGTTGCTGTTATTCATTTGATTTTAATTTATTCATTTTAATAGAATATAATCTATACAATAACTAGATATAGCAAAACAGTTCTTTCTAGGTCAGTGTGTCCTTTCTCTTCTCTTGCAACTCAAAGGTCTTCTGCAGAAGACTGTTTCCCAACATAAGTTACTTACAAAATTCCAATAATAAATGTTTACAATTTTCCTCCTACAGTTGGGGTCCAAAGATTCTGTAGATCATATGCATCAGTCTTTCCTTAGTTACAACGTCTTAGACATAACACAGAACACCTGCTGTTCTTCATCGACCTTCACATAATCACAAATATTTAACTATATTCTTGATCAATACAATCTTTAATAAGAAGAACTTTTAAAAACATTAAAAGCCTATAGGAGAAGCATACTTCCACAACTGCCAAACCAGAGGGAGAAAATTACATCGGTTTTCTAATTAAAATTGAATTATGAGCAAGGTATTCTGTGCAGTCGAAGTTCATTATCATGCTGAAATATTTCATATGAGACCCAGTACTTGGCATGAGGTGCACAGCCCATATTTCATTACGATGATTTCTTTCAGCTCAGTGGATATTAACAGAATAAAAATGAGCTATATTAATATTTTCACTATGTTCATCCAACTCATGCAGATCGAATTGTTCTGGATTGCTCCTACACAGGAAATGGCTGGATATTATTGCCATTTGGTCAGTTTTTTTTGTTGTATATAGCCCAAAGCAAACATACATACTTGCTGAAGCAGAGTGCAATCTGCTTGTTAGAATAGCATCTCTCATCAACAAATGTATTCTTACATGCTGAATATTAGTAAGTGTGGAGCGGCAGAAAAAGTATGATTAACTTACAGCCATTTTTAATTAACAAAATATCAGCAGAGCTGTTATTGTTTGTGCCACTTTTAATGATAAATTATAGTTGGTCAGTACTGTGCAGTGGAACATTAATTGTATATCAACAATTTGGCATAAGAAATTCTAGCATCTTAAGTTGTTTGTTTTGTACTGAAATCTTAATGTGCATTTAATATTCTGGGAAGGTTTACATTTTGCTAAACCTATAACTAACAAGTCGCCATTACTACAGTATATTTGAGCGTACTTAGAAAAATCAGAAATGCCATTTTCTGAAAATGTAGCATTTATATCTGATGACATTTGCTTTGCTAAGTTGTGAAATATCTGTGACATTTTAACTGTCTTTAAAATAAAATTTCACAAATATTTTCAGTGAAAATGCTAGCTGTAGCCTGTAATCCTTAGAATTAGACCTTAGAATTAGAAGGTACCAAGTGATCATTTTAAAAAATCTAAAATAGGAATGCTCTATTGTCCATTACACAGTGCATTTACATATATTAGGTTATGTCTAGAATTTTTTTAAGGCATTGAAAAAGTACTACTAGTAACATTTTGATTGGAAAGTTTTATCACATTACACAGCGGTGATACGTGAAACCCTTAAAGCTTGACATTTCAAAACTGTTTTAGCAGCTGTAACCCCATATCCAATGAAAGTCTGAAAAAAATCCATACATAATCCATAAACGTCAAAATATTTAGGAGTGCAGTGTCCCTGTGTGCAATGTACGGTCTATTGTGAGCTTCAAGTCCATTGTGTGCTTCACTCATATCCACTCCCTTCAGATGCTTACAAGTCCCTCCCTCGGGTCAAATTGACCATAATGGATAGAGCGCGAGGCGTACTGTTAATCATTTTAAACTGGGAGCCGCGCGCATGAAGGAACAGTACCCTATTTGACAACTGAAGCGCCACTGATGAACGAAGGTAGATTTTTTGACATGCGACGTGCGTGCTCTTCAAGGACCCTGGTAAAGGATTATTAGAATACGCACACGGCACACATGTTGAACCATGGTAATCTTACTACTGCAGTCTTGTTTTTTTCTTTTCTTTTTGCTTTTTGCATGCATCAAAAGCGGATAAAGATTCACATAAAAGCAGGACAATCATAATCTAAAGTTTAATATATATATATATATATATATATGCATATTTCCTTCTGTAACGACACCAGCTTAGCCTACGTCGTATTTATTTTTCAATGTAATTTATGTTTTATGTATTCTATAAAAGTAAACACTTTTGTCTGAGCTGAATGAATCTCTCTCTCTCTCTCTCTCTCTCTCGCTCTCTCTCTCTCTCTCTCTCTCTCTCTCTCTCACCCTACAGATTTTTGTCGGTTCGTTTGCAAGTTGAGTCTTTTAGGCTATAACAGTTACATAAATATATACATCACTCTCACAATGGAGAACACTTCTGCAGCTGCCATGGAATTCAATGCCACTGCCAGGGAAGGCGAAGTCCAATCCAAGATGCCCCTGAACTCTCTGGAGGTACAGGCTGTTACTATTCTGCTTGCGCTGATCATATGTGGAGTCGGCATCGCGGGTAACGTCATGGTAGTACTAGTCGTGCTCCGGACAAAACATATGGTGACCCCAACGAATTGTTACCTGGTGAGTCTGGCTGTTGCGGACTTCATCGTTCTCTTGGCCGCGGGTCTACCCAACATCTCTGAAGTTGTCGCCTCCTGGGTGTATGGTTACGCAGGATGCCTCTGCATCACTTACCTGCAATATCTGGGCATCAACGTCTCCTCTTGCTCAATCACTGCGTTTACCGTCGAACGATATATTGCCATTTGTCACTCAATGAAAGCGCAATTTATCTGTACCGTGTCCCGCGCGAAGAAGATCATCGCGTGCGTGTGGATTTTTACTTCTCTGTATTGCGTAATGTGGTTCTTTTTGGTGAATACCAGTGAGACGGTGTATGTCGATGGGGTGGTGGTCAGGTGTGGCTACCGTGTCTCCAGAAACCTCTACATGCCTATATATTTCTTGGACTTTTCCTTGTTTTATATAATACCACTTATGTTGGCCACTGTGTTGTACGGTCTAATTGCCAGGATTTTGTTCATGAACCCTCTGCCCTCCGACCTCAACGACAGAGCTGGTCATTTGTCTGTTCATCGAGGACGGACAAACATAAAAATGGGGGTCAGTCAATCGAATAGAGGGGTAGTTTCATCAAGAAAACAGGTATGTACTCTATTATAAGCTCATTTTTAAACCAATATTTCACAATTTTAGTTATTGTGGGTTACTTTACATTAAGAATTTTGTTTGTTTTAATCTGACTAGAGTCAATCTGATTTAACAAGGAATTTTTACTGTTGTTAGCACTTCTAAATGTAGAGAATATAAGAATATGAGATGCAGCATAAGGTAGCATATTGGCGTGGGAATATGTAGGCCTATAAACTTACTGAGGCTCGGAGCCGTCTAGCCAGGGCTAAGACACTCTTCTCCCACTGCATGGGAAACATAGTTTTACTCAGGAAGGCGATGATGATTTCTGATGAAAATAATCCTTATTGTGGACGATTGTGATGGGTGATGATACTAGTTGAGGATGATGATGATGATGATGATGATGAATTCTGATGACAATAATATTTATTGCGGACGATTGCGATGATGTATTTATTGAGGATGATTATGATGATGACATTGAGGTTTTTGATGACTGCTCTTGTATGAGGTAGTTCCTCAGGCGAGAAATTGGCTTCTTGTCCCCCGTTGATTTTCCTCCATGCAGGTCACAAAAATGTTGGCAGTGGTGGTAGTTCTGTTCGCCCTGCTCTGGATGCCTTACCGGACGCTGGTGGTGGTCAACTCCCTCATGGATCCTCCATACCTCAACACCTGGTTCCTGCTCTTCTGCCGCATGTGCATTTACGTCAACAGCGCCATCAACCCCATCATCTACAACCTTATGTCCCAGAAGTTCCGTGCCGCCTTCCGGAAGCTGTGTCACTGCAGGCGGCAGCCGCCGCCGGAGAAGGTGACCAGGTACAACGTTCAGGTGTACTACAGCGCCATGAAGGACTCCCAGGAGAGCGCTAACAATCGTGTCAGCGAGCGGCGGGACGTGAACTTGACGGACGTCAGCACCATGTTTACTATCGCCTGAGGTGTCATTGTCATCTTTTCTCAAAAGTACATGCGTATGAAAATAATGGTATTGTATAAGGTGTTCATAACTTTGGCCTAGGTGTGCTAATGTGTTTGTGGAGTTAACTATTATTAGTCAGCATTAAAAAAAAATATTTTGCCCATTACATTTTGATAGCAAATGCAAATTACATTTTGAATAATAGGCTATAGCAGTTGTCGCAGTGCCTATGTACATCCTAAAGTGGACTGTTAGCTTTTCTCTGGCCATTCATGGTGTTTAAATACATTTTTGTTTTACTCCAGACAGGTGTGTTTTATTGTGTTTTATTGTAACATTTGCAATTTCTGAACATTCATGAAAACAGCTCAGCTAGTTTGAATTTGTCAGCATGAGGAATATTTCAGTGCAGCGCAACATGATTCAATGCGATTGGGGTTGTTGCTCGCTTCTTGTGGGGATTATTTCTGATGTGACTGAGCCCAGCTCCATTGCTGTCTCAACATTATACAGTTTTGTGCATTTAGTTTACATTCTTATGCCATTCTTAGGCCACATTTACATGTGTATTTTTATGCAGCTCAAAGAATTTGGATATGGATTTATCCGTTTCTATTGCATCTGGAGGTAGCCTTGGTCTGAATCTGCCGGTATCTCATCTAAATATAAATGGTCCAGCACACGTATGTTACCAACAAATTTTCTGACAAGTGAAATCCCATGGTAAGTGTGCAGGAATCACGTGACCCCCTTTTTGGAGGATGTTGCTGTGGAAGGTGTTATGCTGTCATTGTGAGCTCATAGATTTCCCAATAAATAAAAAAATAGTAAAATGTTTAGATAGGAAATCACAATTTCCTATTGTGGTGTTTAAAATTGTCTTTAAAAATCAGGAGCTTGTGTTTAAAAGGTGTTACAGAAATTTTTTTAATTAACCTAAAGCAATGGTTTTCATACTTTAACTAAAATATATAGTCAAACAAAATAGGAGAGTGAGACAGAATACTGAATGTGCCTGGTTAATGTAATTGTTACTGTAATCTGAACTATACCTGTCCATTTTTGTATACTTATATGCATATACTGTATGCATTTGTTTTGTGTATGTGCTTTTGCTTGTATAACTGTACATAATTTGGTTGAATAGGTGTGGTTTTGTGCTGCATTACGCAGATAAATATGTTAGAATTGGAAAAGCATATGAACCATTTTTATTCACTTTAGAGAACATAATGTTCTTAGAGAGCA
Source organism: Anguilla anguilla (assembly GCF_013347855.1). Lineage (NCBI taxonomy): Eukaryota > Metazoa > Chordata > Actinopteri > Anguilliformes > Anguillidae > Anguilla > Anguilla anguilla. The sequence goes on from NC_049213.1 coordinate 14,334,434, forward strand.
TTACAGAACAAGAGAAGCTGGGGGCAGAAGAATGAAAAACGCTGAATCACATTCCATCAACGCCAGTGTGGGATCAGAGTAATATGTCAAGAGCAGTGAAAATCAAATGTGATCAGAGTGGCTTCCACCTGTTTCCATTCAAAAGTGTGTAAACACCTGCAACTGCTGAGGGTGTCATGGCTACCCTGGTGTATGGTGCCAGTGCCATACAATGGTTAGGGAACTGGAGTTATAACTCAAAGGTTTTGGGTCTGTTTCCCAGCTGGGGTGCTGCTGTTGTACTTTACCTGAGTTGCTTCAGGAAATATACTCCTTTCTATGGATTGTATGTAAAAAAGTTAATCTATGTGAACTAGTATGGATGAAGTAGCATTTGAATTGCAAGATCTCACACCACCTGAGATGCTGCTATTGCACCTTTGAGCAAAGCGTTTAACCTGAATTGTTTCAGTAAAATACCCAGCTGTATAAATGGTCTGTAAATAACACTGTAAACTGTCTGAGAGTGTTTGCTAACTGCTGAAATGTAATGAAAAAATTCTCCAATTGTTGGTTTGTAGAAAATAAAAAGGCCCTCAAAATAAGAGCTGAGCATTAGTGAAAGAACAAATTGTTTATAGAAGCATGTTGTTGTAATTGTTTTCATTCTTCTATATTAATTTATACCCTTATTCTAATAGACCACTTAAGCTGTAAATGCAATTTTTGTCACAAATTCCCCAAGTGTAGCAATTCCAATATGAATGATAATTATTAGCTGCCTACTGCCTGTCAAGGGATTGTATTAATTATGTGTCCTGTCCTGCTTATACCTGTGCACAGCAACAATGTGAATAGCCAGAGACATGGGGGTGGATCTGTATAAAACTGATATGTCACTCTCCTGAGTCTGATGGTTTTTTTGTGAAAAAAGCTTTTGCAAGAGCTGATTTACCCAACAATCAACTATTGTTGTACTCTTAGCTAAGTACTATTTTTACTCTCTGAGAAAAGCACATTTAGGCTGTGTGCCTCTTACTGAAAATTGAGACTTGAATAAGCTATTCAAGGTGTAGACATTTTTGTTGGACCAGGAGGAAAAAACAAAATAATACGTATTTTTCTTATATGACATACATTCCCAAATTTCCTCGTTTCACCTCAGATGACCGTGGTCTGTTATGGTTAAGAATCACCAAACTTGGTAGGCCTGTTTGGAGTTCTGAACTCTTCAATCCTTTAAACTATGGCACAGATTGAACACCTGGTGGTGCTGCAGTGCACATGACAAAATTGTTACATTTACAAGCCCAGCCCCCATGCCCCATTTGTCCTAGGGTCACCAAAGTTTGTGCACAGGTCCCTCTCCTCACAAGGAAAAATTTGCCTTGCACACTTAAAATGTTTCTCCTACAAAAACTGAGGAATTTCTGCAAAATTTTGTATTTTGTATCACCACAGAGGTATGATTTATCGAGTTATCACTTTTCTTCTAATGGTCAAACCTTGGCCGAATGGCAATCCAATTAATTTATAGTGGGTGTGGCTTATCAAGCAAATGCTATTAATTCCAAAACCATTTGACATAAAGTTATGAAACATAGTATGTACATGACAGTAGATCAAGAAAAAGCCATAAAATCTTAGCCCAGTTCAACCACTATAGAGGCTGCTATAGAGGTCCAAATACAAAAAAAAAAGAATAAGTAACCAGAAATCACTGCTCCATTGCAGAGATTTCAGACTTGCCACAGTTACAAAAGGAACATTGATATGTGCATTTTGCATTAGATTTACTCATCTATCACTTTTCTGAGTTCTTAACTGCTTGCCTGATTCTTATTAAGCTTGGGGTCAGATTTACTAAGCCTTTTGTGACTATTTCTGAAATAGATATGATGGATTCTTCCCCATAAATTGGGTGTTTTATGTGTCAAAGAGGTGCACAGGGCACAGGGTATTTTTGTGCATCATGGGTAAGTCAACAAATTCAAAGGCCAACATATGACAATGAGAGGAGCCCTCTAAAAGCGGTATAATGTTTAAAAAGCAAAATCCATACTTTGCCAAAAGCATTGCCGCAAATTTGAGATCTTACCTGCTAACTCTGTGAGTTTTGAAAAGTTCTAAGAATAGCTTTGTGGCATCAGATTTGAAGAAAGGTAACGCTAATTGGAGATGACTAACAAGAGATTGCTTTAATCAAATGCCAGTACTAAGGGTCATTTAAGTGTGCAACTTTGCTTAAATGGCAGTGAATGCATAATTTCTGATGAAACTGAAGAACAGAGAAAGATATTTTAAAGGTGCAGGCAAATGGCTCAATTGAAACCTCTAACATTTCGAAAATAAATGAACTTGGCATTTACTGCAGACATTTCTTAAAGGTAAAAAAAAGCCTAGGTCGGTGAATTTCGGTGACTTTGACTGACTGCAGTATTAGCATGGTGTATAACTACTGGCTCCAACCAAATTATGCACCTGCCTGTCATTTGTCATGACAAAAGGTCATTGTTCTTGCATTATTATTCAAATTTTGAATAGAATATTGTGTTCATACTGGGAGTAATAGACTGGGGACTGCTAATTAATTGCACATTATGCACCATTGTGACATGTAATGTGAAATATTTAGCATAAAAATTATTTATCTGAGTTCTATGTAGTGCTTCTAAATGGTCTGTATAAGAGTCTAGTCTGGCTGTACAAGCATGAACCTATGAAACTCCAAGATCAAATAAAAGTTAAGTAATTTTGAATCATTTGTTTTGCATGAGGTTTACATTGTCAATTTTTAATTTTAATTAACTCATTGGAGAGCTTGGGAAAGAGTTAGTCCTTGATTTGGGATGATATTTCTCTGTGAAATATTTTTCCAAAATAAATGACTTCAAATACGTTTTTTGTACAAATATTTATTTGTGTTTTTTTATTTATTTATTTCATTTCAGTTTTTACTCATTGATTTGAATTGAAGAATCAGATATTTAACAGAACTCCTAGGGCTAGAATTAGGTTTTAGGATAAAGTTAAGGTCAAGGTTAGGAAAACGTTTAGGGTTGAGATGAGATTAGGATTGTCTTCAGGAGCTTGAGCAAAGCATAGAACAAAGATAATTCGATTTTTCATGATTAAAAAAAATAATTTAAAAAAACTAGTGGGAAATAACACTATAGATTTATATATTTGTGTTTTCTTTCAGGGAAAATTATTTTTTCAAAATAAATGATTTCAAACATGTAAGACTAATGTTACAGTTAAGAAAATGGTCAAATTCTAAGTTAGCAAATTTTCTATTCTGATGGATGAGAAATAATGATCATTTGATTATGTGAAAGAATTAATCAAACACAATGGCTTTTCAAATACCCGAAATTTGAATTTTGTTTCTGACATACAGTATCTAAAGAATTAAATCCAATACAACGATTGTTCATACATTGATGATGAAAAATAAATTTCACTGGAAAACAACCAAAATATGTCAGACTTTGCTCTTATGCCTAAAATGCCAAACTATGCAAGACTATAGTTTAACATCCAAAAAGTTCAAAGAATGGTCAAATTCTAAATGAATGATTTCTATATTTAGATGTTTCAGTCATTTGGGTTCACAGATGAGGAGGGATGCTTTGGATCATAAGCAGTCCCTTTATTGCTTCACACGTTGTTTCCATCACTTTGATACAGGTTGTCTATCCATAAGTATTTGTTTCAGAACTCTACAGTCACGTAAAATCACAAACTAACCGGGCCATTCGGTTCTTGAGGCTTGCCAGTTGCCTTGGAGTGAACCCACTGAGGATATGCTGGTGTAGCCTTCTGTTTATGGTAGTCTTCGACACGTCTACGCCTACATCCTGTCCTGTTCGACAGCGGAAAATAGGTTTTTTTTCACAAGACACAGCTAAACAGCCAATTGTCAAATTACTTTTGCCCCCCACAAAAACAGGGGACTATGTATCATTTCCAGCACGGATCACCCGATATGGATGTAAATGGCCTCAAATTAAAGCTGACAGTCCGCACTGCATACTCATCATTTTATTTCAAATCCAATGTGCTGGGGTACAGAGCCAAAACAACAACAATTGTGCCTCTGGTCCAATACTTTCACATTTAACTGCTTATGTATGTAAAACATATAGCTACAGTTGCTGTATTCCATAAAATTCCACATTGATAGATTTGGTAGAAAATTACATCAGAACCTATGTCTTGTCATAAGAAAATCTCATCGGCTGTCAAGCCAGTGGTGGTTAAAAATACATTCTGTTCCTTTCACCACCACTAGTGCCCATCAAAACAAGCTAAAACTGTGACAACAGCAAGCACCAGAGCACATATAAAACATCATTAAATTTTCACATTAAGCTGAATATTGATGTATCAATTTCATACTGAGCAAAAGCTTCTGCTGATTTCAAATGACCTATAATAATGTTCTTCAAAGGAGAAAAATTCTCTAAATAAGACACCATAAAATTTCCCTTTTATTATTTATACCTCAGTATAAGATCAACAGTTACAATCATTTATTGTAATGAAACAATGAAACAAACAAGTGCACAATCATCTTAAAAAGCAATTAAGATAATTTTTGCCTGATGATCAGTGACACATAATAAATACTACGGAACATGATGCAAAAAGGTATATTCAAAACATAAATGGGGGAACTTCAAAACTTTTAAAAAATATCAATTTATACTTATCAATTTGGCATTCAGACAAAATATCACACTAGGAGACTGTGCATTCAGACAGGACCTACTTGTACACAAGTACCTTAAGGAAATATTTTGTAAAAAAATATGTCATTTAAAATTTATATTTCAAGGTGATTTTGACATGTGATTTAAATTTTCATTTACGTGTTCAAAAATATACTCTCATGCTTTACTGTGACAATGCGATGACACCAATTACTTAATGTCCACATATTTACTTTCAATAATAGTAGCAGTTATGATTACCAGAGTTAATTTATGGCAGTGATCAATACGAGTTCATCAATGACAGTGGTCAAACATTGCATTTAGTATCTACTTGATATTGTGGGAATAAAAAACATTATTTTATATGGTTCAAGATCAAACATCAAACAAAGATATTCCTCTGACAGCGCTAAAATTTAGTCCATTGTCCGTGTACTTTCTACTTCATAATACAGTTTATAAGACCTGGAGTAAGACCAAGGAATAGCATTTTCCTTCTATGGCACAAGCCTGAGGCAAAACCTTATATTCTATAGTGTTAAACAAACACATACTGAACATTACAGTCGCACGATATACAATCAATGCAATATTACAGTGTGCATGATGTGTAAAAATTTACTGCATAGTTTAATTTGAGACTTAGTTTTGCTCCACAGTTGAATTTGATAGCTGCTGAAACACAGACACACGTGTCACATCAGTGCAAAAGAAAAAAAAAACAACAATCAAAAAATGTGGGCAAACCAACTAAATGTGTCAAATGTAAAATGTTGCATAGAAATTGGATCAAAGTCACCTCTCTCTCAGAGACTAACAGACAAACAGAGAGATGAACCCGTGTTCAGCAGTTGTCTACGATCATGAAATGCACTTTTTTGTACGTCGCTTTGGATAAAAGCGTCTGCCAAATGAATGTAATGTAATGTAAAGATAAAGAGACAGAGCTATTTACGTGCAAACTATAATTCTACAATTCACTCTTCACATTCGAACAATATGTTTTCCCCTTTCTGAAAATACATACATAGAGCTTTTGTTTTTGTCAGGCAGCAAAGTGCTCACAAATTCTCCTCAAATACACTGTTTCTGGTAGAAGATTTCATCCTTTTATGTACTTTAAAGTCAGCATATCATTATCACTATGCAAGGAAGCCACAATACTGATATTCATGACCAGAACATCAAACTTGCAATTCACTGTTCAAAATATACAATTCACTGTTCAGAAACACATTCAATAGTGGTGTGTGTGTGTCTGTGTCCCTCAAAAGTATTAATGCACTGTAATCACTTAAAATCATAACTTGAAATACGTTCAACATTCATTCCTTTTGTGTGTGTTTAGAGTGAATTGCATTTTGGATCCACAGGGGAGGACCCATTATCTCCATTGTTCATTTTCTTAACATCTTTGTTATTGTTTTTGAATATTTCAGTGACAAGTACATTCAAATTGTCGTGTAAGTGAGCTAAAAATGACTATATATCTTCCATTTGAAAAGGCACACAGTGTATTTAAAAAGGAAGACAAAACTAAGGCCAGCTTCTGGCTGGACATACTGAAGAATTCAGTTCTCTATTAGTAAATGCTCTCATTTGGTTTGATTTTCAAATACTCCGAGGCGTTTAGTTTTTTTTGAAGGAAACTGAAAATTAATTTCAAGCTATAATTAGCTGTGCAGCTGTAAAGAAAGCCCTTAATTAATTTGACCGAATTAATCAGCAAATTAAACAAAATGTGTTAGAATGGCATCCGCTTGTCCAATTTTGAAACGTGAAACCATCAATCAATCTTTATATTATGAACTTGCAAACCAGTTCATAATATAAAGCCAATAATAACTGATATGCTGCAAATAATCATCAATACTGTAACAGTGGAAGAAATGTCAAGCTGTTTCTGTTCATGGAGCGGCAATGCATTCCCTATGGTCCACATTAAACCCAGACTGTGATGGTGCCCACCTCTGCCCACTGCTGTGCATAACCGGCTAGCCTGTCATCCTGCCTCAATCAACCATCTCTTGTTATTCCTGCACTTGCAATCATTGCAGTCACAGCAGGTGAAATGTCAACTGAAACTGCGTCCGCGATTACATTCCAAACTGAGAAAAATAAGCGATTTTAAAAAAATGTTAAATGTGCTGTCATCTGATTCTTACAGGAAGAGATCAAGACCTTCAGATATAGCTAGATAGCCAACTTTTCAATCAGTTTAATGCAGGCAGTCTTTCAGACGTAAATTGCTAAATTGCCAAAATATATCCGTTTTCTAGCTCAATTTTCTATATGCTTTGCTCAACGAGGTTCAGGCTGTTTCAGTTCACTATTTTCAGGCCGTCTGGTGAAACCACCATCTTGGCTACAGGTGCAGCTCGTTGAGAGGAATCCGCCTTCTCTTCAAAATGATGTGATGTGGCAACCCCAATTCTCCTGAAACAAAATCCACCAAAACATTAAAATGGCACATGGTGAAGAAGTGCTATCATATCAGCATATTTCCAGATTCTCACTCAGACATCTACACTTCCTGGTCCGCTAAATAAAATCATTACCCCTTTATAGGAACCACTGAAACTCTATGCCAGTAATGAACCACTACTTTATAGGAACCACTGAATCTCTGTGCCAGTAATGAACCACTACTTTATAGGAACCACTGAATCTCTGTGCCAAATCTTACTTGCTTGTTTCGTTGAGTGATTCTTTCAGGAAAAAAGGTCATGTGTCTTCATATTTTACCAACGTAATTGGGCCATGCTAGACGATGCAAGCGACCAAGCATTTAATAAAAAAATTTATTTAAAATAAGCGGGAGGGCCTTTAAAAGACAATTATCATTAATTACACTACCCTCACTGCACCCCCTCTCTGTGACCATCTCCATGAAATATCAGGGCAGTTTCTAAAATATATCATAATTTGTTTCCTACTGACAAAAACTGTTTTTCAGTAGAATAAATGGAACCAAGAAATCAGTACCAACCCTGGCGATGACTTGGGGAGAAAAAAGAAAATGCTCAGTCATCAGAAGACCCAAAAGGACAGGTAATTCAATAATTAATTTAAAAAATACTGCACGGCACCCACTGAATCCAGTAGAGAAAAGTGAGAGAAACAAATAGTTGTGATTTGTTTTAAATAGAGCAATGGGGACATACAAAATTCAAAAGACTTGACATCTTACCTGGGTTTCTCATGAGAGGATGTGAACAAACAAAACAGCCAGACCGATGTTCAGCAAAATCACCATACATATCACCACTGTGTTGGGACCCTGAGCGGGGACACATCAGATCTTTATTGCATGAACAATTTTTATTCATAAGGGAATTCTGACCATATATTAAGTTGAAAAGGATTCAGGCAATACTTAACTTCTACTGAATATGAAATTATTACAAATATTACAGAATGTAATTATGTACAATTTATATACTGTACACACATACACACGCAATTTTGATATTTGTAAATTTTCATTAGCTAGATCACTGTGACTTTTAAAAGTTTTTGACTTTTAAATGTGTGTAATCTATTGACATTGCAGAACACAAGCGTTGGCTGACACTGAGGCTGTCTACTGGAGCCATCTCATTTCAAAGCCCCACAATCTTTCTGCACATCCCCTCCAGCCAATCCCACTGCAGCAGCCCCCTTCTTGATTATCATCTAACGAAGGAAAGTAATGATGAGGCCAACACTTGTGGAATAGTCTGAACTCTGCCAGGCCTGACATGGGTAGATAGATAATAGATAAGCCCTTGACCTCAAGCTCTGGGGTACAGTAGAAACAGATTTGTGGTGCAGGGGTAGGGATGACGGGTTACTGATCAGCCATAAGTTTTTGAGACAAAAATACTCATTAAACTTACTTTTTTCACTTCACTTTTTAAACTAGGTACCATTTTTAAAAAGCTATGTTATTCATTTTGTACATAATAGGGATCTCATAGTTTCTTCTTTTGTGTGTTTATGTTAAAAGAACTAAAATTGGCGAGCAAAAGTTCGAGGGAGAAAGAGCAAGAGAGATGTGCTCACGAGGAGCATTTTTGTAAGGAAGCAAACAGAAAGTCTGAGAGGTAACGCTGTAACAGTGTATATAACAGAAATTCAGAATTCATTCTTATGAGGTAATATAACATACCTCCTCCTCTAACAAATCTTTGGCTTCAGCAGGGGACTTCCCAGTGATCCTGGCCCTGGCGTCTGCATTAGCATCTGCTCTCCCAGCTGCTTTGGCAGCAGGCTTTGCGCCGACGTTGGGCTCCGCTCTGGCCATCGCTCCTGGTGCGGTGGCCTCCGGGCGGGGATGCAGAGCAGGTTTCGCCTGCGCGGTGGGTTCGGCTCTCGGTGTCGGCCCCGCCTCCGTTTTCGGCACGGGCTGCCGCTCCTCCTCCTCGCTCTCTTCTCCCTGGGGCTCCGCCTCCTTCCCTGCGACAGACGACGCCCGCTCCGGTTGGGGCTCTCGGATTTCCGCATCGGCTTCGATGTCCGGGGCGTGCTCGGGGGCGCGGTCAGGGGTGGGGTCTGGGGAGGGGTCCAGGGCCGAGCGTTCGGGAGGCCGCTGGTCCTCTCCGTCTTGGTCCGCGTCGCCGGACGGGCCCGTCCCCTGCAGGGGGGCGGTCTGCGCGCCGGCCGGTTTGGGCTCCATCCTCTGCAGGGGCTGGATCTCCAGGTCGTAGCCCGGCTCGGCCTGGCCACTCTGCCGGCTGGGGGAGCGGGCGTACCCCCGCGGAGACGGGGTACCGGGGCCGCCGCCTCCCCCCCGACCGCCCCCGTCTCTGCCGGCCTGCTCCCCGTTCCAGCTCCCGGGCCCGAGCAGGGGGGGGTCCTCCTTACGGAGGCCCTGCGTAGAGCGGCGGGGTTCCGCGGTGGTGGTGTCCGAACTGGGGGAGGGACTGTGAAGGGAGGATGACTGCCCCGACGTCTCCACCTTGTGAATTTGTGGGGTCTCTAAGCGTACCTCCCCTGTGAACGGCGAGGGCAGCTCCTCGTGCTTGTTACTCTCTGCAATGTCCTGCAGGGCCCTTCTCTTAAGGTACTCAGGACCTGCAGCAGATATAACAGCGTTTAACAGCCTGAGCTTTCTGTTCCTCTATTTCTACATCAGGGGATCCAAAATTGCGGGTTCAGACCCCCAGGCAGGTCATGACAGGGGTTGAAATGGACCACAAACTACACGCTCAGAAAAAAAAAAAACCGTAAACTAAAATTGTAAATAATACACTTTCCTTCGAAATTCACACCAATCAAATGAAACACTGCATGTGCTACATGCACTGTGCTAGGTAAAGTTTATGCAGTAAAAACATTTAAAATCATTATCTGAACACATGTAAGTCTACATTTTAATAAGGGGCAGGCCAAATAAATAGTTGCAGGAGTTGTAACAGTAATTGTTCCCGCAGATAAATCCATACTTGATGAAAAAAAAATATGAGAAAGAATACCCTGTTCCAGTGATTCAATCATACAACTCATAACAGTACCTGAAAGTACAATACCAAATTAAGAACATTTTCTTAAAATCTTTCAGTAATATGGCGAAATATTACATAAATTGCATATTGCGTAACACTGTACAAGAAGTAAATTTACAACATTCACAACATTCTTGTAAAAGAAAATGAAGAGAAATCCCTCAAGCAACATATTTTCAGTAATCAGAGTCCAGCAGGGGGCAGCAGTGAACCTGAGCCAAACACTGCAACACCGTGGGATGGCAGTCAGTCGCAGTGCACAGTGTAAAAATGCAAATTCATCCCATAATAATCACTTGCTGTATTTATACAGCATCTTTCCCCTCAGGATTCAGGACAGATTTACAGTGAAGAAGGGAAGCGAATGGCAGCCATTTTGCACAAAAATGTTTGGCACACTTCAGTTCATGCGGGGAGGTGGGGAATTACAAAGTCAATTAAACTGTGGGGTGGTCATAAAATGCATGCCTGTGGGTGGTGGGAGAAAAACCAAATGCATTATTAATGAACTGCATCGTTTCCAGGCCATATAATAAGCAGAAATCACAAGGTGTTCAAGACCAGGCTTAGCGTGCTGATATATTATCTCTAGACCACAGAATAACTGATAAGCTTAGAAGGGCTGAAGAAACACACACACACACCCAGACACACATTATACATAAAATTAAAAAAAAAAAAACTGTAACATGCAAAAAATGTAGCCATGCTCAGTTTTCATTTTTGTCAGGAAGTGTTATAATTTTTATTCAGTGTTCACACAATTACTATGTAATGTATCAAGAATTATGTTCAGAATTTTGGTTAGTTTTTCCAGAGCATTCTAGTATGTGTTTCTCTGCAAGTGAAGGGTGGCCACAGCTTTTGGAACAGCAAAATCAACCAAGAAATGGTTGACCGATCACAAAATGACTAGTTTGCAGTGGCCACCTCAATTTCCAGACTTGCACCGCATCAAAACCTTGTGGTTTGAATTGCAGAGACCAGCCCACAAGTGAAGACTGAAGGATCGTAATGAAAGATTACTAAGGATTGGTCAAAGTGCCTCTGCTCATAGTCACCATAGAAGGTGACTCAGTAATGTTATTGTTCTGAATGGAGGGTCCACAAAGTACTGAAAGAGGGGTGAGAATATTTGTGACACTTGGAAATAAATTTCAGAAAAGTGTTATTTTGGTTGATACATTGAATCATTTTTAAATTAGAATATTTTCCATGTCTGAAAATGAAAATATTGCTCAGTACTTTAGTATAAATTTTTTTTTTTTTTTTTTGTTAATTTTATGAAGCAGGTGAATAATTTTAGAGGGCACTGTACTTAGACAAGGTCAGGTGGAAAAACCTTTCTTAATGGCACAGCATAAAGAGTGACAAACATGGTCATAAAAGCAACCCTACAATTTATATAAGAACCTACATTATCATGATGTATAACACTTATCCACATACAAGGCCTTTAATTCACTATAAACTGAAAGGTAAGAGAAACCATAAAAGCTGCAACCAACCTCATCCTGATCTATAAGACCAGTCTCTCTAAACAGCACATTGACTTTAAGGGCAAATATTAACATGGTCTGCTCTCAACTGCTAATGCATTAGGCCAACCCACGGCCATCTATGGAAAATATTACGCTTCAAATATGATTCAATAGAATCAACCAAAATAACACAAGAATACTTGTTTATGAGAACTAGTCATTCAGCCTAGAGAGCATCTAATAATGTGTCTTGATTGATCTCAAGGCTCTCTGCTTCTACTGTACAGCCTTACATGTTATTCCATGCACTAACAGCTCACTGTGAGAAATGAAACCAATATCTGTGTAACATACACCTTGACCTCGCCACCTATGTCTTGTTCCGCCATAAAACATATGTTTAAAGCCCATCACCTCTCACAGTCCCAGAGGGGCTTCTGTGGTGCAGGTCTAGTTTATAACGGCGGGTAGGGAAGCTCACGCAAGTAGCAGGGTGGTGTCGGCGTACCTGGCTGGTGAAAGGTAGGCGAAAGCTCCCTGGCCACCGCTCTGGCGATTCTGGATTCGGTGTTAGCCGCCCGCAGGCCTTGCTCTGCCCCCTCTGCCTTTCCCTTCGCGTGAGTGGCTCTGGCGGAAAAACAGAAAAAAAAACCAGAAAAAATAAATAAAACAGAATGATGTCACTCCTCACTGCAGTTTTCAGTTACCGTGCCGGACTTGACTCTGTGATCGATAGCTGAAGCGTGGTGAGCACAATGAAACAAAATGGATGTTGTGTATCGCCTAAGTGAGTTTTCCACAATGGTGGTTGCTCCCTTTCTTAGAACCACTGCTTCAACCCAATGTTATACTCAGGCCTGGATGTGCCAAATATCTGTTTGAGCCCACAGCAGAATGCAGATTGAATATAGAAAGCTATATAAAGTACAGACACATACAGCACCAAGAGCCTGACCTGTGATACAGCTGGACTGATAACAGACAAAACTGGGTCTGTGTTCATATCTTTTATTTCAAAGGCAGCGATGGTTACATGCATTTGGGTCCTGCGTGACTCTTATTATTATTATTAGCCAAGATAGATAACTCAATGGGTAACAGAACAGAAGGCTATATCAAACTATGTCTCACTGCATTTAATCCAAACTTATTGATTAATGGTTTAAATGGATTCTGAAGATGGACATTTCAGGCTCCAATCATGGTGACGAAGATCAATGGCATATCACACTGACCACCCTTAATGTGTTGAAAAGTAGGGTGCTCAAAGGGAAATATGGCAGCACGTTGCCTACAAAGCCAATGATAAAGGCCCAACTGAAAACAATATCACCGTGCAAAAAAAAAAAAACCTTAAAAGTTTGTCTCGCCGAGGGAGGCAACAGATCCAACCAAGCAAATCTGTTAGAAAAACACCTTCTCTAGAGGGACTTCACATCCCGACAGGAGTGATAGTAACAGGTAGATACGTGGCAAGTGTAGATTACGGTATTTAGTGAGGGGCTACTGTTCACAGCACTCACGTGCAAGTTAATTCAGATGCCTTTCCCCAGTCACCTTTGACAAATCCAAACTGAATACAAACTGAATATGCAGAAAGCAAGATAGTCTAGCCAGGCCTTTTGTAACTTTATTTCTCATTTTGTGTGCCAGATATTTTGTGAATAAATATATTTGAAAAGATATGTTTAGTTTACATCTCATTGTATGAGAAATTCTTGCCTGTCAGTGGTCTACGATGGTATCAATTTTGATATCAAATTCAAAATTGTGGTATCAGAACACTGCTAGTCTAGAGAGGTGAGGAGTTATGAAACACTGACATACATACATCCGAAAGAGAACTTTCAACGTGCATTAAAAAGGGACACAATGGGGAAAAAAATATATATATTTTCATGACACTGACAATGTGCACAGCTTATATAATTTTACAAAAACAGAACATGCAGAGGTCACCTGGCAACGCTGTCCAGCCAGTGTCCTTGTCATCCGTCAACGTTCATGTCACTTATAAAAATACTGCTGCCATTCCAGTGCCCCCCCCCCCCCCCCCTCCGGGTAATAATAGAGGTCTGTGAGGATCCTCCGCTGGAGGCACAATGCAACCGAACCTCGGCTGCAGGCCGCCAGCATTACTGATTGTGATTACTCCCAGAGTGCTTGGCATACTGAAACAGTACGCTGGGCCTAAAAATACCCCGCTGCCACTTGAAGTCCGGGGGAGTCGGACGCTTCCCCAAGAAACAATTAGAGGTGCGATGATCTCTCCCTATCGCACAGACCCCCGCAGCTGTCCCCTCCCGACCTCGTCAGTCGTCAGTCTCACCTTGGGGGCTTAGGACCGGTGCCCCCGGCCCGAGTCGCTGGAGAAGGTTCCAGTAACATCATCCTGTCCGTCGCTGCTGAGAGCGGCTGCCATGGGAGCGGGGTGGGGGTGACTTTTACACCAAACAGCAACAACGCCGTTCGCCCTTTCCAGTGCATAGACCTGGGCTTAACAGATTCTGCACGGGTCAGACTGTTGACTGCTTTCTTAAAAAGGCAGTGGTAGCTGACTTCTGCAGGCGTACGATAATTTTAATTTTTTATTTTTTGCTAACTTCAAGAGAAGTCAGAGCACTTGAGATGATGTGAACTTCCAGAACAACACGCCATTGGTGACTACTGTAGTACTGTAAGTGACAGAAATTAACCCGTAAAGAAATAAGGTCATACTGTCAACCTCATTTTTGCTTTTTTAAACATGTTTTTGTCGTCATTGGCTCTTTATTCCTCAATTTTCGATCAGAAGTCTTAGATCATCTCACTGCTGAAACATCCTCGGTTTATTTGGGAGAGCACAGTCTAGCACAGGCCTCCTATAAAATACATTGCCATCGGTTCTCTCTGCACTTCAGTTCAACATCTCAGCTGCGTAGCCCATTGTTCCAGAGAACTGCAGACCCTGTGCAGCTGACGCAGGCAAACACAGGCACCCAATCGGCCAGAGCAGCCGCTGCTATGTGATAAGATACAGTGTACCCTGACTTTGGCCAAATACATCAATCAAGAGTCTCACCATGACTACCCCAAACCGCATATTGGACAATTGGCTCATTTCAAAGATCGCACTTTTAAAAATGACCAATAAATATGAGCATACACAATTCAATTAATTTTTTTAAACAAAAATAACAAAACTGAATAAGATATTCAATTGATGCACTGGAAACCAAACTATTTAACATACCATAAACATTTCCTCTCACATTCCAGGAATGTTCTGGAAACCAAAATTGTTAGCTGAAGACACTATCTTCTAACAGTGCAGCCAAGCTGAAGCAGTCAAGTGCATTTAAACCCACTCATCAGCAACACCATCAGAGTCTCCCTTAGCAGATCACTGCTAATGACCAGGTTAGCCCCACCAGCTATTTCAATCTATAACAGGGATTCCCACCCACAGTCCCGGGAAACCCAGGCTGTGTGCATTTGATTTGTGATTCAGTTAAAGTAGCCATTTCCAACATCTGATGGGCAGCTCATTATACTGTAGTCAATATATTACACACACCTGACTGGTTGGCTGTTTAAGTGGCTAAATGCTGAAAAAGTGTGGACACTCCTCGAAACCTAAAAATCGCCCTGTGGGAAAGAGCAAAACCTGCATTCTGAGCAAATCAAACACATACATTATGGAAATATATAAATGAATGTTCCCAAGTACATTATATAATTATAGGGGAGCCTAGGGGTTCCCAAAGTAGTCTGTGAAATGTGAATGAGTCCCATTGATGAATATGAATTTTTCATATTTGAATTTAGAAGTTTTGGTTGAGTCC
This sequence comes from Anguilla anguilla, assembly GCF_013347855.1. Classification (NCBI taxonomy): domain Eukaryota; kingdom Metazoa; phylum Chordata; class Actinopteri; order Anguilliformes; family Anguillidae; genus Anguilla; species Anguilla anguilla. The sequence continues at coordinate 14,349,922 of NC_049213.1, forward strand.
TGTAGGATGATTTAGAAATTAAATAAGTAAATAAGTGGTTTTAACAAATTTGTGTTCACCACAGTAAATCACCACAATGTATTGCCATGTATATGTATGTTCATTGATCAGAAGTGGTATGAAAATAAAGGTTTTTGTATGGCATCTCTTGTGTGCCTAAATGCCAAAATACATCAAACCCTATGGAGTGCAATTTACTGAAATATGTACACTTGTAGGTACAGCATGTCAAAGTGAAAATCAGACGTTAATTTAAAAAAAATTTTGTGAGCAAAGTATAAATGCATTACTGACTATGAGTTGAACATACTTCAGTCCCTTCACAAGCTCTCTTCCTAGTTCATATGTATATACGCCCCTGCTCATACTCAGCTTATCCATGATTCCATTATTGTCCAAGTTGCCATTCCCAAGTTGCCTAACTTCAAAATAAATACATTTATCTTTTCTGAACAGAACTTCAGGAAAAGGAAGGTGCTCAGAGACAGACAAAAAGACAAACTACATTTCCCATAGAAAATCTTGTACCAAGACACATTAGACTTATAAATGTAACAAGTTATCACAATATATTTTTGGTTCTTGTTTTCAAGATGAAAGGACAGCTGCAGCCTGTACAAAACTTTAAATAGAAATAAAGACCTCCCAACAGCTCAGCTCAGATGATCTATATTTTATGTGGCATGTTTGTGCCTCGAGCGTTACATGTGCCAGATGGGTTTTTTTTAAAGACATCTTTGTCCTGGTGAAGCTCAAAGCATACAGTACATCAAGCCGAATGTGTCGGGGGCCTAGCAGAAACATCTGCACGCTCTGTGCAGTATTTGGGGAGAGCGGGGAAGAGGGGGAGGAGAGGGGCGTGGCATCCATCAGCTGTTGCATTCCCCTGCCATTGTGATTGTGACAGTAACCCTTCTCCCTCTCCTTATTTAGTCCGTCCTGCTTTCCAGCACGGGGGCCCTGCACGTCATTTACACTCAGCGCACTGACTTCACCCAGGCTCATTCCCGCTCTGGCCAAAGACCGAGCAAACAAGAGAAGAAAAAGAAATGCTCACGTTACTGTGTGAGGGAGAGTGACACTGGATACCGTATTGGTCTGCCTTCTGAATGGGTAGAATGTATATACCGTATTTTACAGTGCGTTCCTTAGCTGCATTTGGGCCACCCCAAATGAGTTGGACACACAGAAGGAGGTCTTTTTTTTAAAGGCTGTGGTGAGCGGAGGACAGCAGAGAGTAATCCAGGGTTCAGTGTACCACAGAGCGCAGACACAGAGTCTAACACAAGAGAACAGCCTGCATGTAACCACATGCGCTCGTGCACGCACTTGAACACAAACACACGCATGCATGCACATGCACACTCTCACTTTCTCTCTCTCTCAGAGCTGACTGCAGGCATAAACAGTCTATGGGGTCATCTAGGGACACAATTCAAATTTGAAATGTTCCATATTTTTGTGAAAGACTTTTTAATTGTGTATTATTCAGAGACAGCAAATAGCTTTTTCAATTGCCCCAATTCCTCGGTCTGTGATCGCTGACAAATCCCCCTGCCCGGTCTGCAATTTCTCCCACAAACACCCCCCCCCCAACCCTGGTCTATGACTGATTGCTCCAGCTTGCTTCTTGTTTAGGGCCACCAAAATCCTAGAGCTGGCTCTGCTCTCAAGCGCATACACATACACAAATGTGTATACACACACAAGCTGACATATATGAAAACACACCAGTATGCCTGCATATACAGGCACACACATCTCTGGTCTGTATGAGAAGACTCACATGGCTGTGGGGAGAACAGTAAGAGTCCACACTGCAGAAGCAACCTCCAGACCCTGGAGCTATAAGGCTACAGCTGTTTCTACTGTGCATCACACTGCTTCTTTAACAACAACTGAGCATCACTTATCAGATGACAAAGAACTGGTTTTAAACCATTTTTAATCCTAATGCCTAACTTACAACGTCCAGCTGCATTGGTAAGCACATATTTCTGCTGGAAACTGCATTGGAGTTGTATTTGTGGTGGCAAGGCCTGCCAATCAAAATCCTCAACCGAGCATGGTATTACACAGTGGCCAGTGACGTCATAAAGTACACAACATTCAGAAATCATAACGAGTTCACACTCGTTATGGGTAGAGCAAGCATTCGTGATTCCCAAAATGGGTGGTGCGACTATGTCACCTCTGATTTGTATTAAACTAACCAGAGGCTTGCACTCCACAGCTAAAAGCTGTGTTATTGGTTCAAATCAGAGAGCCTTCCCCCATTTTGGCATTCACAAAAGCCTAACTCCCCAATCAGTCACATGCGCACCTGCCCTGAACCAATAAACCTCCTCAAAGTCACCCTTCTGACCTTCAGCTTTCACATCCTGTAAATGTGGCATTCGCCATCCATTCAGCAAGGTCATTTCAGGCCCTAATGAAATTCTGCCTGAGACAGATGCCTGCTCAGCCCCAGCAGTAAACAGGCTTCCCGTGCGTCCAAATGCCTTTTAATGGAGCCTTCAAAGCTTCTGTCGACCAGGAGGGTGTCAGTGAATTTAAGGCTGTTAGCCGCTCCTCAAAAATACAATATTTATATTTGCGGCTATTTACGACGGCGCGGTCTGCGGTGTGTCATCGATTCCTTCAGTGTTGCGCAAACTTCAGGTGCCGCGCTCCAGCGCTGATGAGCGGGGTCGCGTCCTTTTATGGAGACGTATGAGGAAAGAGCGGGCCGGTGAGTTAAGCCCATCCAAACACACACCGAAGCCAAACTGGAACCTTAATCCCACCGAGCACAGTAACTGTAAATCAAGGTTTTGGTCCAGTAAGAGGTGCAGAGGGAGATCAAGATCAGTGCCTCACTTTAGAATCTTTAAGCAGTTATTGCTAAGCGGCTATTCTTAGTGTTCAGGCCATGCTTTTAGAAGTATAATAAAACATAATCGTGCCTAATTATAAAAAAACATCAGTTAAGCCAGAGTGTCCTAAATTGGCCTCATAAATCAAAGGTCATGTGAAGAAAATTCTGTCACAATGCTGTGGCTGTCATCCCTGCTGGTCAGCCCAAAAATTGATTGCCCTCTCATGGTTATGTCCATTCCTCATTACACTCTAGGAGCCTTCTTTGGTCAATCAGGTATGTGCACAGTGCCTTTTTTTTAGCTATGCATAAAAATAAAATGTCTTTACTCTCTGATGAAGGTTGGTATGAGGATGAGGACAGCCTTGAAATGCATGTGAACATTCCAGAATGGAAGAGGAAAAAACAAGATTTAAATATACAGTTCCGAAAAAAAAAACAGTTTCAAGAAAGGGAGCGGTGGACCCCCCAACTCGTACAGGTACCTCTACTGCATGCAAGACAGTAGCAACAGAAGCGCTCTGTTGACGTTAAATGCACATTAACACATCCAGCACAGAGCCACAATGGCTACAGTGTAATCCTAAACCAAGGCCTCGCCACTGAACTGACGGAAACTGCTGTGTTCTATGCCAACGTAATACATCAAATATAGATCGCTATGCGTTTATGTATAGAAGCATTCAGGTTAAACACCTTGCCCAGGGACACAATGACAGTGTTCAAACTGGGATTTAACCTTTATATTAAAAGCAGGTCTTTTACCACAAAACCAAAATCTTGTGGTGGATTTTCTAAAATAAAAAAATTAAAAAATCACTTTAATAATTTGACAGTTTATTATCTGTTACAAACTGTCATCTGTCTTCTTTTTAAAAGAGAAATTTACTCATTTTAACTGGAACAGAAATGCATTTGTAATATGTGAACAGGTCCTTAAAAAAACACAAAGCAATACAAAGAGAAGATGAGGTTTCCGCTGCACAATCTAATCAGTTAAATTGATCAGTCGGAAAACCCTTTTGTCCTTTTAGTCAGTGCACAAGCCCTCCATGAAGCTCGCGCTCATTTTCCAACGAATCACCCAACATTATAGCCGAAGTCTCCTCTCCACAGTGCTCTGAGCAGGTCTCTCCTCAATGAGTCTGTCTCCAGCTCAGTAATTCCACTGTGAGCCCAAAGGGACTGCAAAAACGTGAACACTGCCATCCGTAACTCATTTTTTCCACCCTGTAACACTGAATTTGGCAGGGAAAAAATAGGGCTTCATAGCCAATACGAAATAAAGCATTTTATTGTGCAGCAAGTAAATGTGGTCCTGTTTTTAATTAATCTGCATGGCTATATTTATATAATTCAGCTCTTTATATTGGTGAACTTCAACACATTGAGAATAATGGCAGTTCTTTATTTCCTTTTGATCAAAACAATATGCCCAGTTCTGCAAATGCAAGAATCTTAAAACAAATTAAAGGCAACATGTAGTAACGTGACTCTGGTTCATTTGCTTTTTACCTCAAATAAGATATGGCCCTTCGTTTGAAAATTAGAAATTGGCCAATATTTGCAAAAAAAAAAAATTTTTTTAAGTATAAATAAATGAAAGTTCACTTTTTTGTAGCTACTAGAACTAGGGCACAGCCATTTTGGAACAAGCCAGGTTGTAACATCACTAACCTAGTTTGTCTCAGCTGCTCAGTATATTTTCACAAACTGCTTTACCCAACTTATGAGAGGACAGGGTTACAGCTTTCAAATCTCCATTGGTCTTATTGGTCAGCCCAGTAAAAGGCTGCTAAGTTTTACTTCTCCTCAAAACCCCATCCAGCTTGGATGTCAAAAGAATCCCTTTCTACTACAGGTTTGCCACAATTCATATTGGTGCATACTGATTTTAAAAGCACTTCAGCTGCATGGAATGAAGCCCTGTCATATTTTGGTGAGGTGCCTGTTTTGTCCTGTTTCTCTCCAATATGGGGAAATGAGAAATTCACACCAGGGAAATCAGATGCTGGCTTTAGACTAGGGTCAAATAAAGGGTTGAGTAAAATAATGGACATGTATTATAATATGAAATGAATGCCATCTGAAGATCTGAATATCTTAAAGCTAAATATAATATTCCTCCTGAACATTTTTGAAAAATTTCTACAACTGAGAAGATTTATTATCCATCCATCCATTATCTATACCCACTTATCCTGAGCAGGGTCATGGGGGGTGCTGGAGCCTATCCCAGCGTGCATTGGGCGAGAGGCAGGAATACACTCTGGACAGGCCGACAATCTATCGCAGGGCACACACACCATTCACTCACACACTCATACCTATGGGCAATTTAGAGTCTCCAATTGGCCCATCTGTACGTCTTTGTGGGAGGAAACCGGAGTACGCGGAGGAAACCCACGCGGACACGGAGAAGATTTATCATGTCATTACAAAATAATTCTCTGTCGGAGCCTACTCTCTCGGTATTGGAGGACATAGCTTTGAAATAGCGCAGGTATCATCACTTAATGCATTCTTGTTACACATTTGAGGGAGTCATATAAAGACAGGCCCTTAGCCTGAAGCAGGTACTTAAAAGAAGATATTCCACTTGGAGTATCATCAGATATATGTCTGAAAGGTCAAACACAATCCATTAACACTCACCTTAAACTTTGACAATATAAATGGGCTTTTAGAATGTAAATAACACCTGTTAAACTTCACTAATTTAATCCAAATTTTCAGACTTACGCTATAAGTGTAATCCATCACAAGGAACACTCTTTCATTGTCTATGGGAATTACATAAGATACAGGATTTCCTGAAGGAGGTGCTCAAAATGATGTACTTGAATGAATATAACTTCCTTAAATATTCCATTCAACTCCAATTTTCTTTAAAAAAAAAAAAAAAAACTTACTGAAACAATAACTGACAGTATGGTTGGTCACAAATTCTTGAAACTGCACTGGAATTGCAGAAAACAATGTATAAACACAACCATACCCTGATTAACCTGGCCACTGAAAAAGGTCTATTAAGTATGAAATGCAGGCCAGCCTGGTCAAAAACTAGACAGACAAGCACTTGTATCTCTTAATAATTTCTCCTGCAGAATTCTCAGTGTCCACTCTTCTGAAAGAGCTTGAGTCCAGCAGGGATGCCATGCACTCAAAACTGATTCAAAAGGGACCGTTTTGCTGTGTGACCATTCCAGCAGAGGGCACAGACCAGAACCAGCGCTCCAAATGCTGCGAGCCCATTTTATGAGAATGCGCGAGTGACGCAGCCATGGTGTTGGCAGTGTAATCGAATACCACGGCTATTGAACAGTAACTGCTGCGCTCTTCTGCTGACTTCACAATTCAAATATAGTTCACTGTGAGTCACTGTGATCATTGTTTGGCTATTTAAAGGAGATTGACTGACAAATATGACGTCTTGCGCAACTGTGAAGCCAAAGACAATGCCCAAATGATTTCACTCCAATGTTTTTTTTTCATTTCTGTTGGACATTACAACTGTATCTGCCCGTGCACATCCAGACACACAGTAATCTCATTTACTCTTGAGTGTATACACCTCATCTCCAAATTACCTCTCTCCTGTAGTACTGTGTGGACTGTGTGGGCAGGAAACCCACAGAGGAGACAGGCACTACTACAAATTAGCCCTCATCTTTGCTACCTCGATTGGAATCCCCCATAAAGATGTCATTTAAAATCTATGCGGTTTCTCGGCAGTAGCTCGGCAGTATGTCTGCTTTGCCTCACCTACAGCTGGGTGCATATGTTTGTATGAATTCACTAACAGTCTTATAAATGACTTTAGAGGGTAATAATGTTGTAGGTGGTTGCCAGCTTTTAGACAAACTTTTTAAGTCAATTTTTGGTCCTTGATGAAATTTTGTGGAATAGTAACTTACTGTATACTGTGAAAGAATGTTTCTCCTGCAGTTTTTTAGTTAGTATTAGTATTGAACTTCGAAGCAGACTAGACTCTTTGAATGCAAAAGCCGCCATTTATAATGGTTTTTATAAAATAAATAAATAAATAAATTGCAACATGTAAATAATGGTCATGCAGAATGGATATGCATATGGATATGCAAGTGTTAACATGACACAGAACAATGGGCCAGTTTTTTGCTTTAAAAGGCAAACCGACCAAAACAGGCCAAAAGGACTTGCCTGGATTCAATCAACATTTGTGCACGTAAATAAAAGTAAGTGTTAGTTTAATTCTTCACAAACGCAGTCTGCCAAAATATTTTTTTATTCCAAACTATATTTGTGAGGAACAAATCAAAAGGACAAATTTTGACTGAATCCTGGCCTATTTTTAAAAAAACTTGACATTTGAATAAAAATTTGAAACGTACGTATGCATGTTTTAGGTTCTTCGAGCCTTAAAGTCTGCCCTTGCTGTTCCTACCTGGAGACGGCGATCTCGGCCTTCTGCTTGGCGATGGCGGCTGCCCGCAGCGCCCCCTCCACGGCATGCTCCACCTTCTGCCGGATCTTGTTGCTCCGGAGCTGGAGGACCTTCTTCTTGACGGCCTTCACCAGCGTGTTGTTGCGGTACTTGCCCTCCTCCTTGCCGCCCTCGGCGAGCGTGGTGCAGCCGTAGCCGTGGCGCTGGTTGTCCAGCCACTCGCCCTCGTAGCGCAGGCCGCTGGAGCGCTCGCTCACGCCGTAGCCCGAGCGCTTGTCGTTCTTCCACTCCCCGGCGTACGCCTCGGTGGTGGTGGCGTCGATGTCCGACTCGGCGGGCGGGAAGTCGTCGGCCCCGCCCTCCTCGCAGGCGCTGGCGGCCGAATTGGCGTCGCTGGTGGCCGAGTTGGCGTCGCTGGCGGCCGAGCTGAGGGTGGAGTCGTTCCTCAGGAAGCCCTGCTTGCTCCTCTGGCTGGAGAAGGAGCCGTGCGACTCCGACCTCCTCAGCTTCCCCAGCAGCGAGCCCCGGCGGAACAGCCCCTTCTTTTTGGGCCGGGCCGCCTCGGGGTCGGGGCGCAGGGTGAGGGCGAAGCCGCCGCGGGCCAGGCCGGGCGGGGCTGCCGGGGGGGGCGGGGTCTCCGGGCGGGTGGTGCTGGCGGCGGCGTCCGGCATCAGGAGAGCGCCGTTGGTCAGCTCGCTGCGCAGGGAGGTGAGGGAGGTGCGCAGGGGGTAGCGCACCACCGCCGCCATGCCGTACGGCACGCTCTGGCGCACGCCGTACCCGTGCCGCATGCCTCCGGTAAACTGGCCCTGGAAAGTGCCTGAAACCACAGACAGACAGAAAGGATGCTCTTAGAGGGGTTAGTCACTCCTCATGTGTCACCGTCAATAACTCAATAGCAGCATTTGAAAATTTTTGTCCTGAGGTTTGCAAGAATGTAAGACAAGGGCATTAGACGCTCTGAAAAAGCATGGAAGATTCACATTTCTTGACAATTTTCTTGTGCCACTTCACTATGTAACTACTCAAAGATAGATAAACAAAATAAAAATTTCGCTCCCATGATGTGACTACTTCCACAGTGTTATGATGAAAATGTCACTTGATGAAGACATGCCTGTATGTGATGTAAGCAATAACTAAGCTCACCTGTTGTACCACCCACCTTTAAATATTTATCTAAGTTAAATAAAAAGGATTGATTAAAATCTGCATGCATGTTAAATTGACTCTAAATACAATGGTACAACCTGACATCAGCTATTCTTGCTATGCGCCATTAAAACTGGCTTCTTGTATGTAGCTCCAGAAAAGATTACTGAGTACAAGTAAATTCCAACAGCGTGCCACATGTATCAAGTACTAAATGCTTATAAAGGGTGATGTACCATACAGTTAACCACAGAACATGAATCATCAGCTTCCTCGTGCAGTAGACAGGCCTGAATTCTGTCCTGCGTAGAGGACACAGACTTCAGTATTATTGTACCTCACACATGGAGCCTCACCATCTCAGTAATGCACGATGATCCCCAAGATGATGACTCTGCAGCCAGCAGGGTCGATGGATAACTCATGGAGTAATCGCTCGTTTGTGTTCTCAAAATAACAGTATGACCACTTGGAGCTAAAACCAGTATGCACAGTTGACCACCAGAACAGTAAGAAGTCAGATCTCAAAATAAAGACGCTACTGAACTAGTCATGAGCCCTAATATCTCCAAGTGCCTTCCAAGAAAAAGTTTTTAAAAGGGTTTTAGTTTTGAGCGGTGACCCCAATCTGCATCTATCAATGGTGAGCTCATCACATTCACATTCAAATTATATGAGACAAAAGTCTAGTGCAGATCGTGCTGAGAAAGTCACACTATATTTGCATCACTTTAAATCTTTATCGCTAGACCTGGCAGTTGGGTCAGGAATATCAACTTTTCACTAAGCAAGCAGCAGTTCTAACGTAATTATTTATTTTCCAGATGTTCTATCCAAATAAATGTGCTACTCCATTGTGCTAAAGCACATGAAACAACTTGCCAACTTAAATATTAGTATAATACAAAAAGCCTATTCAAATTAACTTTACGTGATTATATCAGAAGACTATCGATCGCATTTAACGGCAGAGAGTTCGGAGTGTATCGATATCACGGCACTCCACATTATGGCTCTAGAACGGGGGCAAGTGATAAAATCAGGTTTACGTTTTCAGAACTCTGATGTAAATACTTGTAGACTTTAGTTAAGCATTAAGCCCATTACCTCCGTCTGCGTAGGTTTCTGTACCGTATCCATCCTGCAGCCCGTTATTCCACATCCCCTCGTATTTGGCCCCACTGCCTTGGCTTTGACGCGTTCCATATCTCCCTTTGAGACCTTGTGTCCATTCGCCTTTGTAAACCCAACGCCCTTTGGTCTCAACGCCGAGGCCGTGACGCTTTCCTTGGTGCCAGTAGCCCTCGTACGTGTTACCGCTGGGCCAGGTGTAAACTCCAACAACTTCGAAGCCGTAATTCCAGGAACCTGAAAACTCCCCCTGTCCCTTGGGCCCGGTGCAGATTCCGTGTCCGTGCGCTTTGCCACCTTCCCAGCCACCGCAGTAAGCTCCGCCATCGTCAAATTCAAAGCGCCCTCCGCTCATGCTTACTTACTGAAAGCAGCTTACTTCGGTCTTAAATTCGGGTGCACTGTTGGAAGTCGGCAGTCGTATATTTTGAGACTTGCTGCCAGCCAGGTATTTGTGTTAAAGAACGTCGAGCTCCCATCCCCATTGTCATTCGTCGCTGTCGGTAAATTCTCTTGAATGTGTATATTTTTGTTTCCATCTATTTCGGGAAGAAGCTCGTCCGATAGCATTAAACACGCACATTTTATATTTGTTTGTTATTACATTTTGATTATACCATATTTTAATAACTATTAAAGTTGTTATAAAACAACACTCTAAAACCGCCCCTCTAAACCCCTCTGAAATCGTCGCTCTTTCTTGAGAATCCACGTGTACATTATTTCACTGTTCTTTTATATTCTGTCAAGCTGCCCAATTTTTTTTCACAACTTTAAAGGAGGGCGAAAAACCTCCTCCTTCTGGTTGCTGCACCTCTCCATGTCGCTTCCACTGCCGCTTGCTCCTCTCGCAGTTGCCCGGTATGTTGAGAATGTTATAACAAGACCCACAAGGCTATCAGATCGACGGGCGCATCCAAAAATACAACCCAATCCTACTTGTCAAAGGATAGACTGGGAGAGAATCAGACACTTTCAGTATATATAATCTCTTTGTGACACACAGTTGACTAATTAAGATTTATTAATTTAAATTAAATTGTAGAACACACTTGACTGTTGTGTTAAAACGTCCGTCATGTGATCATTTCACCTGAAGACCTTTTCAAACAAAGATGGGTGGTTATGTTCATACGGCCTGCGGTTTTACAAATGTCATTTTTTTTGTTTCCATAAAATGAATATGGATCAGAAATTAAGAGTTGTATTAGGCTACTTATTAGGGCGTTCCAGGACGACTTTTAGCCCTCAAATAAAAAATATTTTTTTTTTACATATATGTATGTATAACCTATGTTGTCCATAAGTATTTGGACAATGACACATTTTTGTTGTTTTCACTTTGTGCATCTTGGATTTAAAATGTGGGAAAAAAAATTGATGAGGTTAAACTAGACTGTCAGCTTTAATTTGCAGGTATTTACATACATTTCAGGTGAACCATGAAGGAAATGCAGCTCTTGCACTGTGTCAATGCCAGTAAAACAGACAATTCTGTGGTGAAAAAAACTGAAAAAATCAATGAGAGACACAGCCAAAACATTGGGTGTGCCAAAAGAAACAGTTTGACACATTGACAATAAGCAAGAACTCACTGGTGGGCTCAGCAATAGCAAACAACCTGGTAGACCACGAAAGACATCTGTAGTGGCTGACAAAACAATACTTTCAGTTGTGAGGAAAAACCTATTTTCAACTGTTGAACTGATCGAGACTACTCTCCAGGATGTAGGCATAGATGTCAAAGACTAGAATAAGGAGCAGACCACCAATAAAACCTCAGAGCGTTCACCACAAGATGCAACCACTGGTACGCCTTATGAACAGAATGGTCAGGTTAGAGTTCACTTCACCTTGCAGCGGGACAATGACCCTAAGCACCCTACTAAACCGACCAAAGAGTTTTTCATGGCCAAAAAGCGGAATCTTCTTGACTGGCCAAGTCAATCACCTGACCTGAATCCAACTGAACATGCGTTTCATTTGCTGAAGACAACACTGAAGGCAAAATGCCCCAGAAACAACCAGGAAATGAATATGGCTGCAGAACAGGCCTGGCATAGCATCAGCAGGGAAGATACCCAGTGTCTGGTTATGTCTATGGTTCGCAGACTTCAGACAGTCATCAAATGAAAAGGATTTGCAATCAAGTACCAAATATGATGACTTTATTTGAGATTGCGTTAATTTGCCCAATTACATTGGGTCCCATAAAAGTGGGGGGACTAGTATGTATAAATCGGGCCGTAATTCCTACATTAATCACGGGATATGGATCAAAGCACCCTTAAAGCTGATAGTTTGGACTTTAACCTCATACGAATGGTTTTATGACTAATTCAATGGGCTGGAGCACAGAGGCAAAACAACAAATGTGGCACTGTCCAAATACTTCTGGACTATTCTCTCTCTCTCTCTCTCTCTCTATATATATATATATATATATATATATATGTGTGTGTGTGTGTGTAGAGAGAGAGAGAGAGAGAGAGAGAGAGAGAAGGAAGAGGTAGGGTGGGGATACTCTGTCCAGGACTAAGCTTACAAATTCAGATCGTATTCTGTTGTGCCCTCTACTGGCATAATCGCAATTTTGTATTAATGTTGTGGTTAACACTTCAACACTATTTATCTGTTTCCAGGGCCTTCAGTATGGAGTTCCAAAAATGCCAAACTGAAAAATAAAAAAATGAATGACTGAATAAATGAATGATTGAATAAATAAATGCTAGAAAAATGTAAAATGAATGTACACTGGAATAAATAATAGATAAAATCTGACGTAATTGGATATTTCTGCATTTATTTATTTGCCTAGTTATTTCCTTAATTATTCCTTTTTTATTTTCTTATTTATTTTCTTTATCATTAATTTCTGTATTGGGCTATATATATATTTCCGCATTTATTTATTTCTTGATTCATTTATTTCTGTATATACTTCCGTATTTATTTCCTTGTCCTTATGATAATGACGAAGAAATACAGAATGTATTTATTTATTCGTTTTATTGAGTCATTTATTAATTTATTTTTAAATATTACATTTTTTAAATTTTAAATATATGGTCCTCCATGCTTCAGCCCTCTATTCGAGCATGCTATTCACCTCTACGGAACTCAGTTCCTATTACTCGCATTGATAAGCATTCGGCATCACTGACATATATTGTTTTGCAATGGCTTGTAGATTCGTGATCTACAATGACATCGTCACGAGTTATTAAAAATGAAATGCTCACAGCGCATGTTCAGTCGTTATGATGTAATATAGAGTGGAATTGTATATTTGCTATGGCGCTTGAGATGAAAGTGCTTTGACAACAACATCGATGACGCTCTGTTCGTGGTGCTGAAATCTCTCTCTCCAACGCGCGCGCACGCACACACACACACACACACACACACACACACACACAGCCTCTGTCATGGCGTCTTCCAACAACGTTAACCCCATCAACTACAGCTGGTGGCCCATATCTGCGATGGATGAAGGCTCCAAATTGGCTGAGGAAAATGGGAGTCTAGAAGCAGTAGTAGAGCCAAGACCCTTTTCAAAAGACAGGCTGGTTCTGTATCACTGGACGCAGTCTTTCACCTCGCAGAAGGTAAGGCTCGCTCAGAAATCGGTTGTGCTTCTGACATTTCAGCTTTCAGAGTGACGACCATTAATTATTGAACGCGTTTTTCCTCATGCTGTTTATTTCGTATTTGCATGTGGTATTTCAGCAGCCTGTTTATGCTCGCTAGAATTTCGTTCTCGGTTGTTACTAGACATTTCAGAATTTTGCAGTAAAGCGTTGTTATATTTTCTTGAGATCCTTGGCTACTTAAAGGTTCGTGATCGATGCGTGCTGTATTGAAATGACATTTCAAGTATTCACCAAAGGCAAGGTGTTGCGTCCAGTTCATCCCTTTTCATTTCTTTTAGACGCACAAATGACTGCAATATATTTTCTTGAAATGTGTTATTTACAATTAGGTAACGGAAGAGCGGAAAATAGCAACAAAACATGATTTTCTGGTTTGGAATCTTTATTTCGTCGCATAACTTGTAGAACCGTTAGATTTAGATTATCTATGTAACAATAGATATACACGTGATAGGTTTACAAAATAATAGGCTACATATTTTGATATCTTTAAAAGTTTGCGTATAGACTGGAGAGCAAGGAAACGCGACCGCAGGCTATATTACTTGTATTGTCAACTTTTCGTCATATTAAGCACGAAGTTGTCTCCCTAATCGACCTATAAATTATTGGACGAAAAGCGGGTACAATTCAAGTTACTCGTCGATTATGGTCAACTTTTCCTTTTTCTGATGACCATTTAACAAATTTCACGTTGTCGTAAAGTGACTAGAACACGTTCCAAATGTTTTGTATTCACCACATTTATTGCAAAATCAACTAATTACGTAATAGGATATTTCGAGTCCGTTTTGTTAGCTTTAATAAACAAAACTCACATTTGCATCTGACATAATTTGCAAGGCTGTAGCCGATACTGCCCGCACTTACCACAAAAAGGACTGCGGATGAAGTGCATGCATACTACTCGAGAAAGTGGTGATTATAGAGGTGCCTGATGATAACTATTAGCCTGCGGTTGATTGGCGTTGTTAAGAGGAACGTTGTTAATCAATTAAATCTTGCTTACAACTGGCAGGATGAGTCAGGAGATCTTTCTGCCCTTTGGTGGATTTGCGGTCGCAGTCGACCGATGTAACCAATGCTTAATCCTGCGAATTTAATACTCAACTTTAAAAACTGCCCTAGTGGCTTATAAGCCCCGATTTTTATAAGTTCTGACAAAAGTTTTGTTTGGGGGGGGGGGGGGGGGGGTTACATCAGACTCTGGTGTAGGGGGGCTGCAGTGCATGCTGGTTTTGGCATGCTTCAGATCTGGTGATTTGTCTGAATCATTGTTTGGCTGGAGTTCATAAACCTCGTTTTCTGGCCTAAGATGGCAGCTGATTGAAATGAGACTGCTGTGGCCCTCCAGGATTTGTGTCTGACACTAATGCTTTAACGCAGGGCACCGAAGCCATGGTCCTGGACTCGCAGCGATGTTTCTGGTTTTTATTCCATCCGAGTTTGATAGCAAGACTTTGCTGGATGGTTAAAAGCCTGAGCCGGAGTTTTCTGAATGGGGAAACACTGTGTGCCTCCAGCACGTAGTCATCTGGATTCAACAAACCAGATGAATTAAAATGAATCCAGCTGCAGAATGTAGTTACAGGTTTGGAAGAAGCCAAAAGCTTGAGGACTATCTCTGGTGCTCAAGGACCAGGGTTGCCTACCCGTGCCCTAATGTAGACAGGATTAACTGGAGTGGAAATCACAAGTGTGCTTAACCACACCATTGTTAGGGCTTATTGCATCCTTGTGTCATAGGCAATTGTTACAGCAGGTTGTTTTATATATATATATATATATATATATATATATATATATAACTATTCCTGTATGAGGTGTAGCCAGTGTATGCAGAGTTAGTATTGGGAAAAGTCAGTGGTTTCATTAATAATTTGATTTCCAGAAATTAGGTCGGTAATCGTGGTGAGCAGACTTTGTTCCTGGGCTCATATGGTCTTTCTCCGAATTGCGTTTTTCCCGTGAAACTACCCTGGGAGCATGTTGCGGGAGTGGCGTGCCTGCGGTGACGCTTTTGGTTTCTGGCGGCAGGTGCGGCTGGTGATCAGTGAGAAGGGCCTGCCGTGCGAGGAGAGGGACGTTAGCCTCCCGCTCAGCGAACAGAACGACCCCTGGTTCATGAGGCTCAACCTGGGAGAGGAGGTGCCCGTGTTCATCCACGGGGACACCATCGTCAGCGACTACAACCGCATCATCGAGTACTTGGAAACAAACTTTGTGGGAGGTAGCTACCTAGTGTCAGGATAACCAAATGTTTGTTTTGTCATTCATTTGTGAACTTTTTTTCTGTTGTGGCATGTTTTGTAATGTTGTTTTTGTTATAGCACCCTTGTTTGTTTCCTGTGAAATTTATTTGAATCTACTGAGCTAATCTCCTTTTGTGATGCCTGGGTTTGTTTGCAATTAAACTTCTGTTTGCTTGATGCCTGCATGCTGCATTTATTTATCCATTTACCTCAAATCTAAAGCCGAAATATATATAGTGTTATCTTTTTTCAATAGCAGTAATTTGGACAGCAGTAATTCAATTTCCAAACAAATTCATAGGTCCATAAACAGTGTAAAATAGGACTGATTGTATTCCATATTAGAGAATCTACTATTTCTGCAAGCAGGAAATACAGATTAAAACATTCATTTGTAAGCAGTATATTACAATTTCTTATAATTTAGTAAAAATGATGATGGAAATTTCTTGTTAAAACAATAAACTGCTCCTTCTATCTATGTAAGCCCTTACAAAGCCTCTTGCAGAAAGAAACTGAGAAGACCAGAGTTACATCACTACAATGAACAAAACTGGCCTTCGGGGGAAAAACAGTGTAGATCAAACATGGACCGCTTATAAGACAAGACATTTTTGACGTTCAATTGCCCAATTAACTGACGCTACACAAGAGAACTGTCTTGGATGACTTCACATTCAACTACTCTTTCAGTGCAGCTAAATACTAAATTTACAGCTGTTGGTAAATGAATACTCCAGCATCGCACGTGTACATGCTTCGTATGCGTGTATGTGTGTGTGTGATGCCCGTGGTTCTCAGAGATGGTGGCCCAGCTGATCCCCGACGCCGCGACGCCCCTCCACGCCCGTGTGCAGCAGTACCGGGAGCTGCTGGACGGGCTGCCCATGGACGCCTACACCCACGGCTGCATCCTGCACCCCGAGCTCACCGCCGACTCCATGATCCCAAAGTACGCCACGGCTGAAATACGCCGTAAGTGAAGGCAGTTCGGAGCTACACAGCCCCCCGGCCTAGAGCACGCAGTGCGTGTGATTTTGATTTCAGATGCATTATTCTGCATGTACTGTAACTGGAATGATCAATTAAGCTTGGTACCAGCATGGAACAAAAAATTGAAAAAAAAGAGTTCATGGCACGTTTGTACATAGGTGGATATACACCAAAAATATGTGCTGTGAGTATCGGCCTTTTCAAGTCCAGTCAAGTCAAGTAGAACTTTGACTTGACTTGACTTGAAAAGATTAACCAGCTAAGTCGTTGACATATCTGACCTTCCAGACTGTTCTACAGCAGCGCTGTTCCAAAAGCACTTGCATAATTCATACCATTGATTTCAACTTGCCATCAGTCAGACAGTAGTGTCCTGCTCAGGATAATGGCCTACAGTAATCACACGACTTACAAAGGAGCTGCATCTGCAAAAAAACCTGAAGTGGAGACATGGAAAGGTGCTTGTGAAAAACAGTCGCCACATGTTGTATTTAGCAATGGAAATTCAGATGACGAGTTTATTGCTAACTGAAGAAGGTTAGGTTAGCTTAGACAAGGTTGGGTTAGGTACTGTTAGGGTTAGGTTAGGTTTCGTTACGTTAGGTTATGGTTAGGTTTGGTAGGGTTAGGTTAGGTTTGGTAGGGTTGGGTTAGGCTGAATCTTTCAGTGAAGTGGTCCCTCCCCCTGCAGGACACCTGGCCCATGCTGCATCTGAGCTATTGAAGCTGGACCAGGAAGAGTCCCAGATGGCAGAGCTGGAGCCCTATCTGTCCAAACATAAGAAGCTCATGGTGAGACGTGACCTGTTTCCCTGCTGTGGTACTGTACAAAACAGAGATACTGCCACAGAGGCAAGGATCCGTGGCTATAGCATTGTCACAAATCTGTAAAGCCCCCCAACTATTTTCTTAGAATTTCACATTTTACAATGTCCAGGGTGCCACCACTGCATTCATGTGCTATACATGCTATAATGCCATACACAAAAATGGGTACTATGACAATGAGACAATGACCACTACATTTCATTACATGGCAAAAAGTATTTCGTTTTACAGCCTAGAGGCTGTTTCTCTGGGATCAAGGATATTTAGCAAATGTTGCATTCCCAGCTCCCAATATTCAATTAATCCCAATTAATACAAAATACTAAATTAACACAAATTGAAGGCTTTTGTGGTTTCAATTTTACAGACACCAGGAATGGATTGTGAAATTGACGTTGGAGTTTGTCATGTAAATGTTCCTCCTTTACAGGATGTTTGTATCTTTTTTAAATCATTATTTCAGGCTAAGATTCTGGACCACGATGACGTTAACTACCTGAATAATATTCTTGGTGAATTGCATATGGTGTTGGATCAAGTGGAAGCTGAACTAGAGAAGCGGAAACTTGAATATCAAGGTTGGTTTCTGGTCGTGTCTACAGGTGTACAAAATCCATTTAATCTCATTAATCCCTCATTCCAAGCATTTATCATGTCTGAGTGTGGGAGTGTGATTTTAACAGATTAGGGGTGCGATATTTTAAGAGAAATGTCAATTTTTTTCTGTGCTCCAGGACAAAAGTGTGAGCTCTGGCTTTGCGGACCCGATTTCTCTCTGGCCGACATTTGTCTGGGAGCGACTTTGCACCGCCTCAAATTTTTAGGACTTTCGAAGAAGTACTGGGAGGACGGGAGCAGACCCAACCTGCGGTCGTTTTTTGAGCGCGTGCAGAAACGCTACGCCTTTCGCAAGGTCCTGGGCGATGTGCACACCACGCTCCTGTCTGCCGTTCTCCCGAACGCCTTCCAGATGGTGAAGAAAAAGCCGCCGTCATTCTTCGGAGCGTCGTTTCTAATGGGATCGCTAGGAGGCATGGGGTACTTCGCCTATTGGTTTTTAAAGAAAAAATACATGTAGTGAAAGCTGTTATTTGGCTTCTGTTAGCAACTTTTTGCTAACAGAAGCCAAACGTTTTGGTTTTTGATGCCATGTTGTTGTTTTTTTGACATTTTCAAAACACAAGCGAAGTGTTTGTAGAAATTTGTTAAATTAATAATGTGTGTACAGAAGATAATGAATTTGGCGTTTTTTTCATGTTTTTATGTGGCATATATAAAAAATAACCCGTTTGTACACCTGAAAGAACAATTTAAAAATACTTTAAAATTATTTCAAGATAATTCAGTATAGATAATCTGCATTACATTTAGAATATAATGTAAGATTGTTCTCTAGACAGAAGTATTATATAGACATAGACACTGCATGAAGTGAAAAATTGGATTTTTTCATTGTATCAAAAATTTCTAATTTGCAGTTGAATATATCATTCCACAACTTATTTTAAATAATTTTCAAACAACTTTGTGAATATTTCATAAACTGTAGTTGAAGACTCTTCACCTTCAGTTAGTAGTCTGCTTTTTATGAAATGTAATTCAATAGCTAAGTGGACCTTTGAAACCTACAAACAAGCAGTCTTTCCTCTTGGTGTTTGCTATTTTATGCATCACTATCTTTTGATATGGAAACTGATTTTTCACTGAAACCTTGCCGTTAAAAAAACATCTACTTTATATAGTGCTATTTTTCTAATTGCCAGAAAGTACTGCCAGATATAGTTGTAGAGGCTGTTCAATCCTCTCAGTTGACATACATTTTAGCAAGAGTTCCTTCTGTTATTTTGATGGTTTTCAAAGATGAATGGTTTTCCTCTAACTACCACACTCAGAATGTGGAAAAAGATTAGTCCACATGAAAAATATATCACTGTGATACAACTGCTTTCAATACACATTGTTAGAATGTAACCAAAATTACCTGTTTACCACAAAATTCACTTTTGTCAGTGAGAGGCATGCTTGAAGTATGAACAGGGTAGGCACTCTAGAAAAGCAACTGGGACAACTATTGTTCAGTAACTGATAATGTAATTGTAATTCCACCCTTATGGCATTCATGAAACCTCTCTTTCCCATCTTTGCTTTTTAACTGCTGAGTATAGCTCATTCATATGGGAACTGTTCCTGTATTTAAAAAACTGAACTTACCTGACATCTTGGCCAGATGCATGAAACTACAAGGTTATGAGCCTGATAAAACAGACTACATCTCATGTGATATACGGTATCTCCATGGAACCATGTGTTGGCAACTTTAAGAACTGATTTTAACCCTTTAATGAGCTTAGTTGTAAATTACTGTGATATGACTGTTATATTACAAGGTGGGAAGTTTTTTTGGGCTCTTATTCAGTTCAGAGTATTATCAGTTTTGAGAGTTATCCAGAAACCAAAGACAGTGATGCATGTTGTTGATGACTAAAGTATAGATTTGTGTCCATGTATGGAGGGCTAAAGTAGTTATTGTTAGCCTTAGTGTTGTTGAATTGATTATGCAAAATGGTAATGACTGTTTGAGGGTATTTTGAACTTTTCGTCAGTAATTTAAGATGGACACTGCATGACAAAACTAAATTCTCTCATACAAACAGATTCTCCATTGTAATTATGTGTGGGCAGATGATGGTCTGGGTTTGAAAATACTGTAAGAACATTATTTTGGTATCATCTGTGTCATCTGCCGCAAAAAGCTTCAAGAAGAACAGCTAAAAACGCAAGAAACCCATTGTAACAGAGCGAAATCTCCGTTCCTGAATTTGCTTACGGTTGTTTGGCGCGAGTACGCCGCTTTCATAAATGTAGTGCGCACCTTTTATGTTTACAGGTTTGTCAACTCGAAACACATTCGCTTCTGTATCTGTTAACCACAATACTATATTGCAGATCACTTAAACATACACATCTGATTTCACACGTTAAATAGATTTATTTTAGCATACCATGTTCATTAAATGCAATGTCAGCTACTAACCGTTGTTTGTTCCGTTCGTTCCATGTTCAAACAGGAATGACGTAATCCTAACGTCACGATTCTGTGCAATTATATTGGAAGCGCTGGAGAGTAAGAATTGGCTATTTCAGGCGGGGGGAGACCCTAAAGTGCATTCGTGATATTTTCTCATACCCAATTAGATATGTGATCATTAGATATAAAGTAGCAACTGATAATATATGTATAATGATTTCTATGTGTAAAAATATATACTGTCATTTCTTTTGAGATAACTGAATATTGTATGGAAATGGTATAGTCCGGATAATGTGTAGCCTGTATATGACCAGGTAATTTGCTCTCAGTGGTGGCTGGCACTCAGTAGGTGGGTGTAATTGAATGTGTATAATTGATGTACTGATTCTTTTTTATATAAATATAAATGTTTGTATAATAGTTGGTGCCACTTTTGTAAATAAAACACCCCACATGGGTTGCACAAGTCTGAGTCTCATCTCCAAAGTTCACTGTAAATTCAGCTGACCAACCATCCTTGTAACATCCATGAAGAAGTGCCAAAAGAATGACTGTCATGTAATGAGGAGCAAGGTGACTGGGTGGACACCAAATTAGCATACTTTAACCAGTGTCTTTCTGCCATGGGGGATTCTCCTTTCAGTATGAAAAAATGACAAACCTTCAAAAATTGTGGCAAAAAGAAGTAATGTATCAAGCCAAAATTTGATACGATTTTATCAATGTTTCAGAATGTACTGTTCCTTTAACCATTCACTCACGCATTGTAGGAGTCTTGTAATAGTACTGTAAAACAGAAACACAGACAAGACCTCATTCTGTAAATTGGCATGTGTATACATTGGACTGTATGGAACAACATGAAAAATTGAGCAAAGTTTTAAAAAGTGGTTTTGAGCTAATTAGATTATTAACTTTAATTATTAATTTGTTAATTAATGCACAGAATGAAGTCTTCAAAACATTCAAATATTACCTTTGTTGTACAGCAAGGCTTTGTGATTGCAATTAGACCAAGGTATTGTTTTTACACTGTAGGTCTCAAAAGTAGATGTGGGTAGGCCAAAAGTGGAGTGAATTTGTCCCTAATTTTCTTAATGATGGTTTGTGTTTTTTTTCCTCAAAAGTATACCAATGATCATAACTATAAGGTCACATTATGGCTGTCAAACAACAGAAAGATCTGAGAGCAAAGATTGAAAAGAAGCCATTTTCCCCAGAATTACCATAAAGCTCGTTTTACATTCATTTGGATTAAACAGTCATTGACAACACTTTTCATTGTTTTGTTTTTTATTTATTGCCAAACCTATATAAGTTTGAATGGAAAAGGAAACATCTGGTTTCTTCATCAAAGTTATAGACATTGTAATTACCATTGGCAATGTAATATCGGCAAATAAAACATCGCAATGAGCACAGTAAATATGCCCAGTAGACAAAAAAAGGACATTTCTAAACTATATGTTTCACAAGTCTCCCAAAAGGTAGATATTGGAGAATTCAAATCTTGTTTCAAATGTGAATTATTTGTCATACATAAAAAACAGCTCTTTTAAGAAGATGACATTATTTTGTGCTTTTTATTTTTTGTAAGCTTTTATGGTCATTTAAAATGTTTGTTTATTAGTATTGATAAGTTGTCATAAATAAAAGTTCCAATAAAATGAACTGTCATTAAAGCTTTATTTTTTTTTATAATTAATTGTTTGGAGTGGAAGTTTTTGTAAGCTATTGGCTATACTTCACTTGCCAATATAAAATAAGAACCCACTATAAATCCATTTGAATATTAAATCTGAGGCACAGTGTTTTAGATTAACTGCGCTCTCCAGTTTATGGAGATTAATGATTAAATTCCTGCTGATTTTATTTATTAAAGAATATGTTTTTCCATGAGCAGTGAAGTGTTTCAGCATGTTACTGTAAGTGTCGTTCTTCTGATTGCACCATCACAAAGACACCTGAATGTAAAAAGTCACAGTATGCAAGGATGATATAGACTATGCTTTTGCCTATATTTTTATTTCAGAATTCTGTAAATGGTTTGTTGATATAGTTGTCAATAACAATAAGCACTACCATTTTTTAGATATACATATGATTAAAGAACAGGAAACATTTTGATGGTTGCTCTCTGTGGGGGACTTCCATTCTAAATCAAAGGGTGCATTTTTGACTTTGCCTCAAAAGCACAGGCTATATTTTATTTTATTTGATTACTTTTAATCTCTCGTTATTGTCCATCTCATATATACATATACATACACACATACATACAAATTTCAGAAGATCCTCATTGTATTTGAAGACTTTTAAAATGTTGGGTCTGCTGTAAAATAGTGATTATACCTTGTTCTTTCCAGTGTATTTCACTCAGATTAAAGTGCTTTTAGGGCTGTTCAGGCACAGTAAATAGTGTTCATCCAATTACGGTGTCCCATAAAAGACAGGATACGGGATGACCTGGGCTTACTTATATTCAGTGACAATAAAACAAATGCCGAGAACTGAGCTAGAAGAATCACGCTGACAAGTGTGATCAATGTTTGCTCTGGCTACCCAGCCATAAGAAATGTCTCTGCATTACCACTCACCACCAACAGAGGTCACCCAAGGGAACAATTCATTTTGAAATATATTATTTTTTTTCAAATCTGTGAAATTAAAATATTTTTATTGTTGTCCTTGTACTGTAATTTTACTTGTTATTATATTGCACATTATTTAATGAATGGTAAAACACACATGGGAGGAGTTATTAAGTTAAAATGGAAAGATAAATAAGTTCTTAAATATTTTACCCAACAGGATATTTCTGCAAGGTGAATTATTAGTTTATAAAAATTAATAATAAACAAGCAAACGCTTCTTCTGAAGCTTTAATACACAGAATGACCCATAATGAATTCGGTTTACATAACAGTGATGCATACATTACTTTAAAAGTCAGTTTAGTGTGGAAATCTACTTTTGAACATGACAAATTGCGAAGACGCAAAGGCACATATTTTGAAAAAAAACAGGATTAAGGAGGCAGGCAATACGTTTAAAAAGCCCTGTCCTTTCAGCCTGAGTGGATAAGGATGACAGGGCCAGACTGCTTCTTACTGCCTCATCAACTCCTCTCATTTGTCCTGGACATGTATGCTGTAAAACGGTCTTGTACAAAATGCTTTTAAAGTCATAAAGAGCTGATAAATTCAGCGCAGGTCATAATCATATAGTCTGAAAAAGTTCCTGTGACCGTATTTTTAACTGCAGTTTCATAGGATGTGTCTGTATAAATGAGCTTGTGAATTTATTCTGCTTTTAAACTGGTTCTGAGAGCACTGTGACTGAAACGTTAACCTTGTTCGTAAGTGTGACCCAAAAACTGCCGCACTAAGCCAAAAGCAGCAGAACATCATGAATGTTAGAAGCAAACATTCATCACATCTAAATCTTCAATGTCGGAAATATTCATTACACCCAAGGCCTGAATGTTAGAAATAAACATTCATCACACCCAAGACACAGTATTTCACAGAGCGGGTCATTCGCAAAACACTTGCGGACACGTGTTTCTCGCGAGAGTGGCCCATCGCCACTCTTTTCTGTTTTTATGATGATTTACATTTGACATTTTGTCTTAAATACCATTAAAAATGATTCAATATCAGCAGATGGCAGATGTACAAAGGAGTATGTGCAGTATGACGATCTCCAGGTGATGTTCAGTGACCGGGGTTCAGTGGGCAGGATGGGGGGTCCTTCAGTGCTGTACATAGGGCAGGATGTGGGGGCTCAGCCAGTGGGGTAGAGAGGACAGTGTGCTGGGCTCGGTCATGCTTCTAAAGAATGCACACACCTTGTGCTCAATGCCTGAATTGGCTGCTGATTGATAGGAAACTACAAATACCTGCAGCCCTCCAGGATTGAGCGTGACTCTCCAGCGCCAAGACGGCAAGCTCCATTGCGCGGGCGTGGCTCACAGTTCGGTAACAAATCCTGATCGTCAAGGTGCTGACCGCGGCCAGCAACATCACGGAGCGGAACATGACCGGCTGTACCATTGCCAGGGGGTCATCTGGAATGTCCACCCATCAAAACTCCTCCTGTCAATCAGACGCCTGTAGTTCGCCTGCACCAGTCACACGCAGGGCGTGCTCCTCCGACGCGGTAGCTGCGCAGTGCAGCCGATGGCCTGCAGAACAAAAGTAATGTGAATTGGAGAAGCTGCAAGCCTCCACTCTCACAAATCCACGGAGGGCGTTACACGCTAATAAGATAAATAAATCTGAGGACGTGTGTGGGGACCCTGCATCAGAGCTGTAGAGTACTGCGGCTTGAACTAAGTACACAGTACAGAGAAAATATCTGATATGACATCACGTGTGTTACAGCCTAAAAATGCTACTCCAGATTGGGAGAAAAATGAAATAAAGTCAGGGAGAAAAATAGTATTGCGGTATTAAATTGATTAGACTTGTCATTTAAGATATTTTGTCTGTAATGTGTATATTCTGTGTGCTTAGTTCAAGCACCAGGACTCTACATCCCTAATGCGTCTCCTCTACCACACGTCCTGAGATTCATTACAGGCATTTAGCAGACACTCTTATCCAGAGGGACTTTCACACAACATTCAGATAGCATTTACATTGCATCCGTTTACACATCTGGATATATACTAAAGCAATGCAGGCTAAGTACCCTGCTGAAGACAACAGCAGTGTCCTATCCAGGAATCAAACCTGAAACCTTTAGGTTACAAGCCCAGTTCCTTACCCATTATACTACACTGCCGCCTATCGAGGATGAAAGGCTTTGTCCAAAGGCTTGTGTGTAACATAATGTTATAAATGTTTTGTTCTGTTGGAACTGTTCCCATAACTGAAAGTGTTCAGGTAAAGCACAGCCAGGCTTCTAAGTTAACAGGTGTACCATGAGGTTTGAGTGATGCTATTTAAACATTCCACACCCACAGGATTTAAAACCAAAAGTGAAACGTGCCTCAGAGTGTCACCCATTATCATAGAAGCCAGTGAGTGTAAGGGGGGCCAGATTAACTGCTCTGTAGGCACTGCCCGAAAAGGTGTTCAAAAGAACATCCTGTATGCCTCCTTTTTTACTGGGATAGACAGGAATAAGCTATTCAGTCAAATGAATGAGACCGAAAATGACGGCGAAAGTATATTCGCGTGTCAGTTCTTTCGTTGCCATAGCTACAGCCACCATATAGATGGGTCACCATAAGAGCTCGGGTTAATGTTTAACCTCTCCACCCACATTTGTAAAGATCAGGAAAAATCAATAAGATAACAGCCGGAGAGCGGGCCTTGCCTTACACCAACAACACCTTCCGCAAAAAAAGCAAAGCCACACGAGCTGGGCCAAACTGCCACATCCTATGAAGTAGAGAAAACGGATTCGTTTAAAAGAAGAGGGGACCGATATGGTCAATGTTAATTCACAAGGCAGTGCGGGTATGGACACTCCATATGGTAAGTTTTTGAGCGGTAGCCTACCGAGTTATTTACTTTACAGCTGTAACGGAAAGAAAGTAGATCAAGGGACGATACCTACTTTTTTTTTTTTTTGTAATGGGGACTGTAATAGGGGAATTACACTGATGGGAAGTGTGCTTTTCTGTGCTTTTTATCCACAAAATATTTTTGCGTTTTGAGGGCCTTACTGCAGTAAGCTGCGTTTAAGGCTGCTAGAAATTATACTTTGAGTCCAGTCCAGGGCCCAGGTATGAAAGCTATAGAGGTAACCATGGCATGAAAACAGAACATCTGGGAGGTGCTACAGGATTGCTCATAACATTTTTTTAAAAAGGCTTGGTATTATAAACTATTTGAAGTTTTGTGCAAGTTTTTTCATGGGTAGGATATTTTTTAAATTCTCCACAATGCTGATTTGGGTTTATGTAAATTGTACTCTGCAAGATAAATATGGCCACACTGTGTTTCAGCTCTGCTAAACAACTCCAATGGACCGTGTTTGCTTATATTAACCCTTTAAAGCAAGATACTATTCAAATATTCAATAGAAAGCAACAGCATGACTTATTTTGAGGACAATGCGTAAACTAATGAAAAGCTGATTGTGGAATAAACCGTGTGAATTCAAGAAAATGTAAGTGCAAGTCAGGTGGAATTGTTTTGATGTTATTTCAGTATCAAGTGCATTTTAAAAAGAGGCAAGGCATTAAAGGCAAAACATTAAATCTAGACAAGAAATCCTTAACCTTATAAAATGCAGAGATGATTATACTGATTGATAGAAAGCGTTACTTCACTGTCCCCCTATAAGATATTCTTCTCACAGGTGGTGTCTTGACCAATACAAATTTACAGAACTTCAGCAAATACACAAATATGACAATAACATGGCATATCGACAATCACAGAGAATAGAAAACACAGAATAAGGATTTGGGTGACATTAACTTCCAGTAAATGCCACCAAAACTGAAACTGCCCTTTTCAGTACGGGCCCCTGTACCTGTATCAGGTGAACCGTGTCAAAATTAGTGAAGAACAAAAATGACTGATGATTCAAAATAGACTGTTAAAATGCTCAGAGGAACAAAAGAATTTAATAATAATGAACATCTGGAGATAAATCAATACAAGGATGTTATCATTGGATTAATTCTTTTTTATTAAATTAAATTAAGCAGTTTGGGAACTGTGACAATCTGGTGATAAAATCAATGTGCAAAAGGACTATTGTCATATTTTTTCTAGTATTCTCAGTTTTGTACAGATAATTCAGTTGTATATGAAATGTCAAAAATCCTTTTCCACTATTCCATTATTACCGCAGGATTGCAAGCATGTGCAGCCTACTGTTGTTGTCAGTTCAAGGGACTGACGGAATTGCACTTGCGCAATTTTCATTGACAAAGCCCTGCTCTTTGCGACTGTCACATTTCTCACGTTTACAATGGGACTTGTGGGAGTGGATCTAGAGTCTACCTCGCTAGCTCAGTAACAGGAACTGAAGGGTCTGGGGTGGGCACCGAGCTGAACCGTCTGTTTGTTCAGAGCTCTGAATGATACCGTGAGTCTCAATGGCCCAGCATTCCTCTGATAACTTGCGATGGTGTCAGGGCTGTGATCAGGAAGAACACCCGAACAGACAGCAACCAGAGAGAACAAAAAGGCCCAGGCCCCAGCCATGCACTGACGCACATGGAGTCGGGTTATGGTGCAGTACACTTAATAACTAGAAAGGAAAGTTTGTGGACAAACTTTCAGTCGGCTTGAAAAAGCCGAGCATTGTAACAGTAGCCTACTAGTAGACATAGAGTAAAAAGACGAGCGTCAGCTAAGTAGCTTAAGTTAAATTTGTGGAATTACAGCTCCGTTATCAATATGAACTGGCTCTTGTAAATATCTACCAAGAATGAACATTATGTTGAATATTGAAAATACGCATGTTAGCTCTCACGAATTATAGCGCACAGAAAACTAACTAGGTGTAATATTAGGTTAGAATGAATTCACGTTGATGTTGCTAATGTCACCTTGCCAGAGATATCATCCATTGGGAGCTGATGGTTTGTGTCTGTAGCAGCCGCAGTGGTCAATTTTGACACTAGCCCATGGAAGGCTACGTCTTTGGAACACAGAACATTTTAAAATCGGCGTTTAACACTAATTCGCTTGCGTTCTGATAAATAAAAAAAAATGTTTTCAGTAATATGCCAGCTCACAATAATAGCACAATACATGTATTGGGATGAAATAGCTGGATTGGCGAGATGAAATAAACTACAAATAATGTTTTGTTGTTCTGATCAAAATTAATTTTTGCCACAAAGGCTAATAATATATATTTTAAACCCTTTCTTTTTGAATCTCACAATATTACTTTGTTGTTCAGAGTATTTTCCCCCCTGCAATTCGCCTCCTTTTTCTGTTTAAAAAATGCAGAACCCTGGGACGTTCCATCAGGGTTAATCACTGGGTAGGCCTACATTTAACGTAATTAACTAATACATTAAATATTTGAGATATTCATACAAAGCACAATCAACGCAATCTCATACTGGGTGAAGCGGGCCAAATTTGGTAGGTCTGGTTGAACAGCTGTAGGAAGACTAGCGTACAAAAAATTGGAATAAGAAGAAAATAGTAAGGAGAACAGTAAGATGGCCTTTTCAAGCCGACTTAATAACACCAGTAACCACCACCACGGAGTGGACGGCGTACACTCCTGACGCATTTTCTCCCTGATACATACTGGGGGTGGCAGAGAGAATTACAGGTGGGCTCACAGTACCGTGGCAGAGAGCCGAACCCCCAGCCACACGGGGGAGAAAAAGTTATATCATCATTTGGTGTGAGAAGATCTGTAAGAAGTTTGTATGAAGTTTGATGTCACAATTCTGTGTTTATAAAAACCAATCGTTTTTGGGCTGTCTTAATAATATAAGGCAATAACTAATTCTAATATCAACATAATCAGCAATTTTTCCCCCTTTTCTATTACAGCAATGAACAGGAATAAGCCTTCTCCAAATAAATGAGAGTGAGACTGTATATGCCAAACACTTTAAAAAAATAATAATAATAATGTGTGCACGTGTGTACTGATATGACAGGGAAAGGGGTCTGTGTTTGTTATAGAGTCAAGCTGATTAGTCAGATATCTACATAACAGTCATACGTCTCGTTTCTAATCACTTTACACAGAGTTAATCTAGCAAGACGGACTTCTTCCGGAGCAGAAACGACTACATCTCTGATTTGCTTGTGATTAGTTTGTTTAAATTACCCAGTTGGTACTTGAATCTTTTGTCGTTTGGGGGAGGGCCATTCAAGTTCCAGGCAATACTGTGGCTAATTGTTTCTCGAGCAGAAACATTATCATTTTACATCCAGGCAGCTCTAGCATGATGTAGAAAGTTGGCAGTGCTACGTTTTAACTTGGATTGGTTCTTACTGAACCTGGTCCCAGGCTGTGACTTTTCATACCACCGTATCAGGGCTACTAAAACAGCTTGTATGTAATGCCCAGACACAATCCAGAGTTTACGTAGCTCATGCGGAAGTTCTGAGGGGTAGTCACTGTATGTTTGGAGCTCAACTAACACTATTGCCTGAATTCACTACAGTCTCCCTAAAATTGGTTCCATAATGAAACGCACACGTTAGGTTTCAGTAATCCCAGAAATACGCTCGCCAAAATGTCTTCAAAGTGAAAGGAATTAAACATAATTTCAGTAAATGAGATCTTAATAAACTCAAATTTATTTTCTTGTCATATAGCCTATAGCTGTAATTCCAGGAATCTTATTTTCATCGACTTCACACTCGTTGTTGAGTGCTTCGCAGGCCATTTTGGCACGTGATCTCAATGGCAATTACGTTCCATGTCCACATGGCGGCACTGTCAAATCGTGTGTTGCATATTTCCCCAAGTCATTGTGCACGCTATATTTGTAATGTTGAGAAATCCATTCAGCATTGCTACTTTTAGTCCATGTTTTTCTATGGCTTTTAGATCAAGGAAAAGTATTTAAAAAACAGATTAAATTTGAGTATTAATAAAAACACTTATTAAGGCCAAGAAAACCCTTATTATTTAGTACCCCAGAAATCTGCATTTCCTCTGAAATACTATTACCATGGCAATTCACACCCTTTGGACAGCCTGTCACAACAGTTTTGTAAGTCAGTTTCAGCCATGTTAAAGTTCTC
Organism: Anguilla anguilla; assembly: GCF_013347855.1. Lineage (NCBI taxonomy): Eukaryota > Metazoa > Chordata > Actinopteri > Anguilliformes > Anguillidae > Anguilla > Anguilla anguilla. The sequence goes on from NC_049213.1 coordinate 14,379,943, forward strand.
TGAAGCTTTAAATGATAATAACCAAGACCAACTTTACAGAAGCTCCAAACTTTACAGAAGCTCGTGAACCCTCCAGAAGTTTGTTAATTAATGCCCACTTTTTATGAACATTGCAATGTTTCGTTAAGAACGTTCTAAGCACATATTTGTGATCTCATGTCTAAATGGTAAACCACAGGATACATAGGGACACAAGTAGGTATACATGTTCCTGAGCAGAAACAACTGCATCTCTGATTTGATAGTGATTAGTTTAAATGACTAATTGATTAGTTTATTTTTGGCAAGTCAGTGTTCTAGAACTCCATTGCTTTGAATTAGCAGTAGTGATTGTTACATCAGCATTAGAATGTTCCGTTAAGAACGTTCTAATCAAATACTTGTGATCTTATGCCTTAAATGGTAAAGCACAGGCTACATAGGGACACAAATATGCAGACATGTTTTGCGTGCCATGAGCGTCCAGTGTGAGGATGTGTGGGTCTAGAGGCTGCCAATAGTCAGGACAGTACAACACACGAGAGTCACTTTGAGGATGTGGCCTTTCATTATTGTCACTCATGGTTCTGCATTCAATCTGCTATTGTTATCTTTGGCCTGGATTCAATCAACAGTTGTCCTTAACTTGGCTTACGAATAAAGATCTATGTGATGCTTCCCCCTCTCTTTTCTTAAGAAACACAATGTGACCAGTTCCGCAACACTTATTTTTCAATTAAAATTAAGAGCAAAATGTTGATTGAATCCAAGCCTCAGCTTGGGCAAAGCAGGTCTATATTGGCCCCAAGCTGTGGGGCCCGCACAGACCCTCTATGTGCAAATCCAAGAGGAAGACCACAAGGAGCCACATTTTCAGCGCTCACTGCTCCCACAGTTTGCTAATGTGGGACTTTTTACTGCTATTCTGGCAATACTGTGGTACAGAGGAATAAATGCAAACAATTCCAGAGAAAAAATGTCTAAATACGTAAGAGCTGAAACAGCAGGAAAAAGAGAGCAAGCAAAACTACTAAATCTAATCTGATACTGTGGTGTGATCTGATACATGTTATATTTGTATATAATATGTTAAAGGAATCTGTATGTATGTAAGTACGTAAGAGTATATATAGCCACAACTGGTCAGCCACAACATTAAAACCACCTGCATTTTTATGCTTTTTTCTGATTTAATATTTTATTTTCTCTGCTTTTAATCAAACAATTCACACGTGGTCAAAGCGCAGACTCAGAGCTTTTATTAAAAGGTATTCTTATATATTTTGGTTTCACCATGTAGTAATTACAGCACTTATACATAGTCCCCCATTTCAGTGTTTTAGACAAATTAACATAATGTCACATAAAAGAGTAATTTGGTTGAATATTCTTTGCATGCCATGACTTCCTGATGTCTGTGACCTATCAACATCATCAGAGTCTGGATATCTTATTGTCAGGTTGTCCTACAAGCGATACAAAAACTCTTTGCATTTGAATGGATCTCTATGGGAATGGGGGGGTGGGTGGGACTAGATTCAGCTGTAAATTATGCTGATACAGTATGGAACACATTTGTTGGCTAAATGGCTTTAAGTCATCAAGGGTCCAAGGTATCAAATGAGCCTCAAACCACCGTGCTGCTGCCAGATATGCAGTAGATACTACAAGCATTGTTTCTCCTGAATATTTTTTCCATTGAGTTCAACAGGAAAATTAATGATGGTGAAACCAAAATGTGTAAAAAAAAAAAAAAACCTTTTAATTAAAGCTCTGAGTTTGCGCTTTGACCACTTGTGAATTGTTTGATTACAAGCAGAGAAAATAAAATATTAAATCAGAAAAAAGCAGAAAAATGCAGATGGTTTCAATGTTGTGGCTGATTGGTGTGTATATATATATATATATATATATATATATATATATATACTCATCTCTACATATATATACTACCTCTACTGACAAGTCAGGAAGAGCGATGACTGTCTATAACCTCAAGAGAGATGTGGTTTGGCCTGCAGTCTACTTTAATTCTCAGCAAAAACAGCAGTTAATTATTAAAAGAGTGTTATCGCACTGCATGATTGATTTACAGAAAGAATTGATCCAAGTGTTTATTGATGCAATTGTTTACTCATTTATTGTACAAAAGGCTACTTCGGGTTTTTATTAGTTTATGACGGTGAGAGATGTGTAGAAATGTACATATTTGGTAAAAAAAAATTATTTAAATAATATTTTTTGCTGTCTTAACTAAAAACACAGTCATCTGATATAAATGAGTAACACCCTGTAATAATAATAATTATTATTATTATAATAGTTTTTCTGCAAACAATATACCATAGGCAAGGGGACAGATGTGTCACTCCTCCTTATATCTACAGTATTAACAATATGTCTGCACAGAGGAACTTTGTGGCATTAGTATCTTTTACTCCGAACACTTAGCTGTAATGTTTGATATATGTGCACTGAGTATGACTTGGCTGGTTACTGAGTCTGCAACCCTGGCAGTGTCATAAAAGAGTTTGTTATTGCAAGACCATGCCTGACATGTCCAGTTCAGTGTGATTAAAGTGTCGCGCATTACCCGACATCCCCAGCTAAGATATAAAACTCCTGTTTGGCACAAAAATGGTAGTTACCCTCTAACAGTCTCCAGAGCATCAGGTTGCCAGATCTAAACTGAAATTATAACCCATGAAGGCTCAAGTACAACCTGGATCATACAGGTACTGAACAGCACATCACATTGCCAGAATTATTCCGCATAAAAAGGCTCATCAATAATTTATAAAGAGGAAAAAGTTAAATTAAATTGAATTATAGCGAATTATAAACTTTCTGTTCCCTACAATGGCTGTTGTGGAAAATGGCATTGTGAAGATTAACAGGATAGTTTTCACAGACCCTCACCCCCACCCAAAAAAGTGTTCTCTACACACAGTATTAAGCCTAACAAGTGGAAACACAAATGAATAATCCTCAGCAGTCTTCATATCTCTAGCTTCATAGTACTGTTACAATTTGACCTGACACAGCTCCGATTAGCTCGCTGGTGTTCCAGGTATTGGTGACACATTAAATGAACCAATCAGATCAAGCGTTTTACCCCATTCACTTGTATTATCGGCTGTTGGATTGTCCATTTCATATTTAAAGCAAAGTTCCATCTTTTGGAAAGAAAAAGTGATATGTATAAAGTTTTCTTCCCCTGTCCAACTTAGAAGAGATCACATTTGTGTGCTTTTGTTTGCGGCATTCATAGCAAGCACACATCAGTTTAAAATTCTAGCAAGTTTAAAGCAGCAGGAGCAAATTAATTTGTCACATTTTGACTGTGCTTGAAATAGCAGGCAGTTTCAGTGTTTATGGCTGAGAACCATTCTGCCAGCTTGATTTCTTTAGAGAAATAAAAACAAGGTGAGTACTGACTGAACCGACAGCATCTCATTTAAAACGTATGTAGTATCTTTCTACACATGCAATCTCTAGCATGTAAGTATCCTCTAGCTTGAATAAACCTCCCTGTAACTCTTTAATTGCAACAAAATGGCAACAAGACAAAATGGAAACAAGAATATAAATAAACATATTTACAATTTAAGATTAAAGTCTGAGTCACAGCTTCTAAACAAACCGAAAAGAAGAACCCGTACTGATTTTCACAGAGTAGCCAAAACTGAGCTTGCACAAGATGAAAGGCACGCAGGAGATAGTTATCTGTTGACAAGGTCTTGTTCCGTGACATTATACTCACGTATCTTCGCCATCAGACCTAGGCAGCGCAGGCTTTTTTTTTTTTACTGGTCCCAAATGTGCTGTGGCAAGCACATTGTCCGTGTTCTTCTTTCCCTCTTATCAATATTTGAACACATCTGAGCCATAAAATGGACTGTTTTCTGACAGACAGGCTCTCCCCCATTTGAGAAACGGACAGTCTCTGCGCGTTCCATAATCCATGGCTTCTAGGAAGGCCTGTTCTCTCCCTGCCGGTTAGCCTGCGCCCGGCTCGCTTCATTTTTGTCGTGCTTCTTCAACCTTCCTTCCCGTGATGTTGCCTCTGAAGTGGAAAGGTATCTTTCAGGGGGAAGGTACAAATAGGCTTCCGTTTCAAATGGAGTTTGGTCGCTGGTGGGAGATGCCTATGCAGGAGATAGACTTTGTTCACAAACTGGAGTTTGAAATTTCAGAAGGGGGAAATGGAGGCCTTTATTGTTGACTTTTAGCCTCGGGGCAAAGTGGACGACCGATCCCGGGGCAGGACCAAGGGATGTGCTGCTGTAAAAGAGAGGATGGAGGGAGTGAGAAAGAGGGAGTGAGACAGAGGGAGAGAGACAGATTAATTAAACCGGGGAGAGGCAGTGAGTGAACTGGGAGTGACAAACACTTACACACTTAAGTTTAAGTGTTAAATCAAGTATATTTTACTCTGCCTAATGAGCATGTGATCACTATTTGACCCTATATACAGTGCAGTCTGTAATTAGACTGATTTGGACAGTGTGAGTGGATTTGAAATAAAACAATTAATATGAGGTTAAAATGCGGACTCTCCGCCTTAATTTGTATTTACATCCATATCAGGTTAACCCTGTAGGAGCTGCAGCCCTTTTTATAGATAGTAGCCACCCCACCCCCTCAAATCCAATGTGCTGGAGCATAGAGCCAATTTGTCTATTTGTCCCTGTCCAAATACCTACAGACTACGCTGTATCTAGACTCTAAACTCTGTTGGAGTTGAAATAACACTGAATGAGCTGGGGGGGATTGCAGCCACTGTGTGAAGTAATGATTCATTTCTTTGAGTGCAGCAATGGGCAATTTATCTTGTGTTATCTCGTGTTTAAGGTGCTGACATTATTTACATGCGCCTGAAGAAGATTGGCCAGAATGGTTTAAATACATTGTCGCATAACGCAGTGAATGCAAGTAGCCACAGCCATAGATTGTTTGCTCTCTACTTGTTTGGAGCACTATTAGCACATTGCGTCAGGCCTAGTGCCATATAACAATAAACAGACCATAATCTCCTCTTCCCAACATGCATGTAGATTGCCTCCTTTCTGTATGACTTATCCTTTAGAGGCAGTTTGCAGGCATCCTATTATGCCTTCTCCATTTTGAGAGAGCATAAACGCTTGCTTTAAACAGTGTTTTTAACCGAGGACATCAGTGCCTGTGTGATACTGAGACAAGAACTGAGAGAAACAGCAATGGCTGAATACTGAAGGCTTAGACTACTATCTGTCTCTGAGAAGTGTTGAGGCTTGCATTTGCGTTGAGGCTTGGCATGTGTGTTGAGGCTTGCGTTTGCGTTGAGGCTTGGCATGTGTGTTGAGGCTTGCGTTTGCGTTGAGGCTTGGTTTTCCAGCGCACGACGGCTCCACGTCACTGAAAATTCTTCACATAACTATAAGCTCAGTGGGTGCCGAAAGAGCTGTCTTTCGCAGGCGTGTAAGTACTGTGTGCTCATACACAAGGCAAACATTACCCAAGTGGGGACACTTGGGTAATGTTATCACAACGCATAGCCAGAAGATAAATCTCGCTGAACCATCGGTGGCTGGTGAACCGACTGACCCCTTCGCTGCTCCGTACATTTCTTGACATGCCTGAAAAAAGTAACGCTTAGCAACGGACATGTTTAAGGTATTTGCCAAAAAAATATTTCTGCTGGGCCCTTTCATTTTGTGGACAAGTAGCCTGCTGAATTCCTGAACACTAGTGACCCCTCTGGTATATCAAGAGACTGCAGTCTCTAACGGGCCAACAGCGACCTCTCTGGTATATCAGGAGACCGCAGTCTCTAATGGGCCAACCATTTTCTCTATTAGCTTGTGCAGTCCATGTGCTGACAGACAACGCAACAACGGTTAACATCTATACTGTATTTTAGTATTTTATGTTAGGTCTTAACATCATAATTCTACCAAACTGGCCTGCTTGTGCAACCTAGCATAGATGGTAGCATTCAACAAACTATGGACTATACTGCCTACACTGTTAACTGAGCCCTAAATAGATTCCTGAATTTTACACAGTGAGAATCAGACTGTGCTTGGTAGGGTCTGGTTATGTTAGGTTACATTAGCTGTCTTGACCCCAGATCCTCTGTTTTGTTGTACAGAGGCAGAACTGGGGTACCTATGTGAGGGTTTGGGGCACAGGAATATGTATATTCCAGTTTTCTCAGTTGGACGTACCATTCTAGCATAGGGGTGGTAATGTGTGAGTGCCCCGGCATTTTTGACCAGGCCCACTGCCTCTCGTCCGTGATCATACGGAAAGTGACATCACTTTTTTAAGCTCTTATTTATGCATGTTTCTTTGGTATTTCTTTACGCAATTAGAGGTGCATCAACATATGGAATATTCTACAGTATCAGGACCAAAACACTGGATATAAAAACATCCAAATGCGCCTTAAAAATTGCATGTGGACATGTAGACACAAACATAAAAAGAAAGTCTGAAAACCCAGACTGTTATCATTTCTTGCTTGTTGGCATGCTGCTCCAACTCACAAGGAAGAACATTTCATCTGGACCCTTGTTGGCCAAAACACATCGTATCGTATTTCAGTAGTCTTGTGGATATCTTTAAACATTGTAATTGATAAAGACATTTTTGACATTTTCCAATTTTCAGAACAAACAAAAAGGAGTATTGACCCTTCCCTTTAGCAATGTCCAGGAGCTGTTGAGTCAACGTCTCCCGTCCTGATCCGAGAACAGTTATCAGGATCTGATATCCTTTTATAGTGAGTCACAGCCCTTAACCTTGTAGATTGCATTTTATTGAGCTGTGTATTGCTTCTCTGGAGGGTTCAGAGAAAAAAAATAAGATGTGTTTGATGATACGGGAATGAGGAGGCAGATAAGATATACTGTGTAGGAGTGAGTTATTCACCTGCTTTGCTGTTCCACAGATTCTAAGCCCCTCGAGCCGATAAAAGCTTTTTGGTTGTTACACCTTCTGCTGTGCTGCCACCTTGATTTTACATTTTGGATCGCTTGTCAACTTAATTCAGCGCTTTTTATTGGTCAAACTGAATGAATGCCCCAAAAGGGCGAGTCAGCAATTGCGGTCACCCTTCACCCGATACAAAACAACACAAAAAATAAATGAGAAAATCATAATAGAGACATAACAGCAACACAAATGTTTGGCTGTAGCAGGAAATTATGATGGCTGAGTTGCCTTTATTCTATTACAAATGATCGGTTATAACGGCTAACAATTTTTCTGAAAGTTTTAGGCTTCGATATGTATTTAATAGGGGTTGTTTACTGATATCATACCTTGAAGATTTTCCAGATAGTTAATGTATTCAGCCATTAACCAGAGTAGGTTTTTATTGATGGTCATCAAGCTATAATGCTGCCTCCACAAACAACTGCACTGTTTAGCGTCTAGCCAGCAAAAGTTGGGCCAGGACATTTTTTGGACGAGACGTGTTTTAAATGACGGCCAATCAAATTCAGCAGCCAGGCTGAGTGGCCCTGAGGTTTCTGTGCCCCAGAGATCAATGACCCACTGCTTTGAACAGTCACTTTGCCTTCTTTAAATAAGAGAGGGAACGCTCGCCAAACATTTGCCATGTCACGCTTTTACTTGTGCCATGTAGCGGTTTGATTTTTTTGCGAAATTTAGAATGTTGCCCAAGGAAGAGGTTCTTAGAGAGAAAGAGAGACAGCAACAGACAGAGAGAGAGAAACAGAGAGAGATAGAGAGAGCAACGGTGAGAGAGAGAGAGATCATTTAATAATAAACCAAATTCTGTGGCTAAAATACTAAACCGAATACTCATGTTTGAAACATTGGTACGATCGAACGTAAACGCAAAGTAAATTTGAAAGCTAATGGCCGTGAAACATTGCTACACACTGGCCGAGGGCCTCTTCACAAATACGAACCTGACATAGATAATGACCAAGCACAGGCTCAGTGACCACAGCCTGGCCATTGAGATAGGCCCAAAACCAAGTGGCGGTTACCGAAGGAAGAAAAACCGCGCGCTCACTGAGACTGGTGAGGTTCAAAGTAAAAACAAATTTTAAAAAATTCAAATTGATAAATATTAATCAAAATGTTCAATATGTTTTTGCTAACCTATGGATTCATAAAAACGAACTGGCTCAGTGGAAGAGACCCCTATAGCACCACTGGCTGTGTGGTAAGTAGCACACTGAGTGGGCAACTACAGCATCACTGTCCTTAGGATAGGTCATTTCATATTGCAGTTGTTTTTATGGTTATTATTGCTGTAATTATTGCTTCTCTATTATTTTCTTAATGAATACCATTTCTCCCTAATTATTGTTATACATTTTTATTGATGGTGCCATTATCATAATTTGTACGCTATCGCAATACAATCGTCATGCCAATAAAGCTGATTCAAATTGAACTGAAAAGAATTGAGAGAGCGAGAGAGAGAGAAAGAGAGAGAGAGAGACAGAGAGAGGTAAGATGGAGAAGAGAGAGACAGAAATCTCAGTCCTGCTATCTCTCGTGGCTCTGACCGGGCTAACCATTAACCCGCGGGCCTCCCTGCCTCCGGAGCTGAGGGAGCAGGAGGGAACAGGAGGAGGAGGCTTGTTTCTCCAGTCACGACCGGGTCTTTACACCTCCCCACACCGGGGGAAGACCCACATCACCGGGATGGGTTGGGGGGGGGGGCGTGGGGGTGAGGGGGGGGCGGGCGTAGAGGGAGGTGTTCACCTGTGGGAGGGAGGGACCGGGAGGAGGGGGAGGGGGTGTCGCACGCGTCCCCCCCAGACAAGTCCTTCGGCCCGGCGAGCGGGGCTCTGAGAATGCGTTTGTCAAAAGCCCTGGCTGACATGGACATGGCGGACTACAGCGAGGCCTTGGACCCGGCCTACACCACCCTGGAGTTTGAGAACATGCAGGTGCTCGCCTTGGGCACGGGTGAGTCCCTCCCTCCCTCGCTCGCTCGCTCGCTCGCCTGCCGGGGAAGCGTGACGACGCGAGCCCGTCCCAGGCGCCGCGGCACAGCCGTGCGGAAACGGGCTTCGCCAGACCCGATGTCACTGATTGATTGCCGTGACTCACCTTTGGTTGTGTTTTTTTTTTTTTTTTCAAATGTGGAAAATTCATTGACTTTAACCTTTACCTTTAGTCGCCTCCGATGTCTTGCAGAGAAAACCGTTTGTTTTCTCATTATTTGCCATTCTTCATCTTTGACATAATGTTAGTTTTAACATGAGCAGCCTGCACGTTTATTCAATATGCCTGACATATTTTGATGCTGATGACATATGCTTATAGCCTTATCAGTCCCTTCGGCTGTTTGACTGAGAGATTTACCAACTGGGAACAAAAATAATTTTGTGTGACCATTTTTTGCAATGACGTAAGTTTAGGCACTCATCCTTCTTGATCATTTTCCTTGTGTACTTTCCAAAGTGTTCAATTATATCAAATTATGTGAGTGAATTCAACCTTTCCTGGGGATTTCTGATTTGTAGTGTGCAAATATTCAGTTAATGTTATGCTAGATCATCTTAGACCACTAAATATGCAATATGTGTACAGAATCTATCCTATTAACCTTTCTTAGAATAAGCTCTGTCTTGACTTAAGAGGCATGGAACATTAGTTGAGGCAAAAAACTAAAAACAAATAAATAAAATTAGGATACTAAATGGAATATTTTGAAATATTTTATGTGCTTAAATAAACAACGAGAAAGAGGCTGAAAAAGGAGACTTCACGGATTGTCTTACAGGGTATGTGCTTAATTTACCAACCAAATATCTGACTGCGCGTATTTCCTATGTGCTGAAGCACAAAAGACTGTTAAAATCCTGTCAAAAGCTCAGTTTGCTTTGTAATCCTGTAGCATTAGCGTAAACAGATTGGATCTTAAATATTTCGTTTTGTTCTTGCCTTTGATCAACCTGGATTCAATCAGGTGAAAGATTAATGCAATCACTGTTTCCATTGTTTCCGGTACACCAATTCACTCCTTAAAATTCGATCAGGGATTCAGCCAAAGGAAAAAGAGAATCTCAAAATAAATTCATTTGGTCTTTTTATTCTCGTATTTTAGTGATTACAAAAAGCTTTGAAGCACAAACAAGTAACCTGTGATGTTTCACAAACTGAGCTGAAAGAGAAAGAAAACCACATATAAATTGTACTCAGTTTCTGACACTACCCTTGGGTATTTCTTAAATGATGTCATTGTAAAGTATACCGTTCCACTTTATGGCACAGGAGAATCAGCCATTTTCTTAAACTGTGCCAAGGAAAGAACAGGCTGTTTCAGTATTATCAAAGCTTAAAGGAGACAAGACTTATCTTAAATACCCTAATTTGGGGCAGGCCTCTTTAGAATAGCCACACAAGCTGCTGGAGCTTGTTGCAGAAAGAATAATGATATCACCCCAAGCTCTCTATCCTAAAAAAAAGAGTTCAGAACAAAGAGTGCAACAATCAGACCTGGTTTAAAAAAAAAAAGGTACCGATTACAATGTTATGAGTGGGGATTATTTGGTCAATGCAAATACTGTAAAGTGTTAACCTTGTTCAATTTGGCCTCTCTCCTGTACCCACCCCCTGCCTATTTGATGAGAGCAAGAGACTCGCTCCCTCATGAAAAAAGAGTGTTAATCATTAACACACCGTTTCACTCCAATCAAAATAATTAAATAAAAATTCCCTTTACTTTCTGTTCTGTTTTTAAGTCAGAGGCCACTGACAGACTACGCTAGAACACAGGGAACGCCCTGTTTTCCCAGCAGTCTGAGGGAGAGTGCTGCAGTGACCAGGGCGAGCTTGTATTAGAATTATTTCTGAAGAAAAAACAAAAAAGTGCACATGTGATCTGAAGCTGGGCTCACACTGGCTGTCGTTTCAGATTCCCCGCCCACCGAAGGCACCAACATGAGCAGCGGTGGTCACCTGGGCGTGGGCACCCTGTGCGCCATCTGCGGCGACCGTGCCACGGGGAAGCACTACGGCGCGTCCAGCTGCGATGGCTGCAAGGGCTTCTTCCGCCGCAGCGTCCGCAAGAACCACGTGTACTCCTGCAGGTTAGGGCCCAGAACCCGCCTCATTCACTGACCTCAGATCAGCTTCACAGCGTGTACCCAAAACCCGCCTCATTCACTGACCTCAGACCAGCTTTACAGCGTGTGCCCAAAACCCACCTCATTCACTGACCTCAGACCAGCTTTACAGCGTGTACCCGCCTCATTCACTGACCTCAGACCAGCTTTACATCGTGTGCCCAAAACCCACCTCATTCACTGACCTCAGACCAGCTTTACAGCGTGTACCCGCCTCATTCACTGATCTCAGATCAGCTTTACAGCGTGTACCCGCCTCATTCACTGACCTCAGATCAGCTTTACAGCTTGTACCCGCCTCATTCACTGACCTATAACCAGCTTTACAGCGTGTACCCACCTCATTCACTGACCTATAACCAGCTTTACAGCGTGTACCCGCCTCATTCACTGACCTCAGATCAGCTTTACAGCGTGTACCCAAACCCCACCGCATTCACTGACTTCAGATCAGCTTTACAGCATGTACCCGCCTCATTTACTGACCTCAGATCGGCTTTGATTGTCTTTAACATTGATAGTGCTGTGTGTTTTTTGCTGCTCATGTAATATTATGAGTTTGCCAATTTACTGTAATAATGACAGACCTTATTCCCAAATCAGAAGGATTGAATATCCACTGTATCTTAATATGAAGCATCCAACAATGATCTGAACTATTACAACACCCAGTATACTATCTATACAATTCTACTGATCTCAAAATCCTGAGCTCCAGTGTTGTAATGAACAAGGCTTGTAAATTAAAAATATACTGCCGTAACAGCCAATGATTTTGATGGCTTTGAGGACAGAGCTCACAGTAATTCTCCCCAGCAACTGCACTGGCATGTGGCTTTACAGAATGAATTCCTTTAACATGATTGCTTTTCTATTCCAGATTCAACAGACAGTGCATTGTGGACAAAGACAAGCGGAATCAATGCAGATACTGCAGGCTGAAGAAATGCTTTCGAGCGGGAATGAAAAAAGAAGGTCGGCACCTTTCCTTATATCCACGTATCAACTTTTTTGCCTCCAATAGCCGTCTCGTCCGTCAACATGCCCATAAATCTTTGTCATGATCTGTCCTCTATTTACTTATCTATTCTTCTTCGTGTAAAATTTTCAGATTCAGTTCAATTTATCACCATTATATCAGTATAGCTGCAGGCCCGAGACTCAGCAAACAGCGAAAATGTGAGGTGTGACAGCTCAAGGTATTAATTGTTGTTAATCACCAAAACATTATTAAGTGAGCAGAGCCATGACTGTGCGAGAGGCCGGTCCCTTGCACGAGCCCTGCGTGTAGCGCTCAGTTAATGTTCAATAGAGAACACGTTAAGGTCCGTGACCGGCTTCTGCTGAGCAAATATTTCTGAAGCATCGCAACCGGATTAAACACTAATTGGCGAAAACACCACAACCTTGACAATCAACGCAAACTGTCCCCTTTTTCTATGATGAACAACTCGGGAAAATATTTGTTTGGAGAGAATGACGTCGAATGCAAATGATCGTTTGAGTCCTCATCTACTTCGCCCGATGTGCCTTTCGAGTTACAGTTAAGAAAACCGTCCCCCAAAAAAAGTGACTATTTTACATCCTGCCGGTGCCTGGTGTGTCAGCAGGAATAACTAATGTAGCTTGAACATGAGGAAACTTGGTCAACTTAACAGCGCACAAACCCCTTATGGAACAAGGCCAATTTGCCAAACAGAGTCCAGGCTACAGTCGGCTGATGACGCAGCCAAGACAGCTGATCAAACTTCAGGTGACGGGGCTTGGCCTGCACTCCTGGCGAGCGCCTTACTAGCGAGCCATTTCGGACACCCAAACTGTAGCACAAGTAGCCTACAACATTTAATGCTCCTACATGGCTGGGACCGTTACTGCAAAATGAATATGTCGATGTCATTTATTTCAATTTAACGGATTTCTCCTTTGCGTTCTCTCCAGCGGTGCAGAATGAAAGAGACAGAATAAGCACCAGGAGGTCCAGTTACGAGGACAGCAGCCTCCCATCCATCAACGCGCTCATACAGGCGGAGGTCATGTCGCGGCAGGTACGGCCAGCTGACAAACCTTTAGAGCACTAGAACAACGAATAGCAGAGTAGAATTCAGCAATACGAAATAAAAATCAAGAATATGAAATGGCTCGTAATGACCTAAAAGTCAATTATTGCTCACCAGCCACTTTATAGCTATTTAATATGTCAAGCTCAACATTATAGCTAAGTTCAAGATGAGAGAAGCCTATTAGATGTATACGTTGGACACTAAGGTGCCAAAAGGCCTTAATGTTGATTTTTCTTTGGTCTCATTCTTGCGAACAACTGATCTGTTATTTAATATTATATTATAAATAGCAATTGAAGAATATTTATGAATTTATGAATATGGTAAAAAGTGTTGTTTTATGGAACTGTATCTAATTGGCTAATTGCTTAAATGATTGATATTGATCGCATGATTGAAACCAGTCATATTTAAGCAAAAGCTTGCCCTGAGAAAGGCATAATCCATGCTAAAATGTCAGCCAACCTCAGAAATAAAATTTACAAAAAAGAAATTCCTGCCTAGAAGTCCTATTTATAATCAGTGTGCTCCAAGTCCAACTTTATTTTCCAGATCATTGAAGGTTTTAATTTATACATATAAGAATTGGAATACGATTTTGAATTGCTCCACTCTTTAAATGCGATGTTACCATTCCTCCGTCACGCCTGCAGATATCCTCACCTGTGTCCATTCTGAACGGCGACATGAGAGCGAAGAAGATGGCCGCCATCACGGACGTGTGCGAGTCCATGAAACAGCAGCTGCTGGTCCTGGTGGAGTGGGCCAAATACATCCCCGCCTTCTGCGAGCTCCCTCTGGATGACCAGGTGAGAGACATAGATAGCCAGGTGGAAAGATGATTCCCACGCACAAGTACCTTTGAGAGAAAGGATTCCAATTCTCATCTGGGTTAGTGTGCAAGATGCCATGATGACACATACAGAGATAAATACTACACCCACAAGTATGCACTATGGTAGTGTTCTTCTATTTAGAATGATATCAGTAAACAGTTTCTAAGGCAGTGTAGTACCAGCAATAGCCAAGATACATTTCCCAGCCTGATCAAGCAGGAAGGATTATGGGGGTTTGAGTACAGCAAAGGGGCAAATTAAAACTCTGTTTCTTCCAAAGGCATAATTTGCAATAGTTTATTTTAAAATAAATGATCTATGACCAAGATCCCACAGAAACTAGCTGCTGGACTGGCCCCTCGTTCTGAGCTGCGGTTGAAGCGCGACTTCTGCAGCGTGTTTTTGAAAACTTTCATTGATTATGAGCTCTAATAGACAGAGATATAAATAAGCCAGCTTTCTGTCGCTCTTTCCAAACTGGGAGGCCTACCCTTCTAGCAGAGCCAGGTCCAGCACTGTTCATGGGAAAGCTGGGTCCTCCGGCTTCCAAGGCTCCTAGGCTGCGTGGTTAATGTATTTCAGTGTCTGCTGTTGGGAAAAAACGAGCTGGTTTGAAAGTTAAATCCCTCCAGGAAGTGTTCGGAATCATTAACGCTTTGATAAACAGGGCTTGGTAACTGATTTGTGGATCCCGGGTTAATTGGGGAGAAGGCAGTCGGATCCCTTGAAGAAACCTGAGGATGAACAGATGGATGGATGGACAGATGGATAGATTTAACATGTTTAAATGCAGAAATGTAAAGGGTCCCTCACACAGTCAACGAGAGACGATTTAATGGACACTATGCGGAATGGCGTGCCACTGTCGCAGAGTTGAATGAGTTCTGTTTTTCTCCAGGTGGCATTACTGAGAGCCCACGCAGGGGAGCATCTTCTTCTAGGAGTGGCTAAGCGGTCCATGCTGTTCAAGGACCTGCTGCTCTTAGGTAAGATAGCGGAATCCTAACTTCAAACAAGTTCATTTTGGTTATTTCTCAACTCACCGAAACATTTTAAAAGGAAAAGCCCCTTGAATTTAATTTTGAGTCAGATGAAGTTAGGAAGTGTTCATTGAATTTGTCTATCAAATTAAAGACACATTTAAATATACATTTACATTAAAGATCAATATAAACTGATATCCTAATGTAACTGTAACTCGTAGAAAGCGATATTTTTACAATCATATTTACCTACAGTACTGCACCTGTTTGTTTTCCTGCTTTAATTCAGGAAACGACCACATTATTCCTCGTAACTGCCCGGAGCTGGAAGTGAGTCGAGTGGCAGTGCGGATTCTGGATGAGCTGGTGCTGCCCTTCCAGGAGCTTCAGATAGACGACAACGAGTACGCCTGTCTGAAAGCCATCGTCTTCTTTGACCCAGGTACAGAACTGACCGCCAGCCGGGCTACACACACACACACACACACACACACATACACGCACCCACGCACACACACACATAACATACAGACCACTACATACCATGTATATGCAAGAATACCTGGCATACCTGGCGTGGTGAATCAGCCTGAGGCAGGCACCCAGGCTACATACTATAGTACTTAGCGCATTGAGATTGTCCACACAATTAATTATAATTACACACCATAGACATGCATATTTAACAACACAGAAAAGCACGCCCTCAGCCAACCTAAGCTAGTGTAGGGCATCAGACCATGCCAGCACTGTGCATGTTTTTGCTACGACGGCTCCCCATGAAAGGGAATGAGGAATATCAGCATTTTTAAGGCAACTGCAACCGTAGCTGCATTCATGTTGTGAACCCCGCCGCTGATTTTGGGAGATCGCAGACGCAAGGTCGTAAACGCAAATCACCTTTATCGAGGACTCGTAATTGAAATCCGGCCTGTCCTCCGTGTCCTTCGCCAGACGCCAAAGGCCTGAGCGACCCTGGAAAGATCAAGCGCATGCGCTACCAGGTGCAGGTGAGCCTGGAGGACTACATCAACGACCGGCAGTACGACTCGCGCGGGCGCTTCGGCGAGCTGCTGCTCCTGCTGCCCACGCTGCAGAGCATCACCTGGCAGATGATCGAGCAGATCCAGCTCGTCAAGCTCTTCGGGATGGTGAAGATCGACAACCTGCTCCAGGAGATGCTCCTGGGAGGTAAAGACCCTCGGCCAGCTTTTCACCCCGCGTCAAAACAGAAACGTTTCATCCAGACTGGTGCCTCGCTAGATTAGCAACTAGCCACATGCTCATGCTAATCTTTTGTCAGATCGTTATTTTTCACTCTCAATTAAACCCATTATGAGGTTTTCAATTCCACATAGGTCCATAAGATAAAGAGCCCCTAAACTTCTCCCTTGGAATATAAGAGTATAATCTGAGTCATAAAATCACCACATAATTCCCTAATTTAATAATAACATATTTTCACTGGTAAAACTGAATTTAAGTATATAACCACGAATTCCAGGCATTATGGATTCATAACTCCACGTTATAGATGTACAGTCTTCTGAATAGTGTTAAATATTTAGCTTATAAGAGAAGTTGTATATTTTTCTCCAGCTACTTCATGACGTCTCATTTCAGGTTCTGCAAACGAGACGCACCACGCCCCTCACACCCTACATCCTCACCTGGTGCAGGAGCACCTGAGCACCAACATCATCGTGGGCGGCAACAACATGCCCACCCCCATCCACAACGGCCAGATCTGTGAGTACCTGTCCCATGCCCCCAGCCATGTAACTAAAGACTAGGTCAGCCATTTCACTTTAACAATGCTCATTTTTATTCTGCAAGTATCTATGGACCAGACCTGGGTCAAATACATATTTGTTTTGGATTCAAATACTTTTCTGTGCTTTATTGATCTTGTCTGGTGTAACTGAGCCTGCCAGTATGTCCAGAAGGTGGGGTTTGCACTTTCTGAGAGCATTTCATTGGTTCCAATACACCAGACAAGATCAGTGAAATGTAGAAAAGTATTTGAATCCAAAACGAATACGTATTTGACCCATGTTCTGTAATAATGAAAATGATTATATATTTTCAGCGGTTGAGTAAGCGGTAACCTGTTGGCATTTTCTGCTTTTCCGCAGCCACTCCCGAAACTCCGCTCCCCTCCCCACCGACGGCCTCCGGCTCAGAACACTACAAGCTGGCCCAAGGGGTCATAGCCATGGTGCCCAAACAACCCACCTCCATCCCCCAACCCACCATAACCAAACAAGAGGCCATTTAACTCAGGGCCTATCAATCTCCTCTGGCACACAGCTATGTAAATAATTTATAGCAAGCTCATTGTACAGTCTGAAGGGTAAAAATGGCAGCAACACAGACAAAATGCTTAAGCGTTTCCAGTAAAGAGGAGAGTGAGTCTTCATGATCTGCAAAGTGGGAGGAGCTGACACACACTCTCGTGTGACTCACAGATTTGAGCCAATCGTACTGGTCTACAGAGAGCGTGATCAGATCGAACAAGTTACCGGCAACACACTGTCCAGCTGACTCCACCCATTGTTGGTTTCTGAAAGGCTTATTCTGCCATCACTAGTTTATGGTAAAATAGCAGATTTCTTTTTCAGTTTATTATTCAGTAAGTAGCTATTTCTTTTATTTGAAAAAAAACAAAAACACTAAACTGATAGGTGAGCAGGCTAAAAGAGGAGCTACAGGTCACATATTAGTTTAGACAGATTCTTAAAATATATCCCCATAGTGAGGATATTGTGTAACCCTCCCCTAGCAATTTTTTCCCTTTGTACTTTACTCAGGGTCATTTGACATAATACGTAGGGAATAATGTATATATTCTAGTACAAACTATGACTGTGTTCAATTCAAGATGATATAAAAACATTTTCTGCATTATCAGCCTGCTTTATCCTTATTCTTAAATTATTTTTTAAAAAAAGCTTATTGTAAGCTAATTTACTGGTGCATTATTACAGCGGAAATGTATGCATACATTTTGCTCAAATAAGATTCAATAGAAGACAAAACAGTGATGCTACACAGCAAATGAAATTACTTCCATATGGGCATAAGGTTGTGACATTTGTATGGCTCACTGCTATCTATATTTATGTTTCCACAATATGCAGAACCAGAGAACATAAACGACATTGGTGAGTCTAAGACTCCGGCAAACCTAGGTTTAATGCCATTATTAGTGTACATTAAGTTTGATAAATAGATTGGGGTTTTAAAAAGAGAACTATTCTTCTTTAGTAGTGACTCAGCTGTTTTTTCTTTCCTGTTCACCAAACTGTCCTTTCGTTGGCTTTTCCCCCTATTAGATCAGTTATGTTTTAGTCTATATAGTGACAATAGCTGTTTCTAGGTTGTGCACGTTCTGCATTTCCCGATGGACCCAAGTAATTGGCTTGTCCCGTATTTCATAATTAATTTATTACAAGTATATATTTGCTTTAAATATGAAATAAAAAATAAATGGTGCTTAGACCATTTCTATGTAAATTATTTTAAATCTGTTCATTTTGTATGACTGTAAATGTGCAACATAAACGGTGCAACTACTCTCTTGGGAAATACTTTTTATAAACAATGTCAAAAAAGATGAACATCTTAAAAAGATTTACATTTTTAGCATTTACAGTTTTCTTTTCATTAAAATGATTGAGGAATGTTTTGTAATTTAATACAAGACAAACTCATTGATCACTAATTTCATTTCAAATGATTCTGTGTGAAGTGCCTGAAGCCACTGGAAAGAGTAGATCAACCTACAAAGAGTCTACTTTAATGCATAAATGGGTATGACGTTTTTTACATAAAATGCTGAAGGGCTATGCTGTTTGACAAAAGTGGCTCACATTCAACAGTGCCTTTGTCATGAAGGATATGGGGTGTTTTAACATGTAAAATCAAAACATTAAATGTGTTTTTTTTAAAATAAATAATATTGTCTGGTTTCTGACTATTACTAAAATACAAAACAATAATGCAACTGCTTACAATATTTACAAGATCAAAACAAACTACATGGCCAAAAGTATGTGGACACACCTCATACAGAATTACAGGCATTAATATAGAGTTGGTCCACCCTTTGCTACTATAACAATATCCACTCTTCTGGGAAGGCTTTATACAAGATGTTGGGAGAATTGCTGCAGGGATTTTCTTCCATTCAGCCAGAAGAGCATTAGTGAGGTTGGGCACTGATTGGGTGATTAGGCCTGGCTCGAAGCTGGCTTTCCAACTGATCCCCAAGGTGTTCGATGAGGTTGAGGTCAGGGCTCTGTGCAGGCCAGTCAAGTTCATCCACACCGTTCCCAACAAAACAATTTGTATATGGACCACAAAGTGTGCCCGGGGGCATTGTCATGCTGAAAGGGCCTTCTCCAAACTGTTGCCACAAAGTTGAAAGTACAGAATCATCTAGAATACCATTGTATTAAGATTTGCCTTCATTGGAACTAAGGGGTGTAGCCCAAACCATGAAGAACAGCCCCTGACACTTTTGGTCATATGGTGTATGTCCATCAAATAGTTGCCTTACCAATCGCAGTACTACGATTCTATAGACTTTACACTTGTCATTTTGGTTAGAGCTGTCATTCTGAAAATGATGCATTTACAAAAATACATTCATAATTATATAAAGTATTAATTATATTAAAATATGAATATTACTGTTTATACCATGTATAACTTATTTTATGCAACTTTGTTATTGCTATAAAGCTGGAGAAAATAAATGCAATTCTGCTTGGCGCTCATAACATTGGATTGTGAATTTTCAATGTGACTAAATTATGAATTTTCAAATATTTGAGTCGTCACAAGGACCGATGGCACCCCCTGCAGTGTTCCCTGTGTCACTGCAGGCCCACCACGGCCCTGATCTCACATTCACTTCTGAACGGTTTAGGTAGGACAAGGCATTGATTTATTTTTTTCTTATTTTTTTTAATAGGGGGGAAAAAAAGTATAAAATAATATTTGTTAGAATAATACACACAGTATTTATTTACTGGGAACGGTATATACTTACACAGAAAAGTTTCATCTGAGCACTGCTGAAATAATGAATTCAACTTTCATTTTCCTTTAGTCAGCAGTTTGCATCACTACAAGTGGAACTTTCAATCGCTGAAATAAAGTCTAAAACAAGACATTCAGTCAGATGACCGTCGGGACCAGCCATACTGACTGCTGACTAATGACAGTTCCCTCCCATGACGGCACCCAAACCGCTTGGATCTTTAAACGCAGCTCGAACACCATTCAGAATAAAGGCTAAAATCACATTTCAGTTGTTTTCTGTGAGGACTCCAGTGGAAATATTTGGCCATTTCAAAACCTTGCAAATAAATACACAATTTATTATAAGCTTCACAATACAAACCAACATAGTACTTAACTATACAGGCTACATAACCTTAATTGTTTTTTGTTTTTTTTAAATATAAAGCCCAAAAGCACATTGAAATAAAAAAAATAAAGAAAAAAGAAAGCTAGTTATTACGTGCCAGCTTCTCCGTTCGGTCGTTACAGTGTGGGGGTCCCCGATATTGTTCCAGTTCCCTTAAAACACGCACTTTAAAAAAAAGCCCTTACTTTGAGACATCACTAAAATGTCAGTATTTAGTGCAAATAGGCGTCCTCCTCGCGCGGTGCGAGGGGCAAGGCCGCGGGTAACAGAATGAGGTCACACGGTACGAGGCTTCAGAAAACCTGACGTCGCTTGCGGCGCCTGGGCAGGATACTACTGCAGGACCAGCGTTTTACCCGCCCCGCCTCTGGCTTTGGTCACAGGTCCCAAAGTCCACAAGGGTTTCAGGGAGACGGCAGAGGTTCGTCTGCTTCGTCGCTTGGCTCGTCCGTTTCGTCTTTGGTCAGTCGCCTATTCGTTTAGAAACGGCTACAGGCCGGGGGTTTGCAGAGCACCCCTCGCGCAAGAGTTCTGTGGAACCCTCTCTATTTATAGTGCCGTCCGTGAAGGAGAGGGAGAGGTAGGGAGGGAGGGAGGGAGGGAGGGGAGAGAGACCGCAGAAGAGAGAAAAAGTGAGAGCAAGAGAGAAAGGGGTGGAAGAGAAACAGGGAGAGAAAGATGTGTGAAAAGATTAGAAAGGAGCAGAGGGAGAAAGAAAAGAGCACAGAGATGAAGGAGACGGAGAGAAAGAGGAACGGGGGCAGATACTGAGACTAGAGCAGGGCAGACAGGTCGACAGGGGGAAGGGGCTCTCTCCAGAAGGAGAAGTGGCTGAATTCGGGGTAGTCGAAGGAGGAGGTCCTGCCCCTCACGATCAGGGGGAAGACGTGGTCCACCAGCTCGCTCAGGCGGGAGTACCTGTCACGGACGCAGACAGGAGACACGCCTTCAGAAACACTACGCAGTCCATAAGTATTTTGACAGTGACACGATTTTTGTTGTTTTGATTTGAAATGAAATGACGAATATGAGGTTAAAGTGCAGACATTCAGATTTCATTTGCAGATATTTACATCCGTATCTGGCAAACCGTGTAGGAATCGCAGCTCTTTTTATACATATTCCCCCCATTATGGGGGACCAAACGTAACTGGTAAATTACTGTAATTAATTCCCTCAATTTATTAGATCTGACAGTCTGTGGCTCATTGGACTTTGAGTTCAACACGATGAGAAGTGATTCAAAGGTTGAGTCCCTGGGCAGCAGTGTTGTATAATGGTTAGGGAGCTAGGCTTGCAACCCAAAGGTTTTAACCCAAAAGGTCCAGGTTCAGTTCCCAGGGAGGACACTGCCCTTGTACCCTTCAGCAAGGCACTTAACCTGAATCGCTTCAGTACATATCCAGCTGTATAAATGGATACTATGTACCACTGTTGTGTACGTCACTTTGGATAAAAGCATCGGCTAAAAATGTCTGTCATGTAATGCACTATGAATTATTTTATTTCAAATCCAATGACCTGGAGTGCAGCGCCAAAACAACAAAAAATGTGTTGCTGTCCCAGTACTTTTGGCATTTAACCATGTCAAACAAAAAAGATCAAAAGCATCAGAAAACAGAAAAAAGAAAAAAGTACTTTTCTCGTAATTTGGTTATTTTCAAATACTTCCAAGTTCTTGATTTCTAAATGTGAGAACTTTTGGGGATACTCAAGGGGAGAGGAAATGCGGATTACTCACGTGGATTTGTTTCCTTTGGTCTTCTCCTGGATGAGCTCCCCCCTGGGATTGACGGTGAAGATCCTCGCCTCGATCACGCCCACCTGCTTATAGGCGTAGGCATCCTACAGGAGACACACCCGCAGCTGCACTGAGAACGCTTCTCACAGCGCAAAGATAAAGACAAATGCTTTTAAACGTATACGTACATTTTTGAATGTGGGAGTTCATAAACGTTTCCCTCAAAGCCCTCTAAAATGACCACCCTACCGCTACAGACTCCGTTGCAACAAAATGGAGGACACTGCAGAGATTTTGAAGGGCTATAAATACTACACATTATTTGATTTTGACATAAATTTAAAATTTCAAGAGAAAGGATAGGGAAGAATTACTGTTTAAAACAATAAAAGAATGCCTCATTTAACCTCATTAGACATTACAGTGTTTAGAAAAATACAAACGCTACAAAATACAAAAATGGTACAAACAGCACCCATCTATACCTTGTCAATCAAGTAATCTTAACTTTTTCTAACTGCTGAAGTTCATTAGACTGCATAGTCAAAATTAGCCTACACTAAAGGGGGGAAAGTTTAAGGTATAAAGCCCAATCTACTGTGAAGGCTAACTCTGACCACAGCCTATTGAGGGAAAATGTTCCAGTAATCGCGGTGGAAATGAGGCTGCTTGGTTTGTCCGCAGTGGGCAGTTACGTTGGTCCTGTTTCCGAAGGCTGCGTAGAAGGGCTGTCTGTGAGGATTGAAGAGGTCCCGAATGTCCGTGAGGCAGGCCACCTTGAACACCTCGGGCTTCTTCTCGATCACCTCCCTGCGGCAAACAGGCCCGCGTTTAGAAACGATTCTCCACAGCCCCAGCATGCAACGCAAGAAAACTAGAGGAAAACACCCCCCCTTCCCAGTAACCCCCGGTAAATATTCCACCTTGATATATATATTTTTTTTTTTGGCAGTTGATAAGGGAAGTTTGTGATTATTTAAGTCAGGTCTGATCTGTGTATTCATCTCCAGCAATCTCTGAGACAGAATGTTTATTATACCATTCAGAAATGTGTCTGTTACTCATTTCTCAAATGCAGATAAAGAGATGTGGGCTATGGGGCAGAACTGAGTAATATGATATAATTAGACCTACAATGAAAGCTAGTTGGTATCAATGCAGGCTAAGAACAATGTCCAGGCAGGCCCACGGCTTGCATCACAATCTAGAGAAATACACCGACAGAAAACTCAAACTGAAAATGTATTGCATAAACGTATGAAGCACGCTAAGCGCAGGCTTTTCAGCAACAGCCCTCTTCAGTGTGCCGCACATGCAAAGAATACTAAAGAGGTTCGACCGCACACGAAGCACTTAAACAGAAAAAACCATATACGGCATGTGACACACACCGACCACCTCGCATGTCGATCTCTCAAACCATCGCCGATGGCAGTCACGCATCGCAGACAGGCCGATGCGTCCCCCATGGGCCCAGCCCTACTCCAGACTAACCCAGCGTGTGCGTGAACATGCGCCGAGCAGGAGGTCATGTTGGGGGGGTGGGAGGGGGGGGGGGGGCTGACCTGTGCAGGGCAGAGAAGAGGCTGCTGGGGGCCAGCAGGACGGGGCCTTTGGGCAGGACGGTTCCTCTGTCGTTCACCCACTGCAGGTAGCCCTTGGTGATGTCGGCCATGCCGATGGCCCGCGCGGAGCAGTACAGGAACTTGTAGCCGTTCCTACAGGAGGCGCGGGTCAGCATAAGGCCGATTACAGTTAGTTACACAATTCAACGCTCAACCCTCCTCCCCCAACCAGCACACAACCGTTTACCCAAGATACGAATCAGTCTGGTGTGCAGACCTACGCTGTTGGACCGTCCAAAAAAAAGTGTGTTTCAACAATCTTTTACGGATAAATTTAGCCAGTTTATGTTGGCGCAGGGCTGCGACGTACTGGTGAATTTTGTGGTAGAGTCTGGCGATGCCGTGGTGGGTCCAGTCTTTGCCCAGCTGAGGGAGAATGTGCCCGAGGGCGTCCGACCTGTGTTGAGCAACGGCAGTGTTAACAACAGCACCTGAACACGCATGCACAGGCAAGCGCAGTTACAGTGTTGCATTAAAACTATGTATTCGTCAATGGACCAATGCTCTGAGTTCCAGTACAATCAACGCTCCAGAAAATTCTCTTTCACAACATTCACATCATTCATTTGCTAGGAAAATCCCAGCATCTTACAAACGCTTACATCTTTACCCCATTGATAAGGCAAATTACTTGTAATATCTCTCCGCCATTTTGTAATTGAACCTGAGGCCTATGAGTCGCATGTCCGCTTGCCAGACCGCTGCGCTACTTCGATGCGCTTTCCCGCCGGGGCGGGGGCGGGGGCGGTGGCGGAGGGCGACCGCGCGGCGACGCTCACTTGGTGATGGTGCCGTCGATGTCGGAGATGACGACCTGGTCGTCCCAGTTCCACAGGTAGATGGCAGCCTCGCAGCGACAGGTGCCCTGGTACTGAGTGGTCACGCTGAACACCACCGTGTTGGCCCCCTCCCGCAGGTTCAGCCGCTCCTGAACACGACAAAAATGCAGGCTGAGGTGCAGGTCGCCCCAACTGGTGTACTAGAAACCACTGATGTACAGTACGTGAACAGTAAGTAATGGTGTAATAGAGAACACTGGTGTACAGTACATAATGGTGTAATAGAAACCAATGGTGTACAGTAAGTAAAGCTGTACTAGAAACCACTGATGTACAGTAAGTAATGGTGTACTAGAGACCGCTGGTGCACAGTAGATACACGGTAAGTAATGGTGTACTACAGACCGCTGATGAGCAGTACATAAGCAGTGAGGAGTGGCGTACTATCTGCTCGGAGGTGAGGCGCAGGGACTTGCGGTACATCTGGCTGATGCACTGCGCGGTGGACAGAGCCTCCGGCGAGCTGCCCTCCCGCGCTCTCCCGGAGTCGCCGTCGTCTTCGCTGGACGTCTGAGCCGCCTTCCCCCTGAGGAACGCACACGCGGCTCGCCGTCAGCGCTTCAGCTCCACGCCTCGGCTCACACCACGCACAGGAGCGCAAAGCCAACCGCCAGCGCGCCGAGCGGAACACCGACGACACCAGGACGACCTCAGGCAAAAAAGGCAAAGGGAGCTTCGCCGCATCTCGGATGACGACACGTCGTGCCACGCCTGCCGTTTTGGCGAAGCGGCGGTCGGCGGGCGTGGCACGCCGCCGGCAACGACGCACACGCCCCTTGCGCCTAACAGCGAGGCTGTCATTTCTAAAAGCCGGGTGTGGGCTTTTCAAACAGCTGGCGGGCCAATGCATTCTTTAAAAAAAATTGTTGCCCAATGTGACGCCAAGTTGGAGATTTTTTTCTCGTGGGATGAATCACTGTTGTACGCACACCGGCACGCCACAAAAACAAAGAAAGGATTTTTTCCGACAACACAGCTCCATCACAAAACGCTGTCAAGCGGTTACTAAGGATTTAACAGAGCCTGATGTTTTACGTCACCTAGCAGAGGCAGGCCTGTACAATCCAGAGATGACAATGTTATCAATTCAGAATGTGACTTTCAAACACAAGCTTTTGTTGGAAGGAGCGTAGCAGCGGAGGTGGGATTGCCACAGAACCTGCTAGACTTGTCGCAGCTGTGGAAGGAGTGCGAATGTGAATTGAGAAAGAGCTTTAAGGTGCTGCTTACTTTAAGGTAGACGGACCCTGGTCTGAGGCCAGAGCACCCAACTGCTCCCCCTGCTGGCCGAGTTTAGAACTGGTCTGCTGTAACTGGAGCTGAAAAATCCCAACAGCAGAATCAGCCTCATAAAAAAAAAATATTCTAAAACTGTGAATTCACTAAATTCAACGGATGATCGTACAGCTTATTATCTTCAGTATTTTTCTGAGCGCAGCACTCCTAAGCTACACATTTTTTTCTACAGCAAGGTCAAAACATTTCCCGCAAGAAACGCAAAACAGCACTTCCCTGCGTTCAGGATTTAAATGCAAAACTGAGAAGAGAACCAGCTTAACCAGCTATAAAATGAAGGGTTGTGATTCTCGCTGGAAGGAAGCCCCCGCCGCGTACCTGTTTAGTGTCCATGTCTCTCCGTCGCCAGGAGAACCACCAGCGCCCAGACTTCTTGGGCATCCTGTCTTTCACCAGCTGCTCTATGCTGCTCTGCAGAGGCAGAACCGGGGTTAGCCAAACGACACCACGGAACGTTCTAGAGATCATTCAGATTCAAGAACCAGGAAAATTAACCGTAACAACTGAAGTCACAAGAATGCATTTCAATTAAACCAAATACACACAGTTTATAATTACACACAAGACAATTCAAACTGAAATTGTAAGTTAATTAAACTGGCCATGTCTTTTAAAAAAAGCATACTGAAATCTTTTCTAAAGCACTGCAAAAGTAGTAATAAAAATATCAGTACCTTTGGCAGGTTCTTCTGAAAGGCCTGCATTGACAGGATCATTGGAGCAGCCACAGCCCAGTTATAATAGCTGCACAACAGAAAGATTCAATATTACAGTAAATGAGGGGGTGTGCGAGAATCCACTGGATATGCACACCTTTTCCCAAGATATTTTATTAAATTATTCCATTATTATCCAGGGGGTGAAGAATGAGGCAAAGGTGAAAATATTTAGCACTAGAAGGCAAGCCGAGATGGTCTGAAGGGCTGGTTTCTTGTCATTATGCATTCTGCTCCTACAAAATTTTCCAATTTCTTATTGTAGGGTCAATTCTAACACAACCTGAAGAGAATTTAAACCAACTAAACAATCATGCTGATCAACAGACTAGCAGACACTGATCTTTCATAATTGTGGCTTCTCTTCAGCCATGTATAGTCTTTCCCAAATTCGCACGTACGCACGCAAAATACTTGCTTTGAGTTAATGCAGATGACCAGATTGGGGTCCTCAATAATCCCAGGGTTCTTGGCGAAATCCTGAAAACTGACGATGTGCTCCATGAATTTTTCTAAAGAGAGAGAGAGTGTGAGAGAGTGAGAGAGAAATCTGTTAATTCATCAGTATTATAAACTATGGTAATAGTACAGTTACCATGATTGCCATTACCATTACTGTCTTTACCACAACAATACGGTTACAGTACATGAAACTATTTGTTAATTTGGTGTTGTTGCCATTTTCACAGTCTTAAGCAATGTAAGTTACAATGTACAGCCATGGCTTTTCCAATAAACTGAATACGCATCTGAATCTGAGAGCAAAGCAGCCGCCATTTTGTTTTTTAAACCACGAAGCAGAGCGCCGCTACCTTTGTTGATGTGGCTGGTGTCCACCGCCCTGCCGCAGAGGGACATGGTGACGTCCAGCAGGTCGCCCGTGGAGTCTGACAGGTACTCCGTGCCGCTGTCCATCGCCCCGCTGCCCACTGACTGCGGGGACTGGTTTCCTGAGTGGGAGCCCGGCTCCGCCCCCGGCCGAGACCCCGCCTCCGCCTCGCTGCGTACGGGAAACGGGAAGCGGGCGGGTTCGTTAGCGTGCAGGCCTTCAGCGCGAGCGCGTTTAGTCTCAATGCAGAACCGGCCCTCACGGGCGTTACTACCAGGGCTGTGTTCACTCCAGCTAAACGGCTCTCTCTCGCTGCGGGGTAGGTTAACAGGAAGAGGAAACGAGCCGCGTACCTTTTAGGGAAATAGAGGGCTGCCACTTCCGGGTTGAGGTTAGACAGGTCATCCAGGTATATGTCAGAGGGGCCCAGGTGCTGGCTTCTTTTACCTGTGCCAAAGAGCAGCACAACACCACAACTCAACAACCTCTCAAACACATTTTAGGCAAATGGACTTGGTGCTTTGATCAAATACCTATATTTACCAAACAAGAGAATAATTTTTACACCGGTTGTCCAGAACCAAGCTAATACGTTTCAAATCGCGATCAGTGAGGTTTGGCTTTAAATTTGAATTGAGGACATTTCAACTTAATTAATTTATCATTCATGTTAGTCAGCCATTCAATAGAAAATGGTCAATCTCTATGTTTTCTTCTGCTCTCTCTAACTACAGGAATCTCTGGTTGCCATGGACTGTAGCCACAGAGTTGCCCTTGGTCATATCTCTGTTTGATGAAAGGTACACATTTTGTATGCATCAGCTACAATGGCAGAGAGCTCTGAATAAGCTCTGGGATTGTTCCCACCGGCTCCGTATTTAGGGCTGACCGGTGTGGACTGCCTGTTCTCCTGTGTCCCTGCTTACCTTTCTTTTTTTCCTGTGAGTCCGTTTTGGCTGCCGCCTCCGCCGAGCCGGCCTGGTTCTCCGGCTGCACCTCGTTCTCCCCGGCCTGGGCGGAGTCCGTCACCTTGACGACCTCGGCTTGGTCGCTTACGCTTAAGGGGGCCTGAGCCGCCTCCTCCGTCGAGCCCTGCTCTTCCTCCTCCTCCTCCTCCCCCCCAGCCCCCAGGCAGAGCACAACCCCCCCGGCGTCCCGGTCCCCCTGCCCCGCGCTCTCCGCCTCCCAGCCAGCCGGTCCCGGGGGGGCCGCCCCGTCCACAGCGCATTCGGCGCCCCCCTCCGAGGAAGGGAGCTGCGTTTCCAGGAGGAGGGAGCCCTCCAGCTCGGGCTCCAAGGGGTCCTGGGCCGGGAGGGGCGGGGGCTGGTTCGGGGTGGAGTGGGAGGGTCCCGGCAGCTCCTCGGTGGGTGGGGCTTCCCAGTGGGCGGTGCCGGGGCGGGGCTCGGGGCGGATCACGGTCACGCCTCCCCCCTGGCTCCCCCCGTCCGGCCCGGGCTCCGGGTCCATGTCGAAGGAGTCCTGGCGCTGGATGGTCCGGAAGTGCGTGTTCTGGGAGCAGGGCAGGGGGACGGGCAGGGGGGAGGAGCGCTGCACCTCCACCGGGGTCCACTCGCTCCTCTCGCTCCTGTCACACACCTGTGAGGGGCGGAGGCAGACAAACACATCACATCTCACACACCGAAAGGACAGGGGAGAAAATAAAGTGCCATTCTGTGCCCACAGTGCAGCACAAAATTTTTACTTTGCACTTCCTCACCGGTGACTGAGAAATCTTAAAGGACAGGGTGATGTGGAGTGCAACAAAGGTTTCTGAAGGGACCACAGCAAGAATCAGCTATTCTTTACTTCCTAAGCACTAATATACTCTGTAATACGTGAAATGCCTGTTTCTATTGCAAAGGATGCCAGATGTACGTCTGACAGACACCGAAACAGCCTTGTAAAAGAAGCATAACACCAATCTGCATAAATACTGCATAGCAGAGAATCTTATAGTGTCTACTATGCATTCTTAAACAAACAGGTTCAAGATTACATAAGAACTCTGTGTACTGTTTTTACTCCTTAAAAGAAAACCCTCCCGATGAAACCAAAATAAATCGTATTTACTTATCGTATTTCATCATGAGCTTTCAACAGGGTTCACAGTTAAGCATGGCACCAATTCGAGGACTTTGTTCTTTCAACGTCCCATTTCCTCAAATTCGAGGACCAAAAAACAACTATAACAGGCTATTTCAATAGTGAAACTGGAGCACTTTTCAACTCCAATCCCCTTCTGTGTAGAACGTGAATTCTTACCCAGGATCGGTTTCTGAGGGCACCATTTTGGTTAAATAACAAAAAAAGAACCCAAAGCTTTATCAAGAGAACCAAAAAAACCATCACTGAAAAATAGTCATTTACGTTCATTTTAGGGCAGGGCGACATACTGCAACAACAATTATTTACTGCAATACAGATCAGTGCCATCATGGGTGCACTGCCTCCCTTTTTTGTCTTTTCCTCTTTAATTATACCTGGTCCAGTAGTAAACGCCCAAACTTCAGAGGGCACGTGAAAAAAAACTCAAATAAAAGCAATACTGCCTAGCCCCAGGTACCCCAGTTAAAAATGTTATGCTGAGGAGATTCTTGCGCCCGTGATTTCTGTTTCTGAGTGTGAAGACCTGCAGGGTGGTGGAGCCCCCCTGGGCGCGGGCCCTCCTCACCTTGGGGAAGCCGCCCCAGTGCCACTGCATCTGCGGCCCGGCCGTCTCCTGGGGCTTGACCAGCAGCTCCGAGTCGCTCTTGGGGGAAGGAGGCCGGTCGCAGTATAGACTGCGGAGCAGACACACAGGAAGCCCCGTCGTCAGGGTAACGAGGGTAAGCTGTCTATAACGGCAAGGGCTCTCTCAGTTCTGCAGCGCCACCTACATATTGCCTGCTTTTACGTTTCCGCAGGAGGTTTTGAATTTCACTGTGTGAACTCACACTTTACGAGGTGAACTCTGGATGAATCAGTTTGAGTGAAGTTGACATTTTACTGAACAGAAACTGCCCCTGAAGTCTTTGGGGTGGTATTTCAGAACTATTCGGCATCACCCTGATGTCCATAATGACCGCTCAGAACAATCTTTGAGAACATGAAAGGGGAAAAAAATCCCACACTAATGTTTTTTTATTTTTTATTTTTTTACAATGATCAGTGTCAGATTTACAGTGATCAGTGCCCAATGCAATCAGTTAAAAATCATTACTACGCTAGAAAACACGATTATATAAAGATAGTATCAAAATCTGCTTCTACATTATTGTGCAAAAGCAGACTTGTGCTTCTACAAACTAGTAGCCGAAGTCTCAAAAGTAAGAGAATCATCCATTTTAAAAGACTGAATTGCAAAAAAAAAAAAAGATTGAAATGTTAAAAAAGAGAGACCTGTCGGGGCAGGACGGAAGAAGGGTGACTCTGCAGCTCACCTCTCGGAGGGGGACCACTCCCCGTCAGAGTGCGGGTGAACGTCCCGGGCCGGGGCGCCCGCCACCCCCTCAAACGGCTCCTCGCAGATGGAGTAGTACACAGACTTGCTGCGGGGACAGGAAAGAGCGGGCAAAATTAGCCATTATCCCTTCAGCAACAAGGCATCCCCGCCCAAGCCCAGCCTCTCGATGGGTGCCATACACCCATTCAGGGCGAAGACGTGGGCTTTGCTACATAAAACAGTTATATGGTAAATTTTCACATAAATCTCACGGCCTCATTGAAATACGAAACAGACTAGGCATGAAAAAGACGAGGAAGAACAAACGCGCCAAAAAGCCAACAACCTTTTTTAATATTACTCAAAGACAGTCTAGTTGCGCATTTAGGAGTGTGCATTTGATAACATTTGTATAAAGAGCCTCATAATTCAGAATGCAATCCCCATACTAATAATTTATAATGCAGGCATGCTGTCATAAAGCAACGTTTGTGATGCACTACAGGTTTCCATTTGTTTTTAATTGATGGCTTGGCAAATAATGCTATGCTGTAGACCTTGTAGTCCACTATGCTCCTTGAACCGTATGTATTTTGGGGGGCTCAGACCTGGCTAAAATGGGGGCGAGCGGCTCCTCCCGGAGCGCTTCGGTTTCGGTGGCGTCGCGGTCGTCGGAGGAGGAGCCGCCGTCCTCGCGCAGGTGGGAGTCGGAGCGGACGCGCTTGCGGCGGCGCTTCTTGCGGCGGCACAGGGCGCTCGGGGGCGACTCGGGGCCCTCCGGGCCCTCCGTGGGGATGGGGGAGGTGCAGAGGTGCGCCGGGACCCTCTCCTGCCGAAAGAGGAAGCGGAGAGCTGCTTACGCCCGGCCAGGGACCGCGGCGACCGCGAAACCAACGCGCTAACGCGAGCCCGCTCACCTCCAGGTGCTCGTTCTCCTCCACGAAGAAGGCCTCTCCATTGTCCCCCAGCTTCATGTGCAGCTCTACGGGCTCCCCATTGATCTCAATGTCCACCTGTAACACACAGCCAGTCAGTCCACCTTAACAAACAGCCAGTCAGTCCACCTTAACACACAGCCAGTCAGTCTGCCTGTAACACACAGCCAGTCAGTATGCCTGTAACACACAGCCAGTCAGTCCACCTTAACAAACAGCCAGTCAGTCTGCCTGTAACACACAGCCAGTCAGTATGCCTGTAACACACAGCCAGTCAGTCCACCTTAACAAACAGCCAGTCAGTCCACCTTAACACACAGCCAGTCAGTCTGCCTGTAACACACAGCCAGTCAGTCCACCTTAACAAACAGCCAGTCAGTCCACCTTAACACACAGCCAGTCAGTCTGCCTGTAACACACAGCCAGTCAGTCCACCTTAACAAACAGCCAGTCAGTCCACCTTAACAAACAGCCAGTCAGTCCACCTTAACACACAGCCAGTCAGTCTGCCTGTAACACACAGTCAGTCCACCAGTAACAAACAGCCAAGCCAGACACTCCACCCATAACAGTCAGTCCGTGGGTAACTCCACACGCCTTTGTGCATAAGAAGGCAGCAGTGGGCTGGCAGATGGGCTCAGGTTCAGGCTCGGGCTCGGGCTCGGACTCGGACTCAGGCGCTCACCACTTTCTCCTTGGAGCGCAGCACGCCCAGCTTGCCGAAGCGCACGTGGAAGGGCGAGCACTGCAGGGAGCCGTCGGGCTGGCGCACCACGATCACGTCGATGCCGCCGGTGAGCGTGGCCGGGTTCAGCCCCCGGTACAGCTCCTTCACCGTCACAAACACCGTCTCCGCCAGCTGGCCCACGTAGTTCATGGTCTGGGACTGCACCGGGGCGAGAGAGAGGACCAGCAGAGAGAGACCGGGACAGGCATGGAGGAGAGAGGGGAAGAGTGAGAGAGGGAACGAGCAGAGAGAGACCGGGACAGGCATGGAGGAGAGAGGGGAAGAGTGAGAGAGGGAACGAGCAGAGAGAGACCGGGACAGGCATGGAGGAGAGAGGGGAAGGGGGGGGGGGTGAGGAGGAGAAGACGAGAGGGAGAGAAAAGAAAAGGGCGGGGGGAGAGGGAGAGGGAGAGAGAATGAAGATAGAGAGAAGAGAGGGCAAAAATGTGACAGGCCAGGAAGAGAGAGGGAGAGAAAGAGAAAGGTGGAGAGGGAGAGGGAATGAAGAGGGACAGAGGAGAGGGAGAGAAAGGGAAAGGCATAGAGGAGAGGAGGAGCAGGGGAGGGAAGAAAAAGGAGAAAGG
The DNA here is from genome assembly GCF_013347855.1 of Anguilla anguilla. Taxonomy (NCBI): domain Eukaryota; kingdom Metazoa; phylum Chordata; class Actinopteri; order Anguilliformes; family Anguillidae; genus Anguilla; species Anguilla anguilla. The sequence continues at coordinate 14,413,053 of NC_049213.1, forward strand.
TGATGAACAACAAGCCAGAACAGCCAGGGTGAAGCGCTCAGTACAGAGACTGGAGACTTGCTTACCCAACAGAGATGTGGCAAGATGCAAACTCACAGCAGGACAGCCAGTGTTCACCCCACCATACAACTGACAGCACAGCCCTCTCAACTGACACAGTAAAACAACGTCTCATTTCCCCTTTTTCTAAAAAAATAACAACCATATGACTAATCTACTGAAATACTAACAAGAGCAGGGGTGTGCGATACTATATCATTCACGACAATAATTGTATAATTTCAAAGACAGCTATGCTTTTGACACATTGCAATATAGGTTACAAAAATATTAAGAAACTTCTGTGCCCGGTTGCACAAAACAACTTAACGTTTCAAACTTAAGTACGTCTCTCATGGCAACTATTTCCCTAAGGTGAGGGAGACCTTTGGGTGAGTTGGTTAAAGCCTCTCAGATAGTTACTATGGTGACATATCAAGGTTACAATATGTAACAGGCTACAGGCCATATATTTTAGACGGTCTTTAATCGCAAAGCAGCAGTTATTCTCTTAGATGCTTATGGCGAACAAAAAAGTATTCTGCAAGAATTCAACATGGCCACCAATCTACATACTGATGAAATGGCAAAAAAAACAGGCTAATTGATAAAATCAATGCGAGAAATGCTGATAAATCCTCGGTGAACAAGGTTCAAAAAATAAGAAAATTGAACCTTGTTCACCGAGGATTTATCAGCATTTCTCGCATTGATTTTATCAATTAGCCTGTTTTTTGCCATTTCATCAGTATGTATTGGCCGCAATAGGCCAATTATTTTACAAAGACTGTAATCAGCAACATCTGGACATTTGTGGCCTTAATTGGGTCTGTGTTACGCCCAAAACGCTCCAATTTAAAAGGATGTGACATCACTGAGCTCCTACATGTAGGATTACCAACCATTCACAAGAAAACTACCTGGGGAGTGACAGAGAACATGACTGGGTGTTCACTTTAACCTGTTCTTTAAAGTGTTTTTGAGATCCCTTTGTCCAGACTGTCTGCATTCTGTTTCAAAGGAAGGTTGATTATTAACTCTATAATAATGAATATGCGAAGCCAAAGGCAAACATATTTACACTGGACTAAAGGCCAAGTCACAGCCACTCGCCAAAAATAAAGTGTGACACAAACGGCGACGTTGCTGTGAAAAACGCTATAAAGTTCAGCTCAAAGCACCCAGTTCCCACCCTGCTATGACACAGGTCTGCTCTCCTATGGTAAAGTGCACCGCGGCTGTGACACAGGTCTGCTCTCCTACGGTAAAGTGCACCGCGGCTGTGACACAGGTCTGCTCTCCTACGGTAAAGTGCACCGCGGCTGTGACACAGGTCTGCTCTCCTACGGTAAAGTGCACCGCGGCTGTGACACAGGTCTGCTCTCCTACGGTGAAGTGCACCGCGGCTGTGACACAGGTCTGCTCTCCTACGGTGAAGTGCACCGCGGCTGTGACACAGGTCTGCTCTCCTACGGTGAAGTGCACCGCGGCTGTGACACACGGTCACCGTAGCGCGAAAGAACGAACGCGCAAGGCGGCGAGCCAAAAACCGCTCCGCCACATTTCGACGGTAAACATTAAGCCGTCCAAACGAGGTTCAGCGCCAACGCTCGTCTCCGTCTTTCTCCGGATGCGAAGTTTACTCCCACCGCTGCTGTACGGGTCATCGACCTCAAGCGGACGACATTACGAAATGCACAACTAAACCAAACGGGCAAGAACACGACCACTCTGAAGAGCGGGAAAATATAAAGCGCAATATAAAAAAGAACAATGTAAAGTCAAGGGAGCAGTGAGACATACATACATACGCCCTTCTCTGGAGGATGTCCTCGTGTGCACCCGGGCTGTAGCTACGGAGCGGGCTGACTGGAGGAGCGCCGCGCGCCTTCAGAGTCGCGCACAGGAACAAGCCGGCGGGCACCAGGCCAGAGGTGAAGGTCTGACGCTTATCTGCTGTTTACCGCTGAGTCACGGGAGGGCCCGTGATGTCACATCCCTCAGGGTCCGGTGACGCGTCCGACGGCCCCGCGAGGCGACGCCGCGATCGGCGGCGGGCAGGAGTTAGCACGCGCGCGCTCGGGAACGAACGAGCCGCTTCGGCGCGGCGCGGCGCGTAATCAATGCCTGAGGAAAAAGTCCAGCGGCGCCGCGCAGGATTAGCCAACCGTGACCGGGGCAACGGGACAACAGAGTTAAAAGCGGACCAACAGAGAGAGACAGCTGACCGTCTGCCTGACCTGTATGCCGTTATTACCAATCGACTCCATTTGAGCAACAACCGAGAAAGCGAGAAATTGGGCTAAATAGAAGGGAAAAGTGAATTTTCCTGTGAATTTACTAAATGCTTTCGTTTCAATAAGGTAGCGCACTGTATATAGGGCTAATGTTGCTGTTCGTATTATTACTGAAAGGACGTCCAAAATAAAAATATGAAAAATATAAAAACATAAAAAGCTGCCCCTGGTAGGGGACCCATGCAATCAGGTTCCAAGGGATACAGAGCCCAGAGTTTTGGGTCCCCCAAAAACGAGAGCGGGTGTAAATGCATTCCAAGTGCCCGGAAGACCACACGCGTGGCTCTGTGGAGCAGTGAGTCTGAAAGGGCGGATGTTTGGGTATTTATGGGTCTTGGCTCATGAGGACCCGCGGCTCTGCAATGCCGCACGTGCCTCGCTGCAGAACCGCAACAGCCTGACGCTCAACATCAACTCAGGCATCGCCAATCGGCACAAAGGTCAGCGCCAACGGAACAGGGCAAACGGGTGAGATTCACCAGGCGGCCTGACCTGCGGCAATGCGCTTCTGAAACGTTCAAAGAGATTTAAGCTGGGTGGCTCACTTTTTTTTCTAACCCAACCCATGCTAAGGCTGTCATAAGTGCCATGAAATTGAGTTCGAATATTAGCTTTCGTAATTAGTTAGAGTTTGAATATATTCAAATATCATTTGCCTATAATTTAAAAAAAATAAGCTGCTTATTGCCGGGCACAATATGCACGTGACGCTCCCTCTAAACTGGCCTGCGCATTATTTTCCACGAGCGGGCAGTAGAATAGACGACATCTTTCATACTGGGTTACTACATCTGGGGCCTCATTTACAAAACTTATTTTAGATCAACTGTGTGGCGCGTGCGTAGAAAATCACGTCAAAGTAGTGATTTATAAAATTTCAACATGACTTTATTTGACCGTGGAAACAGCTGTGGCTCTACGTCAGGTCTTCACTTGACGGACGCACGCAAGTTCATTTTATGAATGAGCCCCCTGCAGTTTCTATAGCCTAATGGGCAAATGAATAAAGCATGTTCCCGCGGATGTAATTTGCCACAACTCAACATTTATTAATCACAATAATAGGGAAATGATTGTTTATAGGAAATCTCTGTTTATTTCTTAACACAAAAACTATTCAAATGGCTAATACCTGTAGCCTAAAACAACATAAATTACGTACTCTGTTTAGTTTAACTTCTTTTATCATCCAATTTTATCAAAATCCTCAGAACAGAAAGGAAACATAGCCTGCCATGGGGACATTATTTAGCCTAAATTGTTAGCTGACCGATCTGTTGAACGAAGTGGAAAAAGAGACTGGCTCGCTAGGCTAGCTGACCAGTAACGTTAGGTGTCCATGGAGCTGAAAGTATCACCGGAGGTTATTGGCAAGGAAAACCAGACGATCCACTTGCTCTGGGTCCAGGGCAGAACGTTTTTTGTTGACAGAGGAAGTAACGCACAGGAAATGAACTTTGCGTGCATGAACATGATTCGCTGCATGAAATTAAAGCCTGTATATTCATGTTAATTACAAAACGCAGGATCCAAAACTAGGCTAATATTCGAATGCTCACATTTAGGTTCGAACTTAAAACTGCCAAATGCAGCAGACAGCCGAAAATGGGTGGCAAGCAACTGGCTTTGTCTCTCCCAACGGATATATATGAGAGGTATTCAGCCGGCAGGGACGGCAGTGCTCACTGCATGAGTGTCCTCTGTTGGCTGTCCGGGAACCCCTGGCTTGGTGTCTGCACAGGATTGGGCTTCCTCTGCCCCCACTGTGCACGTGCTCGGTTTGTGGCTTCGGTATGAAAAGAAGCAGCTGGCTGACACCACGTCTGGTCGGAGAACCGCAAGTTGTCTTCGCCTTCCCGAGCCGGCAGCAGGAGCCGTACATGACCACGCCTGTACACGGTCCGCAAACTGGACATTCCAAATTCAAGGGGGGACAGGAAATTCCAAATAAAACAAGACCAGGTTAAAACCTAGTATATGGCTGGACCGGCCGACCAATGGTGACGTCATAACTCGGCCGACCAATGGTGTACCTTCATCACTCACTCAGTCACAGACATTCGCGTTTGTAGGGCTGGCCCCGCTGTTGCGGTCCAGCCAAAAATAATAGAAAATAATTTTTTTTTAAATTAAGAGGCAAATAATGAACTCATGCAAATGCGAAACGCATGCAAATGTGCACTTTCTAGAGTCTGCACCAGTGGCAGGCAAGAGGCAAATCATGA